>NC_137074.1:71073042-71673042 GCF_951640355.1 Cnephaeus nilssonii | reverse complement strand
TGGTTTTTTGGAACATTTAAAACACTAAGTACCCACAGAGCAAAGTTAAAACCAGCAAAGTGGAGAATGGTTAATATAATATATGACATCCTAAAACACAGAAGAATTGTGATATAAAAACAGAGTTAACAAATCTAAGACTTAAAATTTTTCTAACTAAAGCTGGCTTGCAATGATACAAAATATATCACAGAGCAACAAAGAAATGTTATTAAGATTCCTCAAATTGCTGACCTTATAAATTAAATGTGCTTATTAAAGAATGGAATATTAATTAAATAACATTGATAATTAAAATTAAGTGTAGCAATATATGAGTTGTCCGAGGTTTTAAAACAAAAAGCATTGACTAATGGCTGGTGAAATTAGATGACAGAAAATAAGATAAAATTTGTACTAAGATCAATAACCTTTTTTTTTTTTTCTTTTTAATTCCAGCCCTGAGTATCTGAAGCCTAGATACTAGATTTTGCTAAAAGGAGGGAGTGGACTGATATCCAAGAGCATCATTGGATCAGACTGAGAAGGCTAAAAAGGGCTAATTCCAATGTAATCCTGATATTTGGGGCTAGTGATCTGAACCCAAGCCAGCAAGCTCAGTGTACATTCCTGATAACCTATAATTATGTCCCTGTCTCCTTCCCAGATACTGGTCTTGCAGAACCTGTTACTGTGAACAGTGCACTGCCCCAGAGGGAGGGTTATTAACACTGGCTCCAGGCCAGACCATCAGATATGGCCTGGAGACCCCCAACACCTGGAGGCCTTCTTGCAAGGCCTGCGAAAAGGACCGGAAGCATAATCCATGTTTGTGGGACAAGGACCACAGGGAGATATAAGGGAGGGCCCCATGCATGTTCCTTCACTCAGATTTGGAAGGCTGTTCCCTGAGTCCGCTGGTGTATTAAACAGTGTCCCTCTTTTTTCTTAGAAGCGTCTTTGGTTTTCTTTGGTCTTCTGAAACAAGACCAGCTTTATGGTTACCTAATGTATTTGTGAGTATGAAGGCAGTGGTTTAGAAACTAAACCAGAAACCAGCTAGCTCTCCCTCAGTTTAAAATGTGCACACACCGGGTTCTTTACTGCCTAATGTACGAGGCTCAAAAAACTAGTCTGTGTTCTGAAGAAGTCTACAAGTAATGTGCATGTAAAGGGGAAAAAATAAATACAAATTACAACCTATATTCTTTCCTCTTTTATAGCAGTGCAAAAGAAATTACCATTTGTGAGTATGCCTTCCGTAAAAATTTCCACCAAAAATATATTAGTGTCAAAGCAAAAGTGATCATGACTCTTTTATATGGACAAATACAAAATCTTTAATCTCAGGCATTGATTTGGAATTTGAGATAATCTGAAACAATTTGAGTTTACTTTTGAAATAACCAGTGTTAAGAAAAGTTCTGATCAACAATGCAGTTTAGTAGAAATAATAATAGGACTGATTGGACTCCTAACTTTTAATCTGAATTATAACACTTTTTAAGTGTGTGAATTTAAGTGAATTATTAAACATTTTGTGCAAGAAATCCATTATCTTCATTAACTCTTAGAGAATAATGCATATTAAACCATCAGTAATATTATAGCTCGTTCTACCAACATTTTAAAAGCTAATGGTACATCAGTATTCAAATAAATAATTCATTTTAGGTTTTTTTAAGAAACATGTAACTCATATTTATAAAAATCAGCATCTTAAAAAGAGCTTTACACGATGTAATTCATGATGTAATTAACCCAACAAATGGGAAGGCAAGTTCCATGCTGCTCTTCCTAGTCTGCTTTTGGTATAAAGTGTCTTCATCACAGTTGTGTGATAGAAGGAATGGTAATAGAACTTGATTTATGGATCAGAAGTCAACTTGAAAATCTATCCATTTACAATGCTAACTGTTAATTTGTCAATTCTCAAAACCAATCTTATTTCTAAAGGGCACATGTCCATTCAGATAAAAATACGGCTAAAAACTTAACTTGACCTAAACTTGGCACAATGCTAGAAGTGATTGAAAATGAAACTAATGGCCTTGTTTTTACCCTTTCTCATGAAAGAACACTACCCTCTCAAACAAAGGAGACAGGCAAGTGTGAAATCATGACTTGTTGCTTAATGCTTCTCAGGGGTGTTATTCCAAATTCTGCAGACACTCTTTAGAGTTTTCAATCAAAGCCTCAGTAGCAATTCTAATGAAGTCCCACCGAGTCCTTAGTCCAAAACAAGATTTTGAACTTTAATCTGAAAGTAGCTCTAAAATATTCTCTTTATGTTACTTTTTCTTCTTTTAAGAAAAAGCAAATGTTAGGGCCTCTAATGTAGCAGATCTGATGGTTACTAGGAGATATGCCTATGTCATGAGTAAACCAATTTGTTTCATTACAAACACTGAATTTAATGTGTGTTTTTCTAGATTCTTAAAGAATATTAAGCAATAGAATTCATCAAATTAAAACTTTTTATTTAAGACAGAAATTCTAATAACCATAAAATAATATTGAATAATTGGAAATAAGAGGAAACTATAAGTTGTGTATCATAGGAGGCTACAAATAAGCCATGGCATAAAAATAGTTTAATAGGATATTAAAAGGAGATTTGGAAATTTCTTTGTGTAGCATTCAAAGGTCTGTACACATTTTCTTATCAGCAGCAACCTCTTATGGCAAATGGAAACTCTGGCTTTTCCCATTAAAATAAACGCATATACATCTCTGTACCTTTGTCAAAATTGCTCCTGTCTGAGTTCCCACTGTTTAAACCTTTATATCCTACCCTGGAATGATTACTTTAATATATAAAAATTATTAAAAAATTAAATTGTAGAATGATTTAATTACCTTTTTGAAGCATTAAAGATTTTTTGTTGTTGTTCTATAGCTAGAAAGTTTATTTTTAGACCTGCCTCTTACTCACAGGTTCCACCTTGATCTACATATGATAGATCAACACATGTCTGGCCACCTGAGGAAAGAAGCCTGCCAGCCACCTGTTTGCAAGAGGAATTGAAGAACCCATCCCTAGGAATACAGAAATTTTTAGCAGCAGTTTGACTGAATAATAACACTACGAGTCAGGACTAAGTGCTAGTGTTTGTCCTGACCTGAGCTCCCTGTGAATTTGGATCTTGCTAATGGACTGTGACTAAAAACTGAATCTAAAGACTTGTGATACATTTGGAATCTTTAAAAGCATGATACAGAGAAGGAGAAAAAGTGCAACTGTTCCAGTTATGTCTTCCTGAGGGTGTAGATGCAATGCACTGGTGATGAGACCAGTGAAAGTGGCAGCAATGGCATTTTTGGGTGGCAGCACCCAGTGAATGTAGCTGAAGCACCAACCGGAGAAACCTTACCAAAGCCTAGAAAATCACCGGCTGCAAAGCCTTCTGTGAACACACACAGACACTCCCCGAGGACTCTAGCAATTCTTAATGGCACTTGTGTGACATTGGGACCTATATTAGTATGCAAGGCAAGAAAGAACTAGGGAAACAAAGTGAATAGATTTCCGATCAGAAAGGGAAGGTAACACCTGCTGTGCTTAACCTAAAAGATTCTTATCAGGATGACATGAGAAATTATATACCAAGTGATTTACAAGAGAAAATCATAATAACTAATGTATGGCACATTCTAGTTATGGAACAAATATGGAGAAAGAAAGGAAGGAAAGGAAGCAGGAGAAAAAAAGTAAAATGAACCTATTTATTCATATGGTTGTTATTACACTTTCATGAAATTCATCAAATTTCCCATGAAGTTTCCCCAGTGATGCTAGTCCACATTGGCCATACTTTCTCTTTTTTCTTACTTAGTGTCAGATACTTCAAATAGCATCTTAAATATAATGGTTTTTTATCTCTAATCACCTGGACAATAGAATGTATTATATCTGGACAAGTAGTATCCTCTCTGATTTGCATTTTAGAGCGTTAAGCATTGGCAATGCCTATAAAGAACCATTATCAATTCTCAATCATTTACCCAGTCATTGGATGAAGCCTATGGGATAGAAAGTCAAAAGACAACTAAAACTGGAATGGGAAAAATGAATTTTCAAACCTCAGCATTGACATTTAGTACGTATGGAACTTCGACCTCATTACTTAATCTTCTCTCAGCCACTTCTTAATCTGTCAATAAAGCACATGGACTGTGGTGAAATGTTGTGAAGATTAAGGAAGATATATGAAAATAATGCATTACGTACAATAGTTAATATGTGTTAGGTGAACTCACATTTAACAAAACTTTAAACTAATTTCTTTAAGTAGTATATAAGCCAAATATGCCCCAAAAAGACAAAGATAAGTGTCCAGCATACAGCACATTTCCAGTAGAGAATTTACCCTACAATAATATATTTTAAAATCAGATATCTGCAAACACAGTAAAAGCAGGGCCTGCCTACATATAATACAGGAATATGTCTCATCCATGAATTGTTTTCTGTGCATGACTTTTGTGTCCTCAAATAAATTATGAGCTTATTATGGACAACAGTCATATCTTACATTTTCATGTATCATTTGATAAATGGCATAATACTGGGAGCAGGAGATTTTCAATACCATGAATTGATTTGCTAATGAATACAAAGCAACTGCCCAGGAAAAGAAAAATAAGAACCCACAAGCACTAAACTTTGTAATTAGAACAACTAGCAAGTTTACATTTAATTTTCTTGGTTACATTGTCATTTGTCCTTTTTCTGTTTTAACATGAACATAGACTAAAATACGGGGTCACCATATGATAAAATAATTACTGGTGACACAAGTCTTTTTTAATGTAGGGGGGAAAAAAAACCATGTAACCTTATACCTATTCAAAGCGAAAAAACAAGACAGCTTTAACATGCCTCTGTATGTATATAATTTTCAATTTAATTCTAAATAGCACTGTCTCTTTAAAAGCTAAAACTTAAAAAAAATTTCATTTCCATGTTATCCAGGAAAAAGGGCCATTTCAAAGGAGAACTCTCTTATGGTTAGGATTTGGTTTAGTTTTAGTTGAGCATTATGGCTAGGCTGAAATGTGACATTTCCTGTCTATACTTGCAATGATACTCTCTCAGTTCCCAGCTTATCATATTCTAGATCCTCTACTGTTATATATTTCTCTAAGTGAAAGTAACACAATCTCTTCCTGTGGGTGAAACATTTCCAGAATTCTCCCTGAGAGATTCCCTTGCTTATCAAAATAAAACGTAATTTTAAAAAGGTTCTTTTTTTCTTTATTGATTTAAGAACTATTCAGTTTTTAAATTTGTCCATAGGATAACTATATTTCTTTAACTATTGTTTGTTAAATTCTTGAGTCACGAATCATCAGTCTAAATCTTGTTCTCACACTACCTGACCAGACACACGTATTTACCCTTATTTATAATGTTGGTTATGCTCTTATTCCAGGGGGAAATGCCAGGCCCAAGCTCCTGTTTAGAGAGCACTAGGGAGAAAGTGTGACTTGGATGCACAGGACTCCTGACCCAGGCTTTGGTTTGTTACCCATGACATGATCTGGTGTGCAAATGAACAGCAATAATCAGTAGTTCCTTCTCCAGTTAAGAATGGAGAAGTATTTTAAGAAGGTGGTTCTTAGAAGCAAAAAATTAAAGAATGCAGAAGCAAGGGATTGAGGCTTTGACAGGCAAAAAGTCGTAAAGAAAGTATGAGTAATGAGAAGATCAGATATAAAGAACAGCAAACAAACAAAAAAAAGAGAGAGAGAGAAAGAGTCTGGTGGAAATGTACTTGGCATGGGGGCACAGAAAGGAACTGAGCTATGTGAATGTGAAGCACTGGAGTTAACAGCCACGCAATAATTCTATTTAGACCCCTCTACCTTCTCTGGCGCACCCCGGATTTGTGCTTCCTTTGGGCACATGTATGTGGTTAGGTATTACTCACCACCTTTAATTCATTTAATTAACTTACCACCAGATCATAAACATCTTGAGCTCTGAATCTCTCTAATATTTGGAACTTAGTAAATGCTTAGTGATTGATTCAAAACATCTTTTAGGCCCTATAAATTAAACTTTATTTAGAAATACAAAGGTAATGAATCCAAGTCTTGTTATTTCATGACAGGGCATGCAATTTAACTTCTAACATGTTTATCTCTTCCTTTTGTCATTATTATTAAGTCTTGGCAGTAATAACTCACAGCATGGCTGGAGCCAAGTAACATGGGAGTTTAATCCATATGTATTTGAGTTTGATAAACAAGAATTTGTCAAAACTTGTTTATACCAAGAAAAAATACTATTCTTCAGAAATTAGAAGCAACAGAGGAGAATAATATTCTTTATTTTATTATCTCTTTTCACTGCTTATTCTTTCAAATGGAAGAATGACAAACACAAGTTCAGATTCTTTATTTTATATTTTCATCCCCACACCAAGTTCAGATTTTTTAATGAAAAATGAAACAAAACAGTATAATTAACATAAAATGAGTCAAATGTGCTGGCCACGGGAAAATTTCATAGTAATACCTTGTTAGTTCAACTTCTGTGGAGATGGATAAAAGAGTGAATAATCTTGAAATTTGAAATATAGCCTCCTTTTCTTTCAATTAAACAGCCCTAACTTCTTTAGAGTTTTCAGACAAGTCATACTTTTATTCATTTTACAAATGTGGTCGGTCTTTTCTGAACCAACCAATTTCTCCACATCCTTCTCAGGCAATTTTTACAACTTTACTATGGCTTGTGTTTAATGGCAGAGTGAGCCAAAGGAATCAAAGATTTATTTGGCTCTTGTTGGCTTGTATTACAACAGTGACAGAATGTTCTGGCTTATAGACAAGAGGAAGCAATAAATATAGCATGACTGACCTTCAGAAAAGTTTTCAATTTTATTATGAATACTATTTTATTCAGCAAGCCAGAAAGCTAATTATCTTCATTATATGATGGATAGGGTCTCATAAGGCCTCACCCTTTCAATGCTAATTTTTGTAATCCTGAACCAAAATAGAGTGGCCCCTTTACCCATTTCCAAATCTTTGGAGACAGTCTGATTGATGTTCTTTTTGGTGCTATCCTAAAGACAACCTCTTACATCATGGGCTCTTCTAGCTTACCTGTGGATGAACCAGAATGCACTTCTCCAAACTGCTACTTGTCCTTATTCCAAAATAACGTCTTCATAGGTTTCACATAAATTTTACCCAAAGGAATAAAAGAGGAGAAAGCAGAGAATAAACAAATGGCACAGACTGACAGACCTCAGAAGGCAAGGGGATTGGGGAGGCGGGAAGATATTAACCAAAGATATTAACCATATATGCATAACCCATGGACACAGACAATAGTGAGGTAAAGGCTTGGGGTGTGGTGGGAACCTGGTGGAGGGGGGCAATGGTAGAAAATGGGGTACATCTGTCATACTCTCAACAGTAAAGATATATTAAATAAATAAATAAACAAACAAATGAGGAAATTTCAAAACCACAGTTAAATTCTTAGTATTCCTGGAAATTAAAACAATAATTTTAAAATCCTAATTTGAATATCATGAATTTTAGTCATTACCTTGATCTGCACCTAAAACAGTCCCTTTGGGTATCATTTGATAGACTACTAAGAAGCAACACAGGCAAGGTATGAACAGTAACTTAGTACACCAAGGTAAATGTTGATTTTGAATTTGTGAACATTAGGCAAAATACTCAATTTTCTAGGCTTCATTCTTTCATTTTGGCAAGATACATTGAATACCTAATGTACCAAGGAGCCTCCTAAGACTTTGACTTCCTTAACTTTACAAAAAAAAAAAAAAAAAAAAAAAAAGGAGTTGACTTGATGACTCCAAACTGCCTTCCACCTTTAAGGGTATATGCTTTCCGGACCTATCAATATTTGAGGCCAGAGAAATTGCGCTTGGTTACACCATCGCATCTCCATTTCTTTCCTGAGCATTTTTTTCTGCTCCCATTCTGAGGTGTTTCACTTTGTAATAATCATAAGTTGTCAATGGAATTTAATTATCCTATATTCTTAGCTAATTAAGTGTTTCTCTTCAATTAAAAAAAAAGATTATGGCCTATAGCATAACTGGTTCCAACTTGCAAAAGCAATGTTCTGAGAAGAGTGAAAAAAGTTCACATTTTCACATTCTCAATATCCATTGGTGAAAGGTCTTTCTTAAAAGCTTCAAGAAGGCAAGAGTTAGGTCTCACACCTCTTTATAGCTCCTCTATGATTAGCAGTGTCCATTGTACCTTGGCCTTACTTACTGATTTTGTACCAGGGCAGGTTTTGAACTCAGGCTTCTGAGCACAGAGTCCATTACTGGCCCAAGGGAAGGGTTGGACCAGGTTTCCACCAGCCAGTTTAGTCAAGTGATACCCATTTGCACTATTGTGTACTGATTAATAAAATGAAACTTTTCAAAATTAATAGCATATGGATTCTACATGCAACACTAAAACTCAGAGTATAAATAATTAAGAAACAAGAGCTTAACTTTTTAACTCACAAAAATGCAAGTGATTATTTAGCAAGTTGAGGTCAGAAGCTATTGTCATTCCATCTGTCGTTCTTAAGAATAAGTTTACTATCACACAAGAAATGCACATTACATCCTTTTGATGCAATAATATTTCACATAAATTTGATTATCAATTAAATACTGTAAAGAAAGAAAATATATTCTGTTTCATGAAAAATTGATGATTAGCAATCTCCAGACTTATTTAAGCTTCCTGCATTTTATAACTTTCATAGCAGAATGAATTAGCACGATGTGGTAAAACATGATGGCAGATCCCAGAGAACACTAAAATTTTATAGGCATAGAAGTAAGAGGAGGGCCGAAACCGGTTTGGCTCAGTGGATAGAGCGTCGGCCTGCGGACTCAAAGGTCCCAGGTTCGATTCCGGTCAAGGGCATGTACCTTGGTTGCAGGCATATCCCCAGTAGGGGGTGTGCAAGAGGCAGCTGATTGATGTTTCTAACTCTCTATCCCTCTCTCTTCCTCTCTGTAAAAAATCAATAAAATATATTTTAAAAAAAAAGAAGTAAGAGGACACCCACATATAACAATACTAGTAAATAAGATAAATAACTGTTTTTCAAATTATTTACTAATCTTATTCTCTCTTCATAGCTACTCTACACATGTATCGTGACCTGGAACTTTTATGAAGTTTCACCAAAACCATGACAGGCAGTAACGCTGAACACTGTCGTATTCTATTATAGTCCAGTGAGGCAGACAAAATTATCATAAAGGGCTGAAATAAGAGGAACACAGCATCTTAGTGATCTGCTGTAAATAGGATTCCTAAATCAAACCCTGAATATTGAAAAGTCACACCCAAATGAGTGTGTGTGTGGAGAGAGAAAGAGAAGGTAGGCACAGGGACAGGGACTTAGGGGAAGGAGGAGAGGAGGAGAAGGGGAGAGGCAGAAATGGGAAAGATAGAAATGAGGATTATGCTTCAAACAAAGAGATTTGGACTGAAGGCTCATTTATGAAAGTTAAATTAGAGGGAAGAGACAATGATGGCAATTATAAACCTCACTGTTGTCTGTAACAGTTAAGCCCTTGTTCAAAGACACAAAAAGTACTTAATTTTATGTGCTAGAAAAACATACAAAAGTTGTTAAATTCAGAATCTGTGTATATGTAAAATATATACATATATTAACAATTTATATTTCAGAAAATATAGACCAAATATGGATTATACATGAAAATATAATGAAAAATAGATATAGAAACATGTGATTAAATAACATAATAACATGACTTTGTAAACGAACTAAACCTCTCACTCTCTCATATGTATATACATATATATGCATATAATTAATATATAACATATAGAGATTCTATGTCATATGTATTTAACCAGTGCTCTCATCATCAGTGATATGTGCTAGTATTATCCTATATAATAAAAAGCTAATATGCAAATCGAACAAAAGGTCGAATGACTGGTTGCTATGACATGCACTGACCACCCCGGGGCAGATGCTCAATGCAGGAGCTGCCCTCTGGTGGTCAGTGTGCTCCCACATGGGGAGCGCCGCTCAACCAGAAGCCCTGAGCCAGGCTCCCAGCTGGCAAGTGCAGTGTTGGTGGCGGGAGCCTCTCCTGCCTCCACGACAGCATTAAGGATGTTCAGCAGTGGGCCTAAGCCGTCAGTTGGACATCCCCCAAGGTCTCCAGAACTCTGAGAGGGTACAGGCAGGGCTGAGGGACCCCCACCCCCCAAGTGCACGAATTTCATGCACTGGGCCTCAAGTAGTAAATAATGTTAGCTGTTACTTTAAACAAAGGTGCAATACAATTAAACTCACTCTAGCTAAGTAAATGACACTTATTAGAGGTATGAACTTGAATATATGACTTCACCATGCTGAACTTCCATAAAGAAGGCCATATATGTTAAGTTCTTAGCAGAATACCTAGCACAAATTTAGGGTTATATTTACTTGGAGCATGGCCTGATATATTTTGTGTTTTTACATTGTTTTATATTTATATATACAAACTAGCATCACCTCATCCTTACTTGTCAATCACAGGTTTATTTTGAAGACTTGTCCATCCATGAAAAGGATAGACTCACTTTACTAATTCAATATGTACTCTGTGTAAGGATTGTATTAAACATTTAGAAAAGTCCCTAACCATCCAAAACATGGTATACTTGACTTGCATTATTCGCAAATTCTGTAGTTTTCAGTTGTCCTACTTGCTAAAATTTTTTTGTAACTCCAAATTAATCTACCACTTTTACAGTTAATTCTTGAACATATGCAAAGGAGTGAAAATTTTGAGCCACCTGGCATGCACATTCCCAGCTGAAGGCAACCTCTACCTTCTTATTTCAGGTCTCACAGTGCAGCAAAGTGTCCTTTTGGAGATTTATTTAGAGCCATTTTTCACTTTTTTGTTGGCTGTTTTGCTGTTTATAATGGCCCCCAAGATGTCTTGCTAAGTTTCTCCCCCAGGTTACCATACCTAGTCCATACTCTTTCCAGTTACCTCTGGTGATAGGTCTCTTCCTAGATCAGGCTCTCTATTTAAATTCCTTTTTAGGCAGTTAATAGAGAGGTAAAACAACAACAACAACAACAAAAAACAACAAACCCCAAACTTCTTTAGCGATAGATGGATGGACCTGGAAAGCATTACACTAAGCGAAATAAGACAGTCAGAGAAAGATAAGTATCACATGATCTCACTCATTTGTGAAATATAATGAACATCATAAACTGATGAGCAAAAATAGATCCAGAGACTTAGAAGCACCAAACAAACTGTCAAACCTCAGAGGGAAGGCAAGGGAGGGTGGGCAGGTGGGAAGAGATCAACCAATGAACTTGTATGCAAATAAGCATAATCTAGGAACACAGATAATAAGGTGATGAAGGCCTGAGGTGGGGGTCGTGGGAGGGCTGGGAGAGCTCAGTGGGGGAAATGAGGGACATTTGTAATAGTTTCAACAATGATGAAATATAAATATATATAATAATCCTCATGCCAAAGAGACACATTTGGGGGTGGAAAATTTTGCTCCCTACAATATTCTGATTCACAGCCCAAGAGTGGTCCAGCAAAGCCAGGGACCCCAATGCAGGTGGTGGGCAGACACTTTTACAAAGCCCTGATTTATGAGAACATAAAGATTTCTTCATTAGCAGTCTCTCCTTCTAAGATTAGCACATGTTTTATCATTCCTGCCACCTGGACTTTTTTTCTAACACACCTTGTAATTTCAGAAAGGCTCAACATAAGGCTGAAAAATAACATGTGCACAAAATTCAGAAGAAACAGCCAAATTTATTTATGTGGAAACAGACATTCAGTCAGTATTCATAATTAATCAATGCCTCGGGTATTATATTAGATGCTAGGGGTAAAAAAGATTGAGAGGAAAAAAAAGATCCCTGTTCTTTTAAATAAGCCATTTATGCTGAACAAAATATGCTGAATGCTGTGTGAGATACTAAACACAGGGCATCTCACAGGCTTGTGGGAAATAGTCTCATTTGTTTAGAAACTATTATGTAAACTAATGACATTTTCTCTTGGGTCTCCTATAAGTTCTTCCAAAAGTACCCTGAAAATTTTAAAAATGTATGTCATATAGAACTTATTTTGCACATTTGAACTTTAATCACTTAGTTGACAAAGTACAAAACATGTGCTCAACAAATCTTGGTTTTATTAAAAAAAAAAAAACACAAAAAAACCCCACTAAATTTTAAGTTCCAAATAGTTATTATACTGAATTGCTTATCAAAAATAACAAATTAGTGATTCAAGCTCTATACTGTACTAGAAGTCTTGTTTTTAAGTACATGGTTTGTTTTCCTCCTAATATTCAAATTTCTACTGTAGTTCTGATATTTCCTTCTCTTACATGTTAATAAAGGAATTAAGAATTTATTAGTAGAAGAATACAAAATCTACAGACATTCTTCCCTTCCCTCCCTGATTTTATTTCTAAATCATATTGATTAAATTAAAGCAGAAGAGGCAATATTTAAGATTGGTTTATCTGTAACTGCTATGCCCAACAGTTTTTGTCAGAGGGCCATGTCAAATAAACAGAGCAAATGATTCTAAAAAGAAATCATTTTCGTTGCAAATAACAAACCTGGTTTCTCCTGGGCAAAGTCTATGATCTGTAACCTCACTAGCTCGAGAAATATTAAGACTGTTCTGCTTTCATTTATGTTTCACACATAATCAGTTAACCTTACAAATACCAAATAAATGCCACAGGAAAGAGCACAACCCAAAAGTCTCAGAGGAAAAGAACTTCAGGTATGTTTTTGTAGTTTAAACAAATAAATGTTGGAGGTTTGGGTTGGTAAGTCACTACAAAGAGAGCCTGACTTGATGAAAACGTGAAAGCAAAGGAAGTGGAGAAAGAAGCTGCAGCCACACTAAGAAGTGTAATTTACAAATGCTGCCAGGGCAGCAAGTAAGACTTTGTTTTTACCCAAATATCTGCGGATTACCCCTGCTCTAGGAGTTCTGGTCTTAAAAAGAGTTTTCTAGATATGGCTAGACATTAAAGTTTTCTTTTCAAAGCAAGGTTAAATATAATACAATTTCTTACTTTTGTTCAAACGAATAGATTAGATAGCCCAGGACTACTCAGAAAATAGTACTTCTATAATGGTGTTGGAAGGACAGAATGTTTATTTGTTCTCATCCTAACTTATCTGGGTGGTAGCCAATAATTATTTCCACTTTAGTGCCAATTACTTAGGTAAACCAAGACCTGAATACCTACTTCCAGACTGTTAAAAAAATTAAAGTTATATTTACGTCACTTAGTTTCCAGTGATCATATGGAGGGGGGGGGAGATCATTTTGATCATAAAGTAGGCAAAATAGCAGCTATATCAATGCATACATAAACCCTAAAAAGAGAATGGAAAATAATATTTTAAATTAAGGCCTTCGTTTCCATACAGATATACCAAATTACAAATTTGGATTTTTAAATTCTATTCCATATTCTAGTCAGAATCATTGTATCCTGCACTACAACCCTTCCCCCAATTTGTAGTAACAGTCAGGTAGTACTTCTGATATTTTTACTGTTGTGTTCACTGCATATTATGATAAATACTAGCTATAAAAATTCCATAGCCTTATTAAACCTTTGTTTAAATATAAAAATTGTTTTTAATATAAAAGTTATAATCAATGTTATATGTATTTTGTCATTAATATAAATATGTATGAAACATTAATTTCCCATATTTTAAGCAAAAAGGAAACAAAAACTTACATTTTAATATTGAAATATGTTTAAAAGTGAAATTTGACATACAGTAGTATAATTATACTGACACCTTCTGTAAGTGATAACACATAATTGAATGGCTCCTATACCAGAAAAAAAGACAACTATGGAAAAAGACAAAAAGCCTAATTTATTCTGACTAATCAGGATTGATGTTAATTAAAGAAGAGTGCAAGATAATGACTTCTCATTACTACCTGCTAGATGGAAAGAGATTGTTCTTCTAAGTAAAATAGCAATTAAGTAACTTTTGAAAAAAGGATTTATTTTCAAAAGACTTTCTTCTATAATTGGTGAAGTATTTGCATAAAGGTCTTTATGAAACCATCCAGAAAAATTGGATTTCATCAAAGCCTGTTTATTCTTTAGTATTTGTCACATTTTGTTGGATATGCACAAGATAAAGACAGTATCTGAATAGGTGGTAATCAGAACAAAATTGACTTGAATTATTCTGTGGAATGTATCACATTAAAGAACATAGTCTAGACAAGTGATTGAAGCTCAAGTTCAAATCCTAATTTCTTCACTAACCAGTTCTGTGACCCGCACCAAGTGTTTTGACCCTTCAAATGCTTAATTTTCTCATCTGTAAAAATTTAAAAACAATAGATTCTATTCCACAGGGCTGTTGTGAGTATTAAATAGAACTATCTATGTGCTATCAAAACTACCTACGTGCACAGAGCCTGGAAATTGATAAATAAATGTTAGCTCTTAGTTAGGTTTTTTTTATCCTATATAATAAAGAGATAATATGCAAATTGACCCTCACACCTTCATAGAAGATGGCCCCCCCTATGTGGTCAAAGATGGCCACCACAAGATGGCTGGCAGGGGAGGGAGGGCAGTTGGGGGCAATCGGGCTGGCAGGCGAGCAACTAGGCATCGATCAGGCTGGCAAGGGAGTGGTTAGGGGGTGATCAGGCTGGCAGGCAGGTGAGCAGTTGGGAGCCAGCAGTCCCGGATTGTGAGAAGGATGTCCCAGATTGGAGAAGGTGCAGGCTAGGCTGAGGGACAACCTCCCCCCCCCCCCCCACCAGTGCACGAATTTCATGCACCGGGCCTCTAGTTGCTATATAATAAAACAACATAAATTTATCATCTCACAGTTCCAGTCCAAAAATTCTGCTTCATCACAGTTTACAGGTAGCCTTAGTCTGGACACAGTTGAACTGGGCCTTCTGCTCACAGAAAGATAAGGTATTCCCTGGGGCTTCTATCTCATCTGAAGCTCAGGGTCTTCTTCCAAAATCACCTGCTGTTGGCAGAATTCAGTTCCTTCTGGGTTGGAAGACTGAGGCCCTCAGCAATTGCTGGATGCCCCCATTCCTTGCTACATGGCCCTTCCATGATATGGTGGTGTGTTTTTTTCAAAGCCAACAGTGCATCTGCTGGTTCTCTGACTTCTTCCATGTTCAACTTCAAAAATTCTCTTAAACAGAGCTCATCTCATTAAGTCAGGGCCTCCCATGATAATCTCCTTTTGATTAACTTAAAACCAGTCAATTAGGGGCCTTAATTTCACATGCTAAATACTTTCCCCTTTGACATGTACAGGAACTTAATCATGGGAGTGACATCCCATTATGTTTACAGTTCTCACATGTGCTCTAGAGGAGGTGATTCCCACCAGGGGGTATGATTGTGAGGCCAATCTTAGAATTCTGCTTACACAGCTATTTTATTGTTGTTATACTAAATAGTAAGTAGAGTATTTTTAATTTAAAATTAGTCTGAGAATATGATTCTGATGTACCTTGGCATTTCTTCAAACACCTCCATTTTAAAAATATTATTGAGACAACAATATTTGAATGTCTTAAAGATTCAGCTCCTCATCTGAGTGATTTGTTCAAGTTGCCTTTTCCAGATACTGTACTTACATTGTGGTGAAAAAAATAATAGCATCAGTGAAAAGAAAAAAAAAAACACAACACAAAATAATGAAATACCATTCTATAGGCCTTGAAGACAATGCTTCTGATATAATGATTAGTTAAACTATAGAAGCATCACCAAAAAATGAAACTGAAAAGTTAGGGAGAAATTTCAAGAAAACAATAATTATCTACCCTCCTAGATGATAATTAACATTCCTAGATTGTCAGAGAAAATGATTGCTTACCAAATAATAAGATTATATAACATACAGACCAAAAAAATAACAACTGATCTGCAAAAAGTTAGCACTGCCCTGGCTGGGTGGCTCAATTGGTTGGAGTTTTCTCCTGTACACCATAGGCTATCTATCTATGTTTCTCTCTTCATTCCTCTCTATCTAAAAATAAATTTTTAAAATATTAACACAATTTGTAAAGTCAAAGGAAAAAATAAAAAAGAAAGTACATCATGGATTGTTTCCATTTTGAAAGAAACAAAAAGGCCTTTTCACTATTAACAGGATTACCTTAATCAAAGTAAGGTAAATTGATAAATAAAATAATGGTTCATTTATTTTATTTATGAAAAAATATCATAAGAAAAAAATGTAGGTCAAGAAAAATAACAACACTACTTCAGATACTTTTTCCTTCAGGAGAAGGTAAATGGAAGAATTAATTGGAAAATAATCTATTCAAATTGTAGAAGTTAATTGAGTTAAGGTCAGTAATTTAGGAAAGTATATTCAAGTCAAAAGGTCTTAGAGGAAAAAAAGAGCAAACAAGAAGGAGATAGTAGAGCTACAAAATAATTGACATTTTGTTTCTATAAAATAAAGTGGGATCTGGCCAAGTAGAACTCAAGTCTCAGTAAGAGTGTACTACACATTTACTTCTCACAATGCACTTGATACCAGGGTCTTTATCTCATGGCAATGATTTATGAGAGAAAGTCTTATGCAAACTAACTGAACCTGAGTGATGGAACCTGGTCAAACCTGGCTCACCTCAAAGGGAAAAATGTACAAGTCACCAGAGGTTTTGTGCAAAAGGTAAAGAATAAGATCAGATAAGTATGAGATCAAAACATGATTTCTACATAACAGTTCGATTAAGCTTATATATTTTTGAGATTTTGGATGCTGGATGTACATACACTGGCTGACATTGATTTAGTCATGGTCAATAATATTGAATCAGATAGTCTAATCACACACATTTCATTGATTCTTCCCTTAGGCTTTACTTCCTTAAAGAACTTTGCTTAAGAAGGACAAGAAGAAACCATTCTATTGGTTCCCATTGTAACCAGACTTGGGACTGTACTCATTGCTGTTCTTAATATCTACCAGGGAGTAAAATAGAAAACACTAAGGAAAAATCAGATAAGAAAAAAAGAAACTTCTAAAAATTAGATATCCTCATTATTTTTGAAAAAACAAACTGGAACTGGTGACTATGTTACATAGCAAATAGGACTTTACAGATGCTATTAAGGTTAAAGACCTTCTGATGGAGAGATTATTTCACACAACCCGGGTTGTTAATCACAAGGGTTCTACATCATTCTAAATGTAAAGATGCACATAATATTTTGGACACATTTTCATGCTCTTATTAAGGAAAGATTTTAATAATATTCATAGAATCTGGATTCCTATAAGACTGAGAAATAATGTCTAAAACACTCTGTTCAGTACTACTGTCTAATATATAAATCACCATTATTAATGAAGGATAATGAAGTCCATCTGAATGACTAACCCTTAAACTCTATACCATATCTGAACTATCCCAGGTTGGGACCCTAGAAACATAGCATGAAATGGGGATTCCTATGAAAGTGATTTATTGGAGGAGTGTTCTCAGGAGAAGGGAAGAGAGGTCAGCAGAATAGGGCATGGGAAGAAAGCTAAGCATAGATGTGGTCTGTCCTGGAGACAAGTTTCAGCCTAGTCCCATTAGGGGTTATGGAGCATGAATTATAGTAGATACAGAGTTAGGCTCACCTTGAGGCATGGAGGTTCATCAGTATACCCCTGGTTCAGTTACACAAAAGGGGGCACATGTGAGCTATTAAAAGTGAATACACCAGAATAATTTTCCAAATAAGACATACAGATGGCCAATAAACAGATGAAAACATGCTCAATGTCACCAATCAACAGAGAGATGCAGATTAAAATCACAGTGAGATATCACTTCACGCCTGTCAGAATGGCTACCATCAATAAATCAACGAATAGCAAGTGTTGTTGAGAATGTGTAGTAAAAAGAGTCCTTGTGCACAGTATGGTTTTCTCACAAAATTAAAAACGGGAGTTCCATTTTTAGTTTTTTGAGGAAACTCCATACTGTTCTCCACAGTGGCTGAACCAGTCTGCATTCCCACCAGCAGTGCATGAGGGTTCCTTTTTCTCAGCATTTTCATCAGCTCTTGTTATTTGTTGATTTGTTGATTATAGCCATTCTGACAGGTGAGAGATGGTACCTTATTGCCATTTTGATTTGCATCTCTCGTGACTTTGAGCATGTTTTAATTCCCATTTGACTCAGTGATCCCACTTATAGGAATATATCCCAAGAAACTAGAAACACCAATCAGAAAGGATATATGCACCCCTATGTTCATAGAGGCACAATTTACCATAGCTAAGATTTGGAAACAGCCTAAGTGCCCACCAGCAGATGAGTGGATTAAAAAACTGTGGTACATCTACACAATGGAATACTATGCTGCTGTAAAAAGAAAGGAACTCCTACCATTTGCAACAGCATGGATTGTCCTGGAGAGCATTATATTAAGCCAAGTAAGTCAGTCAGAGAAAGGTAAATGTCACATGATCTCACTCATTTGTAGAATATAATGAACAATATAAACTGATGAACAAAAACAGATCCAGAGACAGAGAAGCAATGATCAGATGCTCAAACCTCAGAGGGGAGGTAGGGGAGGGTGAGGGTAAGGGGGAGAGACCAACCAAAGACTTGTATGCATGCATACTAGTATAAGCATAACCAATGGACACAGACACCAGGGGTGGTGAGGGCATGAACGGTGGTGCGGGGGGGGGGGGGGGGGCAGAGAAGGGACAATGGGGAGATAAGGACACATGTGTAATACCTTAATCAATAAAGAAAAAAAAAATTAATCAAGACCATAAAAATG
Source organism: Cnephaeus nilssonii (assembly GCF_951640355.1). Classification (NCBI taxonomy): domain Eukaryota; kingdom Metazoa; phylum Chordata; class Mammalia; order Chiroptera; family Vespertilionidae; genus Cnephaeus; species Cnephaeus nilssonii. The sequence continues at coordinate 71,654,199 of NC_137074.1, read as the reverse complement.
GAACCCTCTTTTGACCCAGCAAGCCAACTTCTAGAAATATATCTGAGGAAACCCAAAACATTAATTTGAAAGATATATGCACCCCTATGTTCATAGCAGCATTATTTACAATAGCCACAATCTAGAAACTGCCCAAGTGCCTATCAGTAGATGAATGGATAAAAAAGCTGTAGTACATTTACAAAATGGAATCTTACCTTTTGCAACATCATAGATGGACTTGGAGATTATTATGCTAAGTGAAATAAGCCAGTCAGAGAAAGACAAATATCACAGGATCTCACTTATATGTGGAATCTAATAAACAAAATAAACTGATGAACAAAATAGAAACAGAGTCATGGATGCATGCAACAGACTGATAGCTATCAGAGGGAAGGAGTGTTAAGGGACAGGATGTATGAAGGTGAAGGAATTAAGCAAAAAAAAGAAATCATATATATAAAACACATAGACACAGACAACAGTGTGGTGATAGCCGAGGGAAAGGGAGGTGGAGGTAGGTGAAAAGAGGCAAATGTGGAGGGGAATGGGGTCAGAAAGAGACTTTGTTTGGGACATGAGCACACAATGTTTTATTGAGTTTCACACTTGAAATATGTATGGTTTTGTGAACCAATGTCACCCCAATAAATTCAATGAATTTAATTTTTAAAAAGTGAGTGCACCAGGATGACAGAATGTGGACAGTCACAACAGCATCCATATAAAGGATGGTCCCAAAAGTTTTTATTAGAAGTAGATCTTAAATTACAAGTTTAAATTACAAATCTCTAGAGCAGAACATTAGTTTTAACTCCTATTTTTCCTGGAAGAATACAAATGCATCAATCCTGCAAATGAGAAGTGTCAAAATCTGGGCTAGCATTGTGGGCAGACTTTTGAAGAAGGACAACCTTAAAACAAACCTGTATACAATTTAGTAAAATACAAATTACTAATTATGACAAAACTATCATATCACTAATCCTACCTAATAAAATAGTAATATTCAAATTGACCCTAACTCCGCTACACCCACAAGCCACACCCACCAGCCAATCAGGAGCAGATATGCAAATAAACCAAACCAAGATGGCTACAGCCACAGAGAGCAAGGTTTCCCAGGCAACGGAGAAAGCCAAGCTTTCCACCAGCCCTTGCAGGCCTAAGCCTCCACTCAAGCTACAAAGTTTCAATTATAGAAGGTAAACAAATCCAAACAGAAATGGTGGCAGCCACAGAGCTGGAGAGAGCAGGCCAGAGTTGCCCCTGGCAATGGAGGAAGCCAAGCTTTCCACCTGCCCTGGTTGTCCCAGGCCTCCACTCCAGGCTACAAAGATTCAATTATAGAAGGTGAATTAACCCCAACAGAAATGGCTGCCAGCCACGGAGCAAGCAGGAGGCTTGGCTTCGCTCCACGCTACAAAGTTTCAATTGTAGAAGGTAAATAAATTCCAGATACCAGGACTTCCGCTTGGGTCGCCAAGGGGGGTGGCTGGCCTGCAAACCACCACAGGTCCCTTGCTCAGGCCGCCCCATACCCCAAGGGAACCCCCATCCTGATCCGGGACACCCTTCAGGGAAAACCAGCTGGCCCCCACCAATGCACCAGGCCTCTATCCAATCTAATAAAAGAGTAATATGCAGATTGACCATCACTCCAACACACAATATGGCTGTCCCCATGTGGTGAAAGATCCTGCTCCCATGTGGACACAAGATGGCCACCACAAGATGGCCAGCATGGGAGGGCAGTTGGGAGGCAGCAGGCCTGCAAGGAAGGACAGTTGGAGGCAATCAACCCTGCAGGGGAGGGCAGTTAGGGGTGACCAGGCCAGCAGAGGGGGGAAGTTGGGGGCAAATAAGGCTGGCAGGGGAGCAGTTAGGCATCAATCAGGCTGGCAGTGGAGTGGTTAGGGGGTGATCAGGCTGGCAGCGGAGTGGTTAGGGGCAATCAGGAAGGCAGGCAGGCAAGCAGTTGGGAGCCAGCAGTCCTGGATTGTGAGAGGGATGTCCGACTGCCCGTTTAGACCCGATCCCTGGGATCGGGTCTAAACGGGCAGTCGGACATCCCTCCAGGGGTCCCAGATTGGAGAGGGTACAGGCTGGGCTAGGGACAACCCCCCTCTGTGCACAAATTTTGTGCACCGGGCCTCTAGTTATGATATAATATTGAATACATGTTTCTCCAGGATATAACAATATTTCACAGTAACATATAAATCATTACACCCTGGCCTGCTGGAGGCAAAGACCAACAGTAGTTAACATATAAATGTGAGAAGTCTGCTGGAAGGCTAATGGACTTTGATATTCAGCAAGGGCTGAAAATCAGCATTATATTACCCTGCTGTTGGCTGAATGGCTGAAAGCAATCCCCTAACTGGATAATCCTTTTACTGTTTACTAAACTTTACCTTTGATAGGCCAGTTTGCATTCCTAAAGGGCAAATGTGTATACAAGTAAATAAAAGATATTGGGTCTGGATTTCAGCAAGCTTCTCCACTAGAGGGAAGTTATCTGCCTGGCTCCCCCATGCCTTCTAAATTTATATTTCTTGTCTAGTGCATCTATTTGTGCATCAGCCCCTTCTCCAGACCTTGAACCCTAGCTGTGCTGGATGTGCCTTCACATCTGACATTTCACACTGGCCAATGTGGGGTTGATTTCAAAATTGCCTTTTAGCAAATATGTATACAAAGAGACTTTTAGACCTATTATGTATCACTTTTTATCATTGTCATACTGGATATATACACCCAATAATGAACAGGTGTCCCACAAAAAGATCTGAAAGGTGGCCCCTTCAACACTGCATCTGATTATCCAGTAATATAAAACCCAAATGACAACAGTGATGAATGTCAGTATTACTCAAATATCTCCCCCCTGAAAGGAAAGGTTAAAAGAAAGAAGAGCCACCTACCACAGCAGATATATTTATATCTTGTTTTGTAAGAGATAATGGACCTCTATTTGACATATAACTTAACTTGTTTCAAAGAAACTGTCACCATTCACTAGTTTTGTTTTTGTGCCTTAAAAATCTTCTTCCAAATTCTCATCAACATTTAGATTTATACGAAAATGATTAACTTGTCTTTATGGAAAAACCTTAAAAGGGTCTTTTATTAAATATTGTTTGGTTTTCTATCAGTTTAGAGAGTGAAATTTTCTAAGTAAAATTTCCTAAGTGTTAGTTAACATCATCTACAGAGAATTACAAAAATATAATTAAATTAGGTGCCCTTCATTTTTAAAACAATCTTTGCTTTTTAATAGGTTAACATTAATAAATGTAAACTTAAAATTAGTTATAAAATAAATAGTAATTGACTCATCACTGATATTAAAAAATAACTTCATTTTTATTTATGAATTCATAAGCCACAAATATTAATTTGCCAACATATACATTAAAGCAAATCTCAGCATGTTGAGTAACCTGTTTCCAGACTGGAACACCTGGAAAATGAGCACTACATTTTCTATAACACAACTAGAGTCTAAAATCAACCTGTAGAACAACAGAGGGAGTTGTTTAATAACATCGAGAGTGCAAGACCTGTCCTGAATGAATCATCTCATCTCATATTCTTTGTCAAAACCTTAAATGAATTAAGTGTTTGGCTCACTGATAAGTGGGATGCACCAAAGGTAATTGAATGCGGTAATCGAAAATTTGTTAAACTTGCCACTGCACATCATTATCAGTTTCAATTCCAACACAACACAATTAGCTTACAATAGTTATAGTTGAATCAAGTCCATGTTAAGGTTCAGTGAGTAATGTGCACTCTTCAGTAAATTAAATTATGCTCCAAGTAGATGAACAGAATAAAGGTTGCACATGTAAGTGGTATAAATAAGGCAAAACATAAGATTTATGGTGTGCTAAACCTGTTCCCTGAAGCCATGTGGGCTAAATAGCTTTCATTAACACCTCTTAACTAGTAGACATGTCATAGATCAGGCCAGTGCCTAAAAATAAAATCTGCTTAATTCTGGGCCCTGGCTTATGATTGATACTTTAAAGTAAATGATCAGATGTGTACTAGGTGTACTGGTTAATAATGAGGATTTTGTGATCAAAGAAAAGACAATAATTTCAAGAGAAACATCAAAAGTGCTTTATTCAAAGTAATGTCCATCGCTAGCTACACATTTACCCCATCTTTTAGGTAATTTGTGGGTATCGTCCCAATAGAACTATTCTTGTTTTGAGGCAAACCATTCAGATACCCAATTTTCCATTTCTTCGTACGTTTTAAAGTGCTGCTCAGAAAGTGCATGTGCCATCGATCAGAACAAGTGGTAATCTGAAGGAGCAAGGTCTGGTGAATACAGCAGGTGGGTTAGTACTTCCCAGGCAAGATCTTTTAACGTATCTTTAACTGGTTTTGAAGTGTGTGATGTTGTGTCATCATGAAGCAAAATTACTTTGCCATGTCTTCTGGCCCATTCTGGTCATTTCACAATCAAAGTGTGGTTCAAATTGATTATTTGTTGTCGGTAGTGATCAATATTAACAGTTTCACCTGGTTTTAGAAGCTCATAATACACCACACCTTCCTGATCCCACCAAATGCAGAACATTGTCTTCTTTCCGAAGCGATTTGGCCTTGCAGTTGATGTTGATGGTTCACCTGGATCAAACCAAGATTTTGTGCATTTGGAATTCTCAAACTAAATCCACTTTTCATTGCCCGTCACAATTTGATGCAAAAAAGACTTTCTTTTATGCCATTGAAACAACAATTTACTGATGACTTTTCGGTTTTCCATTTGTCTTTTGTTCAGTTGATGTGGCACCCATTTTCCTTCCTTTAAAATCTTTCCTGTTGCTTGTAAATGATCAGAAATTGTTTGCTGAGCAACATTTAATCTTTCTGCAAGTTGTTTTTGAGTTTGACATGCATCTTCATCCAATAATGCTTGTAATTGTTGGTCTTCAAACTTTTTCGGTTGACCTGGACGTTCTTTGTCTTTCACATCGAAATCATCACTTTCAAAGCATTTAAACCAGCATTCACAAGTATATTGAGATGGAGCATGTTCACCATAAGCTTCCCGAAGTATTCAGCAGCACTTTTCTTCAAAATAAAGTAATGAATTAAAACTTCCCGCAAATGCTCTTTTTTTGGCATGAAATTCAACATTTTTGAGTGTAAAAATATCTATGATGTTAACACCTTCAGCAAATTTGACATATGAAGTTTTGAAGCTTGTTGTCAATACAACAAAATAGCATACATATCAAATTGCATATATATCAACATGTGTGTAACTCCATCTATTGAAAAAAATCCACATTATTAACCACTATACCTAGTAACTATTAACGATAATATACATAATATTCTCTCCTTGCCCCATAAGAGTACTGAAAATTACAAGAGAGGAAGACTAATGTTGTACCGTGAATTTTAGAAGAGAGAGCTTTAGGAGAAAGCTAGTTAGTATTTTAATTAAAAAGTATGGTTATATTCACGGCAAAAAATTATTACAGGGCTTATGCAATGGTGGAAATTATTTGAAATAATTGGTAAGCATATGTTCATTTGCAAGGAAATTAAAGTTATATTGGTTTACATTGGTGTGTAAAAAGTTTCAGGTAAAGATATGTGATTTAGGGGACAACTTGAAATTGCCATAAGTATGATTACATAAAACCTAATTAGTAGGTACTGGTGTAACTCAGAAATAAACACAAGACAATTGTATAAATGCCAGCTATTACGCAGTTATGATACTCTATACAGTCTGAAAGTTTAATATATGTTGATCCAGCGGTTATCAAATTGCAGAGTATGCACATGGAATGGGCAAAGTTAGACTGTTTAGGAGTAAGAATGTGAAGTATTTGAAACTAAAGGCAAACCTTATAAGTTGACTAGAATGTTCATGTTGCCTACCAAGGTTATCTCCTCAGTATCATGATATCTGAAAAATTAAATAATTACAATGTCTTATGGTCAATATGTCATGTTTATGGTCTTAATGAATATTTTATTTATTTAAGCTAAGTTAAAAATGGAGCAGTCCCTTTAAGTTTCTTGAAACTAGATTGCTTATCTCTTTTAGATAACATATTTGGGAAAGTATTAAATATTGACAATTCTCCCCCCCCCCCCCCCCCCGCCCAGCTGCCTACACCACCATTTTAAACATTTTGTATATTTCTGTCATTTCATCCCATCACACATTCTAGAATTTTCAATAATTGCCTTCTACATTGATCATTTCCTGTTGCCTAACAGCCAGGCTCCTTAATCTTAACAGTAATGTCTACAAATATTGGTACAGAATTGACTACTTCTGGGAAATCTTCATGCAGATAACCTCACCCTTCTAGGTCTTGCTACTTCCAGTAAAAAAATCATGATAGCTCTTGGTAAATGTCCCAGTGTTTTTCTGATTTCTACTTTAGGCATGTTTTAAGGTCTACAAGTTAGAACTGAGCTGATAAATCTATGGCCTATTGACTTTAAAATTAATTTTCATTTTTACCTAGGGATAAAGAAATTTATTTTTATTTGAGATTTGGTCCTGAATAGTTTATAGAAGGTAGAAAATATTTCTGTTACTTGGAAGGTTGACTCAGAACCTATCATACTTATCCTATATAATAAAAGGCCAGAGGCGTCATGACTGAAATGACCAGAGACCAGACCACTTCAGCCCCTCACGGGCTGGCCCCACCACCAAGTAAGTGGTTAGAGGCAATCAGGCAGGCAGGCAGAGTGGTTAGGGGTAATCAGGTAGGTAGACCAGTAGTTAGGGGAGATCAGGTAGGCAGATAGCCCCTTGCTGGGCTGGCCCCTCCCCCCAGCAAGCAGTTAGGGGTGATCAGGTAGGCAGGCAAGCAGTTAGGGGTGATCAGGTAGGCAGGCAAGCAGTTAGGGGTGATCAGGTAGGCAGGCAAGTGGTTAGGGGTGATCAGGTAGGCAGGGGAGCAGTTAGGGGCGATCAGGTAGGCAGATGGCCCCTCGCAGGGCTGCCCATCCTCCAGAAAAGAAATGGGGAGGCCCAGGCCAGCCAAGCCATTGCACCCCAGCCTGTCGCCTACAGAGGGAGGCCACTGGTGGCAGGGAAGGGGGGGGAAGCACTGCACAGATGGCAAGAAGTGGCAGTGGCGGGGGTGGGGCCAGCTGCCTGCAGCCAGGGGAAGGAAAGCCCCGATAGGCCCTGATTTCAGACCAGGCCTAGGGACCCTACCCGAGGAGTCCTGGATTGTGAGAGGGTGCAGGCTGGGCTGAGGGACCCCCCATGAGTGCATGAATTTTCGTGCATCAGGCCTCTATTATATAATAATGCTTTCTATTTTTTGTTTATTTGAAGCATTTCCCTTGGCAATTTGAAAGATAAATGATTAAGGGAATATCATTACTTCAGAGCTATGAGTCCATATACTTTTCTTTCTTCTATGACCACTTAAGACCTATAATCTCAATTGATCTTTACTTGTCCATGGTTTACCACTGGTTAGAAGCTTGTTTTCCTGGGGTGCTACCCTTCACTGGCACTCTTATGATGGCTAGTAGTTCAGGGACTTTATGTCCAAAGGGGACCTAAGTAGCTGTTGATTCTTTTTTCTCCTATATAAAATATAAAAGCTATTTTTTATATTTTTATATCTTCTAACTTGCATATTTTTTTAAAATCAAAGATTATTTATTTGAGTAAACTACATAATGGTAGTTATACTACTGACTCAGTTAATTAAGTATTATTTGGTAAGAGTCCTGGCATTACCTGAATATTTCAAAAAGCTTTTAAACATATAAATAATTGACACCATCATCATGTAAGTATCCCCTGAATCTATGGCACTATACAATATTCTCTGGATAGAGAATGCAAAATTAATAGAAGATGGATCCTATTTTGGGAGATTTACAACTTAATCAAAATGTACATATAGGAAACAAAAGGCCAATAGATAAAAACAATTTATACACTAGTTTTAGGTGGTATGGTTTTAAGTCAGGCTGTCTATAACAATTACAGTGTACAAATATACCCTCATGAAAGCACACATGCCTTCATCACATAAAACAAAGACACTCCAGGCTATCACACAGACCGTGATGGATTATAAGAAAGGAGAGGTGCTGTAACAGTAAATTCAAGCCAGTCAGTTTGCCTTAGTCTTTAGCACTGGAAAAAATACTTATATTATGGGTGAGCCTGCAAGAGCTCAAAATAGACTCTCAGTTCACAACACTCACATAAAACTGGCACTTTGATCTCACAGCAAGTCAGGTTTGAACAGTTTTAAGAGACAAAAATCTAAGATGGTTTTAATCACCTTCAGCTTTTTTTACAACTACTTTTATATAAAATACTTCAAAAACACAGTAAAATTGAAAAAAATTATTAACAGGGTATCCCAACCACCCTGTTAAAGATTCCACAATCAACACTTTTCTATATTTTCTTTATCTTATATCTATTCATCTATCCATCCTCAATGTATCCATCTGTTCATCTATATTTTGAATGCATTTCAAAATAAGTTGCAGGCATCAGTATATTTCCTACTTAAACCCTTTGGTTTATATCTATGTATATAAAAGCCCAGTGACCAGAATGACAGCATGACTGGAATAACTGGAATGACCGGAACAACCAGTTGCTATGATGTGCACTGTGGCAGCCAACCGGCTCGATCAGGGCCCCAATCAGCCCTCCCAACTGCCTGCGGCTCCCTCCCCCTGACCAGTCCCACCCCAATTGGCCCCCCCACCCCAATTGGGGGTGGGCTGGCTGGCCAACCACCCACAGCCACGCCCCCCAATCAGCCCCACCCCCAATCTGCCCCCCTCACCCCACTTGGGGCGGGGCTGGCTGGCCAACCTCCCATGCCCCTCCCCCAATCACCCTCCCCATGAGGGGCAGGGCTGGCCAACCCCCTGCAGCCCCCCGGCCAGCTCGGCCTGATCAGCCCCCTTCTACCTTGATTGGGGACGAGGCCAGCCGGCCAACCTCCCGCATCCCCTTGCCCTGCCAGCCCAACCCAATTGGCCACCATTGGGGTGGGCTAGCCGGACCCCCACCTGTGCACGAATTCATGCACTGGGCTCCTAGTATGTGTGTGTGTGTGTGTGTGTGTGTGTGTGTGTGTGTGTATATATATATATATATATATATATATATATATATACACATATATGTATATATATATGTATATACATATATACATATATATGTATATATATATATATATACATATACATATCCTATCTAATAAAAGAGCAATATGCAGATTGACCATCACTCCAGACACAATATGGCTGCCCCCATGTGGTCAAAGATCTTGCCCCCATGTGGATACAAGATGGCCACCACAAGATGGCCAGCAGGGGAGGGCAGTTGGGTGGGACCCAGGCCTGCAGGGGAGAGCAGTTGGGGGGGACCAGGCCTGCAGGGGAGGGCAGTCAGGGGTGACCAGGCCTGAAGAGGAGGGCAGTTAGGGGCAAACACGCTGGCAGGGGAGCAATTAGGCATCAACCAGGCTGGCAGGGGGGTGGTTAGGGGGTGATCAGGCTGGCAGGCAGAAGTGGTTAGGGGCAATCGGGAAGACAGGCAGGTGAGCTGTTGGGAGCCAGCAGTCCTGGATTGTGAGAGGGATGTCCGACTGCCCATTTAGGCCCGATCCCACCAGGATCGGGCCTAAACGGGCAGTCAGACATCCCTCGAGGAGTCCCAGATTGGAGAGGGTGCAGGCTGGCCTGAGGGACACACCCCACCCCCGCTGTGCACGAATTTCGTGCACTGGGACTCTAGTGTGTATATATATATATATATATATATATATATATATATATATATATATATATATATATATGATTTGTTAAACAATTTTTAGGTTAAATATAGTGAAACGAAATGCACAAATCTGAACAGTACTGTTTGATGAATTTAAAAAAAGCATAACGTGTATAATTTAAACTCCCAGTTTTTTAAAGTTCCTTTCTTGATACTTTGCTATAGAATATCAAGAGGTAGAATATTACCATCACCTAAGAAAGTTCATTCAAGTTCCTTCCCAATTAATCTGTACTCCTCCCAGACATAATCATTGGGGTTTTTTCCCCCATCAAACATTAGTTCACTTGCTCTAGAACACCATAAAGATAGGATTATGTAGTATGAACATTTTGTTTAAGGCTTCTTTCACTCAGCATATTTTTGAGGTTCACCCATTTTGCTGTATATCAATACGTTTTCTTTCCTTTTATTACTGAGTAGCATTCAATCAAATGAATGTAACACAGTCCATTTATCTATGTACCAATTGATGGACATTTGTTTGTTTTCAGCTTTGGACTATTAATAAAATATATCAGAACAGTCCTAGACGAGCCTTTTTGTGAACATATGTTTTGAGTTCTCTTTTAGTGGAATTCATAAATCACAGGATAGGTGTATGTTTAGTTTTATAAGAAATTGTGAGCCTTTTTTTTTCCAGGGGGGGGGGGGGCGGCTAGTAATATTTTATACTGATATAAATGAGAGTTTATACTGCAACAAATGAGAGTTCCAGGTGCCCTATACCAATATTTGGTATTATCCATTTTTTAAAAATGTTTAGTCATTCAAGTGTGTATGTAGTTGTATCTCTTGGTGGTTTTAATTTGCACTTGGTAGCATTAGTCTAGATTGAAACAAGACATAGAAACCACATGGTGGATGCAACTACCGAAGTTTAATATAAGGAATGATCAAACTATGATAAAAGAGTAACTGTGACGGATAAGAAAACCCTGCATTTCCCTAGGACCGAGAGAGAGCGCCCAAGAAAGGACAAACCTGGAAAGAGACTCACTCCTCAAGGCTGGGTTAAAACCTTGAAGAAGGTATGTGGTTTTAGCCCACTGAGCAGTGAAAAATTGCCTGCTTCCTTCCAGGCTAATGGCGGCATACATCAGTCCCCTGGACTGCAAGCAGGGAGCAGGAGGTCAGCCCAGATGGGTGGGCATCCTCTGGGCCCCATGCCATTCTTGTCTTGCAGAGAGAGCAGCAGCAAGGTGGAACCTTCTGAGTCTCAGGGGGTCAGACTGTTGCCTGCAGAGGGAATCCTTGTGCCAGCAGGAGGTGTTGGTGTGCTGGTTTGCCGGCTGAGGGACAGGGGGAGGTTGCTATCAGTCCTGGATGAGACTGTAAGGTCTCTGTGGATCCACGCGTTCTGAGCCTGTGGCTGTGGCCGAGCTCCATTGATGTCCTCACAGCCACACCACCCACACACCTAGCAGCACCAGGAAAACTAGGGGTGAAAACTTTCTTCCTGATGCTCCTCCAGTGCCCTCTACTGAGAAAGCTTAACATTGTGCTCGGTTTAAAGGCGAAATACTTAAAAGGAATTCTATTATCACAGAGCACGCATTGAAGGCGGAATTTGGAGCTGAGTGGGCATAATTTGATAACAGACACAATGAACAATGATATTGTATACTTCTTTTGTGTGATTTTGTATATCGTTCTTTGGGAAGTGCCTAGTCTAACCTTTCTTGTTTTTCTTTCTAAAGAAACGCACTCAGCATCTTGATCTTGCCTCAGCCTTATCTGGATGCAGGAATAGCTTCAGCAGAGAAGCACACCGCATGCGTTTTTCCGCATTCTGTTACACGGTTTTGACTTTTACAAAGAATTGCTTCACTAGACCCTGATATCTAATATTTATCATAAAGTGTTGCTTACTGTGAAAATATTGTTGGAGAAGGTTCTTAATATTATGGCTAGAAAATAGTAGCGATAAAGGTTTAAAGAACAGCATAGCATGAGTAGAACTGACTTTGGAACCTGACCATATATGTTGAAATACAGTTTCTCCATTGACTAGCTGTGTAACTTTAGGTAATTTGCTTAAGGCCGCTGTGCATCTGTTTCCTCACCTGTAAATAAGGGGAATAATAAATAGGCTACTAAATAGGGTGTACTAAATGTACTTCATAGGGTTGTTGTAATAAATAAATAAATGAGCTAATATTTATAAAGTGCTTAGAATAGTTTCTGGCACAGAGTAAGTCCCAATAGTGTTTAAATATATATGTATATACTTTATACTTATATACTTATTTATAATAATCATATATATATATATGTGTGTGTATGTGTGTCATTCATACATGTGTGTGTGTATATATATATATATATATATATATATATATATATATATATATAGCTAAGTGTCCATTCTTCCCTCTGAACCAATAGCTATGAATGACACACAATGACCACCAGGGGCCAGACATTCAACACAGGAGCTGCCATGACGTGCACTGGACATTTAAAAATAAACAGCACCACGTGTAGGAAGCGGTGATAGGGTTAAGCCTCGGACTGACCTGCTGGCAAAGTCGCAAACAAGTCCCAGCTTGGAGGGCTCAGTCCTCTAAGCATAATTAAGCTTGATCTTGTGACTGCTCCCTAGATCTTTCCTGGGTAGCTAGTGGGCTGTGGGAGGGGCAGCAAGTGCTGCCAAAACAAGTGAAACTTACAACAACATTGTAGATTACCTTGTTTGTCCCTGATTATAAATAAAGCACCAGCTTTGCAGTCTGGATCTGTTCTGTGGCCTCAGCAAGGCACAGAAAGATCCACCCAGCTCCCAGCTTTATGAATCTATTTCTGTGCCTTGTTTTCTTTATTTCTAATATTTCTCAATCCCTGGCCGCCTCCATTTAGAACCGGTTCGTTCATCTCTCTTTCCGCGTGGGACGCGGAAAAGGGAGATCCCGCCATGTTTGGCCCCCGCCACATCAGGCCCCCACAACCACGGACCTGGAGCCGACAAACCAACACTCGGCTTCTCCCAAGTGGGACACAGGCCCCGCCACCACCCCAGAGTGACACCCCACGAAATCGCAGCCAACGTTGCCAAGACCCCATGGCGCAAAATGCAGCCTACAGCCCAGCCCAGTCTTGAAACAGTCACTGTGGGCTCTGGGTAATGACGTCACATAGCAATGCCTGGCTTTTTCTCCCTAGCTACTAGCCTCCTTGGAGTTTCTTCAGCCTAGGAATCCGGCTTGCTTTACAGCCAGGTGCAAACATTTTACACTTTAACCAAATGGTTTGTGAAGCATTTTTCCCGTGCCTCATTTTACTTGATCCTCACAGAAGTCCTGGAATAGGTAGATAGGAGACTTGGTAGAATCCTATTTTCTTTTCATTAGCCGGAAAATGGAGATTTAGAAAGTTTAGAAACTTGACCCTACAGAAAAGAAGTAAGAAATAGTGGAACTTGAAATTGACTTCATGTTTTCTCACTGTGCAGAATATAGTCAAACACTGCTACAGTTTAATATTTTACCCTTTTTTTCTCCCTGCATGATCTACAATAGTGATCTGATTTGTGTTTATATTTACTGCTGTGTTGCTGACAATTACCTGAAAGAGAAGTTGGGGTGCTTCACTGGACTGGAAAAAATTTAGCTAAATCAGAAAGCAGGTCTAATTAAGTAAGTTTACCTATATCTATAAAAGGTTAAGTTGACTCCCGCATGCGCGATACATATGAAGCTCTCGCTGGCGCCAATCACACTCATGTGTTTTGATCTGTCATTGTCAATCGTGAATTTGGTTGACACTTCTATTATAGAGAAAGGGTGAACAGTGATATTAAAATACTTCTTGTAATTAATTTTCTTTCAATGTGCACGAATCTGTGCACCATGACACTAGTACTATTTTTTTATTAAGATATTATATGTGTACATATCTTACCATTGCCCCCCCCCACTCCACATATTAGTATATAATAATATGTAAAACTTTATACCTAAAATTTTAACTCAGGTTAGCTAATGATAATACTAGTTAATATTTATTGGGACTTTTCATGTAACAGGCACTGTACTAACAACTTTGCATACATTATCACATTAAATTATTAAAAGAAAACAAATTCTTTCTGATGAAGAAACAGAGTCTTAATTTAAATGAGTTTTCATCAAAATAGTTGATTCAGTTGTAAAGTCCACTCCACACCCCCACATTACCTTCACTCTAGCCAGCTTCACCAAGCAAATGAAAATTCTGGATAAAGTATAACCAGTAAAAAAAAAAAAAGAGAGAGAGATTTCCATAAGTAAGAAACAAGGAGATAATTCAAACTTACAGAGGTGAATGGCCCTGCCACTGAGAGGAACATGGGGGCATTGAAGCTGTGGCATCCTTGTAGACCTGGGCATTGATGCCTTCACTAAGTCAGGATATGAACCCTCAGACCTGTACACAGTGGGGAATTGGATGTCAGTTCTTTACATAAACCCAGGAACCATGATGAGCGGACAATCCATGAAACAGGGATGAAGCAGCTCCACTTACTGGCTCTACAAAATGGCAAAAAAGCTAAGCTGTTGACCAGGAGCCATGATTGGAAGAAAGAGTGTTAACAAGAATTCAAGTCCCAACCTTACACCATCTGTTGATATTGGATCTGAAATTACATTACTCAGATGGAAACCCCAGACTTAAAATGAGTGAAATGCATATTTCTCAGTAGAGGAAAATAAAACTTCTCCACAGGAATGTCTCTACAACCCAGAGCAGGTGGAACAGTAATGGAAGAAGGCATGCTAACCTTACATTCACAGGAAAACTCACAAACCTCACAAGCAAAGAAATCACTGTGGGAGTCAACAGGAACAACCACCTGGAGAACTCGAACATGAAGAAATGCAATAGAATAAAATTAAAAGGATATTGAAGTAAGTATGTCAAACTAATCAGAAATATAAAAAGAAAGGATTGAAATCACAAGGCAAGAATGGGAGATTATACCTGAATTATTACAATTTTATGGTCCTATGGTAGACAAACAGCAACAACAACAAAAACTAAGCTAAACTGAAAAGAAGCAAAGGCAGATTTGAGATGATTTACCATAAGATGTAAAGAACAGATGCAACATTTGGACTCTGACAATCTAACTTCTAACTACTATGCAACCCTTTCTCAAAACAGTATGAGAGTTTATATGGTAATGACATAACCCAAATAGCAACAATATTTTCATTTCTATATTTGCATCTCTTCCATGAGAAATGGAATTGTGTATAATTTTTATTTTGTTCTTTATTTTTCAAGCTTTAAAAATTAACGTGTGTCATTATTAAATCAGTGAACACATATTTTTTTCTTTGTTATAGCAATCATTTAAATTCAATATCACAGTTTGTTTTCATCTTGACCAGCACATAATTTTGGGGAGTCACAAAAATTTGCCCAAGAGTACTACCTTAATCTCTTTATAGCCCAATTATCATGGAAACTTTGACTGTGTAAACTCATATTTTTCAGAATTTTTTATTTCAGTTATTTCTCTAGGTAGGTGAAACTACATACTGGGCAAGACTCTCAGAGAACCAAAAACAAACTAGAACTTTTCATCAACATTGTACCAAGAGACAGAAAATAGTTTTACAGAATAATTCCTGCATTTAGTTCAGGTTTCAGTTCATAATATTGTCCACAAGATTGTGAATTATGAGTGTGTGTTTGTGTGTGCTTCCAGGTTTAAATATCCTTCCAGTGTTTATCCAAAGCAAATTATTATATTTGTTTGCTTTTCTTTTTTCCCCCAGATACTGAGGATCTTGTAACTCAACATTTTTCTCTTTTGGAGTTAATTACTCAAAGCCAAATTGGGATGCCCTTTAATAATGTTGTAGGCTTTATGGCATGGTTTCTATAAGCTACCATAATCATAGTATTTTCTCATTATTATGGTTTTTATTCCTGATTTCTTTATTTGCATTTAGTTATTGTACGTTATTCCCATAATTTATATAAAGGCTCTTTTTGGAAAAAAAATTCAAGATATGTGTCTGTGTCTGTGTATGTGTGCGTGTATGTTTGTAGTATTACACTTCACCTGATGGTGTTTTCCTTGATCACATTTTTTCCCTTAAACTATATATTACATCTATCTAAAATAGTGCTTACTTTCCCAGGGAATGAGTATTCACTTCATTTTTACCACATCTGAGGTTAAATTTCAAAAGATTTACTAACCCTGAAGATTATTTGAACCATCTTTTTTATCTCTAGAGTATATTATACCTGAATTATTATAAATGCATGGTCATATATTTAATTGGAATTTATGTTTTGATATATTAAAAATATTGTGTACTTAGTTTTACAAACACTCATATAGGTTTAATAATGTCAAAGAAAAATTGCACCTGGTGGAATTAAACAGGCAAAAGAGACTATTGCATTGGCTTTCAAGACTACCACAATAAAGGAAAGAGACTGAGTTAAACTCTAAAGGGCAGGGAGGGTTTGTAAGGCTGGAGTTAGCTAGTGGAAAAGTACTGGAGGACACTGGGTTGGGGGAGAATTGATCAATATAATTAAACCATCTGTGTTTGCTAATTGGCATTTATCAAAGTTAGGCTCTTACCTTCCCACAGAGACTAGGATAGATGGGTGCTATCTTTTTTGGTGATGACATTTCAAAAGAATTGCTCCCAGGTCCTTTCAAAAGACATTCCTGGGTTATAAAACTGGAAAGAGGGGCTCTGTACCTCAAAGGAACAGAGTTTTCTAACTTAAATGCTCTAAGAAAAGGGAGGTTAGGGCCCAATCTTAGGAACAAATGTCTAAAGTTTAGTCAAACTGTGAAAAACATTAGACCATAGGCCAATCAATAAGTAGACAATGCTGTTTCATTTTACTATACATTTAGATCCATAGAAGGAGGTAGTTTGGTCTTTTTAAAGATATATTGTCATATATTTAAAGCATTAATTTAGTGATAGTGCAGTATTTTACACCTGTGGTGTTTCCCTACCTTTCCTTGTCTTGTCCTTCCCTCTCTCCTAGTGGTTGTCTCCTCCTCCTATCACTGCTGAGATTTCAGGGGACCATCTTCAGGCATCACTGCTCACATTTCGTCTCAGGTAGCCACTGAGCTTTGGAGCTTCAGTTGCTAAAGCTACTTAAATTGACAATTTTTACCTGAGATGCTCAGCATATACTCTATGAGGTTGTGAAAAATGAATGAGATCATGTATGTGAAAGCACACTACACAGTCCCTGGAAAATAGTGAGCAGGTTAGAGATGCTTTGTTGGTAATTTAATCTTTTATGTATTTATTTTACCTCTTCTTACTAGCCCTGCCGCTCTGCTTTATCTTCCTGTTCCGGGACTCAGCTTCTTGTCTCTCACCCTTCCTTGTGGGAGTACCACACCTGTTGACAACAGCATGCCCATCTCTGGGTCCATGGCCCTTGCAGTTTTAATGTGTTCCCTCTCTACCTCTGCTCTTTGTCCCTTCTCCCCACACATCTATATATATAAAACCCTAATATGCAAATAGACCAAATGGTGGAACAACCGAACAACTGAACAACTGGTCGCTATGACGTGCTCTGACCATGAGGGGGTGTACGCAGAACATGGTGGGCATTGGCCACTGCAGGATGGTGGAGCAGGTGAGTGGGGATGCCAGGGTCGCTGTCATCAGGGCGAGCCTCTGATGGTTACTGAAAATTCTTTGCTCCTGCATGCCATGGTCCCACTGGGCACTTGCACTTGATGCCAGTGCTGGCCCCGCTTGCACCTACTGCTGGCGCTGACCCTGCTCACACTCACAGCCAGTGCCAGAGCCACCACTTGCACCCACTGCCAGCGCCCAGCACTGGTCCCGATCACTCAGTGCTGTCAATGGGTGGGAGCAGCAGCTGCCAGCCCCAATCGCCCCGAGGGCTTCTGCACCTCCCCCTGCTCCTGAGGGGCAATCAGACAGCAGCCACCACTCGCACCCACTGACAGTGCCGGCCCCACTAGCACCCACTGCTGGTGCGGGACCCAATGGCTCTGTGCCGTCAGCAGATGCAAGCGGGACTGGTGCCATTAGCACCTGGGCGTGTGGGATGGGCTGAGAACCACCCCTGTACCCACCACAGCCTCATGGCCCACAGGTCCTTTCAAGGTGCACGAATTTGTGCACTGGGCCCCTAGTGTGCACATACAATCTGGTTCTCTCCTGCCACTCTCTACACTACTTAGCAATGAGGGAGGCAAGGCAGACCAGCCCCATCGGCTACAAGAGCATAATCATGCCTGGCATCTGAAAGTTAGTAGTGGAATCATCCCTGGCATCTGAAAGTTAGTAGTGGTGGAGCCGATCCCGGGCACATCCCACACCTGAACAAACAGGCACAAAAATGAGAAAGACTCATCTGCTATTATGTTTCTGACAAAGTGAAGAGAAGGAAAGTCAAAGGAAGGGCAGGAAAAAAAGATAGGAAATATGACAAGACAAGGTCAGAAAAGGTACAAATGAAAACATGGAAATAGAATGAGAATTAGTTTGAAAATTAAAAGCAGCCAAGAACTTTTGTTCTTTAGTTTTGTTTTGCTTTGTTTAGTTTTCAAGAACTTGAGGATTGGAATGTTGTAACCTAAAAGAAGAGCAAAGAAAGATAGTACTGGGCACAAGTTGCCTTGGCAAAGAATGGGAGAGTGGAGATTCTGGTGGGAAAATTCCTGTGAAGTTCCTCACAATGAAGTCTAAATTTTTTATTATTTTTCATTTTCTTCAGACTCCTTCTTTACACACACCCTAAGGGCAAAATAATTCAATTCTTGGTTTATTGATAAAAGCGAAGCCACGAAGAATACTTTTATCTCACTGTCTTCTATTCTTCTACCTCCTCAACTCACTTCCCATTTCAGATCAATATTATTTGGGGGGAACTCCTTTATTCTTTTAATTTTTCTTTAATTTTCTGTCCCTATAATTAACATCCTGTGTGTGTTCAGCAGAATAAATAATGTTTGTAAGTCTAATACACATAGCAACTTTATTATAAATATTTGAGGAACTTTTACTATTTTCTTGCATAATATGTGCTATGAAAAATTTAATGTATGAAATAAAAAATGATGAAATAAAAGGAATAAATGCTAACTACTAAGGAACATTGTGACACATCTTGTGCTCACTCTGCTATGACAATAACTTCATGAATGCTTTATGATGAAGAATGGACTGAATAATGGCCCAAATAAAATTTTAATTTTATTTCATTTTAAGTCTATTGAGAAGTTATTATTTTTTGCCTTTAAAATGGATAGAATAGTGCTTTCCATTATTCACAAAACAATAGTGTATATACTATTAGGTAATTATTCCATAGATATCTTCTGTGACACTCAAGGAGTTTTGAATATCCTCTATATAAAATGGGACTTTGAATGTTGATGAAGCCACAAAACAATAAGCAGGGATGGTTCAGGAAGAATACTCATTACTGAGAAGCATTGGAAATATGTTTATGGAAGAATTGATCACAGCGTCAAAAGTGGCATTTTTTCAGTGGAATTGGTGCATTTCTCTCATTAAACTTGTAATGACTCAGATCTGAAGCACATTTAATTCATGGATCACTGGTGCAATATTGTGTCAACATGTACTTAGGGAGTCTTCAATGTATGGATCACTGCAGTGATATACTGTAATGGCCCCTCACTGATCAAGTTAATATATATCCTCATAGAATGCTAATACAAGGGTTGTTGATAAGATACTCCATAATCTATGCTTTATAAGCAATTGCTGATAAACCCTTAACATTATCAGTAGTAAAATTAACAAAAAACAGAACTAGTTGCTAAGATATTTTAGGAAAAATATTTATAAAACACAAGCTCTCTCTAATTCTACTCTATGTTAGATGAGCTTTTATTTTAATACTAGAGGCCCAGTGCACGGCGCTGTGGGATGCTGGCCAGCTGGCCGGTGGGAGGAGGGAGGAGGGCAGGAGGGGCCATGGGAGGTTGGCTGGGGGGGCGGCCACAGGAGGTTGGCAGGCCAGGGGGTGGAGGGGCCACAGGAGGTTGGCCGGCGTGGGGGAGGGGCTGTGAGAGATTGGCTGTGGGAGTGCACTTATCACCAAGGGGACAGCTCCTGTGTTGAGCATCTGCCCCCTGATGGTCAGTGCACACCATAGGTCATTCCAGTTATTCCAATCATTCAGTTGTAGGGGTCGCTTAGGTTTTTATATATAGAGATTAAGTTTTTCCTAACCTCTATCTTGTTATAAGGTATATTCAGATTTTCATTTTCCTGGCCATTTCTGTGGGTAATTTTCTTAGACATTTTTTAATAGGAAAAAAGTTATTGATTTGAGGCTGAATAACTAGGAAATTGGGGATCTGGTAAATTGGACAATTCCAAGATGACTATGTTACTGATGCATAGAGGTCCTCATCCCAACCTGTTGCTTGTGGGAGTGGAATTCTTGTGATATTCCAAGAAAAATAATTTTCTGAGACTTGCATGGGAGGATGAAATATTGTAGAAAGCTTTACTTTTGTGGAATCAAACCCCTGAGTTTGCAAGTTCCCATTTCCCTCAGTTCCCACAAGGAAGAAGTTCCATTTCACCATTGGCAGGGCTGAAATCAGAGCCAGTGTCCAGAGCTTCTGTTGCATGTTGGAGCAATCCAATCCAGCATCAGGCTAGCTTAGTTTGTGTTCCCAGTTGCAATCCATCAGTCCATTGCATGTGGAGTCTGCAGAGCCACATAGCTATGGAGAAATCATGGGTGAATGCAAGGAAGCAGGAACAAGAAAGCCTGTGAACAAAGAAAGAGAGAATTCTTTTGGGGAATTATGTATCCCCAAATGTTCATGGGCTTGCAGTGGCTTTACCTCTTCTAGCCACTGATTTCTGTTCTGAGGTTTGATTGATAGGTCACTCCTTCTCTAGGTCACTCCAACTTCACTGTGCATGTGTTGATCCTCCCCTTCTCCAGTCCGGTCCTCCAGTAATCTGCAGGGGATGGGCCAGTAGTTCCCTGGGGAGTGTGAAATTGCAGTTTCCTAGTGAAGCTGCCTAAATGACGTGACTATAATGTCTGACCTTCCCTTTGCTCCTTTTCTATTTTATTAATAACTAGCTAGTTACAACGGTATCAACTATAGTTGGTAAATTAAGCTTGATGCCTACTTTCCTCTCCCAGGCAATAGCAAGATATACTACATTACATTATTCAAGAATTTCTGCTGACATATAATTATTGAGAGATATTCCTGAGCACCTTCCTCTTTACAAGAAAATCCAAGATTCGATTTGATCATTCATGTAGAGTATTTTAATTCTCCACAGAATAAGTCCAGACTGTCCTTAATTGACAATTATTCATAAAAAGTTCATATTGTATAAAATGCCAGCAAATAATAGTTATAAAGGAAGATATGTATGAGACAATATATCAAAATTGCTCTTCCCATTGTTTTCACTTCCATCTCATCAACTCATGTTTATAAAACAAAATCTAATAAGCAAACAAGGTACACCTTATAATGAAATACTACTCAGTAATAAGAAAGGAACAAAGAACTGATTCACACAATAGCATGGATGGATCTAAAATGCAATTTTAAATCAAAGAACTCGGACACAAAAGGGTACATATTGTATGATTCTCTTTATATGACATTCTATAAAAGGCAAGACTATAAGGGTGGAAATCAGATTAGTGTTACTAGAGATTGGGAAGAGGGGATGGGATAAAGTAGATATATGAAAAAAATTTTTGACTGATGGAGCAACTCTGTACATTGTTGTGAAGATAGAAACATAATTATGCATTTTCCAAAAACCACTGACCTGTTGAAAATGAGGAATAAATAGCTGGTCAGAGTGACTCAGTGGTTGAGCATCAGCCTATGAACCAGGACACTGTTCACTTGATGGTCAGGGCACACGCCCGGGTTGCCAAGCTCTCAGTGCAGGAGGCAGCCAATCAATGTTTCTCTCTCATCAGTGATGTTTCTCTCTCTCTCTCTCTCTTTCTCCCTCTTTCTCTCCCTCTCCCTTCCTCTCTGAAATCAATAAAAACATATTTTTAAAAGAGTAGTAAATAAAATTGGCACACATTATTTAAATAAGTGATCCATTGTAACATCACCAGTAATAAGACATATCTATGTCATGCATCCGTGATATGTGCGGAGGAGTGGTATTCTTACTAAAAATCCCTAAACTCAATATAATCATGAGAAAGCATTAGATAAATCCAAATCAAGGCACAGCCCATAAAATACTGACCAGTACTCTTAAAAGTATCAAGGTAATGAAAGGCAAGGCAAAGCAGAACTACCACAGATGGGTGCGACCTGAGGAGACATGACAACTAAATGCAATGCTGGGTCTTGTATTGGACCCTGCAACAAAATTAAAGCATTATGGATAAACTAGAGGCCCAGTGCATGATTTAATCATGCACCTGGTGCACCAGCGGGCTGTCCGCCGGTGCCCCCCAGGCCTTCCGAAAGCCTCCGGCGCTGCGGAGGCTTTCGAAAGGCCTTGCGCCGGAGCAGACAGGCGGCCAGGTCCCCCGCTTTGGCCTTTGATCGCGGGGGACCTGTCCGGCTGGCTGTCCGCAGGCGCCCCAGGCCTTCCGAAAGCCTCCGGAGCTGCGGAGGCTTTCGAAAGGCCTTGCGCCGGAGCAGACAGGCGGCCAGGTCCCCCGCTTTGGCCTTTGATCGCGGGGGACCTGTCCGGCTGGCTGTCCGCAGGCGCCCCAGGCCTTCCGAAAGCCTCCGGAGCTGCGGAGGCTTTCGAAAGGCCTTGCGCCGGAGCAGACAGGCGGCCAGGTCCCCCGCTTTGGCCTTTGATCGCGGGGGACCTGTCCGGCTGGCTGTCCGCAGGCGCCCCAGGCCTTCCGAAAGCCTCCGGAGCTGCGGAGGCTTTCGAAAGGCCTTGCGCCGGAGCAGACAGGCGGCCAGGTCCCCCGCTTTGGCCTTTGATCGCGGGGGACCTGTCCGGCTGGCTGTCCGCAGGCGCCCCAGGCCTTCCGAAAGCCTCCGGCAGCCATGGTACAGACGCTGAGCTCGCGGCGCCAGAGGCGCCGCGAGCTCAGCGTCCTTCTGGCCCAATCAGCTACCCCGGCCACCCTGAGTCCTGCCCCCTGCGCCTCCTGCTGGCCCAATCGTGGGCGTAGCGGAGTGATGGTAATTTACATATTACCATTTTATTATGTAGGATGGTGAAAGCTAAGTAAAGTCTGTAGGTTAGTCATTAGTATTGTACTAATGTTAATTTCCAACTTTTGATCATTTTACATAGTTGTGTATGGTATCAGCATTATTGGGAGAAAATAATTATGAAGGATATCTGTAATATCTTTGTCACTTTTCTGTAAGTTGAAAATGATTCAAAGATAAATGGTTTTAAAAATCAAGTGAAATTCACTGTAGGGCTACATTCATGTGTGCATCAAATTGTCATGAGGCTAAAAGATAAAACCAACAGTCACAGAAACATGACGCTGATTTCATGTAATAAAAATAAAAAAATAACTAAATCTAATGTAATTTGGATCAAATGCTAAGTCCATCTCTTCTTATAAGATTTTAGAATTAGAATCCATTTTCTGCTTCATATTTCTAAAAGTAACCAGAGAAGTCTACTATAGCTGTTTTTTATTCCTATAGATTTAATATCAGCTTTATCATATTACTGGCCTTTTATATATATATATATATATATATATATATATATATATATATATATATATATATATATATACTAGAGGCCCGGTGCACAAAATTCGTGCATGAAGGGGGGTTGTCCCTCAGCCCAGCCTGTACCCTCTCCAATCTGGGACCCCTCGAGGGATTTCCGACTGCCCGTTTAGGCCCGATCTCACTGGGATCGGGCCTAAACGGGCAGTCGGACATCCCTCTCACAATCCAGGACTGCTGGCTCCCAACTGCTTGCCTGCCTGCCTTCCTGATTGCCCCTAACCACTTCTGCCTGCCAGCCTGATCACCCCCTAACCACTCTGATGCCAGCCTGTTTTCCCCCAACTTCCCTCCTCTGCTGGCCTGGTCACCCCTAACTGCCCTCTCCTGCAGGGTTGTTCACCTCCAACTGCCCTCCTTTGCAGGCCTGGTCCTTCTCAACTGCCCTCCCTTGCAGGCCTGGTGCCTCCCAACTGCCCTCTCCTGCTGGCCATCTGTGGTGGCCACCTTGTGTCCACATGGGGGCAGGATCTTTGACCACATGGGGGCAGCTATATTGTGTGTTGCAGTGATGATCAATCTGCATATTACTCTTTTATTAGATAGGATAGAGGCCTGGTACATTGGTGGGGGCCAGCTGGTTTGTCCTCAAGGGCGTCCCGGATCAGGTGGGGTTTACCTTCGGGTGTGGGGCGGCCTGAGCAAGGGACCTGTGGTGGTTTGCAGGCCAGCCACGCCCCCTGGTAACCCAAGTGGAGGCCCTGGTATCTGGAATTTATTTTCCTTCTACAATTGAAACTTTGTAGCCTGGAGCGGAGCCAAGCCTGGGGCTCCCTCCGAGGCTGGCAGCAATTTGTGTTGGGGCTATAATTGAAACTTTGTTGCCTTAAGCAGGTGAGCCTGGCCAGGGTGTGCAGAAAGCTTTGCTTCCCCTGTTGCCGGCGGCAACCCTGGCCTGCTCTCTCAAGCTCCATTCTGCTGCCATTTGTTTGAATTTGTTTACCTTCTATAATTGAAACTTTGTAGCTTGAGTGGAGGCTTAGGCCTGGCAAGGGCAGGCGGAAAGCTTGGCTTCCTCTGTCACCTAGGAAACCTTGCTCTCTGTGGCTGTAGCCATCTTGGTTTGGGTTAATTTGCATACTCGCTCTGATTGGATGGTGGGCATGGCTTGTGGGTGTGTTGGAGGTATGGTCAATTTGCATATTTGTCTATTATTAGATAGGATATATCACAATGCATAATCGACCTTCCTCAAATTATTACTTTCAAGGTCTATTCCAAGATTCCATTCCTGAACAGAATCATGGATTCATAGGATACATGAAATATGGGAGAGCTTAGAGAGATTATTTGACTCAGAAGTTGTCAACTGCTTGAGTTCAAAGATTCTCTAGGATGTTTGACAACTGCCTAGAAGGAAGTCATGTGAGTGTTACTCACTGCTGCTACTTAAGGGTTAGTTTTGCTCAAATGTATAGTATTATTGTTTTAACAAGGTTCATTCCTAGAAAAAGATCATATAGTTTAAACATTAATGTTTTCATAGTAATTTTTACTTTTGGAAAATTTATAGTCATTATAGATGGATTGCAGGGGAGAAATATGAATTTTAAAAATCAAAGTAATATTTAATTTCTACACATGTGGGCAAGAATTAGAATAGCAAGTTCTTGCATTGGGATGATAACAGCTTTATGGACAAATAACTCAAAGCAGCAAAATATTGTAATACATAATATTTTCAGGAGAAAACATTTTGGATTTATAAAAATAGACTACATGCTTGATGTAAACAGATTACCTGATTGTCTGTATAATCATAGACTTGACTTGGAATCCCAGTTTAGTCAGAGGCTATTTATGCCTGCTGTGATCCAGAGAAATTTACTTACTCTGTCTAAGCTCAGGTTTTTCATCCCTAAAGTAGAAGTTCCATTAGGGCGATATTTTGTCTCCTTTGTTTACTGATATTTTTCTGGCACCTACAGAAGTTCCTAGATTAAAGTAAATACCCAGACACAGAGTAGGCAGAATTTATAATAAAATGGTAGCTTAGTACCTGGTAAATAGTAGATGTATAATACTTGCTCGTTGTTAATTAAGATGATGGTGGTGGTGATGGTGGTGTCATGATTTGGAGCATAATCCTATATAATAAAGTGCTAATATGCAAATGGTCATCAAGGCCCTCATGCCATCATGCTGTAAGGGCTCAGACACTCAACACTGGGAGAGAGGAATGGGGACCATGCAGGCACAAATGAGCTCGCGAGAGAGGAATGAGGACCAGCCGCATGCCCCATGGTCCCAGGCGCCAGCAGCTACATCTGCGCCTGTGCCTGCAGCCCGGGAGAGGGACAAGCCGCTTGCCCTGTGGTCCTGGGTGCCAGTGCCTGTGGCTGTGGTCCGGAAGAGGGAAAAGCCACCCACCCTGTGGTCCCAGGTGTCTGCAGCTGTGGCCCCGGCAAAGCCACCCACCCACAGTCCCCTTTGGCTGCGGCCAGCCTGGGCAAAGCCAGCCCAGATCCTGGGTGCAAAGCTGGCTCAGATCCTGGGTGCCTGCACCCAGCCAGAGGGAGGGAAGCCTGGGTCCCAGATGCCTGCAACTGGCCAGAGGAGGGAATCCTGGGTTCCAGGTGTGGGGTGAGGCAGAGGCTGTTAGGGGCAATCAGGCCAGCAGAGGAGCAGTTAGGGGTGATCAGGCAGGCAGGCAGAGGTGTTAGGGGTGATCAGGCAGGCAGAGGGGTTAGGGGCGATCAGGCAGGCAGGCAGGTGAGTGGTTAGGAGCCAGTGGTCACGGATTGTGAGAAGCAGTTGAACATCCCTCGAGGGGTCCTGGATTGGAGAGGGTGCAGGCCATGCTGAGGCACCCCCCTCCTGTGCACGAATTTCATGCACTGGTGTCTAGTTTTAAAATAAAATATTAAAACATTGCTATCACACTGATTTAGCAAGCCACTCAAATAGGAGGAGAGTTTAAATGAATCTGTTAGTTGCTGAGTTGCTGCCAAGTAAAGAGCAGTTAGTGTCTTTTAATTTATAATAGGACAAAAAAAAAAAAAAAGGTCATCTCTACTTGGACATGGAAGGCTACAAGAAGGTAATTGCAATTTATCTTCACTTAATCATTCAAACTCATTATCAAAATATTTTTCCATTCTACGATTTGTATAAATAAAGAGGTAAATAGGGAAGTTTTAGAGAAATATAACAAGATAACAAGATATGCATAAATCTAAAACCTTGTACTAAATTAAAATATAATATTATGGATCACTGTCTAAGTTTTACTCTCTGGACTCATAAAACTAATGTTTCCCAAATTTTTTACTAGGCATTTGACTTGAGGTGGCTTGCTATTTCTTCCTGCTCAAGTTTTATTCTAAGCAGTTTAGAGAGTTCAGAATGTTTCTGTTTTAGAGATGGGAATAAGTGTTTAACTATGTAGGGTAGCAGAAACTCACCCCAAAATATGTCATTTTGGTATAAAGATGTTTTTGAGCTAAAGGCAATTGAGAAGAAGCAGATACAAGAAAATCTCTCTGCTATCCCTCTATTTGCCTAAAAGCAGCACATAAATTTTAAAAAAGTTGCTCCCCCCAACCTCCAGGAAGGACAAAAGCTAATCACCTGAAACAACTTTCAACCCTTATCAGCACATTGTTGTCACCAGAGAAATCTACATAACAAACTTTACTAATTAGCCCTTATCTTCTATTAGTTTCTCTATTGGCTTTCCTACAACTGTTGCCCCAAGACACTCAGTCTTTTTCCTTTGTTTTGTCACTTCTCTAAAAATGCATTGTTCCTTGCTGGGATGCTATATAAACCCAAATTCTAAGCACCCCTTTGCATTACTCATTTCTGAATACTCCCATGTGTAGGCAGGATGCTAACAAAGTTTTGTTTTTCCCTCATTAATCTGTCTTTTATCAGTCTGTGTACAGGGACCCAGCTGGAAGACCTAGTGAAATGTGGGGTTTGGGGTATAGACTTCTCGTGGGTCCTTGTCCAATGAAGATAAAGAACGAATTCATGGACTAACAGATTTCCTTAATAAAAATGTAGACATTTATTGGAAACATATACAAACTCCATCTGGGCAGGGTGTCCCCAAAGGGGACCCACTTGGGAGGGGCCCCCAAATGGGAAAAGCCTGTTCTCTTTCTAATAAAAAATAAAAACAAATTTCTGTGTCGTGTCCCTTTGTCTCGATTTATATATGCTGCAGTTCTTTGTTTGAACCTGACCCTTTCTAATTGGACCTTAAATTAATTTAGGACCCCTGTGCTTTCCTCATTGGTCATTTTGTTACGTAATATCAGTTTCAAAGGCTAAAGCCCACGTGGTGCCCCCCACTTTCTCTCCCCTTGTCTTGCAACATTCCTCTATCCTTTGTGAAAATATGTTTCCTTCTTCCCAATATCCTGTGATTTTTCTTTATCCTCTGTGAATGTATGTCTTCCTCCCTCCTGATCCTGTGGTATTTCTCTTTCCTCTTTACAATTAAGATAAGCATTTTGGGTCTCTAAGCCTCCACCTTGGCATTCCTCTCCCAGGGACCCTTCTTAATTTAGGACTCCCTATACTATTTTGTCTCTAAAATTCCTTTCACAAGGAACGTAATAGGAAAATAATTGTTTCCTCCCCTACAACTACTTTAGGAATGAAAACACTTCAAGCTGCTTGGGTATTCTCCCAGGGAGGTGTCTGTTTGCTTGGTGCTTGTCCTAGCCTCCTGTGTAAGCTGCACCAGCACAGCAGGGGAGGACCTCCTCGCCTGGCACACTGCCCTTGCTGGTCCTTGAAAGCCACCAAATAGTCAATTCAGGCCTGGGTTTATTCCCCCTGTAATTACTAAATACTGTTGACCCTGAAACAACATGGGGATTAGGGGCACTGACCTCTGTGTTGCCTTTATATAACTTAAGTAGGGCCTCTACATACCTGGATTCAAAAATACATAATAACCTACTGTTTAACCTTGCATTTGCAAACCAATTAAGGGACTACAAACAACAGAGGGTGAGCCCCCAAGATAAATTTCTGGCTAAATAAACATCTAAAATTGCCTAAGGTTATCACTACTACAGTGACAGTCTGATGCTTGTTCTTCCCAAATAGACCACTAAACCGTCCTGTTTATATAATTTAGCCTTTTCTAGCAATTTCTATTTATAGCTAGTAACAGTTTTTCACTTACTGGCAGTCTATACAGAGGAACATTGGCAAATTCAATCTGTTAAGAAAGCTGTGCTATACTACTAAGCCCTCCCTATACATGTAAATCTTATTCCAGAATGTTCTCACCCATCCTTTTTCTTGAACACTCAGAAGTATATAATGTTCTATAAAGTAGAAGCAATCCTTTTATCAATCTCTGATTTATGAAAGTGATTTATTATTGTGTATTAGGAATCAGGTGGATTATAAAAAAAAAAAAAAAACTAGAGGCCCGATGCACGAAATTCGTGCAAGGGGCTCAGCCCTGGCAACCCCAGATGCATCGGCCCTCACAGCTCCGTGGCCTCATGGCCCCATGCACTGGTCGTTCCAGAAGGTCATTTTGCCATCCAGACTAATTAGCATATTAGCTCTTTGTTATATAGGATATGCCACCACTGAAACATTTTGTTGTTCTCTTTCATGTATATTTGCATTTAGAAGAGTTAGAAATTCCTTTTTTATCACTTTTTTAAAAAGATTTTTAAATTGAATTTATTGGAGTGACACTGGTTAACAAAGTTATACAAGTTTCAGGTGCACAATTCTACAACACATCATTGTACAATGTATTGTGTGTTTACCACCCCAAGTCAAGTCTCAGTCTAGCACCATTTATCCCCCCATACACTCTCACATTTTTTATTACTCTTAAACTATTTGTTTAATTTGTTTTGGTCCCCAAAATTTGGGAGAGGTAGAAGAAATTAGAGAAAAATATATTTCAACATGAGTGGATATAAGATCTGCAAAGGTAGCAGCAAGCCACAGTTACTTATTTAGAAATTAATTAATTCACTCGTTGAATGCTTAGATTAATTGGATCTAAATTAGTTCTTGCCTATGGAACAAATAGGTAGTGATAAATTTATTAAATGTCTTTTATTCTGACAAATCCTAAATTGCCAAATGTTGCTTTGTTTATGTGTGTAAATATATGCAAACTAATTCAAACTTTATTTTGAAAGTCTTCAACTTTATTTATCACTAAAATTGCCTGTCAACCCCAGAAGAGACAATGAGGCAATTTGTTAATGGTTAGAAGTGGAGCCCAGGGAGATATGATGAACTTGGCTAAAGGCAATGGGAATTTCTTTCATTTAGATCCACAGGTTAATGTTCATCTTTCATGATCCTCTAAATTGTATGTTGCCTTCTAATCAGATAGATTTAAAGTACTCTGTCTCTTAATACAGACAAGGGCCAATTTATTAATTCTTCCACCCTACATTTATAAGACCAAATATATCTTAGTAGAAATAAAAGACATGTGCTATTAAATCATTTATGATATTTAATAGAATTTAAAAAGACTGTTTTCCTTAAGTAACTTACAGAGGCTGTGTAATGAACAAGCTTGGTAGGCTTAATAAACAATATGCCTTACATTTAATAATAATATCTAACATTTATTGAGCACTTACTCTGTTCTAAGCACTTTACATGTATTAATTCATTTAATGCTTATAGCAAATGTACAGGTAGGAGCTTGTATTGTATTAATTTGGCAGATAAAGAAACTGAAGCATGGAAATCTTGGGTACTTTGCCAAGGTCATACAACTCACAAGTGTCAGAGTCACCTCCATATTTACACTCAGTCAGAACAATTCCACAGCTTGCATTCTTAATGTTAGCCTGCTTTCTTATAGTAACAAGTATTTTCCAAATGTATATAGATGTTGCTATAATTAATAAAGTACAGATACTAGAAAAGCAGATACTGATTCTTAGAATTCAAAAGATACCATCAGTATGACTATTTTTATGCTGTAGTTTCTTAAAATGAGTTTGGTCTTCAAAATGAAGATTTTATCCTTAAAAGTTTGGAAAATGTGCTCCAGCACAATGCATTATATTCAGTGAACCAGACCATGAAGAGAAAGCAGACTCAGAGAACATTTTTTTCACCAGGGCAGGGATCCATGTGGAAGCAATTGAAAAGGAACAACAGACCCAAAATGGAGTCACTTATGCTAAACCCCACCAAAACTTAATACTTAACCTAACTGCAGTTTCAGCCTCTCCCAGGAGTGGAATCTTAAACCAATAAATATGGAATTTTCTGG
The DNA here is from genome assembly GCF_951640355.1 of Cnephaeus nilssonii. Taxonomy (NCBI): domain Eukaryota; kingdom Metazoa; phylum Chordata; class Mammalia; order Chiroptera; family Vespertilionidae; genus Cnephaeus; species Cnephaeus nilssonii. Next base: position 71,623,428 of record NC_137074.1, on the reverse strand, counting down.
TCAGCACTAGTGAGGCAGTATGCTTAAGACTCCTCTGCCTTCACTCAAGAGAAGATAGCCTTGCCTGAAATAATCCACTCCTTTAACTCCTTGTCCCACCCACCTTTTGCCTATTAAAGCCTTCCATTTTGTACAAATCCTCAAGGACCTCTCTATTTAATAGTTGGGATGTTGCCTGATTCATGAATCATTCAATAACCCCAATTAAGGTCTTTAAATTTATTTGGTTAAATTTTTGTTCTTTAATAAAACTGAGCCAGTGCCTACACATCATGAGTCGCCATTAAGGTGACATTCTAAAGCATCTATTCGACATATGTGGAGTGAAGGCCACAGCTGCTTGCAAAAACCTTGGGCCATTCTGCAGAGAGATCCTCTACTTGAATTATTAAAGTTTCAACATACTTACATGGGGGATGGGACAGTGATGAAACCCACTCCTTATAACAATTACACAACTATAATGTATTACTCTTACTTTCAATGTACCTGACACTTCTTGGGAAACAAACCTTTTCTAGGGCAAATAATAACTGGTACATTTTTTTATTCCCTTCAGTTTTATTTTTATTTCTACTTGCTACATCTTCTTTCTATTTCTCAGATATATGGTAAAGATAATTAATTGAAAAAGTTGTGTATGTGAAAACAAGAGTAAAGATCCTCATATAATAAGTGAAAACATATGGTGGTTTGAATGTTGAATTGGAATATTCAGGATATGATTTTAGTCACATCTCTGGTTTATAGATACTTACATTATATGCCCATAATGTATGTTTAACATAGCTATCAAGCTTTTTAGAAAAGTTTTCTAAACAAATAATAGTACCACAATTAGCACTATTCACATTTAATTCTAACCTTATAATGTAGGCCAGCATAATGGAACTGATGCACGTGTTCTTTCTGCTGCATCATTTCTTTCACTAATGCAAATATGTATTATTAAGGTCTTATCATTCAGTCCAGCCTTGACCCACTAACTAGTCTATGCACTGAAAATGATGTGAATGACTAATCAGCCTAAAATGATCTGAGTAAACCCATTTTTTCCCATTCCTATTTGGATTTCTTGCTGGCTGAGCTGTTGTGACCTTGTGAAAAATGGCTCTTTGATTTTAAAATGTGTTTTATTTCTAGGTAATGGACTATGTCAACTTCCATTTCTTCTGGAATTCACAGAGAACAGTCCAGCATTGCAAGACATTCCTAACATTCTTATTTGCTTGTTCTTTCCCACCACACACTTTAATACAATTGACATTCCAATTTTACGTATGTCCCTTGACTTCAGCAATTGGGTTTTCAATTTCTATGGTTTTCCTTTTATGAAGCACAGACATTTGCTGTAGAACAGTAAATTTAGTTTTCCACTCATGTAGCAAGCTATGAAAGAAGAAAGTGTACCTATATCTTAAGGTCCTCTCAGGTAAGTGAATTTGGCTCAGTCCTCCCCAGCTTTTATTTCTTCCATTAGTGTCAGAGAATGCTTCAGTGAAATTTACTTGTATTTCATATAATGGAAGCAACTTTACTCTAGTTTTGATGCTGAGAATATTAAAACTGTGTTCCAGGATTATAATGATAAATTTCCCCTGAAAAGTTAGATTAAAACTCTTATTATTATGATATCACTCATATGTGGAATCTAATGAACAAACAGAACTAACAAGCAAACTAGTGACAGACTCATAGATAGAGAGCAGGTTGACAGCTATAGGAGGGGGCGCTGGATCTGGATGTGGAGGGATTGAGCAAAAAAGAAAAGAGGAAAAACTCATGGACATGGACAACAGTGTGGTGATTGCCAGAGGGCAGGGGATGAGAGAGGTGGAAGAGTGTATAGGGGAGATAAATGGTGGTGGAAGGAGATTTGACTTGGGGTGGTGAATAACACATGACAATGTACAGATGGATGTTGTAGAATTATGCACCTGAAAACTGTACAATTTTGTTAAACAGTGTCACCCCAATAAATTTAATAAAAAGGAACAAACTCATTATTATTATCATTTGATTTAACAGTATATACTTTAAAAATATGTGTATGTTATTACTAATCAATTTGACAAAACTATAGTATTCTTAGTCCAGATAGAATAATTTGTAATTTGGTTAGAAGTAATCCCATTGAGGTGACTTTAAATGATGATACCCAACGTGTCAATATTCTTAGTTTTCTAATGGAATTAGACTAAAAAAATATTAATACCAAAATGAAAGTATGTTCTCTGGAGACCATAGCACTACAACAGCATGGAGGCATAGACCTAGCTCACTAGGAAATACAATGAAATTATTTCATTTTCCCCTTTCATTCACTTTAGAAAATTAGTTGAAATTTCAAATTTTAATTTATCACTCTTTCTGTGATAAAGATGTTATAGCTAGTAGATGTTCCCTACCCTATTTATTTTTAAAAATTGATATTTGCTCTGTTACCTGATAATTAAAGTGTTATGTTTAAAAAGTTTGCTTTTCTGTACATATTTCTGGTCACAAAAATCTCAAAGATAAAATAATAAAATATATCTTGCCTTAGTCAGAGCTCTCAGAGAAGCACAACTAATCTCTCAAAACAAAGATTTATTCTGAGGACTTGGCTCGCACAATTACAGAGACTGAGAAGTCTCACAGTTCGCTACTTGCAAACTGGAGTCTTAGAAAGCCAGTGGGGTAATTAGGGTTAAGTCTGAAGGCCTGAGGACTAGGGACCAATGCTATACATGCTGTTGCCAGGGCAGAAGAAGATGAGATGAAATGTCCCAACTCCACAGAGGCAGAAAAAGGGGAGCGATCTCCTACTTTTTCTGCCTTTTGTTCTACACAGTCCCTCAAGGACTACATGGTGCCCCATATTAGGGAGGGCAATCTACTTTACTGAGTCTACTAATTCAAAAGCTAATCTCATCTGGAAACACTCTCACAGACACAATGTTTAATCTGGGTACCCTGTGGCCAGTCAGGTTGGTACACAAAATTAACCATCACACTTCTAATGTTTTAAATGGGGAAACTAAGCTCAAGTAATTAGCCTTACTTTCTGAGCATGTTAGTGACAGCAATGGACCTAAGTACTGGGCTCCCGATTCCTAATTCACAGTTCTTTAGTATGTCACTTTGCTTCTGAAATCTCCTATGGAGTGGGTGCTTATTAATTTATACATTTACTTTAAATTACAATTTGAGTTTTTAAAAACCAACATTTCATATGGGAGCAAAGATTTGCGGTCAACTTGCAAGTCCAATTTGTATCATGGGATTGTAGCAGAAAAATAATGCTGTTTATATAGAGATAAGAAGATGAGGTATAAAGAAAATAAGCTATCTTTCTCAAACCCATATATTAGCAAATAGCTAATGACAAAAATATGTTTCTTATATTCATTACAATTTTTAATATTCACAACATATATGTCCCAAGTTATTCCTTAATGCATGACCTGTTCCACATGCTACAAATATCCACCATTAGCTGTTTTCTCACTTTCTCTGCCTCATACATCCACTCATCTATGGTATGGCATCCTTGTCCTAATGAATTATCTCAAATGATAAGAAGAAATAACAATTTCTTTTAGTCAACTACATTTCAGGTTATATACTGAATATTTAATGTAAAATATTTCATTTATGCCTCACCACAATGTATAAGATAGTTATCATTCCCTTTAAAAGATTAAAAAAAAAAAACCCTAATGTTATTTAGATGACATAATATATAACAGTAAAAATTGGGAAAAATGAATGTGTTTATGTTTAATAAATCTGGTCAACTATGATAAGGTAACATATAGTGAAGCCATGAAAATGATGACTATAAAAAAGTAGACAAAAAGAAAAATATTTGGGCATATTATATTTAAAAATACATAAAAATCTATATAAGCTCTCATTTCAAATTTTTAGAAATGTGCATAGAAAAAAAAAGGAATTCAGTGAAAATATAATAAATAATTCAACAGAATTACAATAATTAAATGTACTAAACTTAGCAAATAGAGCATTTAAATTTTTTTCTGATTGATTTTTGTAATATACATATGTAGATTAAAATTCCATGCTCTAAAAAACTGATATTCTGTGTTTATGAAGTGGAAGAATTAGCATTGTAAAAATGTCTATGCTACCCAAAGCAATCTACAAATTCAATGCAATCTCTATCAAAATACCAAAGGCATTTTTCACAGAACTAGAAAACATAACCCTAAAATTTATATGGAACCACATAAGACTCCATATAGCCAAAGCAATTTTGAATAAAAACAACAAATTTGGAGGTATCACACTGCCTGGTAACAAATGAAACTACAAGTCTATAGTAATCAAAATTGCGTGGTACTGGAATAAAATCAGACACACAGATTAGTGGAACAAAAGAACTTATATGTACATATACAAACAATAGTTAGTAAAGGCCTGAGTGTTGGGGTGAGTACAGGGTGGAGGTGATCAATGAGGAACAAAAGGGAACATCTAGCCCTAGCTGGTTTGACTCAGTGGATAGAGCTTCAGCCTGTGGGCTGAAGGGTCCAGGGTTCGATTCTAGTCAAGTGCAAATGCCTGGATTGTGGGCTCCATCCCCAGTAGGGAGCATGTAGGAAGCAGCCAATCAATAATTCTCTGTCATCATTGATGTTTCCAGCTCTCTCTCCCTCTTCCTTCCCTGAAATCAATCAAATATATTTTAAAAAAGAGAAGCATCTATGATATTTTCAATAATAAAGATACATTTAAAAAACAGAGAGAGTCCAGAAATAAACCCATGCCTATATTGTCAATTAACCTATGACAAAGGAGGCAAGAATGTACAATTGGGTAGAAACAGTCTTTTCAATATATGATGTTGGGTGAACAGGAGAGATACATACAAAAAAAATTAAACTAGACCATTTTATTACAGCACACACACACACCCAAAAAAACCTCAAAATAGATTAAACAATCCTACATAATCAAAGCCTAATATGCTAAGTGTCTGGTCATCTGGTTGGCCGTTCAACCAATCAAAGTGTAATATGCTAATAATATGCTAAGGATGCTCAAACATTTGCTATGATGTGCACTGACCACCAGGGGGCAGACAGTTGACCGGTCGACCAGTTGCTATGATGTGCACTGACCACCAGGGGACAGATGCTCCAACCGGTAGGTTAGCTTGCTGTTGGGGTCCGGCCAACCAGGACTGAGTGAGATAGGCTGGACATACCCTCGAGTCCTCCCATGGTCCCTCCTCAGCTGGCCAACCTCCCGTGTTCCTCCCCGGCCTCAATTGTGCACCAGTGGGGTCCCTCAGCCTGGCCTGCACCCTCTTGCAATCCGGGGCCCCTTGGGGAATGTTAGAGAGCCAGTTTTGGCCCAGTCTCTATGCAAATAGACCAAAAGGTGGAACCACCGGTCGCCATGACATGCTCTGACCATCAGGGGGCAGATGCTCAATGCAGGAGCTGCTCCCTGGTGGTCAGTGTGCTCCCACAGGGAGAGCTCCACTCATCCAGAAGCCGGGCTCGCAGCTGGCGAGTGCAGTGGTGGTGGCAGGAGCTCTCAGACTGTGAGAGGGCGCAGGCCAGGCTGAGGGACATCCCCCAAGGGCTCTCAGACTGTGAGAGGGCGCAGGCCAGGCTGAGGGACACCCCCCACCTGAGTGCACAAGTTTCTTGCACCAAGCCTCTAGTTAAATATAAGACTTGAAACCTTAAAACTCCTAGAAGAAAACACAGACAACAAACTCTTTGACATCACTCTTATCAATAATTTTTTAGGTATGTCTCTTCAGGCAAGGGAAATAAAAGAAGAACAAATGTAACTACATCATACTAAAAGTTTTTTTGCAAAGTAAAGGAAACCATCAACAAAACAAAAAGACAACCTACTGAATGAAATAAATTTGCCATTGCTATATCTGTTATAGGATTAATTTCCATAATATAGGGTGCCCCAAAAATGTATACACACACTTTTAATAATTATAAAGGCAATGTTTATTAAAATATATTTCATTTTCAAAATTGATCTATCAGTTGTTAATGTGTGTATATATTTTTGGAACACCCTACATATAAGGACTTATACAACATAACACTAGATGAAAAAGCAGTAATTTAAAAATGGGCAGAGGACCTGAACAGACATTTCTACATAGAGGACATATAGATGACCAACAGACATATGAAAAGATTCTCAACATCACTAACCATCAGGAAAATGCAATTAAAACCACAAGGAGAGAGCCCAACTGGCATGGCTCAGTGGTTGAGCATTAACTTATGAACCAGGATGTCATTGTTCGATTCCCAATCAGGGCATATGCCCGAGTTGTGGGCTAGATCCCCAGTGTGAGGCATGCAGGAGGCAGCCAATCAATGATTCTCTCTCATCATTGATGTTTCTATCTCTCTCTCCCTCTCCCTTGCTCTCTGAAATTAATAAAGATATATTTTAAAAAAACACAAGGAGATCACTTCACACCTGTTAGAATGGCTATTAACAATAAAGCAACAAACAACAACTGTTGTTGGCAAGGATGTGGAGAAAAGAAAATCTTCATGTAGTACTGGTGATATATAAGGGTGCAGCCACTATGGAAAACAGTATGGAGTTCCTAAAAAAATTAAAATAGAACTACTAATTTCACTTCTGGATATTTATCTAATGAAGTCCCAAGCAGTATATTCATTGCAGCATTATTTAACTAGAGGCCCGGTGCACGAAATTCATGCACGCGGGGGGTGGGGGGTGTCCCTCAGCCTAGCCTGCATCTTCTCCAATCTGGGACCCCTCGAGAGATGTCCGACTGCCCATTAGGCCACAATCCAGGACTACTAGCTCCCAACCGCTCGCTCCCCTGCCAGCCTGATTGCCCCCAACTGCCCTCCCCTGCTGGCCATCTTGTGGCGGCCATCTTGTGTCCACATGGGGGCAGCCATCTTATGTGTTGCAGTGATGGTCAATTTGCATATTGCTCTTTTATTAGATAGGATAGTTAAGATATGGAAGCAACATAAATGCCCATTGATAGACAAGTGGATAAAGATGTGTGTGTGTGTGTGTGTGTGTGTGTGTGTGTGTGTGTGTGTGTGTAATGGATTATTACACAGTCATAAAAAATGAAATTTTGCCATTTGCTACAATGTGGATGGGCCTAGATGGAATTATGCTAAGTGAAGTCAGACAGAAAAAGATAAATACCATATGTTTGTACTTATATGTAGGATATAAAAACAAAATAAATGGAAAAACAAAATAAAAACAAATTCATAGATACAGAGAACAAATTGATGGTCACCAGAAGAGATGGGTGTTGGGAGAATGAGTGAAAATGTGAAAGGAAATTATAGGGGTGACATTTTGTAAGGTTTTACATCTGAAACTAAAAATATATGTTAACTATAAGTGAAAATTAATTTAAAATGTTTTAATAAAAATACATATTTGGAGGGAAACAATGAATTATACACTTAAGAGCTGTGCAATTCACTATACATGAATTTTATTTCAAGTGTGTGTGTGTGTGTGCAAAAAAATTGGAGTAACATAAAATGCCAATCTTTATAGAGGTAATATAGTATACAAATTTAGAGAACAAGCTTTGAAGCCAGACAAAGGGAATTGTAATCCTAGATCCACCACCTGTTATTCTGTAACATCGGATGATTTACATAACCTGTCTGACCTTATGCGCTCCAGTCAGAAAACTGTGGGTGAGCATAATATCTACACATAGAGTTATCATAAAACTTAAATAAAACATTGCATATAAAGTTTAGGGGAGTGTCTAGCATATAGGATGTGATGGAAAGTCGCAAAAAAAATGTTATGATTACAGTGCAACAGATTTTTTTTTAAAAGAAAAATCGTGGTTTCATGCTTAGACTGGATTGCCTTCTATTCAATTCTGTAATACATCCATGAAATCCACCAGGAGGGAGAGACATGGATGAAGGATAAAAGAATAACAGCAGATAAAACTGCTGCCTGCAGTCAAGGCAGAATGCTAACATTAGCATAACTGAAGGAAACTGAGGAATTCAGTGCCAGTGAGGATTAAATGAGGTGCAACATTACTTGGCTAGTGTCTGATATGGAATAAACCCTCAATAAGTGGTCAAAATGAATTTATTTGTAGTCACAGCCAATTTTTTTTAAAACAACAAATACTAATAAACAAAAAAGCTTTTTTAAAATTTTTATTTTATTCAGAATAAAGGAAAAAATCATATAAATCATACCTTAATAGTTCATTCCAATTAGCTGGTATACGGTTTAACAGGATATATGTGGAGCAGATTGTTAGATCTTATGTGGTGGCCTTAAAAAATTCATCCCATCATATAAATCCATATAGCTAAGGGAAATATGTTTTTCTTTAATAGTTACTCAGTTATATTTATAACTTTTAATCTCCCCCAAATCAAAGCATTTTAATCATCCCTACTGCTTTTGCTTGTTTATCTAGTTCTAAATGTGAGTAACAATGTTTATATCTCAGCAAGTTTTAATTAGCTTTGGAATTTTTAAAGCATTGAAAACTTTGTCAAATAGATATACTGAATAGATGCTGAAAGCCTTAATATGATTATAATTCTCTCAATTCAGAAAGTCTCCTTTTAATCATGCTGCTTATCACCAAAGTTATTTTTATTTAAACAAAATTCCTTTTATTTCCCTCTCAACAAAATAATTAAACATAGTTTCCTGTTCTATATTTGGCCAAATTTTGAACATTCATAACATAAATTTATAAATTCTGAATCATTTGTATTTTCTTTTCTTAGTATTTTGGAAACTTAAAAAAACTTCAATATTAGTCTGCTTTAATAATTAACAGAGCCTTTAATAATTAATAGAGGAAGAAATATTAAAAATCAGTTATCACTTTTACTTTTCAACCTCAAGTAACCACAATGAAAAAATTAGAATATCTTAAATCTTCTCTATCATAGAATAATTTGAAAAAAAAATAGATAAAAAATACATTTTGGATATATTTGTCAAAAACTACTAATTTCATTAAAATGAAACCAACTAACTATTTTGGCTTTAGAAATATATTTTATTAATAGATAAGAATGATGTATGATAGCATTAACATGGATTTTACATACAAACTTATTAATAAAGAGATTTTTTTAGGACAATAACCACCATTCTATTCTTAATAGTGTGATTATGTCCCTAAAATCATTTTTACATTAATATATATAAGAATTTTCTTTTTTAAAATGTTGTAAATAACTTTCACATATTAGAAGAAAATTTAGCTCAGAACATGAATAAAATTCCACACATTCCATTTTGATATAACTCAAATTAATTGTAGAGTTTTAAAGATTTTATTCAACATTGCTAGTCTTTCTCCTACACACACACACACACACACACACACACACACACACACACATATATATATATATATATATATATATATATATATAGAGAGAGAGAGAGAGAGAGAGAGAGAGAGATCAGTTCTAAACTTTTATTAGTATGTGGCAAAAGATCAGTGAGACAAAGCTGTTCTTTTGTTGTGAATGTCATGCATTTTTATGATACCTTATTCAACTGTGATTTTTTTATCAACATTATTAAAGTTCAGAATTTTTATTTAAAAACATTGGATAAACATGGGTTAAAAAGAATAATCCGGCTAACAACAATGCTTTGTTGTTAATGTTTATTTTGTTTTGTTTTGCTTTAGAGTATTCCAAGAAAGAATAATAGACAGGCATTTTCTTTCCATAGCCCCTTCATAGATATCACCATTGTGCATCTAATATAAAAGGATAATTTTTTTAAAAGATAAAAATTATGGCTCTCATACAAATTCAAAATTAATGCATATCAAATACTATATTTAACACATAAGTAAGAAAAACCAGTAAAATATTATAACTCCCTCAAAAAATTTAAAGTACTCCTATATATAGGCAATCAGGAATTCTAAAATGAATTTATAAATAGATGCAAAACTGATCAACTGCTACATGACAATAATCAATTGCCTTCAAGCTGACATGTTTGCATTTCTCATACAAAAATTACTTGTCTTATTATCAGTTTTCTGAAAATAGCTCAAAGAAAACAAAAAGTAAAGACAGCTGGGAAGGATGCACTAAATAGAATATTTAGTAACCTTGTTTACCTATTTCAAAGTCTTCCACATTTTTTCCTGACACTATAATATCTCCTTAAAACCTTAAGCTCATTGAACTTGTGTCCTAATTAGAGCTAAAATTAGAAGCTTTATTTTTTCAAGACTCTAGGTGCTGGTAAAATGACAGTCATGGCTCACAAAGAGTTTAAAGATAATGTTGGATTAAAAAAAAAAAAAAGGAGCTTCCTATATGTAAGAAAGAGAACAAGACTTTGGGATTTTCAACTAGGGTTCTTAGAGGAAAGGATAATGGGCTTCTGAAGTAGGAAATAACACCATTATTTGAGGGCAAAGAGCAAAGATGTACAGTTGGGCCTGTGTCAGCAGAGAGTGTGTGGGACAGCATTAACTCATGCAAAGCAGCAGAGCACAATATGGAATAGAAAACCAGCAATGGGAGCTGTATATTGTATTCAAAGATGTGGTGGTATGAATTGCAACTCCCCCAGGCTAGGATTGAGCTCAACTCCTTATGTTCCCAGATGAACATAAGCCCAGAGTTCTTGAATAAAGGAAATTATTTTTTAAATGGGATCAAAGATGGTGGAGAAGTAGGTGGAAGTTACACTCACTTCCTCCCAGAACCAAATCAGAATTACAACTAAATTATCAGACAATCAACCTGAGAAAACAACTGAAGACTAGCTGAACAGAAGTTTTATAACCAAAGATTAACATGAGAAGCTACCTCAAGACTTGGAGGGAGGGCAGAGACATGAAACAAGCTGGCCCTCCACCCATGTGCAATTGTTGAGATTCTGGAGGGTATCTCGTCAGCAAAGATTCCCCATGAAAAGTGAGGGTTCACAAACCCATGCTGGGCTCCTCAGCCCAGAACACCAGTGGTGGGACAAGAAGCCCAATAACATCTGGCTGTGAAAATCAATGAGGATTCCATCCACCAATGTGAGGCAGGAGACTGCTAGAAAACCAGGCGCCCTTTTAAAGGGCCAGCACGCAAAATCTCATTCACAGGCACTCATTCACCCTGAGCTCCAGTGGAGAGATAGCTCAGAGCAGACTGGAGTCACACAGGGAGAGATTGCTTGTATGGCTTTGAGGAGAATGGAAGGGCAGTTGCTAATTCTCTGTGCTGAATCTCTCTCACACACCACCCACAGATGCTATCTTTCCTGGACTGACCACTCCCCTGAATAGGGCATCATATTGATATACCATCCCATCCCTGTACTGACTCCACAGTGCAGTCTTTCTTGGAAGGCTAACAAGGAAGTCCTGGGAGTGTTAGAAATGCACAAGGAGAGACTGAGTTGTGTGGCTCTAGAGTGAGGAACATTTTTCCCAACATGCCCTGACTGGTGCCACCATTCCTGTTCAGAACCCTCCCTCCATATAGCCATGTCTTAATCTGTTTTAGCCTGATGAACTCTACTGGCCTCATCCTCATGACTCCCTGAGACCCCAGCTCAACCATTCAGGTGAGTGGTAGCTGACATTGGTGTATCTCAGAGTTTTGTTGAGTTTCTCAGCACCAGCACTGATGCCAAGTATGAATCTGTAACAACCTGCTAGCCCTTACATGATGACTCACTGAGAACCTATCTCAGACAACTCATGTACTGCCAGAGGCTCTTTCAGTGACAGACTAACAGGCAACCAGCAGGTGGAGATAGATCTCGGGTTCCTTGGGCCTTTCGCTGACCTGCTCCAGGCTTGGAACTGGTGGAAGCCAGCCTTGGTAGGCAGCTTGGCCCCTCCTACATACACCCAGGCCAGCAGAGGCAGCTACCAGTTGTGGATCACTTTGTAGCCATTAACAGGTAGCACAGAGCCACTCACAGACAGTGTCTCAGATGGATCTGCACTGGAATCCCTTCCAAGAGGCCCCAGAATTAACGCACCTGGTGGCTGGCTTCAGATGACATCAGACAGTACTAGCCAGTTATCTCTACAAGCAGCACACCCTAAGAGAGAGCTCAGCAGGCGCAAAACCCTGCTGGGACAAATTTTGAATCATGGGGTCAGTCCCTGCACAGCAAGCAGTTCACACACTGTGGTTGGAATCAATCTATACAGTTAGTCAGCCTGAGGGTAAACCACATCCATAGATGGGCAAACAGTAATCAATATTCAACCACAACAGGAGGGTTCACATAAACCACCAAGAAACATTCCTAAAGCACCTAGCTGAGGTAATTGGAAAGAGTTCACCACTGAGCCCCACCATATCAACCAGATGACTTAGTAGATCTACCTAATACACAGAATAAAAATAGAGAGGCAACCAAAATGGAAAACAAAGAAACATGCCCCAAATCAAAAAAGAGAGAAATGCCCAGGAACTTAATTAAATGTAATGGAGGCAAGCAACCTACCAGGTACAGAGTTCAAAGCAATGGTTATAAGGATGTTCAAAGAACTTAGAGAAAGAATGGACGAACTCAGTGAAAGTTAAATAAAGGGATAGTAAGCATAAAAGAGGATATAGAAACCATTAAAAAGAAGCAGTCCAAAATGAAGAATACACTAGAAGAAATCAATAGCAGATTAAATCAATCAGAGGGTCAAGTCAAGTATTTGGAAGACAAGGAAGCAGAAAACATCCAATCAGAGCAACAAAAAGAAAAAAGAATGTAAAAAATGAGGATAACATTAAGCATGAAATCAAACATAACAACATTCACATCATATGGGTACCAGAAAAAAAAGAGTAAATTAAAAACCTATTTGAAGAAATAATGAATGAAAACTTCCCTAACCTTGTGAAAGAAAATGGCTCACAAGTCCAGGAAATGCAGAGTCCCAAACAAAATAAAACCAAAGAGGCCCACATCAATTTCAGATGGCAAAGGTTAAAAGCCAAAGAGCAAATCTTAAAAGCAGAAAGAAAAAGACTGCTAGTTACCTGCAAGGGAGCTCCCATAAGACTATCAGCTGATTTCTTAAAAGGAACATTTAAGGACAGAAAAGATTGGCATGAAATATTCAAAGTAATGAATAGCAAGGACCTAATACCAGGACTACTCTATCCAGCAAGGCTATCATTTAAAATTGAAAAAAAATAAAGCAAGAAAGAAAGAATTTGCCAGACAAGAAAAAGCTAAGTAGATTATCACCACCAAGCCAGTATTAAAAGAATTGTTAAAGGGACTTTTTAAATATGAAATAAATAAAAAAGAACATAAATATGTATAATAAAATAGCAAGAAATACATATCTATTAATAATCACTTTAAATGCAAATAGGTTAAATGCTCCAAACAAAGACATAGGGTAGCTCAATGGATAATAAATAAAATGCATACATATGCTGTCTACAAGACACCCACTTCATATTGACAGACACATTGAGAATGAAAGTAAAGGGATGGTAAAAAGATACTTCATGCAAGTGGAAATGAAGTGCTTCTCTTAAAATCGTAAACAAGATGAGAGATGCCCACTTTCACCCCTCTTATTCAACATAGAATTACAAGTAGGAACCATAGCAGTCAGACAACAAGAAGAAATAAAAGACATCCAAATTAGAAATAAATAAATAAAACTGTGATTATTTGCAAGTGACATGATACTGTATATAGTGAACCCTAAATTTCCCACCAAAAATCTATAAAGAAATTCAGCAATGTAGCAGGATACAAATAAATATTCAGAAACTGGTTGTATTTTTATAGATCAGCAAGAGGCATGGTACACGAAATTCGTGCATAGCTACAGTCCCAAGGCCTGGCCAGTGATCAGGGCCAATCTGTGGGATGACCAGTGCAGTGATTGGGGGCCCCCTGCTGGCACTCCCCTTGGCTGGCCCGGGGCTGGCGGGCTGGGGGCAGCTCCTGCATTGAGCATCTGCCCCCTGGTGGTCAGTGTTCATCATAGTGACCGGTCATTCCACCGTTAGGTTGATTTGCATATTAGGCTTTTATTATATAGGATAATGAACTATTAGAAAGGGAAGCTAAGAAAACAATCCTATTTACATATGCCTCAAAAAATATAAAATACTTAGGAATAAATTTAACCTAAGAGGTAAAAGACCTATATTAAAAAAATTATAAGACACTAAAGAAAGAAATTTAAGAAATACAAATAAATGGAAGCATACATTGTGCTCATGGATGGGAACAATTACATTATTAAAATGCCCCTACAGCCCAAAGCAATCTATAGAATTGATACAATTCCTATGAAAAGACCAATGGGATTTTTCAGAGAACTAGAACAAATAATTCTAAATATAATATGGAACCATGAAGACCTCAAATATCACAATAATACCTGATATCAAACTATACTGCAATCATAAAGTAATCAAAACAGCATAGTATTGGCACAGTATAGAGAGCCATGGAACAGTATAGAGAGCCCAGAAGTAAACCCCTACCTAAATGGTCAACTAATATATGACAAAGAAGGCAAGAACATGCAATGAGGTATGTTCAGAAAATTGGACAGGTATGTGCAAAAAATAAATAAAAGTAAACCACCTTCTTACACTATATACAGGAATAAATTCAAAATGGATTAAAGAGTTAAATATAAGACTCGAAACCACAAAACTTCTAAAAGAAAACATGGGCAATAAAATCTCAGAAATTTCTCATAGCAATATCTTTCCTGATATATCTCCTTGGCAAGGGAAAAAAAATAAAAAATAAACAAATGGGACTACATAAAACTAAAAAGTTTTTACATGGTAAAATAAACCATCAATAAAACAAAAAGCCTACTAAATGAAGATACTCATCTATGATATATCTGATAAGGAGTTAAAATCCAAAATTTATTAAAAACTCATATAACTGAATTCCCCCAAAACAAACAATAAAATTAAATTAAAAAATAGGCAGACAGCCCTAGCTGGTTTGGCTCAGTGGATAGAGCATTGGCCTGCAGACTGAAAGTTCTGGAGTTCAATTCTAGTCAAGGGCATATGCCTAGGTTGCAGGCTCGATCCCCAGTGTGGGGCATGCAGGAGGCAGCCAATCAATGATTCTCTCTCATCATTAATGTTTCTATCTCCTTCTCCCTCTCCCTTCCTCTCTTAAATCAATATATATATATATATATATATATATATATATATATATATATACACACACACACACACACACACATATATACATACATATATATATATATATACACACACACACACATATACATATATATGTATCCTATATAATAAAGAGGTAATATGCAAATTGACCATCATGCCCTCACAAGATGGCTGCCTATGACCAGGCTGGCAGGGAGGTAGTGAGGGATGATTAAACGACTGAACAAGCAGGCTGCATGGGGTGACCAGGCTGGCAGGGGGACCATGAGGGGTGACCAGGCTGGCAGGGGAGGCAGTTGGGAGCAACCAGGCCAGCAGGGGGACAGTTGGGGTGACCAGGCCAACGGGGGGGGGGGGGGGCAGTTGGGGGAGATTAGGCTGGCAGAGGGGGCAGTGAGGAGTGAGCAGGCAGGCAGGGGGGGGCAGTTAGGGGCAACCAGGCTGGCAGAGGGGGACAGTTGGGGCAACCAGGCCAGCAGGTGGGGCAGTTAGGGGTGACCAGGCAGGCAGGCATGTGAGTGATTAGGAGCCAGCTGTCCAGGATTGTGAGGGGGATCGGGCCTAAACTGGTAGTCGGACATCCCCCAAGGGGTCCCAGATTGGAGAAGGTGCAGGCTGGGCTGAGGGGGACCCCCCCCCCATTCACGAATTTCATGCACCGGGCCTCTAGTGTGTGTGTGTGTATATATATATATATATATATATATATATATATATATATATATATATGTATATATATGTATATATGTATATATGTATATATGTATATATGTATATATATATATTAGTGTATATATTTTATATTAAAAATAGGCAGACAACTTGAATAGACACTTCTTCAAAGAGAACATACAGATAGGCTATAGACATATAAAAATATGCTGAACCTCACTAGTTATCAGAGAAATGCACATTAAAACCATGATGAGCCCAGCCAGCATGGCTCAGTGGTTGAGTGTCAACCTATGAACCAGGAGGACATGATTTGATTCCCAGTCAGGGCACATACCTGGGTTGTGGGCTTGATCCTCAGTGTGGGGTGTGCAGGAAGCAGCAACGAAATATTATTCAATCATAAAAAAGAATGAAATCTTAATGATACAGCCTGCTAAATGAAATAGGTCAGTCTAAGAAAGACAAATACCATATAATTTCACTTATATGTGGAATCTAAAGAACAAAATAAATAAATGAACAAAATAGATACAGATTCATAGATACAGAGAACACACAGACTGATGATTTCCAAAGGGAGGCAGTTGGGGGACTGGGTGAAAAGGTGAAAGGATTAAGAAGTAGATTGGTAGTTACAAAATAATCATGGAGATATAAAGTATAGCTTAGGGTAGTGGTCGGCAAACTCATTAGTCAACAGAGCCAATTATCAACAGTACAACAATTGAAATTTCTTTTGAGAGCCAAATTTTTTAAACTTAAACTTCTTCTAACGCCATTTCTTCAAAATAGACTCGCCCAGGCCGTGGTATTTTGTGGAAGAGCCACACTCAAGAGGCCAAAGAGCCACATGTGGCTTGTGAGCCTCAGTTTGCCGACCACGGGCATAGGGAATATAGACAATAATATTGTAATAACTATGTATGGTGTCAGATGGGTACTGGAAATATAAGGAAAGACTCTTTGTAAACTATATGTTAGTTTCAGATGTCTAATTCCTACATCTGAAATAAATCTTATATAATAAAAGGGTAATATGCAAATTGACTGAATGGCAGAATGACCAGTCACTATGACATGCACTGACCACCAGGAGGCAGATGCTCAATGCAGGAGCTGCCCGCTGGTGGTCAGTGTGCTCCCACAGGGGGAGCGCCACTCAGCCAGAAGCCAGGCTCATGGCTGGCAAGCGCAGTGGCTGTGGCAGGAGCCACTTCTGCTTCTGCAGCAGTGCTAAGGATGTCAGACTGCTGGCTTAGGCAGACATCCTTCGAGGGCTCCTGGACTGCGAGATGGTGCAGGCCGGGCTGAGGAACCACCCCCTTCACCCCCCGAATGCACGAACTTTGTGCACTGGGCTTGTAGTATAAAATAATATTGAATGTAAATTATAATTGAAAAGTAAAATTTAAATTTAAAAGAATGCCTGATTCTGAATTTCTAGTCTAAACCTCAATACTCAGGATTCAGAGCTGAATTTAATTTGACTTATAAAAGTAGAGTAATGTGACATTTCTGGAACTCAGATATAGTATATTAATCCATTCACACTGTAGTGTTATGCCTTTGGTTAGTGGCATTACAAGAAAGGATTATTTGTTCTGAATTTATTTTTAATTTCAAGGCTGATTTAGCACCAATTTCTTACTTTGGGGAAATAAAGATAGGGAATATAATATTAAAACCTATAGTTATATTGCAGAGTACAGTGATAAACTATTCTCTAAAAATTTTGCAATTTTAGGATTTTTTTCCAATTATATTAAGATCATAAATTAGTAATATATTAAGGAAATTCAATAATGTATGTGAATGAATGAGCTTTTCCTGCCAGTCTATGAAATTTCCATTAGACATAGCTTCACTGAAAGTGATTTTACCTCTAGAGGAGCCAACATATTCATTTTATAGATAGTTCAGGAAACAACATGAGTTATCAGAATAATATTAGCATTATTAAATAGATAATAACATCCAAACACTTAGTGGTTGATTCATTAATCCATTTAATAGGTATTTCTGGAGTGATTTCTGTGTGCAAGACAGTGTTTGGGAACATAGCAATGGACTAAACAAGCAAAGTCCCTGCTTTTATAGAGCTACTATTTCAGTGAGAAAGAAAAACTAAAAATAAATGATATAATGATAAATAAGAATGCAAAAGGGATGCAAATACCAGACAATGGAGACTGAAATTTATTGTAGTGGTCAGGGAAAGACTTAATGAAAACATATGAAGTGAGCAAAATTCAAAATTGTGGAGATATCATAGACAAAGAGCTTTGCATAAGACAGATTAAAAAAAAAAAAAAAACATTTAACAGCAACAAGAAATCAACATATACCCTGAGGAAAGAGCATGGAGCATGGAGCATGTCCGCGATGGGAAGGAATAACAAAGAGGTAAGTATGGCTGGAGCTTACTGAGAGAAGAAAGCGTAGAGGAACCCGAGGTTAACGAAACATCAGGGATCACACAGTGTAAGTTACTGTATGTAACTTACTTACTCTGAATGAAATGAAAAGCCTTCTCATGTTACATGTGATGGTAGCAATTTAATTCTAAGACTGACATTTACACAAGCATAATGTCCATATTTACATTTAAATTCGATGGTTATAAAATATTAACTTGTGGCATTAATTGTGCAAATTATTAAGTTTCACTATACGTTCAATTGCTGTAACTGAGATCTAAATATCAGTTGTTAAAACAACATAAATGTTCATCTCTTTCTTGCATAAAAGTCTAGGCGTAAGGAAACTAGCTCTGGCAAGACAGTTCCATAGTATCAGAGCCCCAAGTTCCTTATAATTTCTCTAACTTTAGGAAAAATACCTTTGTCACATGGTCCAGAATGGATCATGATGACATCACTACTTTGGTGAGTGAGAAAGCAAAATATAAGGGTCATACTCCATAAGGTATGAGCAGGCAGTTGCGCACACCATTTCTTCCCCCATCCATGGAGATTGTTTAGTCACAGATATACCTATAACTAAAAGAGAGATGAGGATATGTAGTCTTTATTCTGGATGGCCATGTGCAAGATTAAAATTATGGGTTCTATTATTAGATAAGAAAAGGGGAATGGATATTAGAGAACAAGTAATTGTGTCTAAGCAAATTCAAGTATTTTAAAATGTATTAAACCTCCTTAAAGAGTTTAAGGAAACATCTTTAAGATACAGAGGAAAGAGTACTTGACAAAGGCCAAATATATTAGTTCTATTCCAAATCTACCAAGAATTAGCTTGAAACATTGAATCAAACATTGAACTTCTCTTATACAGTCATGCATCACTTAAAGACAGGGATAGGCTCTGAGAAACGCGTTGTTAGATTTTGTTGTTGTATGAACATCATAGAGTGCACTTATACAAACCTATGTAATATAGCCCACTACACACCCAGGGTTTATGGTATCGTCTATTTCTCTTAGGCTACAAACCTGTACAGCATGTTATTGTATTGAATACTGAAGGTAGCTGTAACATCATGTTATTGAGGTACCTAAGCATATCTAAACATAAAAAGGTATAGTAAAAATATAACATAAAAATTTAATGATGGTACACCATGAATGGAGCTTACAGTACTGGAAGTTGCTCTGGGTGAATCAGTAAGTGAATGGTGAGTGAATGCGAAGGCCTAGGCCATTGAAGTACACTACTGTAGACTCTAAACACTCTTCCACAGCCCTCCCCTTGCTTCCCTCCAAGAGGGTCAGAAATAGAACATCAAAGCTGTCAATGCTGCTCCATGAACAGGGATGCGGGCGGGTCTGATTGGAAAACCAAGGAGAAATTTGCTGGGCAAGGTGTGAAAGGGCAGAGCAGGACAGCACAAAATGTACTGTACCCTCCATCCTGTGTAACTATGTATATGACTCCTTTTTCTTAGAAAACCGCGAGAATGTAACAGTTGCATAAACCTGCCAATAGGAATGTAGAGAAGTAGACTCAGTCCAAATTAGGCAATCTCTGTAACCCACGTCACTTCCCTAAGCCCACCCAAATGACCAACCCTTTATAACCTACCGCTCTCCCGGGGTTCGCTCTCTTTGGTCTCACTGCTATGCCAGAAAGAGGCCGGGAGCCAAACCCGGGTTTGAATAAAGACTCTTTGCTTTTGCATCGGAGAAAAGGCTCCCTGGTGGTTGATTATTGGGGACCCTGAACTCTGGGCATAACAGGTGTAGATTATGATAATAGTGACTTTTGGGAGGGAGTGAAAGGTGGCTTGAGCATCAGTAGGAATGACAAATCAAGAAGGAGAGAAAGGAGCAAAGGGGATTGGCATGGCCATGTTCTTTTGTCTATTGCATGTTGGAGCAGTGGCCAGGTGAAGGAACTTTGTGGTATGCATTAAAAATATAGGGTGTTTAAATGGAGAGGGTAGGAACTGATGACTCAATATTCTGACTTTGGCAAATTGTTTTTTGTTCCATTGACCCTATCTGGCACACAAGGATCTCTTTGGCATTAAATTAGTGGAAGAAATAAAATATATCTATTCATTACAACCTGAAAACATTTATTTCCATAGCACAGAGACAGGCTGTCCCTGCACTACCACAGACAGCTTTTACTGAAGTGGCAGAGACAATACTTGTCCAGGTAGCTCCTGTGGGCCTGTGTCCTTGTACAGGGACTTAGGTCCTCCATAAGGAATTTACACCAATGTGCTCTGAAGACCATCAAGCTGGGTCTGGGAGGGTGTAGTGCCCTCTGAGTACGTTGCTCTGAGGGGACAGGCTTTTCTGAGCTGAAATTGGTCAGTGGATGTCTGATTCAATGTAATCTGTACACTCAAAATTGAGGTGCTGTGAGTGACAGGAAATTATTACCAAGCCCCATAGCTATTGCTCCCATCAGAGAGAAAAAATTCCTCCAGAACCACATATTCTTCCATTCCTTATAGGAAATCCAGCTCCATTATAATCTTATGGGACCACTGTCACATTTGCGGTCCTTCAGTGACCAAAACGTCATTATGCGGTGTAGGACTGTATTCAGTGTGTCACCTGTCATATTGGACTGAAAATACTCTGCTGCACCTAAACAGAAGATTCTCCCTAAAACTTTAGAAAAGTCACTCTGTCAAAGGCATTGTAATTCTAACATACTTAATCTTCCACAATGATATAAAAAAACAGTAGAAATATCTGGCCTCCAGCCCCAAAACTGCCAAATGTGTCTCTTGAAAGCCAATACTCCTTGTCTTTACCATTGAAAGTTAAAAATAAAATAGAAAAGTCCAGGAGAAAATAACATCTTCTCCCTCTGTGCAGATGGAACTCTCTGATTGCCTCACTGCCAGGGCACAATGACCGGGCTGAATGCACCTCAAGATAACTGGCTGGCATCCCTGAGGTCACAGCAGATACGCAAACCGGATCACCTTCCAGCATGGAAATAAGGAATGAGCAGTTGTCTTTGTACAGCCAATGAATCCATTACCACTTGTATTCATTCAAAGAAAGACATTGAGAATCTGCTAGAGAACTCAAAGAGACATATGTGGGTTTATAAGACATAGCAGAAACTAAGATTATCTGTCATGTGTTGTTTTTCCCAGAGATTTTTGTTTCCCTTATTGAATGAATTTTCTAATAGCCCATGTATCATGCTAGTGCCTTGCCCACCAGCTTTCCAATGCTAGGAAAACATTCATTTCCAGGGCGAAAGCTCGTTATGCCAAAAGCCAGGTCCTTTGCTCCTCTCCCTATGCGTGCACTGAAGTCTCCTCTGCAAACGGAGAAAGGAAAGCCTTCATGTCAGAGTTTCCAGGAAAGCCAGTTAGTCTGGAAAAACATAAAATATTTTACGGTTTTTACATAAAATAAACAAGAATATTCTAGTGTCCACTGATTTTGTAACCTAATAATAGAAAATAATGTTAAAGGAAAGACCTCACAAAGCAAAAAGAAGAACAGAAATATATAAAACATCTCGCCATTTAGGTACTAACAACTGTAATAGATTTGAAACAATTATAGTGATTTGATGCTACACTTTTTGTTTTCAATAACTTGCATTTTATTGAGAAACATGATTAAAATATACACTGCTTACGTAAATCAAATGTTCTATGCGAATCAGGGGTGTCACTTTAATGCGTTCATTTGATTGTGTGTTTAAAAGGCAAAAAACAGTAATGATGACAGAGCACAAATAGATAAATGTTCATACCTGCAACACCAACAACAACCTCACACTAAATTGGACACAGCAGGTTTCTGTTGGTACGTTTAATAATTGATGTGCTGAATATACAAAGTTTAACTTATTCTGGTCTATTCCACACAAGGGAGATTGAGTCAATGGAATAAAAATTCTGAACTTTCCCCTCAATCTACAATTTTTTACTTTTAAGTCAGACCATTTGCTACTGTAATTTGGAAAAAAGGACAGTTTCTGTGCACAGAAAAACATTTCAGGGCCTAAAATTATTTACCCCTACAATAGTCACCTTTTTTACGGACACTTTTATAAAGTGGGAGATAGTTACCCCTCCTTTAAAAAGAAATCTTCAAAAACTACTTTTGGTATCCAAACTACAAAAGTGGTTGTATTAAGTGAAAAGACAATTTACTTTAGTGTGATAAAACCAGGATTTGAATCATGGTTTCACCACTTTCTCTCTTTGGGTGGGAGGATTCAATGATTCAATGAATATCAGATATATAAGTTAATTGTCATATTATAGACAATAAACAAATATTAACTTATCTCCCAATGTAATCATGAAGTCTAATATAAGAGACACTAAAGAACATGGATTAAGAGCACGGACTCTGATACCAGACTGCTTAGGTTTGAATCATGGCTGTTTTTAGTTTCCCCATCTGTAAATTAGAATAATAGTAGTATAGACCACATAGGGTTGTTATGAGGTAAAATGAATTTATCGACTTGTTCTGGAGAGAAAAACCCTGGAGATCAGCCAAGGAGAGGGGGGCCCAGAAGCTGCATGGAGTACCACCTTTCAGAGTAAAGTGGCTGATGTCTTCAGTCCACACTATTGAGCCATAAAGGGGACAGGAGACTGGAGCTTCCAAGCTAATCATGGGCCAACAATGCAGGGCAGAGCTTAGCCCCAGGGGAAAAGAGCATGAGCATGTGACCACCAGCCTCATCTTCTGGTGGCAGCCGGAAGATGAGGCAGAATCTTTCAAGATTCTTTGGATCTCATAATCTCTTAGGTTAGGGAGCTGCTTGAGTCTGATGCCTCAGCAGAGGGGCCTGTTGAGACTACCACTAGTCACACAAGCTGGGCCCTTTGACAACAATTTAAAACTGTTGTGATGACAAACAAAAAGAAAGTAATCTCTGCAGGCAGTCATATAAAAAGATAGACAACTGCACTGGCTGCATAGCTCACTTGGTTGGAGGATCATCACAATATGCCAAGGTTGCAGGTTTGATCCCTGGTCAGGGCATATACAAGGAGCAAGCAATGAATGCATAAATAAGTGGAACAACACATTTTTTAAAATATATTTTTATGGATTTCAGAGAGAGAGAGAGAGAGAAACATCAATGATGAGAGAATTATTGATCAGCTGCCTCCTGCACGCTCTCACACTGGGGATCGAGCCAGCAACCCAGGCATGACTGGGAATCAAACCATGACCTTCTGGTTCATAGATCAACACTCAACCACTGAGCCACACCAGCCAGGCAGAACAACAAATTGATGTTTGTCTCTCTACCTCTTCCTTTCTCTCTCAAATCTATAAATACAATTTTTTAATTAAAAAAGATAGACATTTGTTTCCTCTCCCTCCTCCCCCTACAATACAATGGGCACAAGTACTGAAAAGAACTTGACAAAAAAGTACTATCCCCACCCTGAAGAGCTCATGACTATTTGGTATGACAAGCATTCAAACAAAGAAATATTGCACAATTAACTTGAGGACTTCATAATGAGACACTGTTTGTGCTGAGTCTTGATGATGGTTAAGAATTCTCCAAGCCAACTAGGGAAACAAATCTAGAGATAATATGCAATGCAAGTATCATGAGGAAATTCTCAAAGGCATGAAGGTGCATAATATGTTCCAAAAAGAATATTTAATTAGAATTATGGGTACCGGGGGAGGAATAGATGAGGAAGAAGTAGGGAGGAGGCTAGAAAGCAGAGCTCCAAGATAGAAGGCTGGAAAGAGTTTCACATTACATATTGAAAGGGTTTCCATTTATGATAAGATAAAGAGCAGGAAATTTATTTTGTAGGAAATTAGGAACCAGCAAGAGTTTGAACACAGGGGAGTGTAACATGGTCAGATTTATATTTTGATCTATATCACCAATGATAATATGAAAAGTGCACTGGAAGGGAGAAACTCTAGCATGGAAAGGAGCTTTAGTAATACATACCACCAGAACTATGTCCACAATAACTATAGCTTCCAAAAATGAATGGCAATAAAAAGGGAACTTTTGAGTCCTAAGCATCATAAATTCTCTCCCTTATATTTTTAATGAGGCATACAAATCAACTGTGGAAAATCATTTTAAGAATATCTGATAGAAGAAATTTAAAAAAGGAAATAAATATTCATTGCAAGATTGCAAGGAAGCATACATTTTACTAGAAGACCAGTAATCTCCCCAGGCATTAGTAAACCATCACAAACAATTAATTTCATGGTTGTCTACTCTTTTAAAACCTTTGACTTATTTTCTATATACATGCATACATAATATATATACACACATGCATACATAATATATATACACACATGAATGGAACTGGCCACATGAATACCCCCAAAACATCTGATGCCAATAAGTAAATAGTGTCAATTGCTAGAGGTTCAACTTCACATTGACTCCACTTTAGCTCTTTATTTCACCCTTTCTTCTTTTCCAATTGGGAAAAGAGAAAATGCAGTAAATGAGCCATAATTTTTGGCAATGCATATTTAAACTAAGGTCTGCCAAGTTCAATACTAAAAATGCCGCAGCTGTTTGCACAAAACATGGGCCAAGAAATTCCTGCATGACTGACAATATGCTCTTGCTTCTGGCCTCATACTCTCTGACCAGAGTATTTATTTCAGCAGCTGCCAGTTAAACCATGAGAGAAGGAAGTTTTTTTCTCACCATAGAGGAGAGATTCCTAAAAGGGAAGGATTAAGTGTTTATAATAAATGGGAGTACTTCTAAGGAGGAAATCTGAATAACTGACCGGTGAGAAATACACGTGGGAATGGAAAAGTAACCATTCTCACAGTGTAGGTAGATTAGATAGAGCATATATCCATATATTTAGAAATGACCTTACCTCTTTTGCAGAAGAAAGCTCTAGGGGCCTATCTCTGGTGCCTAGAACTAGAAAATACTGCTTCTTATGCAGCATGGCAATGCCTTCCTGATGCTGGTCACACCAGGCATCCATATCTCTCTGATGGCAACATTGGAAGTGGCACTAGCAAACACTAAGAAAGTGTCTAAGGCAGTACCATGTCCCATATCAGCCTGCAGCTGTGACGGGACCAGGGCCAAAGGCATTTATAGAAAGAGTCCAACAGGGACAATGGCTATTGCCTGCCAAGTGGGCAGCCAGCAGATGGAGAAATATCGCCTAAGGCTCAAAATGTAAAGAAATTCCACAGTGATAACTGCAGTGAACAGCACTAAAGGACACAGGAATAATTTAGAAAACAAAAACTTGGGGGAGTTAGAGAACAAATAAGTAACCCTTTCAACCTTCCACATTCAACTTCAAAACAGACAGAAAGTTAGACAGATGGAGATAAAATTATCATACCTACTACGGATAAAGCTGACTGCAGAATGTGGCTCAAGATCTGCAGTTAAAAGATATGGTTCAGAATTTATCCTAAATGAGACATTGGCATAGCTGGACAAGGGAAGCAAGAAGCAGGCTTGTTGGAGAGGACACCAGAATTGTATGCCTGTGGGCAAACTCCCTCTGAATAATAATAAGAAGCTTAGCTGGACACATTAGAAATTGAGTATTCCTAATATAAAATTACCTAGTCTTTCATCCATGGGTAATGGTACATAGAGAGGAGAGAGGGTCCCCTCCCTAACTCACTATAAGTTTTCCTGTAGGAGAATAAGGTGGTAATTCCCTTCCCGTGATGAAAATATAAGGACAGGGGGAAATTATTACATTAACCATAATAGTAATGGCAACTATCATTTATTAAATGTTTGCTCTCTGTCAGCATTGTACATTGTATACATTATCTAAATTTATTCTCACTCAAACCTGATCAGTAGGTATTGTTTTTAAACCTCAATTTTACAGATAAGTACACAGAATCTGGAAATCAGGTATCTTGCCTAAGGTTACATAGCTATTAAGAGCCAAAGTCTGGAATCTGTGCTTCAAACCCCTAGCTTCCCAGGGTGTTAGTGAAGACTTTGAGCTCCTACGTACTCCACCAAGAAAGCCAAGAAACCGTGTAAAGATTAAGTGAGCTCCAGTTCTATATAGGGGCGCGCAAAGGTAGGTTTTCAGTTGTTTGTATAAATGCAAGAACAGATGCTGTACTCATGATTATAAACTTACTTTTGCCCACCCCTGTATATTATCAGGGGGCAAGGCAACTGACAAAAGGCCCTTGGCCTAGTTGTAACCTACCTTCTCCACATGGTTAGTTCCGCAGTTAGATAAACTCTTTCCTTTAAATCCTCTTCTTACTCCCTTTTTTATAGCTTTATTGAGGTATAATTGTTATATTAAAAACCTGAATTTATTTAATGTATACAATTTGATGAGTTTGTGATAGCATCACCACAATCAAGGTAATAACCATATTCATCACCTCAAAATGTTTGCGTGTGTTATTCGCTTGGTGTGTGTGTGTGTGCGTGTGTCTGTGTGTTAAGAAGGTATAATAAGAAATCTATTTTTTTTAAAAAGTTTAAGTGTACTTGCCACATTTTTTTTATCCACTTGGATATCTTGGCTATCTACACTAATAAAAGAGAAATATGCAAATTGACTGTATCCGTGACACCCACCAGCCAATCAGGAGTGAGTATGCAAATTAACCCAACAAAGATAGTAGGTTAATTTGTATATGTAGGCGCAGATTGGCTGGGTGGGGCAGGATGCCTGCTATGAGGGGGGCAGGGTCAGAGGGAGGTACAGGAGCAGACCCATTTTTTTGTTGTTGTCTTTTATAAATGTACATACAACATCCTAAGCTTAATAAAACATCTAACTGACATTTTCCAAGATACTTCCATGGGAGTGCCTGACCATGGGAGAGGTACTAAGGATACATATAAACTCATAAAAGGAGCTCAGTAATCAGGTAGGAAACCAGATATGTAAGCAATGAACTAAAAGATAATGTAATAAAGGCTGTAACAGAAGCAATTACACAGAACTGTGAGGGCCCAGAGATGAGAACAATTGAGTCACCAGGAAAATCTGAGAAGACTTTCTCCAAAGCTGACTTTTTATTTATTTTTATTTATTTATTTTTTTATATTCACGATGACATTATTTATCAACAAGTAAACTTCAAAATGCTCAACATTTCACAGTATAAATATACATCACAGTTCAAATACATGATGCAATTTATTTATTTTATTTTTTCCTGGGGGAAGTTTTTTTTATTATGAGGTATAATTGACATATAACAATGGAAAATTTAAACTTAATATTATTGTTTACCAATAATTACTCCCAGGACTTCAAAGTCTATTTGTCCAGACCTGCTTGGAAGGGAAGGTGTTGTAATTACAGAATTTTACATCAAATGATAGTTTCATAAAGGATGGAGGGAAAAAATAGACATTTTTTTCATTGCCCACTAAATGTTAAGCATTGTGATACCAGCTTTACAAAATTTATCTCCCTTAATCCTTACAACTTCCAGGGAGGGAGAAAGGTCTTTTTATCTCTAATTTACAGATGAGGAATCTGAGGCTTAACTGTTGAAAAAACTTGCCTGAAGTCATACACAAAGTGGTTGTGACTATAGTGAAACTAATTCTACTAATTCTTTTTTTTTTTTTCATTCTGGGCCAACAGTTCTTTTGAGACCCAATTTCAATGTCAAACAGTTCCTTACGTGCACATGTCAGCAATGATATTTCAGTTCTGGATGGTGGACAAATGGTGGTAATGCAGGTCCGACCCTCTCTGGTTTGGTCCTGGGCAATCTGCAGTGACGCACAGCTGCTGACTGCTAGTATGGCAAAGCGACATCAGCATCTTCCATCTCTGGACTGCTTCTCTTCTGTCTTCATGGCTGGAGTAGTCCTGTCGATTCCTCTCTGTTGCCAGAATTCACATGGTCTCGGAGTTATTTTCTGAAAATATACAAACATATTCTTGACCAAAAGTTAATAAAGGAATATTTCCTATAAATTTGACTTGGGATCCTTTTTCATTTTTTGCCCAAATGATTTTCCTCTGGCTTATTTTGACACCATGTGTGTTTTTCATGGGTGTCTTGCTTTTAGCATTACAATTAATTTTCTAAAGTACAAATTTTCTAGATGTAATTTACTTACAGGATATTTTTCCTTACATGATATTCTTCTACTATCCCCCCTTTTTTTGATTTAAATATTAGGAGGCTTTTGAAAAATTTTTAATGTAGTCTTGATAGCTTTTAACTTTTAATTTTTTGCACTATAATATGACTGCTTTAGGTTCATTACATGTTATGCAATTTTATCATGAGATGCAAAGGTGACTTTTTAATTGGATCCAAAAATGGATACAGATTTTGATCAAAAGAAAAAGGCATCAAGCATAAAACTTGAGAACTCTACAATGAGGGGAAGAAACAGGATCTGTGCATAAAATTATTTATTTATTTATACCTTCTTTTAGGTTGTAGAGAAGAAAGTAACTATTTCCAAATTCATAGAACATTTATTCATCTCCTCCTACTTAGAGCTAAAGACATATATGTATATTAATAAACTCATGTGCTACAAATATAAACTATTTTTACAGAGAAAATGTATACCAACAGAGATCTAGGTAGAAGTAGAAACTACTAGATATAAGTAAATAGGCATCCAGATATAAATTTATTAAATTGTGTTATTTTTCACCTAAATGAAATTGGCTGAGTATTTATTTGATGTTATTGAATGTCCACCAGTTGCCATATTCTTTACAAGGCACTGGGGATTCACTGGAGAATAAGCCAAAGTAACCTGATACTACAGAGTTTATGTTCTTAGGGAAGAAGATGGAAAATAAACATGTGATATAATGGCAAGTGTGGCTGACTTGAAGTATCTTGCAAACAGCCAAGGTGTAATTACTAGCAAAAACCAATAGTTTTCTCAAGAATAAAGTAGAAAAGCCATATAAAAAATAAACTTTTGAGTTAAGGCATTGGGGACTGGCTGATGCTATTAGAAATTGAGGAGTCAGGATCACAGAGACACAGAACCACAGAGGGCGGGGGAGCAGACATTCTGTTGGCCATTTTTTCTCTCAGAGCAATTCCTGGAAGCAAAATACTGAGAATTAGGTCAGGGAATCACACACCTCTGCATGTGCAGGTGTAAACTGGCACTCTTTGTATTGACCTCTTTGTGGTAGGGTCTGGGGGACTGGAATTAGGAAATTACACTACCTACTGCTATTGCCATAAGAACCTGTCCTTTGTCTCTGATCTGGGAGTCTCATGACTTCTGTTAAAGGACAGAGAATCCAACAGAGCTTTAGATAATCTCATGGGACAAACACACACACACACAAAATATTGGGGCTGCCAATACATTCAGCCATCTATGAGTCATCTTAATCCTGCCAGGAGACAATTCTTCATGGGTATCTTTGTTCCATACTAGTTTTCAAGAATGTTTTTATAATGAATAGCCATGGTGGGGTGTGTGTGTGTATCTTTCTCTGGAGCAATGGACAGGTTGTTTATATAAAAATATATATCTTTAGGGATCTATAGCTCTATGCAGGATAATTATTTTTCTTGAGTAATCTTTTACAGTGTGTATCATTTAAGGAATTTGTTCATTTCATATAAATTGTTGAATTCATGGTTATTGAATTATTTATAGTAGAGTAGTCTATGCTTCTCCTAGATAAGAAGATAAAGCTGGAACAAGCTGGAATTATGACTGAAATACAGAAGGGCTTCTTGAATGATCAATGGAAAACTCACAGGAGAGAACCCTGATAACCAAGGACCAAAGGTGGAGTTCGCATAGGAACTGGTAGGAGGGGTGGAGACAGGAAAGGGCTAGGCAGACACCCCTAGACAGTAACTGAAGTCCCAGAGAGATATCTCAGCTGTTGGGGTGGGGAGGTGCCACTGAGAACTCTGGGATCTAATCCTGAAGCTGGGCTCCCCAGCAGAGAGCACCAAACTGAGGAGGGTACCCACATAACATCTAGCTGTGAAAAGCAGTGGGGTGCTCTCTGCCAGGGAGTGGCAGCTGAAAATTTGGGCACCCTCTTAAAGGGCCAACACAGAAAAATTCCTTGTGGAGTTACCCACTTTGTGCTCTGACAGAGGGTGGGTGAAGTGGACTGGAGCTGTGAGAACAGAACCCAGGACTGGGGACTCAGATGCTACAGCTCAGAAGGCAGACACCCTGAGTTTCCTGGACTGAGTCATTACCTCATGCAGCAGAGGACATCTTTCCCACATAGACATCTGCCTTGCCTGGGGGGAAGACAGTTGACACACCCTATTGGAAAACACCTTTCCCTGAGGCCACTTAAGAGATTAAAAGTAACAATTAGGCCGAAAACGGTTTGGCTCAGTGGATAGAGCGTTGGTCTGCGGACTGAAGGGTCAAGGGCATGTACATTGGTTGCGGGCACATTCTCGGTGATGGGTGTGCAGGAGGCAGCTGGTCGATGTTTCTCTCTCATCGATGTTTCTAGCTCTCTACTCCTCTCCCTTCCTCTCTGTAAAAAAAAAAAAAAGTAACAATTAGCCTCCAGGCAGAAGCAACTGCCCCACCCTGTTGAAAAATTCTCACCACACATGAGGATGATTGCCTGAGGGTGGGCAATTCAAATAGGAATCCTATCAGTCTGTAGACAGAGGTAGTCTCTGGAAGCTTTTGAGTCTTTGCCTGATCCAATTAGTCAGAAAACCAGCTTTAAACACTGTCCTGCACTAGACATTGAGAGGTGTAGATGATCTACCTAATACATAGTCACAAACCCAAACAGACAGCCAAAATGAGAAAACAAAGAAACAACCCCCAAATGAAAGAACTAGCAAGTTCTCTGAAGAAATAAATGAAACAGAAATAAGAAATTTATCTGAAACAGAGTTCAGAGTAATGATGTTAAAAATGCTCAATAGTATGAAAAAATATATAGTAAATGTGAAAAAATAATAGTATGAGATAAAGAATGACATAACACAAATAAAGAACATATTGAAAGGAATACACAACAGATTAGGGGAAGCTGAGGATAGAATCAGTGAATTAGAAGACAGAGTTGAAAATATCACTCAATTAGAGAACCAAAAAGAAAAAAAAAACAATTAAAAAAACAGGAGGACAGCTTAAGGGAGCTGTGGGACAATGTGAAATGTAACAATATTAGAATAGTAGGTGTGCCAGAAGAAGCAGAAAGGGAGAAAGGAATAGAGAAGTATTTGAAGAAATAATGGCAGAAAACTTTCTTAACCTGGTAAAGGAAAAAATCACACAAGTTCAGGAGGCACAGAGAACCCCAAACAAGAAGAACCCAAACAGACCCATCCCCAGACACATCATAATTAAAATGACAAAAATTAAAGACAAAGAGAGAATCTTAAAGGCAGGAAGAGAAAAGAAAACTGTTACCTACAAAGGAGTTCCCATAAGACTGACACCTGACTTCTCATCAGAAACTCTACAGGCCAGAAGGGAATGGCATGAAGTACTCAAGATAATGGAAAGCAAGGATCTGAGACCAAAATTACTATATCCAGCAAGGCTATCATTCAAAATGGATGGTCAAATAAAGAGTTTCCCAGACCAAAAAAAAAAAGGCGAAAGGAGTTCATCACCAGCAAGGCAGCATTATAAGAGATGCTAAAGGGATTGCTGTCAGGGATTGCTGAGAAAAAGAAACAGAGAGAGAAATCTAGCCATACAGAATTAAAATGGCTATAAATAAGTACCTCTCAATAATAACACTAAATGTAAATGGATTAAATGCTCCAATCAAAAGGTGTAGGCTAGCTGAATGGATATAAAAACACAACCCAACTATATGTTGTCTACAAGAGACCCACCTCAAAACAAAAGACACACACAGGATGAAAGAGAAGGGATGGAAAAAATTTTCCATGCAAATGGAAAAGAAAAAATAAAAGCTGAAGTAGCAATACTCATATCCGACAAAATAGGCTTTAAAAGCATCATGTTAAGCGAAATAAGCCAGTCGGAGAAAGATAAATATCATATGATCTCACTCATTTG
The DNA here is from genome assembly GCF_951640355.1 of Cnephaeus nilssonii. Classification (NCBI taxonomy): domain Eukaryota; kingdom Metazoa; phylum Chordata; class Mammalia; order Chiroptera; family Vespertilionidae; genus Cnephaeus; species Cnephaeus nilssonii. The sequence continues at coordinate 71,591,161 of NC_137074.1, read as the reverse complement.
TGGAATATAATGAACAACATAAACTGATGAACAAAAATAGAGCCAGAGGGGAAAAATATTCTAGAATATAATAGAAGTAATCCTGTTATTTGCAGATTTTTAACATTTCCTACAACTTTTGTTATATCATACTATGTTAGTACAGTTTTGGTAATATTATTATACTTAAAATCCATGGGGGTGGGGGAATAAAAAAAATAAAATCCTTTTATTCTTGAAATATTAATGTTTATTGCATGTAATATTATTATATGTAAGATCATTTTCTTGAATAAGTAGTGTTTATTGCATGTAACATTATCATATTTAAAATTGTTTTTCTTGATATACTACTGTTTATTCCATGTAAAATTATTATATTTAAGATAGTTTTTCTTGAAATATTAAGGTTTATTGCATTAACATTATTTTATTTAAAATCATTTTTCTTAAAATAAAAAAACTGAAAAAAGGAAGATAAAGCTGTGTTTCAATTAATTTTATTAAATTAACTAGAAGTATTGAAATTAAATTAGCAAGTACACTTAAGTTTATAGCCGTTTATGTCCTAATTAGTAAATAAGTAACTCATATTTGGCCTCAGAAGTAGCTCATGGCATTGGAGACAGAAAGATTAGGTGTATTTAGTTTGAATAAATCACCTTAGGAAAAAAAATTCTTGGAAAATAGAAGGTTTGGGGGAAGGTTGTTGAACTCAGGTCAGTCTCCTACCAGCTACAAAGGCTTGTTTATAATTAATCTGATGGTGATAAAAAGGCTTTTAATTAGATTTCCAACACAAAATGGGAAAGGATAGGCTTGGGGTCTGAAACAGAGAAGAGTTCAGCCATCTGCTGCCAACTAGCTCTTGCCAACATGTGATTTGCAAGTTAAATTATGCCAGCTGATGACATATGGCACTATTTCCTTCTTTAAATATCTTACTCAAAATGAGTTTGCTGCTCTGCCACTTGGCTAAATGCTAAATGCTCTCAAATGCTGAGGTTGGACTTTCAGAAGTCACAGCAGTTGCCATCATTTTCCTTAGTAAACAAATCTAAGTAAGGAACATAGATCTAAGTTGCTGCCTCATGTGTTATTGTTCTGTGAAGTGACTATGAGTTTGAGGAACTTGACCACTGAGATGGTCCCATTTAGAATTTACAAACTTAAAATTTTCTTCACAGCTTTGGGGTAATGAGGTAAAGGAGACAACAGTCACCGCCCTAGATTTCAACCGATAGCTGAGGAAAGAGGGCAGGTGGTCTAAAGAAAAGAAGTAAGAAATCTATTTGAATCCATGGCTTCCTCTCAAGCATGATGTGTTTATCACCTGGCTAAAGAGCTGAGACATACCTCAGAAACTCTCAAAAATGTAAACCATCAACACATTGCACAACAATGTATTCTTACTCCCGTGGCCTAAAGCTGAAAAGCTCTGTTTCTCTCAAGGTTTCAGACTTATTAACAGCTACAGTTTGTCCTCAGATATATTGAGACAGTCTGTCTTGAATTAAGGCTACAACCTTTTCCCAGACCCTTTATACCAATAACTATAACTGTGTGTGAGGATATTATATATATATATATATATATATATATATATATATATATATACACACTGAGTGGCCAGATTATTATGATCTCTGAATGCATAATAATCTGGACACTCAGTGTATACCCTATATAATAAAAGGCTAATATGCAAATTGTCCCCTCAAACAGGAGTTCAATCAGCAGGCAGGCCGGCTAACCGCCCATGTCCCCTCCCCCTGGCAAGGCTGGCCGGACCCCACCCATGCACGAATTCATGCACCAAGCCTCTAATATATATATATATATATATATATATATATATATATATATATATACACTAGTGGCCCGGTGCATGAAATTCATGCATGGGGGGGGGGGGTGTCCCTCAGCCCGACCTGCATCCTCTCCAATTTGGGACCCCTTGGGGGATCCCTGTGGGATCGGGCCTAAACTGGCAGTCGGACATCCCTCTCACAATCCAAGACTGCTGGCTCCTAACCGCTCACCTGCCTGCCTGCTTGATTGCCCCTAACCACTCTGCCTGCCGGCCTGCTCACCCCCAACTGCCCCCCCCCCGCCAACCTGATCACCCTCAACTGCCCCCCCTGCCAGCCTGCTTGCCCCCAGCTGCCCCTTGTGCTAGCCTGCTCGCCCCCAACTGGCACCCCCTGCCGGGCTGCTCATCCCCAACTGCCCCCCCCCCCCACCGGCCTGATCACCCACAACTGCTGTCCCATCCTGGCCTGATCAACCACACTGCCCTCCCCTCTTGGCCCCTAACTGCTTCTACCTTGGCCCCGCCACCATGGCTTTGTTCAGAAGAACATCCAGAAGGTCTCCTGGAAGGTCTCCCAGTCTAATTAGCATATTACCCTTTTATTATATATATATAAGGGTAATTCAGAGATCATAATAATCTGGCCACTCAGTATATATACACTTAAATTGATTTCAGAGAAGAAGGGAGAGGGAGAGAGAGATAGAAACATCAATGATGAGAGAGAATCATTGACTGGCTGCCTTCTGTATGCCCCACACTGGGAATTGAGCCCAAACCCCAGGCAAGTGCCCTGTGCAGGAATTGAACCGTGACCTCCTGGTTAATAGTTCGGTCATGTGAGGATATTTTGACAAGACATTGGCTTGTATATTATTAAGATAACACATGGATATAAACTGGTTTTGTGGTAAAGCAGGTGAACATCCACTTCCTAAAGGAAGGCCGAAAACATGGACATATGAGTTCTTGACAGAGAATGTGAGTGTCCTTAGCCAATCACAAATTTCTCTACCTGTAATCTACATGTTCACCTGCAAGGAATGGACGTGAAGCTATTAGAATGGAATGATGGGGCCTATTGATCATGCTTTTCTCCCTTTTGTTTATATCACCTATTCATCCATACATTTATAATCTAACTTATTGCTACCAATACGAATTTTCTTTAGATAAGACTTAATCTCCTGACATACTTGCAACATTTTCCCAAATTCTCACTGTGGACTACATCATTATAAAATCAAATGTTAGTCCCCTTTTCTTTTTACTATATTAATCTGAAATAAAGCAAAGACTTTATGGCTTTCCTGACCAGGGCAACATATCTTAAGCATCCCATTATCGTTTGTCACTGCAATCACAAGAAGATTTAAAAGTCCTTCAATGTCTGCTTTAACCACCATTTGATAACTATTCCTCCTGAACTCAAAGCAATTCTGAAAGTGCACTGAATTTAATGGCTCATAACAGGATGTGATCAGGAGTGTCCATCTCCACTTACCCAAGGAAGGCCAATTAGAATTATCTTCAGGGGTTGATAAGGCTGCTGAAGAAAGGATGCTTTCTGTGAGATCACAATCTTTTTTTTAAATATATATTTTTATTGATTTCAGAGAGGAAAAGAGAAAGAAAGAGAGAGAGAGAGGAGAGAGAGAGAGAGAGAGAGAGAGAGAGAGAGAGAGAGAGAGAGAACATCATTTATGAGAGAGAATCATTGATCAGCTGCCTCCCATATGCCCCACACTGGGGATTGAGCCCACAACCCGGGCATGTGCCCTGACTGGGAATCGAACCATGACCTCCTGGTTCATAGGTCGATACTCAACCACTGAGCAAGATCACAATCTTTAAGGACCAGCCGAGTCAGGAGCTTCCAGGAGCCACCTTGACATGACATGGAGACAGGCTGAGAATAAAGCCAAGAAGAGGTGAGCACGGCATGATTTAGAGTTGTGTCCTCTCAGAGTCGCCACCAGCCACCTGTGGCTTTTTACCCTGGACTTCATTAAAATTAAATTCAATCATTCATTTCCTGAGTTGCTAATAGCCTCACTTCAATGCTCAATAGTCATACAGGCTGCTGTATTGGACAGTTCAGAAACAGAACATTTCTTTCATCACAAAGCATTTGGTCAGACAGCATGATCTAGAGCAGGGGCGGGAAACCTTTTTTCTGCCAAGGGCCATTTGGATATTTATAACATCATTCACTGGCCATACAAAATTATCAACTTAAAAACTAGCTTGCTATATTTGTTCAACTAGTTAATTAACTTACACCTAATGTCCTGGCAGGGCAAGACCAAATGATTTCACAGGCTTTATAAGACCCAAGGACCAGACATCCCCCACCCCTGATCTAGAGGAAGAAAGAGTGCTTACCTAAAGTTGGATCCACCTTAAATTCCATTTTGGCTTAAGCTAAAATAATGAAATCTTGTTTAAGTTACATTTCTAACCTGTGAAAAATTTATGAGCAGAAGCTATCCCTCAGGCCTATTTCCCAGAAACAGAGTTAGAAAACAGACAACAACCTTCTCACATTTTCCCAATTTCTTACCCTGACCTTTCCTGACAAATCTCAGCCTCACCCTCCCCTTCCCCACCCATTGGAAGATCTAGGGGTAGGAGTTTGGTAGGTATTACCACAAGCCATTATCTACATTTCAAAAATAAACAAAACTGGGCCCAGTTAGAACTAATAACAGGGGAAAGAGCTAAGCTCTACTCTGATTTTCACAGAGGTGACTGGGCATTTTAAAAGGAAAATAGGGTGTAGAGAATGGGAGTAAGCAGAAATTCAAAATTACAAAGGGTAAGTGAGTGTAAAGGTGATTAGAACAGACAGCTGTCCGCTTGCTGGGAGATTACTGAAGTTATCCTTCCAGAGAGCCTTCCTGAAGACTACATCTCAAAGGCACGGCTTTCATTCAGGTCCTTGAGAAAGAAGCCCCTGCCTTGTAAGAGATACATCTACATCTCAAAGGATTAGAGAAAGGATTCAGTATTGTAAATCCTTTTTAGTAAATGTTCTAAGAAAGTGAGATCAGGTGTTGACTAGAACCAACAGTCTATTCTTCTGATAGCCCTAAGCTTTTCCAGACAGGGACTTCAAAAGGGACTTGGTTGTCTCAGGAAGCCCGGACCTTAGGCTATGAGAAGCCATGTTAAAGTTTGGCCAAGCTACTTAGTGCAGGGATTTGAATGGAGTATTTGTGCCAGGAGTTCTTTGTAGTTTTTACTATACAGATTTTTCCAGAATGCATAGGCAAACATAAATTATGTAATTTAATACACAAGGCAACCCTCTGATGTAGGAATCATTATTCCCATTTTATAGTTAAGGGAACCAAAGCTCAGAGGGCTTAAATCACTTGTCCAGGTCACATACTAATACACTGAAAGGCATATTGGAACCGAGACTTCTCTGAGAAAATACCATGTTTTTCCCCATATCACCCATAACTTTGTCTCCCTACAGATCTCCCTAATTTTTCATGCATGTTTCTGTAACTAGTTTTCACAAAAGTGCTCTTGCCTTTAAATGACAAAGCCCATAACATATGAGTAGGAAAAAAAGAAACCTCACCAAATGTCAGAAACTTGTGATTAACAGGCAGCAGGTGTACAAACTGAAAATGTGAGACTCACATCCATTGTCATCTCAGCAAATGGCTTGTTCCCAAAGTTGCTGAAGGGGGAAATTTGATTATCTTTGCTTCCCCAGAAGACTGATAAATCGAATTCAGACTGCTATTGTTCCAGATACAGCCTGAATCTTCCATAGGATTTTAATCAGCAGCAGCATTATGTAGCATATGGGAGCTATTTGGCTGAAAGGAGACTCCAACTGTCAGGGGTACATCCGCCCAACATGAAAGGAAAATAATAATATGGAATAATAGTACTTTCTTATCCATAGAGAAGCTTCCCTCTGAGAAACTCCAAGGTTTATGTTCCGATATCTTCACAGCATCCTGTTTGGTGGGTCAGGGAACTACTTGACTGCATTCCTGGATGCTGACTGGCTGATTCCACCATTTTCATCTGTTTTATAGCTCTCTCTCTCTCTCTATTCCCATCTATCAATCATATCTCTTTCCAACTTTCTATCTCTTCTGTTCTCTTTAGTTTAATGAACAACTTTCACCCATCCTTCCTCATTTACAACCCTCTATCCTTCATTCCTCTTTCTGACTACCAATTCTCTTTCTTTTATTAAAAGCCTGGATGGGAAATCAGGGTTGATCAGAAAATAATTGTATAGCTCAATACATCATCCTTTATAATACATCAGTGGTCAAATGTAGAGATCACTTCACTTATTCACTCCCATAGTCACCCCAAAGTTTAGTGATATTTGTTTCAGGATTCAAAGATGAGTAACATGGAGCCCTTTCTTTCAAGCATGGAAAATAAATATAAACAGCTAATGACAATGCAATGTGGTAAGTGTTATCATCTTACTGAGCCCATTGAAGTATAGAAAAAACAAAGAAGGTTAGCAATGTGGTGTCTGTGGGGGCTGGTTCCTAGAGCTTTCATGTCTCGTTCCAGAGCCAGGCTCAGAAATCAAACATAAGGCTTCTTTTTATTCCCCTTTTCTCTCTCCTGATCTTTCTTGACACACCTCAACCACCACACACTCAGAAAGGTTGTGAAAGGATCTTTTGAGAGATTACTTAACAATCTTACCATGCCAGAGAATGGCATTGACCAAGTTAATCAGTGAGTTGATGAGTCAGCTCTTTATTTTAAGTCACCTAGGAATGAAATCAAAAGCTCTTGGTATATATATTTTTTTCTAATTGCAAGAAATTTGAAGAATGAACTACTGGTGCCATTAGGAAGCAAAACAGGATTTAAAATAAAATGTCAAGACCTGAGTTTCACATCCCTGTATTTTGTCCACAATGTGAAATCCAAAGTGGTGAGCTAGCAAATGTCAGTATTATGCCCTCAGGTAACAGACAGACTTCAGTAGATGACAGAGAGAAGGATGGTTGAAAAGAGAAATGGCCAATGAATGACATACTCTATTAGCGCTAGAGCATGTCAGAAGATGTGATTTCCTTCCCATGACCCTAGATCTAGTTAACTAACTCTAAAATTTCAACTGCCAGAAGTTATAGGAGTTGCTTTTTTTACCATGGTATTGACATCAAAGTACTCAAGCAATGAAAAGGAATGCCTAAAGTAATGAGTGCTTACAAAAGAAAATCTACATTGATTTTTTTATAAGGATGGGAATTCAGTAAAATAGGATTCTTCTAGAATCAATAATGAGAAAAACAAACAAACAAAACCCTCTTCCATTAGCATCAAATCTTAGGAACAATCAGGCAGAAGAACAATTCTGGGTGTCTCAGACAAGGCCTGAAAATAAGGCTCTAATCACCTGCGATTCTGAGAGGGGTGACAGTGTTGAGGTTTTATATTGAGCATAAAAATTAGGGTCAATAGGGTCAAGGTAAGATTGTAATATAGTCCATTAAGTTTTATAAATTGAAGATATAATCATTTTTTTCCTGCTTTTATAAACACAGTGCCTGGGACAAAATAATGCTAAATAAATGTTTGTTGCATGCATGAATGAGTAAACAAATAAATAGATACTATTACCAAATGCTTCCAAACAAGATTAAAAATGATTTGCTTTAAAAAATGTAAAAAGACTATAACAGAATCACCTTGACTTAATGAAGGTTTTACTTTACGATGGTGCAAAAGCAATACACATTCAGTTAGAAACCATATTTCGAATTTTGATCTTTTCCCAAGCTGGCGACATGCAATAAAATACTCTCTCATGATGCTGGGCAGTGGCAGTGAGTTGCAGCTCCTAGTCAGGCACACGACCACTGGGGTAAACAGTATTCTACATTGTACTGGGTTTTTAGTGCTTTATGAATATTGTGCTTTGTCTTTGCATATCCCATCATGTCTGCAAAATGCTACATCATCTCTATCACCCACTCAAGTGAGAAGAAGAAAAAAAGGAAATTATTCTTGAAATGAAACTCAAATCATTGCCTAAATGTAGGCTAATGTAACTATTCTGAACATATTTAATGTAGGCTACTCCAAGCTATGACACTCAGTAGATTTGGTGTATTAATTGCATTTTTACTTATAATACTTATTATTAATTTATGATGGGTTTATAACCACATCATAAGTATATTAAAAAGCCACATACAAGGAACTAATGAAAAAACTACATATAAAAACTCCCAAACCTCCATATTAAACTCCAAAATTTATGAATCTTGACTTGCACAGACAACACTGCTCTTTCAAAACTGATACGAATTAGGCTTACTGGCTAACTGTTCCACAAGTATCCCCAAAAGTCCCATTGTCTTCACACAATGTAATTTTGTTTGTTTGTTTGTCTGTTTTGCTAACATCATTGAGGGAGTGGAATTTAGGGACAAAGAGTTCTGCACTATGAAGTTACTCAAGGACCCTAATCTTTTAGATCTCCTACCACAAAGTTCCCTGCTGGATGCCCTACATTCAGCCAGCAAATGGTGGAAGGAAGAGAGCCTGTGGCCAGTGGTGTAGGAGGTTTTGTGGTACAGACATGAAGATAAGGACATCAATCTCTGCCCACACCCCACTGGTCAGAGGTCAGTATTTGACTTTAAGGTAGAAAGGCTAAAGAGATTCATATTGATAAATAAATAACAGGCATTGTCTGTTTTTAAGTAAGGAAATTTCCAGGATGAAAGTGGGAAATTATACTAGCCATGCTGAATAAAAGAAATTAGCAAGGGGATAAACTAGAGACAGGGAGACCTGATAAGAAGCTACTGCAGAGAAAACTAAATATGGCCTCTTCCGTGAGGAACCTGTTTCCTGATCACAGCAGATATGTGGAATCTTTTCAGAGGTTTCTCAACAAGTTCACAGAATGCCAGTGCATGCGGGCATTCACAGACAAGAAGCTGCCAGACAGAATTGCAAGGATCAGAGACAACAAATCAGAAATTAAGATTCTAAGCATTGACAGAGGTGTGATGAAATTGATCTTCAAATTCTCTCCAAAGTGCAGGCTCAATACCCAGGAGTTCATATCAACAATGAAGTTGTTGAACCAAGTGTTGAACAAATTTCCAAGTACAAAGAGTTTGAAGCCAAATCATAAGACCACAAGGACATACTAAAATTTGCTTGGTATAAGGAGACATCATCTAAATATCAAAATAGAATGATGGAAAAAAAGAACTTCAAAAAAGGGACTTTATTCATATGATTCAGATTATGTATTATGTAAAAGACATCCCAATTATCCTGAAATTCTTCCATAGTCTCTTAGATACCAAGGCTAAAATTCTCATTATTCTTGTCTCAGGAACCAGTGGCTGGGACAAGCAAGGAAAAAGTATGGATCCCACTTACCCTGGAATGACCTCTGCCAGCATGTCACATCGACCAATCTCACTCAGATGCTGGACAAGTTGGGGATTAAGTATGAGTGTTATGACCTTCTGACTGTTTCATTGATGGCAATGAAAATGGAGATTTGCTTTGGGTTTTTTTGACAGAAATGTGCAACTTTAATATAACAGTACCACCTGATCTAAAAGCAGAAATGTGAAAGCTTTGAAAGAGCCTGAATTCAGTGTAAAAAAAAGGAAAGGTTCTTTTCAATAACAGTCTGTTTCATAGTAGTTGAGGCATAAATACCAATCATGAGAGTGTATTCAAAAACTTAATTTTAAAGTGTTGATCATTTATTTCTGTATTAAAATTACAAATATATCCCAAAATATAAATAATTGCCTTTTATATGTAAAATCTAGAAAAATTCCAAGACATTCTTGGACTTCCATGTACTATCTATAATAATAAAAGTGTAATATGCTAATTAGACCAGATGTCCTTCCAGATGACCTTCCGGACGAAACCAGGGCTGTGAGGGAAGCCCGGGTCCCCACTGCCAGAGGGAAGTTGGTACCAGCAGCCACAGGAAGGAAGGCTTACTCTTGCATGAATTTCATCCATTGAGCCTCTAGTCCTACATAATAAAACGCTAATATGCAAATAGACCAAACAGCAGAACCACCAGAACAACCAAACAACTGAACAACCAGTCACTATGACGTGCGCTGACCACCAGGGGGAACGCGCGGAACATGGTGGGCATCAGCAGCAGGCGGCAGAGCACCGAACATGGTGGGCGTCGGGAGCGGCAGGATGGTGGAGCAGGTGAGCAGGGGCACTAGACCAAGGCAGGGCACTGGTTGCTATCATTGGGGCGAGCCTTTGGTGGTTGTTGAAAATTCTTTGCTCCCATGCACTGCGGTCCTGCCCAGCGTTCACACCTGCTGCCAGCAATGGCCCCACTCACACCCGCTGCTGGCATCAGAGCCACTGCTCACACCTGCTGCTGGCACCCAGTGCTGGTTCTGATCGCTCAGCACCGTCAGTGAGTGCAAGCGGCGGCTGCCAGCCCTGATCGCCCCTGAGGGCTTCTCTACCTCCCCCTGCTCCTGAAGGACCATCGGGGCAGCAGCTGCCACTCACACCCACTAATGGTGTCAGCCCGGCTCACACCTGCTGCTGGCGCTGGCCCCAATCGCTCCGCACCATCAGTGGGTGCAAGCGGGGCTGGCACAGTCAGAATGTGGGAGCGGCAGCAGCGGGAGTGGGGCTGCCAGCAGAAAGGGGACCGGGGGCTGTGGCAGGAGGGGCCGGGCAGGGGTGCAGAGGATGGGCCGAGACCCACCCCTGTGCCCACCATAGCCTCGTGGCCCACAGTTCCTTTCAAGGTGCACGAATTCGTGCACTGGGACCCTAGTCTATATATATAAAAGCCTAAGTGACCATTATGACCGGTCGACTGCTCTATCACTTGACCAGTCACTATGATGCACACTGACCACCAGGGGTCAGACGCTCAATGCAGGAGCTTCCCCGGTGGTCAGTACGCTCCAACAGCCAACCTCCCATGGTCCCTCCCCCCCGGCCAGCCCACACCAATTGGACCCAATTAGGACTGGGTGTGATGGCCCTGATTGGCCCCAATCGCCGGCCAGGACGAGGGACCCCACCCATGAATGAATTCATGCACCGGGCCTCTAGTCATATATTATATTACTGACCTTATCCTAACCCTTCTCCAGGTAAAGAAACCACCTGCAGGCTAAATACCATGACAAAGTTGTTTTATTCGTTTATTAACAATAAAATTCTTTCCATTTGTTAATTGTACTGGAATTTCCTAGAACACCAATAAAGTATGTACTATTGTTTACTGATACTTGGAACACTAAGAAAGTGTATGTTTATTGATTTCCCCCTTTTGTGAAGAAGCATTTGTCTTGTACATTCCTCCATTCTAGTTTCTATTTTATTTTCAGTGATTACTAAAAGTAAGCACTTTAGGATATTACATTAAAAAAGAAAAAACTATTGCAGTAATATGGGCAAAAAATGAAGAGGCCAAGACCAATACAGTAGAAAAAGAATGACAAGAAAATTATAAATATGAAAGATATATTGACTGATTTGTTGAGTGAGCAGAAAAAAAAAAATAACAGTCCTGGGTTTTATGTACATATATTTAAATTTGAGTGGTCTTTTAGTTGATTGATACATGTTTTGTTGGTTTGATATGCCCCCCCCAAAAAAAAATTAAATTAGGATAATAAAAAATATTTAGATGCGAAGAAGAGTGAATAGAGTATAGTATCCAAGGGAAGTCAGAGAAATCTAATGAGGAATCAAGGAAAAAACAAATAGAAGGAATGTTTTGGGATTCTGAAGGTTTTTAAATCAATGTGTGACAGGAAATTGTGTCATCAGAAATCAATGTGTGACAGGAAATTAAGTGTCAAAAGTGAAAAAATTACACCCAGAACATTTCCCCATATTTGTTATGTTGCTATTTGCCACCATTGTCAAATACTCAGATGCAGATAAAATGCTTGAATAAATAATTCCATTTTAACTGTGGCAACTGGCTTACAGTACACATTTTGGAGGATTCTGCAAAGATGTTATTTTTAGTGCTTTGAAGAGAAAAATTGTACCTGGGGAGGCTCACAGGTAACCAATTAATCAGATTGATCTATTGAAAATTAGATTTAATCACATTGCTGACATGCATTGTAGGAATTAACTAATGCTCCATAAGTTTGAAATACACAATGCAAAGCCCATTATTAGACCAAAAGCAGGGTGCCATTAGTCCCTGGGAAAATAAATACGTACTTTTTAAAGCCTTCCTGCAACCGTTCAGCAGTTTGTGAGAGATACGAGCACAGAAGCAAGGCTGAGCACATGGTAATCCTGTTGGTGAGAGTAACAGCCAGAGTCAGGAACTGAATGTGAACTGGCATTTCAGTCTCCTAAACACATGCCAGCCTCTCCTCTGAGACACACCCGGGACCTATTACCAGAGAATTCCAGGATGTTCTCCCCAGAGAGTGCCAGCCAAGGTAAAAGAAGAGAGACTTCTCTTCTCTGGGGCTTCTATGCATTTAATTATTTTTATTATTGTTAAAGAGAATAGTTTAATAAACTATTAATGTATCAACCAAGAGAGCATGCTTTACAGCCCTTCTACTTCTTAAGGGACGTGGGGCCCAGCTGCTGGGCTCTGATAATGCTGAGGTGACACCTCCCCAGAGCTGGGCCCCTCGAACAAGGCAGGGATGCTAAGATAAGCCTGACTGGTAACGTTCCCTGAAGGCCCACTGTACGTGGGCACACTGTCCTTAGACTCCAAGACAGTGTTAGGGCCAGAAGTGGAATATTGGGGACCAGCTATAATTATAAGAAACTAGAGGCCTGGTGCATGAAATTTGTGCACAGGTATGGCCCCTAGGCCTGGCCTGTGATCAGGGCCACCTTCCCCAGCTGCCTGCAGCTGGTCCCGCCCCTACTGCCATCCACCCCCGGTTCCCCATTTGCCATTGGGCCATTGGAACCTGATGGCCGGGGAAAGGAACTGAAAGGTTAGCCATTCCACTCGCTCACCAGGCCCCACCCCCCACCACCACCTACCCCGGTTCCCCATTCTCCACCAGCTGATCAGAGCCTGATGGCCAGGGGAAGGGACTGAGAGGTCAGCCGTTCCCACCTGCTTGCTGGCTCTGCCCCTGCCGCGGGCCGCCCTCAGTGTGTGAAGGGCGATCGGTGGGGTGGGGGCCTTGGCCTGGTGCCACACACGTCCCCCGCCACCCAATCCTGGTTCCTCGTTCACCATCGGGCAATTGGAGCCTGCTGGCTGGGGAAAGAGACCAAGAGGTGGTCAGTGCACCTCATAGTGACTGGTTGAATGGTTGTTCTGGTCGTTCTGCCATTAGAGTCAATTTGCATATTACCCTTTTATTATACAGGATAGAGGCCCGGTGCATGGGTGGGGGCTGGTGGCCTGCCCTTAAGGGAACCCTGATTGGGGTGAGGGTCCTTGCTGGGGGGCAGGGCTAGTCAGGGGGAGGGCCACATTCTGGTCTCTGGTTTTTCTGGTCGTTCTGCATTTCGGTAGCTGGGCTTTTATTACATAGGATATTAATCATGCTCTGTTAACAATGATTGTTTGTTTGTTTTTGATTAAAGAAAACACATTCTAACCTGGCTGGGAGTTGCTCTGGGTACCTGGGAGCTCACCTGGAAAATCAGCCCATCCTCTACCTCATGGACCTGCCTATTATCATGGAAAGATTAACAACCAGGTTGCAGAAACCAGAGGTGCCATTCCTTTGCATACCCACAGGCCTTTGCAAACCCCAGCCCACATTGCCTGTAAACTGCCCATTTTGCATACCCAATCTTATCCCCTTTGCCTACTTTCCCACATAAACTTCCTCTTTCCATACAACACTAGTATAAGCAGCTGGCTTATGGTGGTGAAGAGAGCAGATTTTTGTGGATGACCTGCTGCTCTCCTGTACTGCCAGCAGTATTGGAATAAATGCTTATATATGATTCAACCTTGTCTCCGCTGAATTGGCACAAGTAGTGACAGGCAGCCCAGACCCATTGACTCTCTGGTTTCAACAGCACTGCAGTCTCAGATGCATTGACCCTACCTTCCCTTCTTCCTTCCTTCACTGAGGGTCAGACTTGCATTTAGAATGATACTCTCCCAGCCTTTCTGGCTCCTTCTCTCTTTCCTTTCTCATAGCCATTTCCTCTAATAAAATAAAACCTTTAATCTTATCTTAGTGTCTGTTTCTCAGAGCACCTGGACTAATAAACCCCATATCCCAAATACCTTCCAGAAGACAGTTATCAATATTTCTCCACATTTGCTTCAACTATCCTTTCCTTATCCTCCCTGCTGTCCTCTCCAAATAATTTAAAGGAAAACACTTAATTATTTTTATAAGAAGAAACAAATCTACATCTATCCTTCAGTTGTTCAATACAAAATTTATAGAGATATTTTGAGGCATCTATGTTGTCTCTAGGCAACAGGAACATTTTTAATAAAATTTTCATTAACTTCTCAACAATCATGCAATAATCCACATGCACAAGTACTCTATCAAAAATGAATGCCTTTATTATACATATTCATGAAGTAGAATTAGAAATGTTTAAACACACACATTTAATATACTCCCAAACAGTGTAATAGATTTAGAGTGGAAAATGGAGCAGAAGATTCTCTAAACAGGAATATGTCATTGCTACCAAACAGCAGAGCACTAGAAAATATTTGAGCTACTATGAACCAAGCACTCTCTACTTAACCCCTTCTCAACTGAATGAGGTAGATACTAACATTATTCTCAATTTACAGATGAGGAAATTAAAGCATAAGGTAATAAAGTAACTCACTGTAGGTCACACACTTGGAAAGTGGCAGAGTAAATATAGGATTGGACTGGATGCAGACTCTGCCCTCTTGATCATTTGGCTGTCTTGGAGCAAGAGCACAAGGTTTATTTAGAAGCAGCATGTGTGGCTGATGGGTTGGGTAGCAGGGTATAGCAGGCAGAGCACAAGGGATGAGGCAGAAGTGATAAGCAGAGGTCAGACCATGAACAAACTTGGACTACAAGAAATGATAAAACTATTTTTAATGATTACAATAAATAATAGTGATAGTCATTAGTTCTGGATTTGATGATACATGCAAAAATGTGATGAATAAATCAGTTGGGGTCTCAGCCAACTGTATCTATTTTCTGTCCTTTGAAAAATAATTATTGCTCAATTGTCCTCCATTGATAGAGACTGGGAAATAAGAAAGATTTGTTCAGTTGTAATTAACATAGTCATCTTTACTGAATTGTTGCTTAGTTGCCAAAGAATTGTATCCACTCTGTTTTCAGAAGTTTCTGCCAAGTGTTATCCTCACAATACTGATTGTAGTTTCTTCAGTATAATTCTTTTACATTCTCAAGACCCACCAGGGTACAGACTGTTCTATATCAACACGTTTCTATGAGCCCAATTAGTTCATATTTTCTTTTGATAAACAAAAACACATCTCATAACATTACATACATAGTTTAATTTCTTTGGCAATATTACTCATAGTAGAGCCTCAATCACTCATGCATGTTATAATTTTTAATGAAGTAACTAATTTTTATTTCAGAGAACCTGAAGGTAGGTAATTGAGAACTATCATTTGGCATATTAAAAATGTTTAAATGCACATCTAAATTAATTATAACTTCTTAAAGTGTATGTAAGGATAGATAAATGATAGATTATAGGTAGAAAAAGGTAGATGGATGATAGATGGATGGATGGATAGATAGGTAGGTAGGTAGGTAGATAGATAGATAGATAGATAGATAGATAGATAGATAGATAGATAGAACAAATACAAAGTACCCCAGCCTGGATTCTCCAAGAAGGAGATCCAGATATGAAAATGAGCATGATGGAAAATTATTAGGGAGTGATTTTAGGATCAAGACCTGTGAAAGGGAGAGGCAGGAAGCAGTATTGAGTAAGGAAGGAAGTAGAGCTGAGGTACAGGTCCAATGAAAACCCCAGGTGACCACACATCTCAGGAATGAGATGGCCATTGAAAGTTGTCCCAGGTTGACACAAGGGATCTTCCTTCATATGCCCACATGTGATTAGTCATTGGATGGAAGCTGCCCATGGAAAATGTTACCATTGGCAAGTCAGGTTTCTTTAATTGAGGCACTTTTCTAAATGGATAAAGGCCTTCTTTTAGAAGAATTTTCAGCTCCTGGATAAATAAATATTTTAATCCTAAGGAAAGATCTGTGTGGCATATTACAGTATTCACCAAAGGTATAGAAACTTTGTAACTTGCAAAAAAATAGGAGTGTAAATAAAACAACTATAAAGTATGTACATATTATATATTAAACTATATACATATATTAAATATGTATCCTATATAATAAAAGCTTAATATGCAAATTGTCCACTCAACCAGGAGTTCAACTGGGAGTTCCACCAGGGAGCGGGGCCAGCTGGCCAACCACCTGTGGTCCCTCCCCCCGGCTGGCCCCAGCCACCACCGCCAGCAGGTGGCCAGGGGAATGGAGGCCCCGGCCAGCAGCTGGCAGCTGCTAGGGACCTTACCCATGCACAAATTTTGTGCACTGGGCCTCTAGTTTATATATATCCATCATGCATGGTGACTAATGTTTCAGTATTTTATCTTGCTTATAAATTATCCAAGTATCCCAGATTAGTAATTAAATAAGATGATTTAATATAAGGTTAACATTTTTTAATTAATTAAAAATCCTGAGATATATGTATATATACATATATATATATATATGTGTGTGTGTGTATATATATATATATATATATGTGAATTATCAGACTTATTATTTAATTTAGTAGAACACATCTTTAGAAATCTTTAAGCATTTTGTGGGAATGATGTTATTTATCTGATCAATATATCAGTAGAAGTTTAAAATGTTTAAATAAAATTCACACAGACAAAATCAGGGAAAAGACATATAGTTATCTTTAAACGAAATTTGTCAAACAAATCAGAATTATCTAAGAATTCACTTTAATCACGGGAGTGGGAATTTTTGAGTTCTTTTAAGTGCTTTTAAGCTGGCATTTTCTGTTTCATTTTTAAGGGTATCATATTTAGTATACCAGATGTTTAGTTTCTTTATTCTTTAGGGATTCTTATGTTCCCTTATATTAGACTTATGTAAAACTTATCAGCTTCTACAAATCGAAAAGCAGCTCTTTAAGAGGTTTTATATCTAATTTGCTTATTTATTTCTCCAGATGAAGGAGAATATTTCAAAAACAAAATGAGTAAAGACTTTTCTCAATTATAGACACATAGCCACAGCTTACAGCTTTAGTTCTATACCCTTAGTTATGAACTGAAATAAACAGAGAACAAAACTCACAAATCTAGAACTCAAGAGTTAATTCTTCACCTTTCCAGTGGAAGTTGGTAAATCTTGAATATGCAAGCAAACCAACAAACAAAATTTTCTGTTAGCTCTCATCCAACAAAATAGGCCATAAAACCAAATTCACAAACATACCTGGAAAATAACTTCTGAGTTACATAAAAACCAGAACCAGAAATAAAAACAAAAGCACAGAATTTTGGGAGAAGGAGAAACAAAGAATCAGTGAAATTTCAATTGCAACTTAGGCTTTGCTTTAAGAGCCATGAAAATATGCTTATTGTCAGGCTACACAGTTTAATTGACTCTGGAATGTGCATTTATTTAGACATCTTGGTGGAACCGCCAAAGCTATCAAAGCACAATGTTCAAAATTTTTAAATATGAAATAGGGATGGCAATTAGTGGTCATTGGCATCAATTCAGTGCCACCAGGAATCCTCAGTTTGGGGTGCTGTGATGAAGCAAAGCTTATTCAATGCAAAACAGCTCAATGGTGATACATGGCTGTGAAGCAGCCCTAGGGCCAAGCAGCCCTGGGGCCAGGCCCCTTTTCAGGGAGGCACCTCAGCTCAGCTCAGCTCTGGTCTGCTCTGCTTTGCTCCAAGGAGAAATCTTCAGCGGTTCAGCTGTAGCTGTAGCCAGGAAACAGCAGTCATCAGTTTCTGGTGGAAAAGGGAAGTTTGCTACAGAACCAGATGGGAGCTGGTTTATATAGACAGAAGTCTCCACCCTTGGTCCCTAATTGGTCTGTCCTCATGCAAATGAGGACTCTAAATTCTCACAGTTTCTTGGTCCAGAAGTAACTGTCCTGATTGATTGGTCATAATAGGGCCGTTTTGGTTGCTCCCAGCTGCCAGTTCTGATTGGATGGGGAAAGCCTCAGTCCTATTCGTTGAAATAGGATTCTAGGAAGTCCTTTATAAGGACTGGCTTAGATGGAAAAAACACAGTGCAGGCGGGTAGTTCAGTGGAGAAGGCAACTAATTCAGTGTTGGCTTCTCCCTTAAGTATAGTTTGTGTGAGAGGCCCCTGTCCAGAAATGGCTATTAGACTCTGCTTTTTTAAAAATTTGAGTCTAGTTAGCTATCAGGAACCCTTCCTAGTAGGTATCTTCTTTCTCAGGATTCACAGAATAAAATTGTGAAAAGGTTTATTCAACTCATTGATGAGAGAGGACTGTAAAACTGGTTCATTCATTCTATTTGTAAAAAAAAAATTAAAGTAACACTAAACTCAGCTCTCCAAGGAGGGAGCACTCCAGTTTTGCAAGGTTCAACCTCAGAGCAGGTTGTCCTTCTTCTGTGACCATCTTAATAAAAGCTGTACTGGCACAACATCCATTTCCATCTACTGTCTTCATGCCACAAGTTACTCTACTCTAAATCCTGAATATGCCTCCATCTATGTTGACTTGCTTTTCTGGTTTACTCAAGTTATCCCCTAGAATACCTAAAATTGTTTTTATTAGTATGTGGTAACACGTTTTTATTAACTCATTTTTTTCTCAAAATGTACACTCTTCCATTTTGTATGTGTGAATATATATATATATATATATATATATATATATATATATATATATATATGTAAATTTCCAGGTGTGGACATATGTGTTATAGTAAAAACACATAATTTCTCCTCTTTTCATACATTTTTGTACATCAAAAGTAGAAATGAATTGGCTGAACTCAACCTTTCATAGGTTAAGTCAAAAATTTATTCAAATTTTATTCAAAATTCTTAAAATGACCAAGAATCCAGAGCCTCTTTTATCTGGTGTCTAATTTGATAAAAATTCATCCATGCATGATGATGTATCCTCCATCCATCAGTCATATTCTGACAAATCAGAGCAACACTTTGGCAACCAGAGGGAAGAGCAAATATTGAAGCAAGGAGTATTTTCAGACGTTTTCTCTGTTAGCTATCTAGGGAATTGTACTCCAGTAAATAATAAAGCACTCTAAAACCGATTCTGAAATTTTTCTGATTTAAAGTTTCTGACACAGCGTGATACGGCTGATTGTGCCAATGAATTTTTCCCCTTAAGTCAAGAAAAACTGTGCAACAATAATTACCTAATTAAGATTTGCATAATTATGATTACTAAATTCCAAGAGAACTGTTATAGTAACAGCATAACAATTTATCTAAGGCCAATTAAATTGTGTTTGCTTTGTGCTATAATTTATTTTAATCCAGAAGAGCAATGAACAGGATATGTCTAGTTGATAATTTAATTAAATGTATATTAAAAAGTTAGGAATTTTTATGATGCTAAAAATCTTAATGTCCTTCAAAGCTGGAATGAACTTATTCCTTATTCCCTAAAAAGTTTAGAACTTTCAAAAGTAATACTATGATTCAAAATAAGATCAATATACTACAAAACTTAATGATTCTGGGGTGCTCATTTAATAACAGAAAGGGAGAGAACATGAAATAAGTTATTTTTATGAAATTGATATCATTATAATTAACCTAGTTATTAATAACAGGAAAGGAGCAATGGGAAGGCCAAGTATTATAGGCATGTCAATTGAGCAGCTTCACCAGAAAGCTACAACTTTATACTCCCCAGGGGTCCAGCAAAGGGAAGATAGACTCATACCAGGATGATGCATGGCCAGTGAAGTTGGGGGGACTAGCAAAGGTACATGATGTCAATGACACCTGGGAACTGAGGTCATTGGACAGACTGGTGTGGCCACTATAAGCATGGAAAGATTTGGGATTTTTAATCCCTAAACAAAGGCATTCAGTTCTCCCCCTTGTGCTCTTGGCTCTTGGCATGTTGCACTTGACTACTGGTTTGCAGAACTTCCTCTTGCTCCTGCTTCCTATATTTTTCCATGGCCTATGTGGACATAACGGACTAATGGACTGCAACTAGCCTGATGCTGGACTGGACCTGGCTCCAACATGGAACAGACACTCTGGATGCTGGCCTTGCATTTACACTTCTTCTATGACTGGAATGGGACTTTGGAAACCCAGGGATGTTAAAACCCACAATTAAAAATCACTCATCCATCTGCACGAGTCTCAGAAAATTCTTTTTCTCAAGATAAGGATTCCACCCCCAGCACTCAGTGGGGAAGGGAATACCTCAACTTCCCCGATAACAAAATGAAAAGGGTTAATGTCTTTGAAAGTCATATTGGAAAAGCAATGCAAAGTTGAAACTCCATTTACTTTCTGAAATGGACAGAGGCATTTAGAGGACATAGAAAATAGGATCAAAGTGAAGGTAAGAGATGGATTTTGTTCAGGATTTTTGATGCCTATGGTTTGAAAACATCTCTGAGACTATTTTTGGAGAGAAGGACAAGAGGAATTGGATGTTAAAATTTTCAGTGTGTTTCACAGTCCAAAATCAAAGGCAGCCAACAAAATTAGTGAAGGAAGAAAATCCCAGAGAAATATTGAGCTAGAGTCATCCAATTATACTGATAAAAATCTGAAAATGTTTTCTTATTCTTTTGCTATGATCCTAGGTTAAAGAATGCATTGGTTTCATAGCTGTCCAAATGTGATCACATAATCAATCACTCATATTTTATAACAGCTATATGCAGTCTGAGAATCTGTCAATGTCCACAACTATCCATTCTTGGTTGAAACTTCAATTATTCTTCCCAATTTTTCTGAACATAAGTAACTCTTCATCTGCCCATCTATACTAATAAAAGGGTAATATGCTAATTAGACCAGATAGACCGGATGTCTTCTGGATGTCCTTCTGGACAAAGCCACAGTGGTGGGGGCTGAGGCAGAGGTGGTTAGAGGCAATCAGGCTGGCAGGGGAGAGCAGTTAGGGGTGATCAGGCCAGCAGGGGAGCAGTTAGGGGTCAACAGGCAGGCAGGCAGAGAGGTTAGGGGTGATCTGGTAGGCAGGGGAGCAGTTAGGGGCATCAGGCAGGCAGGCAGAGTGGTTAGGGGTGATCAGGCAGGCAGGCAGAGTGGTTAGGGGCAATCAGCAGGCAAGCAGAGTGGTTAGGGGCCAGTGGTCCCGGATTACAAGAGGGATGTCCGGCAGTTGGACATCCTC
Organism: Cnephaeus nilssonii; assembly: GCF_951640355.1. Lineage (NCBI taxonomy): Eukaryota > Metazoa > Chordata > Mammalia > Chiroptera > Vespertilionidae > Cnephaeus > Cnephaeus nilssonii. The sequence continues at coordinate 71,569,965 of NC_137074.1, read as the reverse complement.
TGAGGGGTCCTAGATTGGAGAGGGTGCAGACCGGGCTGAGAGACCCCCCCACCCCTCCATGAATTTCATGCACTGGGCCTCTAGTATATTAAATGTTTCTTAATTTCCCAGTTAATTCTCTTTTAAGAGATAAATCAGCATAATTCTATTTCCTTTTGACTGCAATGGGCTGATACATTCAGTTAAAAAAGCACCACCAAAATTTTCTATTAAATACCAGAATTGCATTCACTTTCTTTAGAACCATCAATGTTTAACATTTCCCGAGGATGATGGGTTATACGGTTTTACAAAGCTGTCATCAGTGACATTTTAAAGAGATTTGTCCTGAGTATTTCATACCATATAAAAAACTTGGATATTTAACTAAAATATCATCAAATGGTGCCTGCTTTAATGTTTTTATCATTTTCTTAACATCTAAGACCTCTCCAAGCATTTAGTTTTTATTTAGAAATTGGACAACTATCACTCCAGATCAGTAATTCCTAGCTTTTTTCTCCTCCAACATATACTTTTTGCACAATAATCATAGGACCAGGTATTCCAGATTTTACAGTTGGGCTGTAGACTAAGGCTTATGCATATTTGCCAATATGGGCTAAAACTAATTTCACTGCTTTCTCCCAACTGTTAGAGACAAACAGGACTATCACCACTGGAAACTTGCAAATGTTTACTGCTTCTCACAGAAAAGCCCCACTCCCATTTCTTCTCCCCTTGATATTTTGATTCAGAATATGTGAGAAAAATGCAATAGCCGCTGAAATGGGCAATTGTCATCTTCACTGTTTCCCAGGCAGAAACCTGAGTAAATGGATTTTTAGAAACAGAAATTACTTGCCCAAGATTGGTAGTACAGATTTTTGATTAAAACAAAAATGTCTTTTCTTTTACAACACTAAACTGGTCCTTATTACTTTTATTTTAGAGACTCCTGGGTTCCTCTCTATAACTCCTTCTTAATTTTACTTACCGCTACTTCATGTTACCCTTGACTTTCTCAAACCTGAACAATTCTGCTTGAGTATAAAATGTTAAGATTAGATAATCTTCATCTATAAGGGAGTAGTATTATTAACAACACTTATTTAACATATATGAAGCATTTTTAAATGACCAGATAATTAAAGATTTAATATTAAATGATGTGGTCAAAAGCGAGTAACTCACATCACATTTTGACATTTGTTTAAAAGGTTTTCTTCCTCAGGGAAGAAGTTCTGAGCGGCTCCTGAAGCCCATCCCCTGAGGCCACCCCTTGTTTGTCAGCACCTTGGCATTTCTTTCTTGCCTCAAGGAAGCAATCTTCCTCTGGGACAAAAGGCCTTTGATTAGAGAAAGCAAGTGAATAAATCATCTGCTAAACAGTACAGAGTTCCAGGGATGATTTCTGGTTTTGAACACTTTTTATAATGTCCAGGTACTAATCCTCAGAAACTATGAATATGATACCCTAAATCAGGCGTCCTCAAACTACGGCCCGTGGGCCACATGCGGGTGTTTTTGCCGTTTTGTTTTTTTTTTTACTTCAAAATAAGATATGTGCAGTGTGCATAGGAATTTGTTCATATATTTTTTTAAACTATAGTCCGGCCCTCCAACGGTCTGAGGGACAGTGAACTGGCCCCCTGTTTAAAAAGTTTGAGGACCCCTGCGCCTAAATCAGTGGTTCTCAACCTTTCTAATGCCGCGACGCTTTAATACAGTTCCTCATGTTTTCGTTGCTACTTCATAACTGTAATTTTGCTACTATTATGAATAGTAATGTAAATATCTGTGTTTTCCAATGGTCTTAGGCGACCCTGCTAGCGGTTCTCAACGGTTCTCAACCTGTGGGTCGTGACCCAGAGGTTGAGAACCGCTGCTGTAGAGCCTAAGACCATCACAAAACACAGATATTTACATTACGATTCATTAACAGTCGCAAAATTACAGTTATGAAGTAGCAACGAAAATAATTTTATGGTTGGGGGTCACCACAACATGAGGAACTGTATTAAAGGGTCGCGGCATTAGAAAGGTTGAGAACCACTGCCCTAAATGGAGTATATTCCTTGTAGTTTCTTGTTTTGAGTTAGGAACATAGTATCTCTCATTCTAAACCCCACAAGTCAAAGGGAATGGGGCACTAAAGAATTTAGTTTTGGAGTTTAGCAGTTTTAACATACCAACTATTTTCAGACAATTTATACATCATGCATTTAGCTCATAAAATTTAAAAGTCCAATTAGGCTTTAGAGAGAAGGATACTATTTTAGGTGTTTTAGGTTTATAGAGGGAAGGATACTATTGAGATGTAGATGGAAAGTCTGAACCTAAACCTTTGTAATTACAATCATTAAGGAATCAATGGTATTTTTTCTCTTTATTGATTAAGGTATTACATATGTGTCCTTATCCCTCCATTAACCCACCATCCCCCACTCATGGCCTCATCCCCCTGGTGTCTGCATCCATTGGTTATGCTTATATGCATGCATACAAATCCTTTAGTTAATCTCTCCCCCTTATCCCCACCCTCACCTACTTTCCCTCTGTGGTTTGATGGTCTGATCAATGCTTTTCTGTCTTTGGATCTGTTTTTGTTCATCAGTTTATGTTGTTCATTATATTCCATAAATGAGTGAGATCATGTGATATTTGTCTTTCTCTGACTGGCTTATTTCGCTTAGCATAATGCTCTCCAGTTCCAATCATGCTGTTGCAAAATGGTAAGAATCCCTTCTTTTTTATCCCAGCATAGTATTCCATTGTGTAGATGTACCACAGTTTTTAATCCACTCATCTGCTTATGAGCACTCAGGCTGTTTCCAAATCTTAGCTATGGTAAATTGTGCTGCTATGAACATAGGGGTGCATATATCCTTTCTTTTTTTAAAAAAAAAAATATATTTTATTGATTTTTTACAGAGAGGAAGAGAGAGGGATAGAGAATTAGAAACATCGATCAGCTGCCTCTTGCACACCCCCTACTGGGGATGTGCCCGCAACCAAGGTACATGCCCTTGACCGGAATCGAACCTGGGACCCTTGAGTCCGCAGGCCGATGCTCTATCCACTGAGCCAAACCGGTTTCGGCTGATTGGTGTTTCTGATTTCTCAGGATATATTCCTAGAAGTGGGATCACTGGGTCAAATGGGAGTTCCATTTTTAATTTTTTGAGGAAACTCTATACTGTTCTCCACAGTGGCTGCACCAGTCTGCATTCCCACCAGCAGTGCAAGAGGGTTCCTTTTTCTCCACATCCTCACCAGCACTTGTCATTTGTTGATTTGTTGATGATAGCCATTCTGACAGGTGTGAGATGGTACCACATTATCATTTTGATTTGCATCTCTCGGATGATTAATGAATTTGGGCATGTTTTCATATGTCTCTTGGCCTTCCTTATGTCCTCTTTCAAAAATTATCTATTTAGGTCCATTGCCCATTTTTTGATTGGCTTGTTTATCTTCCTTTTGTTAAGTTGTATGAGTTCCCTGTAAATGTTGGAGATTAAACCATTATCAGTGATAACTTTGACAAATACGTTCTCTTATGCAGTGGGCTTTCTTCTTGTTTTGTCGGTGGTTTCTTTTGTTGTACAGAAGCTTTTCATTTTGATGTAGTCCCATTTGTTTATTTTCTCTTTAGGTTCCATTGTCCTAGGAGCTGTATCGATGTAGAAATTGCTTCAGCATATGTCTGAGATTTTGCTGACTGTGGATTCCTCTAATATCTTTATACTTTTCTGTCTTACATTTAAGTCCTTTATACATTTTGAGTTTATTATTTTGTATGGTGTAAGTTGGTGGTCTAGTTTCATTTTTTTGCATGTGTCTGTCCAATTTTCCCAACACCAGTTATTGAAGAGACTGTCTTGACTCCATTATATGTTCTTGCCTCCTTTGTCAAATATTAATTGAGCATAGTGGTTTGTGTTGATTTCTGGGTTCTCTATTCTATTCCATTGGTCTATATGTCCGTTCTTGTGCCAGTACCAGGCAATTTTGAGAACAGTGGCTTTGTAATACAGCTTGATATCTGGTATTGAGATCCCTCCAACTTTGTTCTTCTTTCTCAGGATTGTTGCAGCTATTCAGGGTCTTTTTTTATTCCAGATGAATTTTTGGAGAGTTTGTTCTAGGCCTGTGAAATATGTGGTTGGTATTTTAATGGGAGTGCATTGAACCTATAGATTCCTTTGGATAGTCTGGACATTTTAATGATGTTGATACTACCAATCCATGAACACGGTATGTTCTTCCATTTGTTTATTTCTTCCTCCATCACTTTTTTCAGTGTCCTGTAGTTTTCCGATAACAGGTCTTTTACCTCCTTAGTTCAGTTTCTTTCTAGGTATCTTAATATTTTTGGTGCTATGATAAATGAGATTGTTTTTCTAGTTTCTCTTTCTGTAAGTTCATTATTGGTGTATAAAAATGCTATAGATTTCTTGGCATTAATTTTGTATCCTGCAACATTGCTGAATTCATTTATCAGGTCTAATAATTTTTTGATGGAGTCTTTAGGGTTTTCTATGTACAGTATCATGTTATCTGTGAATAATGACAGTTTTATGTCTTCTTTTCCAATTTTTATACCTTTTATTTCTTTTTCTTGTCTAATTGCTATAGCTAGCACTTCCAGAACTATGTTGAATAGGGTGGTGAAAGTGGGCATCCCTGTCTCATTCCTGTTCTTAGGTGAAATGGTTTTAGTTTTTGCCCATTGAGTATGATGTTGGCTGTAGGTTTGTCATATAAGGCTTTTATTATGTTGAGGTATGATTCCTCTATTCCCATTTTGCTGAGGGTTTTTATCAAGAAAAGGTGTTGGATTTTGTCAAATGCTTTTTCTGCATCAATTGATATGACTATGTGATTTTTATCTCTCAATTTGTTTATGTGATGTATCATGTTTATTGATTTGTGGATATTGTATCATCCTTGCATCCAAATCCTACTTGGTCATGGTGTATGATCTTTCTGATGTAATGCTGGACCCAATTTGCTAGAATTTTGTTGAGGATTTTGGCATCTATGTTTATGAAGGATATTGGCCTGTAATTCTTTATCATTGTGTTGTATTTATCTGGTTTTGGTATTAGGGTAATGCTGGCTTCAAAGAATGAGCTTGGAAGTGTTCCTTCCTCTTGAATTTTTTGGTATATTCTGAGGAGGATAGGTTTTAGTTCTTCCTTGAATGTTTGGTAAAACTCCCCTGTGAAGCCGTCTGGCCCTGGGCTTTTGTTTGCTGAAAACTTTTTGATGACTGCTTCAATTTCCTCTATAGTTATTAGCCTATTGAGATTTTTAGAATCTTCCTGATTGAATTTTGGAAGGTTGTATTTTTCTAGGAATATACCATTTCCTCTAGGTTGTCTAGGTTGTTGGAGTAGAGTTGTTCATAGTATTTTTGAACAATCCTTTGTATTTCTGTGGAATCTGTTGTTATTTCACCTCTTTCATTTCTGATTTTGTTTATTTTTGCCCCCTCTCTTTGCTTCTTGGTGACCCTGGCTAGAGGTTCATCAATCTTTTTTATCCTTTCAAAAAACCAGCTCTTGGTTTCATTGATCTTTTGTATTTTATTATTATTATTATTTTTTTTTTTTTGGTATCTATTTTATTTATTTCTGCTCTGATCTTTATTATCTCCTCCCTTATGCTCACCCTGGGCTTTTCTTGTTGCTCTCTTTCTAATTCTTTAAGTTGTAGGATTAGATAATTTATTACCATTTTATGTTTTTGTTTTTTGAGCTAGGCCTGTAGAGCTATAAACTTCCTTCTCAGGACTGCTTTCACTGTGTCCCATAGATTTTGGATTGTTGTGTTTTCATTATCATTCATTTCCAGGATGTTTTTAAATGTTTTCTTTGATCTCTTTGGTAACCCAGTCATTGTTTAATAGCAAGCTATTTATTTGAATTGTTTTAATTGTTTTGATTGTAGTTTATTTCTAAAATTATGCCATTGTGGTCTGAGAAGATGCTTGATATGATTTCAATCTTTTTGAATTTGGAGAGACTTTGCCTGTGACCCAATATGTGGTCTATGAAAATGTCCCATGTGCACTTGATAAGAATGTATATTCCGTGGCTTGGGGGTGAAATGTTCTGAAGATGTCAATTAAGTCCATTGATCTAGTGAGTCATTTAGAATTGCTATTTCTTTGCTGATTTTTGTCTAGAGGATTTATCCAGTGATGTCAGTGGTGTATTAAAGTCCCCTACTATGATTGTATTGTTGTTGATCTCTCCCTTGATATCTTCCAGGAGCTTTTTATGTATTTGGGTGCTCCTGCATTGGGTGCATATATGTTTATCAGGGTTATATCCTCTTTTTGTATTGATCCCTTTAGTATTATGAAGTGGCCTTCCTTATCTCTTGTTATGGCCTTCACTTTGAGGTCTATTTTGTCAGATATAAGTATTGCTACCCCAGCTTTTTTATTTATTTTTTTTAATTTCCATTTGCCTGAAAGATATTTTTCCATCCCTTCACTTTTAGTCTGTGTGAGTCCCCTGTTCTGAGGTGGGTCTCTTATAGACAACATATATATGGGTCATTTTTTTTAATCCATTCAGCCACTCGATGTCTTTTGATTGGAGCATTTAGTCCATTTACATTTAAAGTTATTATTGATAGGTACTTGTTTGTAACCACTTTTATGTTTTTGTGCCAGTGTTCCTTCTTCCCTTTTTATTTCTTCTTTTTACATCAGTCCCTTTAGCATTTCTTGCATTGGTGGCTTGGTAGTGATAAACACCCTTAGCCATTTTTTGTCTGTGAAGCTCCTTATTTCCCCTTCAATTTTGAATGATAGCCTTGCTGGATAGAGTATTCTTGGATTCAGTCACTTGCTTTGCATCACTTTGTAAATTTCCTTCCATACTTTTCTGGCCTGATGTGTGTCTGTTGAGAAATCATTTGATAATATAATGGGATATCCCTTGTAGGTAACTTTCTGTCTCTTTTGCAGCCTTTAAGATTATCTCTTTGTCCTGAACATTTTCCATCGTAATTAATTATTTTTTAAATTTAAATTTTAAAATTCTTGCTTATCTGTGTTTTCCACTGGATAGGAATTACTTGTCTTAGATAAATGTGTTTTTACAAATATAATGCCTAGACTAGCGCTTTACATAGTCATATAGCAAACAATATATAAAGTGAAATTGATTTTGCATAAAATAAAAGATTTGAAACAAATGTAATAAAATAACCCCAATACTATATAATATTCAACTCATCAACAACACAACTTCTCAAATGATCTTTTTAAAAATATATCCTATAGAAGGTAATTTTCAAAAATACTTAACAACTGCTATGGTGCAGGCAGAACTATTCAGAGTGATTACTAGGCAGACAGAAAGGACTGGCTGGCACCAGGAAATGGAGTATGTTAGCCTTAGTTCTGCAGAAAAACTGATATATTCCTAGGAAAAAGTGTTTCACGGACAAATACCTTTAGGAAATAATGCATGCTATTTCCTCCTCTTGGAAATCCTTGTCAGGAAAAAGAAAATCCTTAACTGCAGTAAATCCAGATTTTTATTTTATCATGAAACTATTTTCTCATGAAAGAGTTCTTATATTTCTGGCCACACTTATTCATTGCCTATAGAATATATTTTGCAAATGCTCCCTCAAGTGTTTTTATGCTAAATTATTTTTCTGTTAAGCCACTTCTTATTCATGTCCCTTTCTACCAGTTGATAGTTATTGCTACCTAAATAGAATTGATTCTGTTTAATGACTTAGTCTACATCATAGTGTGTTTAAGAAGAGACATATCTAAAATTAAATCAATTGCAAAAGCAACTCTTCCCTGTACCTATGGGTGCATTCATTTGCTAGATGGATATCAGCAATAAATAAAAACAGCATATTAGAAAAAGGTGAAAGGGATAGATTTAGAGCTAAAACCACATATCAATTTTCCATAGTGCCATCTCTCATCCATTGGTAGGAATTCTTTATTGAGAATCCTGCAGCTGGATCTTGGCTAAGATGAAAACTGCAATGTTTACTAGTGACACCTGTCATCATCACAAGATGAATCAATGGGAACCTGCATGTCAAGTACTTTGTGTCTTTTTGTGGAATAAGGTTGAAGAAGAATTAGATCGTGTGTTGATCTAATTCCTCCTTCCTATTTGGAAAAGGTGTTTTGTTCTTCAGAAAGAAAACACAATTTAGAAATTTTCTCAATCCCTTAGCTATTGGCACTGAGATGGGAACCTGCGTCTGCCTGACACTAAAATCTATGCTGCTTTCACCATAGTATATTGCGATATTTAGATAATCCATGAAAGATGTGTAATGAAATACCTCTAAGGGTAATTACAGTGAAAAAAAAGCATTTGAAAACTTAAAAAGTAATATGCAATTTTACCGCACACAGAAAGTACAGTAATCAATTCTCATCATTTGTGAAATAATATTATTACATATCATAAAAATAAGTACTACAAGATTGTTATAAAATGTTATATTTATATGTGGCCCAGGATATACATGTTTAACTCCATTATAAGTGAATCCAAAGGCTTTCACAAAATTTAAGAAAGTATTTCTGAGAACAGAAAGTGGAAGAATAGACCTAGAGCGGCAGGCCTCTTGCTCTGTGTGCAGAAGCCACCAGGGAATGAAAGTGGCCAAGGTAAGAAGGGAAACCTTAGCTAGGTTTATTGTTTAAAGCTGAGCCAGCACTGGTCTTGGTGCCTGAAAAACTGCTACAGAAAACTGAGTGTGGGCAGAGTTCACATAAAGTTGCCTGATTGAGAAGGCAAGATATAGCTTCAAAATCTGATCTTAAATCAAGCCACTCACTGGACTAGCTACATGGACTGTGAAACTCTAAAAGCCCTCAGAGCAAAAACTCTATATTGTTAATATGTGAAGGCTGGAAGAAGATCCTGGAGCCATATGGTGGCAGCCACAAAACTACTGGCCAATTAGGGCAAGAGCAAAGATGAGAAAAAATCAATATCTCATTGAAGAAGGATACAAAACAAAAGTCCAAAATACATGAAGATAAAAATGCTACAAATGGCCAAACAAACTAAAATAAACAAACAAAACAAAACAAAACAAAACAACCAAACAAAAATAGATGTTTCAAAACATAAGCAGATAGAAATGAAAATAAATTAATCAACATTTTGGAAATTGATTATATAACCATTGAAGTAAAACTTAATAAGTCTGATATAATAGTCTTAAGTTAATGAATTATTAAATTTGAAGAGAGTGATAAAGTGTTCACTATGAACATGGGGCAGAAGATTAAACTATTTGTTAAAAAGGAAGGAAGGAATAAGAAAGAAAGGAAAGAAGGAAGGAAAAGAAGGAAGGAAATAATTAATAGACATGGAAAATAATTGAGAGTCTCTAAGACAGGTAGAAAAGGAATGTATCACCCCCTCAAAAATATGGAAAAGAAGCAATATTAAAAGATATGATGGTTGACTGTTGTTGTTTTTGCCAAAATGAAGAAAGAAGAAACCTCAAATCAAAAGCACATCCAATTACCAAATGAAAATTTTAAACTCTACATCAGAAATGGCATAATGATTTTAAAAATCACCAAAAAGAAAAGATAGTTACTTACCAAAGAATGATAATTGCATTGGAAGCAGCATTCTTGTTAGTAAAAAGATAAATACTAGAAAATACTGAGATAATATCTTCAAAGAGCTAAAGGAACACTATTCTGGTTCAACCATCATCCAAGAGTGAGTGAGAGAGTCCTATATCAGGTTGATTCACCCATAGAAAGTCAACTAGATAATGGATAACATAGTTCTCAATGTATTCGGTACTCCCAGGAAGCAGGGGAAATCTGTTATTCCTCCGTATAACTATGAATTAAATGTGAGAGCAATGAAAAGTAAGGAAGTAGGAGAAATGAGATTTCTCCAAGGCCATGGACCCATAATACTATTGCAATTATACATTAATCTTTGGTCCAGTAACTAAGTGAAGAACTGAAGCTGAGAATTCTATTTTAAGCTAGGATACCCTAAGAGTTTAATGTAGTTGACGTAGGTACCTCAGAACTCTCAACAGAAATAAAAGCTGTAGGAAAGCATTTCTACTTTAAACCCACAATATGTCCAGATTAAGATCAATTAAGTGTAAACTTCTAAAAATGCTCAAGCAAATGAGAAGGCAAGGCACCATGAGTGAGGCAGAGAAACAAGAAAAAATAAAGATTTAACACACCAAAATCTTACAATAGTGGAATTGTCAGGTGAAAATGTGGAATAAAGTAATAAAAGATAAATTCACAAATGGAACAAGCCACAAGAGACTTTCAGAAATGATCATGAAATTCTATAAAAGCAACCAAATTGAATTCAAGATATAAAAAATGTAATTGCTAAAATGAAAAGACAACCGTGATTAAAGAGGTTAAATAGTATAATAAGCATAGCTAAAGGATTATTAGTAAAGGTATATCTAATAATTTATCCACAACAAAGAGCAGGGAGCCAGAGGATATAAAAAAAATGTAAATAGAAGAGATGTTTGCCAATAAATTTAGCTAAAAGTGACAAATTCATAACAAATAGAATTGCGAACTCATAACCAAGAAGAAATAGAATTCTGAACAACCCTAAAATTATTATGAAAATTGATCAATACCTAATAAGAGAAATAATTCCAACTTAAGTAATTTACCATACAACTTCTTATACACTTTCAATGATAAAATCTTTCAAATTATATATAAAGTCTTCCAGATAATAGAAAAAGAAGAGGAGATATATTGTCCAACCCATTCAGTGAAACCAGTACATTTGTTAAGGTATTAATCTTTATATATAGGTTTGATAAAGACATTTAAAAAAAATAGTACAATCTCCTTCATAAAGATAAGAATTCTGAACAAAATGTTACCAATTCAAATCAAACAATAAATAAAATATGTAATTCATTAAGAGCAATTTATTTTTTTGGAATTGTCTGAGAAGGATAGATTTTAGTTCTTCTTTGAATGTTTGGTAAAATTCTCTTGTGAAGCCATCTGGCACTGGGCTTTTGTTTGGTGGAAGCTTTTTGATGACTGTTCCAATTTCCTCCTTAGTTATCGGGCCTGTTAAGACTTTTTGATTCTTCCTGATTGAGTTTTGGAAAGTCATATTTTTCTAGGAATATGTCCATTTCCTCTAGGTTGTTTAGTTTGTTGGAGTAGAGTTGTTCATAATATTTATTTTACAATCTTTTGTATTTCTGTGGGGTCTGTTGTTATTTTGCCTCTTTCATTTCTGATTTTGTTTATTTAGGCCCTCTCTCTTTGTTTCTTGATGAGCCTGGCTAGAGGTTCATCTATCTTGTTTATCCTTTCAAAGAACCAGCTCTTGGTTTCATTGACCTTTTGTATTGTTTTTTTTGGTCTCTATTTCATTTATTAATGCTCTGATCTTTATTATCTCCTTTCTTCTGCTTACTCTGGGCTTTTCATGGTGCTCTCTTTCTGATTCTTTCAGTTGTAGAGTTAGATAATGTATTACCAGTTTTCTTGTTGTTGTTGTTTTGTTTGTTTGTTTGTTTGTTTTTGAGGTAGGCCTATAATGCTGAGGAACTTCCCACTCAGAACTGCTTTCACTGTGTCCCATAGGTTTTGGATTGTTGTGTTTTCATTGTCATTCATTTCCAGGATGTTTTTAATTTCTTCTTTGATCTCTTTGGTAACCCTTACCATTAAAACAAAAAATAAAGATACTTAAAATAAATTTAGTCAAGGAGGTAAAGACCTGTACTCAGACAATTAGAGGACACTAAAAAGAGATAGAGGAAGACATAAACAAATGGAAGAATATACCGTGTTCTTGGATTGGTAGAATCAGCATCATTAAAATGTCCATACTACCCAAAGCAATCTATAGATTCAATGCAATCCCCATTAAAATTCCAACAGCATACTTCAAAGACCTAGAAGAAACTCTCCAAAAATTCATCTGGAATAAAAAAAGACCCCAAATACCTGCAGCAATCTTGATAAAAAAGAACAAAGTTGGAGAACACAATACCAGATATCAAGCTATACTACTAAGCCACTGTTCTCAAAACTGCCTGTTACTGGCACAAAAACAGACAAATATACCAATGGAACAGAAGAGAGAACCCAGAGTTCAACCCAAGCCACTATGCTCAATTAATATTTGACAAAGGAGGCAAGACCATACAATGGAGTCAAGACAGTCTCTTCAATAACTGGTGTTGGGAAAATTGGACAGACACATGCAAAAAAATGAAACTAGACCACCAACTTACACCATACACAAAAATAAACTCAAAATGGATAAAGCATTTAAACATAAGACGGGAAACCATAAAGATATTAGAGGAATCCACAGTCAGCAAAATCTCAGATATATGCTGAAGCAATATCTTCACCTATACAGTTCCTAGGACAATGGAAACTAAAGAGAAAATAAACAAATGGGACTACATCAAAATTAAAAGCTTCTGTACAGCAAAAGAAACCATCAACAAAACAAGAAGAAAGTCCATTGCATAGGAGAACATATTTGTCAAAGTTGTCTCTGATAATGGTTTAATCTCCAACATTTACAGAGAACTCATACAACTTAACAAAAGAAAGATAAACAAGCCAATCAAAAAATGGGCAATGGACCTAAATAGATAATTTTTGAAAGAGGACATAAGGAAGGCCAAGAGACATATGAAAACATGCTGAAAGTCACTAATCATCCAAGAGATGCAAATCAAAATGATAATGTGGTACCACCTCACACCTGTCAGAATGGCTATCATCAACAAATCAACAAATGACAAGTGCTGGTGAGGATGTGGAGAAAAAGGAACCCTCTTGCACTGCTGGTGGGAATGCAGACTGGTGCAGCCACTGTGGAGAACAGTATAGAGTTTCCTCAAAAAATTAAAAATGGAACTCCCATTTGACCCAGTGATCCCACTTCTAAGAATATCCCCAAAAAAAAACAGAAACACCATTCAGAAAGGATATATGCATCCCTATGTTCATTGCAACACAATTTACCATAGCTAAGATTTGGAAACAGCCTAAGTGACCATCAGCAGATGAGTGGATTAGAAAACTGTGGTACATCTACACAATGGAATACTACGCTGCTGTAAAAAATAAGGAATTCTTACTATTTGCAACAGCATGGATGGAACCGGAGACCTTTAAGCTAAGCAAAATAAGCCAGTCAGAGAAAGACAAATATCACATGATCTCACTCCTTTGTAGAATATAATGAACAACATAAACTGAGGAAACAAAATAGAACCAGAGTCATAGAAGTATAAAACAGACTGTCCAACCTATAAAGGAAGGGGTGTGTGTGGGGGGGGGGGTGAGGGGGGTAAGAGATCAACCAAAGGCCTTTATCTTTATTCATGCATATGAGCAAAACCAATGTACACAGACGGGGGGTGGTGAGGGGGGGAGGGCACATGATGGGGGGTGGGGGCGGCCGGGGAGAGGTCAATTGGGGAAAAAGAAGACTTATGTAATACTTTAAACAATAAAGAATTTAAATTTAAAAAAGAACAATTTAGATTTATCTCAAAAATCCAAGAATAATTTAGCTCTATCAATAAAATTATAGAAAAGAAAAGTAAATGTATATAGTTATCTTAATTTATGCAGAAAAATACCATTAGAGAAAAAATAAACAGGATATAAACTCTTAGAAAAATAACAGGAGAAATGAAATTATTTAACCTGATAAATTTTACAAAAGCCTATTGCAAATGCTATGGCTAATAGTGAAATATTAGAAATATCTCTTTTGAAGCCCTAAATATGACAAGGATTCAACTGCTTTAATTCAACAGTTAGTTGTAATGTTTAACTAGTGGCATCAGACTAGAAATAGAATGGGAGACTAAAAATTAAAAAAGAAGAGATAAAACTCATTAGTCACAGATGATATGATTGAGAAAACTCAAAATTATCTATCTAAAATTTGTAGGAATTGATGAAATACAGCCAGTGATTGGTTATAAGACCAATACACAAAAAGTATTTGTGTTTATATATCTTATCAACAAACAATTAGAGAAAAGCTTTTTTAAAATAGCATTTACAGCAGCATGGAATACTATAAGGTTCCTAGAATATATCTAACAACTTGTTTAAAAATCCATACAAAGAAAATTATACAAGTATTAAAAGACATCCCCAATGATAAACTATTAAAACAGATATGTATGAATGAAAAGGCATTTTTTTAAAAAAGTCAATTTTCTCCCAATTGACCTAAAGGTTCAACACAATCTCAAAGAAAACCACCATAGGATTTGTGGTAAATTTTAATATGTTGATTTAAAAATGTTAAAAGAAGAGCAAAAAGCCTAATATATCTAAAACACTTATAAAGCAAAAGAATAAGGAGGGAAGACTTGTCCTCCTTATAATGCTAGATGAATTAAGACAATATTTATAAGTTAAGGAAAAACCAAACTGTTCAATGGCATAGACTGGAGATCCCAGAAAGAGGTTCTTTTATAAAGAGAAACAACAAATGAGAGGTGGCATTTCAGATCACTGGAGAAATGAGGTTCTCTTCAATTTATGGTGATAACACACAAACCAATTCACATCAATTCATAACTTAAATGTAAAAAAAGCAAAACTTCAGGGGTTTTTTTGGGGAAAATATTCTATGTCCTATAATTCAAAGATGATTTGTAAGGCATTATGATGTTAACTATTAAAAATTTAAATCCCACATTACTTTCTAATAGGTTATATAAATGTATACACTAAACCTTTATTTAACCAGTATGTTTGCTTTTTACATTGCACAGCAGATGGCTCATAGACAACAATGAGCTGATTTAAAAACATTTTCAATAATAAATAATCTTGCAGAGCAAATAAACTCATAAAGGTAATCTATGAATATTCAATAATTATTTTCTAGAGAAAAATAAATTAATTTATTTGAGTGACATCTGCATAATAATTATAGACAAAAGACTAACAGAAACTAGAACCATTTTTCTTTTTTTTTTTAATCTAAGCATGAAATATGTTTTTTCTTTTCAGACCAATTTTTTCATCCTAAAATTTCTAACTCCTAAATAAAATACCCCTCAATCCACAAAATCAGTGTTCTAAACAAGCCAACAGTTTAAGCAAGATTATAATAGGAGAAAAGTGATTCTATCTTCTTCTTCCATTGTATTCAAAGGATTATTCTACATTATCAAATGTTATTACTACAGGATTTGGATCTCCTCCTTTTATACAAGTCCTAGAATTTTGAATGTGCATTTACCCATCAGGTTAGATGGGTAAATGCAACTGAATTCCTTTAGTTTATTAAAGCTTTCCTGGATTGTTCAAACCTCACTGACGGCAATCATTAATGCTGAATAACTTGAAACCTACTCCCTAGAAATAAACCTCGGTAAGTGTATGTATACATAAGCTGCTGGTGTTGCCCTTAGTGCTATATATGGACTATTCCCTACAAGTAATCAGAGGGAAAATGTTGGAAATAGATTATCTCTTGTTGCAAACTTAATGAATCATTGACATTAGGTATCCAGTTTATCCTCCTTTAAAAAGATAGATTGAATTTTGTTTTCTTTGTTTCATACTTTGTAGCAGTACATTTAGAGTAAAAGCTGTTACTGTGTCTTTTTACTGAGTGATTTGTATTTAAACAAATATCTCTAAATATAATTTAGTACTACTATTAGCTTACCTAAAATGCATCCTTTCTTTTTAATTTCTAATATTTTCCAAAGAAACACAGATACAGAAACTAGATCTGTAGTGCTCAACAAGATAGACTTTCATGCCAGACTTAATCAAACATTATGAATTCTATGGACTTTTCTGTATCAGTAGCTTAAAAAAACAAAAAACAAAAACAACTCCATAAGTAAGATGACAGTGGAAAGTATGCTGCTTCTGTGATTGCTTAGCATAAAATTCATTAGATTCTGATCTGCATTATTTCAGCATCATTTACAGCTACAAGAAGAACTAACACCCCCAACAGCGAAGAAATGAACAGTGAATTCTGCAATTCATCTCATATTTATTTTGATAAGAGACCTATATTCGTTTCAATGAAATTTTGACAAACAGCAATAGCAATGAGTTCATTTCCCTGAATTTTTTAAAATCCAAATAACCTAAGAGATTACCCTTTCACAAAAAGACATTTCTGTGACCATTTTATTACATTTTAGCTAGGAAGAAATGTTTTTCATTTTTCATACATGTGGAAGGACAGTTTACACAAAAATAGCTGGGAATTAATTTTTTATGAGTCATCTTTTACTATACTTCCAAGAGCTAATGTTAGTGTTCGTATTTTGTAGACATTTTAAGTATTGTTTATTAATTAATATTTAGTGTATTGATATAAAATTTATTAAATAATCTCTTATGAGATAAATATTTATTTTATTCAAATGACTCAGTAAGAAATATGAATAGTTCACATTTTTTCATTAGAAGTTAATATTTCAACAAAATTGTCTTTCAATTCTCTAAAAATTATTTAGAAAAAAGCATTGGGTTTTAAATATTTTATTGTTTTTTAGAGAGAGAGATAAACATACAGCGAGCAGCTGCCTCCTGCATGCCCCGACCCAGGATCAAGTCCGCAACCCAGGCGTGTGCCCTGCCCAGGAACTGAACCCACAACCTTTCCGTGAATGGGACTATGCTCTAACCAATGGAGCCACACTGGCCAGGACTAGAAATTTTTTTTTTTTAATGACAGCATATTTAGTATTAAATTTGGAAGAGAATTTAAAAGAGAAAAAAGAAAACAAGAGTTAGATACACAAAAGAAGATATTTTGATAATAAATACAAAACTTCTCAACCTGAACTTCGTCATCCAATTTGATATAAGTTGCCCTCAAGAAGAAAAACAGTGAACAACAAAAAACTATTTTCAATAAGTGAAAACTCTATGATATAAAGTTAGAAATTTATAAACTACTGAACAGTGTCAGTGCCCTCAATACATCAATCACTGCAGGAAAACATTTCACGTTAGTTCTGACAAGAAAAGAATGACTACATTTTATTTTGCAATGGTAATATATCCCTCAGTCTAAGAAGTTTTTAAGCTACCATTTGAAATAATTATGTTACATTTGTATTTCCAAGTTTATAAGAGAAATCATAGCAGGGTTATTTTAAATATAGCAAACCCCAAAGTGATTAAGTATTTGCTTAAACGTTATTTTCTATGTTGTCATGGATCATACAAAAACCTGATAAGAACTGTTGACAATTTTTCAAAAGGGGAGATCCAGCAACTCAGAAAATATGGAGTTATGGTTCAATTTTCAATTTCATTTATAAGCACTTTTCTTCTAGAGATTTATCTCTGTGAACTGTATCAGAGTACAGAATACAATTAACTATTTAATTGTACCCTGGACTTAGTAGTTTAGGTGGATTCAAATGGACTTATTTTTCATCTAATAAAAAATATGCATATAGTATCTACTATGTACTAAGTATTAAATGGGTAAAGTGTAGATATGAAGATGAATAAGGTAAATAAGACATTGGGGTATTACTGTAGTGCTGTTCACAGCTTAGAGGAAGAAAGAGACAAATGCCCAATTACTAACACAAAATGTAAAAACTGTTCTTCATATCATGTCACCGGAGCAGAGAATGAAAGAGGAGTAATGGATAGCTTCACAGGAGAAGGGTCTTTTGGCTGGATTGTAATAAATAAATGGAAGTTCAACAAGTAGAAACAAAAGGAAATATCTCTATCAAAGAGAACAGCAAGTATGAAAGCTTAGTAATGTTCCATTGAATGACAGGTGTAGAGAATAGTGAAAACTAATGAGGTTACAAATAATTTGGAAGTGCTGAGGAAACAAATTAGGAAGAAGTTTAGGGCCATATTATGAATAGTTTTTTGAGGTAGGCTGTTTATCCTTTATAGACAGGGATTCGGGAAAGGTTGAGAACAGAGAAGGATGGTACATGAACTGGGACCTAATAACAATTATTTTTGATAATTGACTGAAAGAGAAAGAATTTGGAGAGAGAGAACTATTATATTTTAATGATAGTCCAGGTCAGAGATAGTAAGGATGTTTGACAGTGAAAAAGAAGACATAAGGATTTTAGAGACACTTAAGAAATAAAACCAAGTACAATTGGTTACATTTGCATGTGGTAAATTGGTACCATTTGAATGTGGCAGATTATTGACAGGGAAGAGTTGAGGGTGACTTCAATGTGTGGCACTTGATCTGTTGAGTAGATGATATTATGCGTCCAGGTAATCAGTGTGCCTTCCTCATGAAACCACCTTGCAAAGGTAATAAATCATGTCCATGGTTTGTGAATAGCTCCACATGATGCTCACTTGAAGTAAATCTGGGACCTTTAACTGGAACCTAATAACAGTAGAAGTGGGCCAGGGAGATCTTCAAACATCAGAGATTGAAGTGAAAGTGCCAATCCATGTCTGGGATCTCACGTGATGGAGAATGTTGGATATTCTCATTCAATGTTACTTATCTAAACTTACTGGCAAACACCACAGAAACAGATACTGTATACACAGCAATATAGTTAACTAGAGGCCCGGTGCTCGAATTCGTGCACCAATGGGGTTCCTCAGCCTGGCCTGCAGGATTGGGCCAAAACTGGCTCTCTAACATCCCCCGAGGGGTCCTGGATTGTGAGAGGGCGCAGGCCAGGCCGAGGGACCACACCAGTGCGCGATCAGGGCCAGGGAGAAACGCGGGAGGTTGGCCAGCCACAGAGGGACCAGGGGAGGGCTCCAGGGTGTGTCTGACCTGTCTCACCCAGTCCCGATATTCCATACCCCAGCAGCAAACTAACTTACCAGTCGGAGCATCTGCCCCCTGGTGGTCAGTGCACGTCATAGTGAGCAGTTGAGCGGCCTTAGAATATTATTAGCATACTAGAGGCCCGGTGCACGAAATTCGTGCACGGAGGGGCGTTGTCCCTCAGCCCATCCTGTACCCTCTCCAATCTGGAACCCCTCAAGGGCAGTCGGACATCCCTCTCACAATCCAGGACAACTGGCTCCCAACTGCTTGCCTGCCTGCCTTCCTCATTGCCCCTAACCGCTTCTGCCTGCCAGCCTGATCACCCCCTAACCACTCTGCTGCCAGCCTGTTTGCCCCCAACTTCCCTCCTCTGCCAGCCTGGTTACCCCTAACTGCCCTCTCCTGCAGAGTTGATCACCTCCAACTGCCCTCCCTTGCAGGCCTGGTCCTTCTCAACTGCCCTCCCTTGCAGGCTGGGTGCCTCCCAACTGCCCTCTCCTGCTGGCCATCTTGTGGTGGCCATCTTGTGTCCACATGGGGGCAGGATCTTTGACCACATGGGGGCAGCTATATTGTGTGTTGCAGTGATGATCAATCTGCATATTACTCTTTTATTAGATAGG
The DNA here is from genome assembly GCF_951640355.1 of Cnephaeus nilssonii. Taxonomy (NCBI): domain Eukaryota; kingdom Metazoa; phylum Chordata; class Mammalia; order Chiroptera; family Vespertilionidae; genus Cnephaeus; species Cnephaeus nilssonii. The sequence continues at coordinate 71,550,551 of NC_137074.1, read as the reverse complement.
ATAGAGGCCTGGTACAGGGGTGGAGGCCAGCTGGTTTGCCCTGAAGGGCATCCCGGATCAGGTGGGGGTTCCCTTGGGGTGTGGGGCAGCCTGAGCGAGAGGCCTGTGGTTGTTTGCAGGTGGGACACGGCCCCTGGCAATGCAAGCGAAGGCCCTGGTATCTGGAATTTATTTTCCTTCCACAATTGAAACTTTGTAACCTGGAGCAGAGCCAAGCCTGGGGCTCCCTCTGAGGCCGGCAGCCATTTGTGTTGGGGTTATAATTGAAACTTTGTTGCCTTAAGCGGGTGGGCCTGGCCAGGGTGTGCAGAAAGCTTTGCTTCCCCTGTTGCTGGCGGCAACCCTGGCCTGCTCTCTCAAGCTCCATTCTGCCGCCATTTGTTTGAATTTGTTTACCTTCTATAATTGAAACTTTGTAGCTTGAGTGGAGGCTTAGGCCTGGCAAGGGCAGGTGGAAAGCTCGGCTTCCTCTGTTACCTAGGAAACCTTGCTCTCTGTGGAAGTAGCCATCTTGGTTTGGGTTAATTTGCATACATTCTCTGATTGGATGGTGGGTGTGGCTTGTGGGTGTGGCTTGTGGTGTGTCGGAGGTATGGTCAATTTGCATATTTGTCTATTATTAGATAGGATTACACTTTGATTGGTTGAACAGCTGACTGGACACTTAGCATATTAGGTATTTATTATTTAGGATGGCATGAGCTAAATTAATTTTTCTAAAAGCAATTATTATTTATTTCCATTATAATTCCTGAACTAGTAGAGGACATTTTAAAATATATAATCAGAAGATATTTATGATTATTTATAAACTATATATCACAAAAAGAATCATGCAATGTAGCCACCTCTACAGTTTAAAGAAGCTGACATTTTTTTTCTATGACATAATTTTGAGAGTCCTACTGCCTTGAAAGAAGGCTCTGATGTAAGATGCTCCAAATACAAGTCTGAATCAATTAAAAGTAGCAGACCTGGTATAAACTATAAAACAAAATGTGTCAGTGCTGACCTGTATCCCATTCCTATTGTGTATGACACCTACCTACCCTCTCTAGTTCCAAAATCAGCTTATCTTTTAAATAGAAGAAGAATAGGTACTTGATGGAATAGCCCTCTTCATCCCTGTGGGTTAGAGATGTCTCCATTCAGAGTAACCCAGCCTCCATATATGAGACTTTTGGTCAAGCTGCCAGGTTGTGGATTCTCCCCATTTTATATTCCACCCCATTTTCTAGGCTCAGTAGTGCCATATTGCAGCAGTAACACCAGGAGTGATGTGAAACACTAGACAATTATAGGAGAAATAGAAGCCTATTTTAATCCATTCAGGATGCTATAACAAATATACCATAAACTGGTGGCATAAACAGCACAGATTTATTTCTCATGGTTCTGGAGGCTGGTAAGTCCGAGATGAAGATGTCAGTAAACCTACTGTCTGGTGAAATCTGCTTTGTAATTCATAAATGGTCTTCTTTTCTCTGTAACTTCACATGGCAGAAGAGACAGGTAGTTCTTTGGCTGTGGTTCTTTTTCTACGGGCACCTATCCCATTCACAGATAGGCTACCTTCATGACCTCATCACCTTCCAAAGGCCTACCTCCTAGTACCACCACATTGGGGATTAGATTTCAACATATGAATTTTGGAGGGAACACAAACATTCAGACTGTAGCAAAATCCAGCCCCAAAGCATTTAACAAAGAATGCCTCTAATGGGGGATGTATTAGTTTTCTATGGCTGCCATACCTCAAATTTGGTGGCTTCAAACAACAGAAATGTGTTTTCTCACAATTCTGAAGTCCAGAAGTCTGAAATCAAAGTATGTGCCAAGACCATTCACCTTTGAAAGAAACATCAATGATGAGAGAGAATCATTGATCTTGTGCTTTGCCCAGGAATTGAACTGTGACTTCTTGGTTCATAGGCCAACACTCAACCACTGAGCCACACCAGCTGGGCCTATTCACCTTTTGAAAGCTTTAAGGGAGAATCTATTCCTTGCTTCTTTCAGCTTCTTATGGATCCAGTTATCCTGGATATCCACATCTCTCTATAGTCACATTGCCTTGTCTTCTTAGGTCTCAAAACTCCTTCTGCCTCTCAGTTATAAGAATAACCCTTAGGACTTAACCAGATCATCAAAGATTAGCTTTACTTAATCTTTGAAATATTCTAGGGATTAGAATGTGGAAATTTCTTCTTAGGAACCACCATTCAGCTAAAAAAAAAAAAATCATTTGAATGCCCAAAGAAAAATCATTAATGAATATCAGCAAAACTCTATCAGAGCCTACAGACACACATGAACTTGGGGAGAGCTGCTGGACCTCCCTCCTGGGACCTCCCAAAACTTCTCCACAGTCTGCCACTGGAACTCCCCACCCCCGTCCCACTGTAACTGCAGCATGCTGGTGCCAGAAGTGGTACAGTATCTTAAAACATTCAATCAAACTGTTTTGTTTGTTTTTTTTCAGGATAATTTTATTTTTCAAATACCTTTTCTGTCTGGCTTGGAGTTTTATAAGATAAAGATGATTCATGGATTGTTGTTTTTCCTCAAAAAAAGTATTTCATTTCTGTAATAACAATAATTATATATAATTAAATATAATAATAATTATTATTATAATTACTAAGATACTCATCTATTGATTTATTATAGCTATTTAATTTTTAATTAATTCTGCTATTAGAAAAAGCATTTAAGCTCTGGGTTTCAATGTCCTCAACTATAAAAATCATTGAACTACATGTTTTGGTATGTCATAGGAAATATATGATAAACTGGTTTGTAGGGGATAAAGCATAACAGCTGAAAATTATCCACAATGAATGGAAAACATAGAGTCTTATACTTAGCAATATATGTATCAAGTGTAATATTTTGAAATAACCATACAATAAAACAGGGAAAATGTCTTAAAAGTTCCCTAAGAAAAAATATAATCTTCAAGCAAACAAAAACAGACTGCTGTAATGCTGTTCATTAGCAGTGATAGAGGAAGGAAACAAGAAATCTTCAAACTGCTGAGTTAAAATATTCAACCTAAAATTAAATGCTTTGCTAAACCACAATTCAGAAGTAAATAAAGGAAAAACATTTTTAGATTTAAAAAATTACTACTCACACATACTTATTAAATAAATGATTAGAAGGAATAATTCAGGAAGGAGGTTAGAAATTTATGTTAATAAAGAAAGGAAAAGGATGCAAGAATCAATGGTAAGCAAAGAAATTAATAAGCATGAATAAGTCTAATCAAGCATTAATTGTCCAAAAACATAACAATAATTACTAATCTAGGAATAAGAAATTAGGTGCAAATAAAATATATGAAAGGGTGATAGCTAATGTATTCACATGTGCTAGAAATTCTTTAAAGTACTATATATATATTTAATTCTATAACAAATATATGAAATAGTTACTAATAATATCCTCACTCACAGATGGAGAAACCAGGCCAAAATAGACTAAGCAATGTGTTTAAGAAATCACAGCTGATAATAGTAGACCCATGATTTGAATCTAGAGAGTTTATACTCTTCATCAGTATCCTGTACTGCAACTATGAATTAGTAACATAAAAGAAATAGCTGAGAAAATTACAACAAGAAAAAAATGTAGATAATAATAATATGTAACATGGAGAAGAATGCTTGGAGTTAAAGTTTTTCAGTTTTCTTAAATCACTTTGGGAGAGGTTGGAGATCCTGACTAAAGTTAGACTTTACTAAGAAAAATAGGTAAAATAAACCAGATCTTTTATGTGTCACTGGCAGTGAGTAGTGTGGTATTAGTAAATTTGAAGATATGTATATTCTATGACCTAACACTTCTGCTCCTAAGTATGTATGAAAATCTCTCACTCATAAGCACCAGAAGATACATAAATGCATATTCATGAAAATAGTACATATCTATACTAATAAAAGGGTAATATGCTAATTGGACCAGGAGACCTTCTGGACATCCTTCCAGACAAAGCCATGGTGGCAGGGCTGAGGCAGAGGAGGTTAGGGTGATGAGTCTGGCAGGGGCGGGGACAGTTGGAGGTGAGCAGGCCGGTGGGGCGGTGGGGGGGGCGGGCAATTGGAGGTGAGCAGGCTGGCAGGGGGGCAGTTGGGGGCGATCAGGCTGGTGGGGGTGCAGTTGGGGGTGATCAGGCTGGCAGGCAGAGTGCTTAGGAGCGATCAGGCAGGCAGGCAGGTGAGTGGTTAGGAGCCAGTAGTCCCAGATTGTGAGAGTGATGTCCAACTGCCAGTTTAGGCCTGATCCCACAGGGATTGTGCCTAAACTGGCAGTTGGACATCCCCTGAGGGGTCCCACATTGGAGAGGGTTCAGGCCAGGCTGAGGGACACCCCTCATGCATGAATTTTGTGCACTGGGCTACTAGTCTATATATATATAAAAAGTCAGTGACTGGAACACCATAACGACCATAACGCTATGACACCCACTGTGGCCAGCAAACCAGCCTGATCAGGGAATGGGGCCAGTTGGCCAACCTCCTGTGGCCCCTCCCCACAGCCAGCCCTGCCCCTGATCAGCCTCTTCCACCCTGATTGAGGGCGGGGCAGCTGGCAAACTCCCCAGCAGCGCCTCCCCACTGCTGGCCCCACCCCAATCAGTGCACGTCCTGGCTGGCCCACTGCCCACAGCCCCTCCCCATGGCCGGACCCACCCCCAATCAGCCCCCCAACCTAATCAGGAGTGGGGCCCACCGGCCAATTGCCCACAGCCCCTTCCCCCAGCCATCCAGGCCCTGATCAGGCCCCGATCAGGGTGAGCCCACAAGCCAACCTCCCACCACCTCCTCCTCCCAACAGGCCCGGCCCCAATCTGCCAATTAGGGCTGGGCCAGCCAGACCCCACCCATGCATGAATTCATGCACTGGGCCTCTAGTTATTAGTATAAGAATTTCCTGAGGATCTTGATAAAATGCCAAATTCCAGGGCTCATTTCTGGTTATTTTCTGATTCCTCTGTTCTGGGATAAGGCAGAAAAACCTACAATTGTAAAAACCTACCTAGACAATTCTAATGCAGATAGCACTCAGTTACTACTTTGAAAAACATGTAAGAGGACCAAGAACATGCCACCCAATAGACCAAGAAGCGCTATGAAACCTGATAAACTCACTAATCTAATGCATGCAAGCCAGGTTCTTGGCATCTCTAACCCACCTCATTATAATCTGGGCTGATCTAAGAAAATATAAATGGATTCACCACAGTTTCTGGCATCAAATTTAATTCTGAAGTTCAGAAGGAAGTTCTTTTCAAATTGAAGAAAGTTCTGAGGGGTTTATACTAGGATCTTGTAATTCACTGGACACTGGTGAATCTGTCCCTTTTCCACAAAGTTCAAAGACTAATACAGAAGTGAAAATATACGCCAGCATTGGCCATCAATCATGAAATACGTTATCAGAGAGGTGAAGTCGAAGATCAATTGGGGCATGTCTAATTCCCTCTCTTGAGGGTTAAGATTTCACAGAGGAGGTAAATCTTGAACAAGATTCATAAGGTGAATGTTAACTTTAATCTCCTAAACCAGAAGAAAAATAAAAGAAAAATAAGGGCACATAAGATACAGGACACACAATGTAAAGGCCTCTGCATGGCAAAGACCCCAAAGTAAAACTCAGCTGGGCACTGGGCCCACTTTAGGTACCTCAATGCCTAACTCAGCACTCTGTCTAAGCTCACCACCCTGTTGTGTTGAAATCTGGGAGCACCTCTGAACAGGTGCCACTTCCCTAGAATTTAGCAGCATTGAGCATGGCTTCCCAATTTGTTAAAATGTGAATGAACTAAACCAAAATTAATTTCTGTTATTAGCTCACAGAAGAATTGTCTGATAGTGGCACTGCCTTGTTTTTTCTCTGTTTGCTGAAGTTAAACACAGGAGTGTTTTTAAGTCATTTGGGGGAACATTCCTATCTTATTGCTTCAAAGTTAATTTGATATGATTTAGATACTGCCAAAATCCAGGGGAGGGTAAATAAACCTTTAGATACACTAGAGTTTTTTTCCTGTGTATGAGTCCCACAAACCCTACGGATTCCTTCTCCCTTAAAGGGATGACATAGGGTTACAGAGCTCAGAGAATGCTCCCCATGGCGCCTGTGCCCACAAGCTGTCTCCTCTTTATGTCCTACCGCTTGTTCACTGGTGACCCATCTGAGGAAGCCAGGGCACACTGTCCTGGGCAAGACAGATGGAGACAGATGCTATAAATGTAAGTTTTATTATGTTTGTCCCTTCCACTTTTTTGCTTGAAAGCTTTTTTTTTTTTGAAGAGAGAAAAAGATGTGTAGCAATAAACTGATTTGGGGTTTGGTTTTGAGTTTATTTTCTAACTTCATTTATAAAAAGGATATGGAGCACACAGCCAATTATTGAAGCCCTGGAGGAGAGGGTCCTGAGGTAGCAGTAAACACTAAACTGCTGGAAAGTAAGAAAGCTGAAAGAATATTAGAATCCACCTCAGAAGACAGCTCCCTTCTTAATGCGTCAAAGGCCTGGAGAAAGGCAAATGGGATACACTCACTACTTAGAAAGAGCCTAAAAATCCCAAGGTCACACCAGGCCAGGGCTCCTCATTTCTGGATCAGTAAAAGTGACCTTACATTTCTGTTTTGCGTAGGCAGTACTGTCAATTTCTATTGTTCCTGCATAATTATTCATGGTGTCCCTTTCAATTCTCAAAGGTGTCCCAATGTGGGTCATACATTATATGGCCGTTTTAAGAATAAATAGTAGCAATAACAGCTAATATTCATTGAGCATCTATGTGCCAGGGCCTGTGGAAGAGTTCTGGCTCAACCACAGTGAGATATCACCTCACACCTATTAGAATGGCTATCATCAAAAAGAAAATAAATAACAGAAACTGGCGACGATGTGGAGAAAAGGGAACCCTTGTGTACTGTTGGTGGAAATGCAAATTGGTGCAGCTACTGTGGAAAACAATATAGTTCCTCAAAAAAAATTAAAAGTAGAACTACCATATGATCTAGCAATTCTAGTTCTTGGTATTTATCCAAAAGAAACAAAAATCACTGTCCCAAAGAATCATCTGCACCCCCCTGCTCATTGCAGCATTATTCACAATAGCAAAGACATGGAAACAACTTGTGCACATCTATATATATAAAAGGCTAAGTGTCCGTCCTTCCCTCTGACCAGTAGCTATGATGCACAATAACCACCAGGGGGCAGATGCTCAATGCAGGAGCTGCCATGATGCGCACTGGCCATTTAAAAATAAACGGCATCACGGACCTGGTGCTGACAAACCAACACTCAGCTTCCCCCAAGTGGGACACAGGCCCCACGACCACCCCAGAATGACACCTCACCAAATCTCAGCCAATGCTGCCAAGACCCCATGGTGCAAAATGCAGCCCACAGCCCAGCCCAGCCCAGAAATGGTCACTGTGGGTGCTGGGTAATGACATCATGTAGTAACGCCCAGCTTCCTCTCCCTAGCAACTAGCCTCCTTTGATTTTCTTCAGCCCAGGAATACAACTTGCTTTATAGCCAGGTGCAAACATTTTACAGTTCAATGAAATGTTTATGAAGCATTTTCCCATGCCTCATCTCATTTGATCCTCACAGAAGTCCTGGAGTAGGTAAATATGAGACTCAGTAGAATCCTTTTTTCTTTTCATTAGCCAGAAAACAGAGATTTAGAAAGTTTAGAAACTTGACCTGACTGAAAAGAAGTAAGAAATGGTGGACCTTGAAAATAACTTTGGGTTTTCTCACTGTGCAGAATATAGTCAAACACTGCTACAATTAATTATTTTACCCTTTTTTCTCCCTGCGTGATCTACAATAATAATCTGCTTCATGTTGATATTTACTGCTGTGTTGCTGACAATTACCTGAAAGATAAGTTGGGGTCCTTCACTGGGCTGGAAAAAGTTTAGCTAAATCAGAAAGCAGGTCTAATTAAGCAAGTTTATCTATATCTATAATATTAAAAGCGTAATATGCTAATTAACCAGACAGCCAAACAACCTTCCGAACGTCATTCTGGATGTCCCTCTGGACAAAGCCGCAACAGCGGGGCCAAGGCAGAGGCAGTTAGGGGCAATTAGGCAGGCAGGCAAGCAGTTAGGGGCAATCAGGCAGGCAGGCAGAGTGGTTAGGAGCGATCAGGCACCAGAGTGGTTAGGGGTTATCAGGCAGGAAGGTGAGTGGTTAGGGGTTATCAGGCAGGAAGGTGAGTGGTTAGGGGTGACCAGGCAGGCAGGGGAGCAGTTAGGGGCATCAGGCAGGCAGGCAGGTGAGCGGTTAGGAGCCAGTGGTCCTGGATTGCAAGAGGGATGTCTGACTGCCGGCAGTCAGATATCCCCCAAGGGGTCCCGGATTGGAGTGGGTGCAGGCCAGACTGAGGGATCCCCCTCCCTGGTGCACAAATTTCGTGCACTGGGCCAAAAGGTTAAGTTGACTCACCCATGCATGATACATATAAAGCTCTTGCTGGCACCAATTACAAGTGTGTTTTGATCTGTCATTGTTCATTGTGAATTTGGTTGACACTTCTATTATAGAGAAAGGGCAAATAGTGATATTAAAATATTTTTTCTAATTAATTTTCTTTCAATGTGCATGAATCCATGCACTGGGACACTAGTTGATAAATAAATGGATTAAGAATTTGATACACACACACACATACACACATTTTATTCAGCTATAAAAAGCAGGAAGTTCTGCCATTTGCTACAGAATGGAACTTGAGGGTATTATGTTAAGTGGAAGATAAATACTATATGATTTCATTTATATGTAGAATATTTTTAAAAATTCATACACTAGAAACAGAGATCAAATAAGTTGTTGTCAGAGGTTGGGGTATGTGGCTTGCAGGAATTACAAGAAGGTGGTAAAAAGGTACAAACTTCCAGTTATAAGATAAATAAGTTCAGGGGATGTAATGTATAAGTTGACTATAGTTAACAATACTGTGTTGTATATTTGGAAGTTGCTACAAAAGTAAATCTTAAAAGTTCTCATCAGAAGAAAAAAGTAACTATATGAGGTGATAGATGTTATCTAATCTTTTTGTGGTAATCACTTTGCAATATATATATATATATATATATATATATATATATATATATATATCACATCATCACATTGTATACCCTTAAACTAATAATCCTATCTAATAAAAGAGTAATATGCAAATTGACCGTACCTCCGCTACACCCACAAAGCCACGCCCACCATCCAATCAGGAGCGAGTATGCAAATTAGCCCAACCAAGATGGCTGCAGCCACAGAGAGAGCAGGAGGCTTGGGTTTCCCCAGCAATGGAGGATGCCGAGCTTTCTGCCTGCCCTGGCATGCCTTGGCCTCCGCTTAAGGCTACAAAGTTTCAATTATAGAAAATAAATAAATCCCAACAAAAATGGCAGCAGCCACGGAGCTGGAGAGAGCAGGAGGCTTGAGTTTCCCCCGATAATGGAGGAAGCCAAGTTTCCACAGCCCTGGCCTTCCTTGGCCTTCACTTAAGGCTACAAAGTTTCATTATAGAAGATAAATAAATCCCAACAAAAATGGCTGCGTCCACGGAGCAAGCAGGAGGCTTGGCACCACTCAAGGCTACAAAGTTTCAATTGTAGAAGATAAATAAATCCCAGATACCAGGGCCTCCACTTGGGTTGCCGGGGTGCGTGGCCAGCCTGCAAACCACCACAGGCCCCTCGCCCAGGCTGCCCCATGGCCCAAGGGAACCACCACCCTGATCCGGAACACCCTTCAGGGCAAATCAGCTGGCCCCCACCCATGCTCCAGGCCTCTATCCTATCTAATCCTATCTAATAAAAGAATAATATGCAAATTGACCCTCACTCCAACATACAAGATGGCTACCCCCATGTGGTGAAAGATGACTGCCCCATGTGGACACAAGATGGCCAGCAGGGGAGGGAAGTTGGGAGGGACCAGGCCTGCAAGGGAGGGCAGTTGGGGGTGATCAAGCCTGCAGGGAAGGGCAGTTAGGGGTGACCAGGCTGGCAGAGGAGGGAAGTTGGGGGTGACCTGGCCTGCAAGGAAGGGCAGTTAGGGTTGACCAGGCCTGCAGGGGAGGGCAGTTAGGGGTGACCAGGCCTGCAGGGGAGGGCAGTTAGGGGCAAACAGGCTGGCAGGGGAGCAATTGGGCATCAATCAGGCTGGCAGGGGAGTGGTTAGGGGGTGATCAGTCTGGCAGGCAGAAGCGGTTAAGGGCAATCAGGAAGGCAGGCACGTGAGCAGTTGGGAGCCAGCAGTCCTGGATTGTGAGAAGGATGTCCAACTGCCCGTTTAGGCCCTGGATCGGGATGTCCTCTAGGGATGTGCGACTGCCCTACCTGGATCGGGCCTAAACAGGCAGTCGGACATCCCTAGAGGGGTCCCAGATTGAAGAGGGTGCAGGCTGGGCTGAGGGACACAGTCCCCGTGCACGTATTTCATGCACCAGGCCTCTAGTCTTACCTAATAATAGACAAACATGTAAATTGACCATACCTCTGCTACGCCACCAGCCAATCAGCAGTGATGTGCAAATTAACATGACAAAGATGGCAATTAATTTGCATTCACAGGCGCCGAGTGATGGGGGTGGAACACTTGCGTCATCATCATGGCAACAACGCAGGGGTTCTGCCCCACCCCAAGTCTCTCAGGGCCTCTGGGCAGCATGGGAAGTTAGGGCTGGAGTGGAAAGAGGTGGCTCCCGGAGCAGAAAGAGGCGGCTCTGTGGCCGGAGTGGAAAGGTGGTGCCGGCAGCCAGGGAAAGGAAAGCCCATTCTAGCACGAATCTTTGTACATTGGGCTTCTAGTACAATAATATATGTCAATTATATCTTAATAAAACTGGAAAAAAGTTTTGACTCAGTTAATCCTCCATTTTATGTCCAACAACTTGTGAAGTAGATACTATTTTGATCTCTCACTTTTTTTTCCCACACATGAGAAAACTGAGACACTGAGAGGTTGAGTGACTTGCTTAAGTTCACAGAGCTAACAAGCAGAGGAACCTGGATTAAATCCCAGTCGTAGGCTCCCAAACTCATACTTCTATGTACTACTCATGCTGCCTTTCAACCATGAGGTGTGTACAAAGAAATGTCCCTCCACTATGAGACCATGAGGGATGCATTATTGTTTTCCCCATTTTACAAATGAGAACACTGAAAGACACAGAGATAATTTTTTTTAAATATAGTTTTATTGATTTCAGAGAGGAAGAGAGAGGGAGAGAGAGATAGAAACATCAATGATGAGAGAGAATCATTGATCGGCTGCCTCCTGCACATCCCCTACTGGGGATGGAGTCCACAACCCAGGCATGTGCCCCTGACCAGAATCAAACCCAGGACCCTTCAGTCCGCAGGCTGACGCTCTATCCACAAAGCCAACCGGCTAGGGCATAATAGCTTTTCTAAGGGCATAAACTCAAGCAGTCTGTTTGCAAAGTCTGTGTTCTTTACCTCCATTCTATATTCCTCCCTGAAATATTTCAGAACTTAGTGGCGCAAGGAGAGAATGGAATTTTCACATTAGAACAGACATGAACAGAATACTCTCACTCTGAATATGAAAATGAGAAATCACAATAGAAGCCTCATCCTTTTGTAAGAGCACACAGTGTTGCATTTTTCACAGTTATGGTTCAATGGGAAAACTCTGATGCTCTTTGTTATAATAAGTTTGGACCTTAGGCAAATAAGTTATTTTAGAGCCTTTGTATTTTTATATGTGAAAACAGAGGCAAAGCTAGGGAAATGATATTGTCACTATAAAAACGTCTCAAAGCCTGTGGATATTCTGTGGGGTTTGCCTCTAAGAATCTTAGCTTTGTCAATTAGTTTTTCAGTACCACAACCCAGGAATAGCAATAGCAAGGGGGGTAGGCTCTTCTCTCAGCTATAACTAGCCTCTAACACCTGAAACCTACTGTATACAGAGCACAGCAATGGCCATTAACTGTATCTAATATGTGAGCCATTAAATTTACAAGTTAAAAATGCAAAATAGTCACATATTCCTTCAGACTTTTCCTTGCCCACCAACACCTCATATTCTGCATGTTGTCAGATTAGTCATAGTCTGCCAATTAGGCTAAGGAAGTTTAACCCCAAGAGCTGTTTAACCTCTTTTCTGTAACGTTCACTCATTATCTCCTGCAGGGAAGCAAAACAAAAACCAACAGCAGTATGCATGAAAAAACAAGGAACAGACTGTGGGGACATGTAGAAACACACGTGTGTGTGTGTACATACTATGTACTACACACTGCAAATCATCTGAAATGTGCCATATTTTATCAAATTTAAAGAAAGTTAAATGAATAATTTAATTTGTGCTATAAGAAGTATTCATGTGAAAGCCAAATAGAAAGATTTATTTTATTTAATATTGACATTGTCACCAAGAAAAGTCAGCTTGTGGTCCTCTCTCACATGTATAACAACTATGTACGATAACAGATGGTATACTAGACTTATTTTGGTAATTACTTTGTAAGGTATATAAGTGTTGAGTTACTATGTTATACATCTGAAACTAATATAACATTAAATGTCAACTATAATTTTAAAATAAAATAAAACTGCCCTGGTCAGTGTGGCTCAAATTGGTTGAGTGTCGCCCCATGCACCAAAAGCTTGCTGGTTCAATCCCCGGTCAGAGCACAGACCCAGGTTGTGTAGAGGATCATCAGGATGAGTAGAGGAGGCAACCAATCAATATGTCTCACATCAATGTTTTTCTCTTTCTCAAATCAATAAAAACATATTAAAAAATAAACTAAAAAAATAAGGTAAACTAGAAAAAATCCTATCTAAAAAAGAGGTAATATGTAAATTGACCATCACTTCAACACACAAGATGGCTACCGCCATGTGGACACAAGATGGCCACCACAAGATGGCCAGCAGGGGAGAGCAGTTGGGAGGGACAAGGCCTGCAGGAGAGGGCAGTTGGGGGGGACCAGGCTGGCAGGGGAGGGCAGTTAGGGGCAACTAGGCTGGCAAGGGAGGGCAGTTAGGGGCAATTGGGCCAGCAGGGGAGCAGTTAGGTGTTGATCAGGCTGGCAGGGGAGTGATTAGGGGGTGATCAGGCTGGCAGGCAGAAGCGGTTAGGGGCAATCATGCAGGCAGGCAGGCGAGCGGTTGGGAGCCAGCAGTCCTGGATTGTGATAGGGGTCCCAGATTGGAGAGGGTGCATGCAGGCTAGGCTGAGGGACACACACACACACACACACACACACACACACACACACACACACCCGTGCACAAATTTAGTCCACCAGGCCTCTAGTAAGTAAATAAACAGATAAACAAATGAATACTTGTTGAATGAAAAAAGGCAGTCAACATGTGGTCCCCTCTCATATGTGATCATTGACTGCAGGTTTCATAGTAGAAATAGCCCACCTACCTTTATACCCTCTCCCAAAATAACTTTGTAAGGAAAATTATTTTTATTAGCACTTTGCTTTTGATTTTAAAAGCATTTTCTTGTCACATGTAGCCATCTCCAGATAACAGTATTAATTTAATTTTATAAGAAACAACGCACTTTTGAATAGGAAAACAAACCAATCAATGGAGGAGCCACAGCAATCAGAAAAGAGATGGCAATCAAAGAGGAAAGTTTTCTCTCTGTTTTAGATCTATTTCTCATTTAGTTTACTCTTCATCCTTATTTATTTTTAATTCACTAAATATAAAAATTACCATATTAAAGCTAGAATATGTTCTTATTGCCAAAGAATAAAACAAAGAAAAAAAAGAAAAATGATTTATGTAAACTCCAAAGTGTTCAGAAATTTGAATAGATCCAACTTTATAATCCACACTAGAGGCCTGGTGCATGAACTTCATGCACTCAAGGGGGGGTCCCTCAGCCTGGCCTGCGCCCTCTCACAGTCTGGGAGCCCTTGGGGGATGTCCAACTGCCGGCAGTCGGACATCCTTAGTGCTGCCGCAGAGGTGGGAGAGGCTCCCACCACTGTCGCTGCACTCGCCAGCCATGAGCCCAGCTCAGGGCTTCTGGCTGAGTGGCGCACCCCCTTTGTTGAGCGTCTACCCCCTGGTGGTCAGTGCACATCATAGCGACTGGTTGTTCTGCCGTTCGGTCTATTTGCATATTAGCCTTTTATTATATAGGATAATTCTACAATATTTGTATTTCCTTTTTATTCCTTTTTCTTCTATTGCTGGTTTAGCAAATTTGTTTTTCCCCTTTAGATTTACAGTAAGCGTAATTGGTACACTGATGCACCAAGGTCCCAGAAAAACTGCCGTGACTTCAGTGGAATAGACTGTCTCCAGTTCCAAGAACAAGCATACTTTCCACAACCCAAGCTCTTTAGCACCTAGGGGAGGAGTTGCAAAGGGGAAGTCCACTGTCAGGTTTTCTCAGTTCTCATCTTCCAAAAAAAATGTTAAAAATAAAAAAAATAATAATAAAAGAAGGAGGAAAGGAAGAGGAGGAGAGGAAGAGGAAGAAGAAGAGGTAAAGAAGGAGTTGGGGGAAGAGTAACTATGTGTGTAACAACTGTGTTTGCAACATAAGTTACTTTTATTATTCAATCAGAGGCAGTATATGAAAATTAAAGAAAACACCACAAATTTTATCGTGGCAATGATATAGTAGAAAATTTAATTGGATCCAATTTTACCACTTACTGGTTATGTGAACAAGAAAGAAGATAATCTCTGAGTCTTAGTGTATAATCAGTAAAAGGGGGATAATAGCAACCTATGTCATTGGAATGAGATAACATATATGAAAGTGCTTTATACTGGGTGTACTGTTAATAATGCGGATTTTTTTCAATAGATGGAGTTACACATATGTTGATATATATGTGATTTTATATGTATGCTATTTTGTTGTACTGACAACAAGCTTCAAAACTTCATATGTCAAATTTGCTGAAGGTGTTAACATCATAGATATTTTTATGCTTAAAAATGTCGAATTTTGTGCCAAAAAAAAAGAGCATTTGCAGTAAATTTTAATTCATTACTTTATTTTGAAGAAAAGTGCTGCTGAAAGTTATCGTATACTTTGGGAAGCTTATGGGGAACATGCTCCATCTCAAGATACTTGTGAACACTGGTTTAAACCCTTTAACCCTTTTCACTCTCTTGCTTTTTTCTCGATTCCTTTATTCTACTCGGGATTTAATTTTTTAAATACCCCAGATTTTACAAAGCACGGCAGTAGAATAAAAAACTCGAGTTTCTTTTCATACAAACTTATTTATTTGGATTTTTTTGTATTTCAAATTATTGGTACATTCAAAGAGTATAAAAAGAGCTGCTACCGATGCTAACCGTGTCGAGTCACACTCGACATCCGAGTGCAAAAGGTTAAAAGTGATTATTTCAATGTGAAAGACAAAGCATGTCCAGGTCAATCTGAACCAGGCTTTGATCGTAAAACGACCAGAATGTTCCAGAAGACAAGGCAAAGTAATTTTGCTTCATGATGACACACCATAACACACTTCAAAACCAGTTAAAGACACGTTAAATAATCTTGCCTGGGAAGTATTAATCCACCCGCCGTATTCACCAGACCTTGCTCCTTCAGATTATCACTTGTTCTGATGGATGGCACATGCACTATCTGAGCAGCACTTCAAAACATACAAAGAAGTGGAAAATTGGGTATCTGAATGGTTTGCCTCAAAGCAAGAAAAGTTCTATTGGTACGGTATCCACAAATTACCTGAGAGATGGGGGAAATGTGCAGCTAGCAATGAACTTACTTTGAATAAAGCACTTTTGATGTTTCTCTTGAAGTTATCATGTTTTCTTTGATTACAGAATCTGCATTATTAACTGGTATACCTGGTAAACTGTGATATTCTAAAGATACTTGTTTGTGGCTTTTGTTATGGTTTGTTGTGAAAGTAAATGCATGCTTAAAGGGAATCAGATCAATTAATTTTTTAAATAAACTTTTGCTTATGAACACTCATTGAGTTAATTCTTGGGTTGCTTGATAAAACATACATTAATTACTTGTTATTAATATCACTAGAGGTCTGGTGCATGAAATTCGTGCATGGGGGGGGGGGTGTCCCTTAGCCCAGCCTGCAGCCTCTCCAATCTGGGACCCCTCAAGGGATGTCCGACAGCCCATTTAGGCTTGACATCCCTCTCACAATCCAGGACTGCTGGCTCCCAACTGCTCACTCGCCTGCCTGCCTGTCTGATTTCCCCTAACTGCTTCTGCCTGCCAGCCTGATCACCCCCTAACCACTCCACTGCCAGCCTGATTGATGCCTAACTGCTCCCCTGCTGGCCCGGTTGCCCCTAACTGCCCTCCCTTGCCAGCCCGGTCACCCTTAAATGCCCTCCCCTGCTGGCCTGATCGCCCACAACTGCCCTCCCCTGCTGGCCATCTTGTGGCAGCCATCTTGTGTCCACATGGAAGCAGCCATTTTTAACTACATGGGGATGGCCATCTTGTGTGTTGGAGTGATGGTCAATTTTCATATTACTCTTTTATTAGATAGGATTATTTTTCCCACACCCCCGTTTTTTTTTTTTAAATTTTATTTATTGTTTAAAATATTACAAATAGTAGTACATATGTCTCCTTTTTTTCCCCACTGACCTCTCGCTGGCCTCCTCTACCCCCCAGCACATGCCCTCACTCCCACCCCCACTGTCTTGCACCCTTGGATGGGAGACCCCTTTTTTTCTTTCATACCATTAAGGGGACAAATATACTGACTCAAATACTTACTGTCTTCACTGCCAGGATATTAATTTAGCAGTGACTTTGTATGTAGGCAGCATTTTGAGTTCACACAATGCCTTTCTAGGTTTTGTAAAAAAAGCTATATAATTCTAAAAATGAATATTTCTTTAGAAATAATATATGCATTGCTTAGGAGAATAATATATATGTATTAAACCCTTTAAACATTCACAGTAGTGTTCCAACACTATTAATAAGCTGTCTTTACTTAAACACCCAATTCTTCCTCACACAGGGCTTTAGCACACTTACCGGTTTGCTGATTCCTCGAGAGGACCTGTCTTTAGTCTCTAAGTTTCACTTTGCTTTGCTTTGCCTCCCAGTGGCAGGGGGTACTTATGTTCTTTAGGATGCTAGCCATTTTGATGGAAAGGACTGGCTTCCCACTAGTTTTACCATAAAAACATTATCCTCAGGAAATCAGATTCCCATCTCTGGTACACTCAGGCTAATGCAAACAGATGAAGCCAGTAAACCTCTGCCCTTTTAAGTCCAGCAGCAGGATCCCAGCAGTTGGTCACAAAGAGCCCACTTGGCTGCCCAAAGCATCAGTATTGCTTACCCATCCACTAAGAAATAGAACATCCCATGCTTTTTCCCCCATACTTCCTCTTACAATGGCCATTTCCCTTTTCTCAAACATATTATTTTTTTTCTTTCCGTAAGGTAAATATGTGTAAGTGTCAGGGATACATTTTAAAAATACAGTCTCTACCTTGAAATTATCATCATCAGAGCAGGAAATAATGAAAATTATTGCATTAAAATGGACTGACAGATATGTGCACAAGGTAGAATGATAACCCTGTGTTGTTGCTGCTGCTGTTTTGTTTTGTTTTGTTTTGTTTTTGATGTGGGAGGGTAGTCAGAAATCTCAATAAATGTAATTTTTAAACTTCAATTAAAAATGTGAATAGAGATTTTCTATGTAGAGAAAGGAATTGCAAGAAAATTTCTATTTGTGCATCCAATCAATACTCCAGAATTAAAGAACATTAGAGTCCAAGTTAAATGTAGCCACTGAGAAATCCCACATGGTAGATGAAAAGATTTCACATCAGGACTCATCGTCACAATGTCTCAAGAAACTAGCAACAAAGCAAAGCCACTGATGTATCCAGAGAAAAACAGGTCACCTAATAAGGAATAAAAATAAAAATGACATCCAATTTTTATTATGTTTTAGTAATCTAGGAAACTAGCTGAGGAAAATGATGTCCAATTTAGTGTTCTATACCAAGCCACAATATCAAATATGATGTTATAATTAAGATATTTTGGTTATATAAGATGTGCAAGAGATTAGCCATCTTGCACCATTATCTAGGAAACAGCTGCAGTGCCACTTCTCTGACTGAAGAAAAATAAACCAGGAGAGATGAAGATGCATGGTCAAGGAAGCAAGGGTTCAACACAGAAGAGAAGTGGGGGAAATGATAATGATAAAAAGTAGTCTCAGGCAAATAGTATGGCTGAGAATAATCAGTACACATTAGAGAGGAGAGTCAGAAAGCTCCGAAAGGGATGCCTCAGAGGAAAAAGGAATGAGATAGACAGATTCACTGAAATGTCTGAACATACTGAAAAGAGACTGAGCTTTCTAACAGTGTTTGAAGAACATGAGTGTGTGATGAGTGCTCAGAAAACTAAGCAATTAAATATTGAGATTATTTAACTTCATAAACAAAATGACTCTGATGTAAATAATAAGTACATGGCCACAATAACGCAAGAATATGAAATACAGACTAAAGCAAAATTAACATTTAATTTTATTGGAAGGGGAGATGCACTAGAGTGGAGGGGCTGTATAACAAAGCCCAATTCTCAACTTCCAGAGTTGAAAGAAATAAATTTTACGTAAATATTTAAAATTTTAAAAAGGAAGAATAAGAACACATTTTTAAAATCCTCAGGGAAACAAGAAGCAAACCATAAAAAGCATTAAAAAATTATCCCTAGGTAGTAGAAACAAGGAGTAGAAAAGACAGAAGACTTGTGGATTTAGTAATAAGTCATACATGAATTATTTAATTTTAAAAATTATCTACATGTATAATTTTATAATAATAAAATTAAATTTTAAAAATAACTACTATTGGAGTTAAACAGAGAATAAAGTGGTCAAGGGAGGTAGCAATCAAGCAGTAGAGAGCTTTGTATGCCAATCTAGGGTGTTTGTAAATTAAATGGTATGTTGGTGAGCTATTGAATGTTTTTTGAAAAAGAGACATAATTATATTTGGATTTGGAAAGAACACTCAGATAGTGCTATGGGAAGGAACAAAAGGAGGGGCAAGGAAATCAATTATGTATCAAATGTAAACAATGTAGGAAAAATAACACATGATAAAGAGTTCATAAACCAGGAACTCTTAATATATAACTAAGTTATACACTGAGTGGCCAGATTATTATGATCTCTGAATGCATAATAGTCTGACCACTCAGTGTACTTCTCTTGAGTACCTCATTTATTTGATATCAAAGATGCTATAAATCATGCACCTGATCAGTTTTCCCCTTGCACTGGCTGATAGAAAGCTCAGGGCAAATAGGTGGTTGATCTCCAGAAAAAGTCTAGAATACTTTTGGTACCCATTTGAGATACAAATACACTGAGTGGCCAGATTATTATGCGTTCAGAGATCATAATAATCTGGCCACTCAGTGTATATATAACTGGGGGAATTGGTGAAGATGGTCAAAGGAATAAACTTTTAATTATAAAATAAATAAGTTCTAGTGATGTAATGTGTAGCATAGTATATATAATACAATACTATATTGCATATTTTAATTTTGCTAAGAGAGTAGATCTTAAAAGTTCACATCATAAGAAAAAATGAAACTATGTGAGGTGATGTATATTAACTAAACCTATATGGTAATCATTTTTCAATATATTTACACCAAAACATTGTGTTATACACTTTAAACTAATACAATGTTATGACAACTTTTATATAATAAAAGCCTAATATGCAAATTGTCTCCTCGGGCAGTCATTCGACTGAGAATTTGACTGCTTGCTATGACGTGTGCTGACCACCAGGGGCGGCATGGAGCATGGTGGGTGCAGCACTGGCAGCGGGCGGCAGTGGTGATGATGCCAGCCCTGATGGGCCCCGATGAGAGCAGGACTGCAGTGGGATTGTGGAGCAGGTGAGCAGGCGGTGCCAGGCCAAGGCAGGTGAGAGCGGGGGCCTGATTGCCCCACTGATTGACCAGCAGTGGCGGTGGGGCAGGGCCGCCGCCCAGCTTCCAGGCACTGAGGGAGCCGAGCAGGGGGCCCCGGCCCCGATGGATCGTCCCACAGGCAGGATGGTGGAGCAGGTGAAGGGGCAGCGCCAGGCCAAGGCGGGGTGCCAGGCAGGGCTGCGGGGCTGCGAGGCTGGGGGCGTGAGCTGGGACCCAATCTCCACAGACCACCCTGAGGGACCCCACCTGTGTACGAATTTGTGCACTGGGCCTCTAGTAAGTCAATAAAATTGAGGATGAAAAGAAACCAATTGAAACTTTAGCAAAAGACGTAAACAGAAAATTCACAAAATAATAAATCAAGTGGTCAAGCAATATTAAAATACATTAAAAAATATTCAACTCATCATTAATTCTAAACATGGAAATCAAAATTACACCATTTTTGACTAAACAGCACAAACAACAGCAATAAATGATAGACAATCTGGCTTTTATGATGTAAGCGAAATAGGCACTCAGTTCCAGAAAGTACGTAAATAAATTGCTACAATCTTTATGAAAGATGAACAAAAGACTTAACCTAGAGATTACTTGGGGTACAGAGTGGATCCCTCTATTTATTCTCAGTTTCTGCCCTTTCATAACTGCATTTTAAACGTGGTTTTGGCACATCAATATAGCAAACCTACCCCATCTCTCTAAAATCTTTCACTGCAGCTCCTTTTGGCTAATTGGCTCATCTTTTTTTGCTCTAGTTCCAAACTTTCAGGACATATTTCTGGTTGAACTCCTTTTGTGAGAAGATCTAGGTTACCTGATACAATGCTGATCACCAACTCCTTCAGCCTGGCCTGTGGGTTGGGAGAATTGACCAACAAGGCAGCCGAGGACAGCTGATCGCCTGAAATGCTACTTGGAAATTATGTATTGTGTGATGTTTACTGGTTATGAGGACAGACTCAGGGACCAAAGGTTTCTACCACTTACTAATTGGGTGACCTTGGGCAATATTTAACTTCTCTGGCCTATGGCCTCAACTGTAAATTGGGGATAAAATTAGGCATCTAAAGGATAGTGTTGTTTAAAGGCCAGTTGGCATGTAACAGGTTCTTCTGTCACTTTTTACTGTAAATAATCTAAAAGGAAAATGGTATTGGTTCAAAATATGATATAGGACATGGGAAAGGAAGAGCTTATTAGAAAGGAAAAGTCTGATGGGGAGTTTCTCTCCTTGTTTTTCTTCTTTTTTTAATTTTAAGTGTAATTTTAAAACATTCATACAAAAGCACCATTTAGTTGGGTTCTTAATAATGTATATTTCTAACAAATTTCTGAGAACTCAAACTCCTGATATTCTTTCAGGAGTTGCTTTTGTGATGTGTTAACATTGTTCCTTAGTTAATAATAAGTCTTAAATCTTGCTCAGCCTTCAGAAAATGATTAGCTACTCAGACACTTGTAGCAGGTTTCCCTTACCTCAGCAATCACATAGTAGCCTAGCCTTTGATTCTTTTTTTTTTCCCCCTTGGTCTGTAATTTCTTTTTTCTTTTTTTTTTTGTTTAAGTTTTTATTATTATTTTTTTATTAAGGTATTATATGTGTACATATCTTACCATTGCCCCCCCACCCCACTCCCATACATGCCCTCACCCCCCAGAGTTTTGCATCCATTGGTTATGCTTATATGCATGTATACAAGTCCTTCAGTTGATCTCTTATCTCCCCCACCTCTCCCTAACCTTCCCGCTGTAATTTGACAGTCTGTTTGATGCTTTACTGTCTCTGTATCTATCTTTTTGTTCATCAGTTTATAATGTTCTTTATTATCCATAAATGAGTGAGATCATGTGGTATTTTTCTTTCATTGACTGGCTTATTTCATTTAGCATAATGTTCTCCAATTCCATCCAGGTTGCTGCAAATGGTAAGAAGTCCTTCTTTTTTATGGCAGCATAGTATTCCATTGTGTAGATGTACCACAGTTTTCTAATCCACTCATCTGCTGATGGGCACTTAGGCTGTTTCCAAATCTTAGCTATTGTAAATTGTGCTGCTATGAACATAGGGGTGCATATATCCTTTCTGATTGGTATTTCTAGTTTCTTAGGATATATTCCTAGCCTTTGATTCTTAATGAATAACCATAGAATGCAAGTTTTATGGACTCCAGTTCAGTGGATTATCCCACTCCCAATTTTTTTGATGGTTTAATGAAGAAACAAACCTACCCAGGAGCAAAAGAAACTTATTCTAGCAATTTAGGTGAGTGAACATTGTGTTTTATTCATAAAGATGAATGGAAACCCAGTTATCATGAGACAGGAAAACTCATTAGCACAAAGGAAAGTATCAAGAAGAACAAGCCAAATAACTAATCCCCAAGAAAACACAGAAAAGTAGGAAAGAAAAAAATATATATCTTTAGTTTCATTTGATAAGATAACACATACATGTAACAAGAATAGAATGTCATAAAAAAGAAATAGAGAGTATCTAAGAATGAGTTCTTAGAAATTCAAAGTAGTATTACTGAAATTGAAAGTTCAGTAGAAATGCCGCCACTTGAAATGACAACAAAAATTGCTTCCAGACCTTTAAAATGTCACCTGGAGAAAGTGGATCACCTCCATTTCAGAATCACTGGTCTAAAGTTGTGAATTATAACTTGATACACAGAAAATCCACAAAGATTTTAAAAGATGATATCAGCTTGGACTAAAAGGAAAGAAACAGAACAAAATCAAATAAAAATTTGTATTTGGACATCTAAATAGGAAGCAGCCTAAATAAAGACTTAACTGCAAACACGGGTTATTTTTATAAAAAGGACAACCTTCCCCTCAAGAGTAGGGTTTATACTTAAATCATTAAATCTTGGCAGGCTCTGTGGTTGCTCTAAAAAATATATATTGTGCAATTTATACTATGTCAGGTTCCAGGTCATGGCTTTAAGAAATAGGCAGCTTTACTTTCTGTCTCTTAAAACATTTATGGAACTCAACTGCCATATGAGAGATGCCTAAGACGTGGAAAGGCAGTAAGCAGTTGCTCTAGTCAGCAGCCCTAGCTGAATACCCAGACAACAGTTAGCACATGATAGCCAAACGTGTGATCCATCCCGGACATCCAGGTCAGTTGAGCCTTCTGATGACTGCAGCAACAACCTCTATCTCACTGGAACCATAGGAGAGATCCTAAGCAAGACTCATCCAGCTGAGCTTCATCAACACACAGAACCATAAGGGATAATAATACATTGTTATTTTAAGCCACTAAATTTTGCCATGGCTTATTATCCAGCAGTAGATAACTGGTGATCAGGGAACAAGTTCTGGGTAAGCCTGCTGATCTTTCAGAGATTAAAGTTTTCGTTATATCACCAGGCAAGCAACTTAGACTTAGCTGAAGTTGCTGGCCAAAGATGGTAAAAATCTAGAATGAGTGCTAGAGGAGAGAAAGAGATAATGAATAAACATCGTGGTCCTCGAAGCAGTGGCAGCACTGGGGGCTGTTCACTAAGTTTTCATTAGTTTCACTAAGACTCCTGTACTAAATCTTATAAAGATTCTGGCTAGTCCTCTCCTTGAAGTATACCTGGCCCAATTATTATCAAGCAAGAAAGCAAAATGTATTTCAGACTTGCAAAGATACATAATTCTTTCCTCCCTTGCACCTTTCCTGAAAAAAAAATTAATGTGTAATCTAGGAATTTAAAAAACATATTCTAAGGGGGAAAAAACACCTTGAAATTCAGCAAACAAAAGAACTAACTCAGGAGTATAAAAGTAAAAGAATTTCTAGATGATAATTGTGCAACATATGTAGCAAGTATTCAGTCAAATTAGTCAAATTTAAAAAGCCAGAGCACCCCAAGGATGCTTTCAAGAAGAAAATAAACTCCACAAAACACATATATTATGAAGAAGCTGGAAGATATTTTTAATATGATGAAAGTTACATAGTTTCTTTCATTATAAAAGTAAAAAGGCAATAGGAAATTTAGGGAAAATATTGCAAAAGAAAGATATACTCTACAACTGAAGCAACTAATATATGGTATGATTTATTTTAATTTACCATATTTTTTGACTGAGAGTAAAATTGGCTTTTTTATGTACAGTCCTATGAGTATTAACACATGTTAATACCACTACAATCAGGATTTAAATAGTTCTCTCAACCCAAGTTGTACTGTCCTCTAACCCTAACCTCTGGTAAAAAGCAGATATTTGCATCATCACTATAGTTTTTCCTTTTCCAGAATGTCATATAAACACAAGTATACAGTGGATAACTTCTTAAACAAGGTTCTTTAATAGAGCATTAAAAATCCATCTATGTTGATGTGAATATCAATAGTTACTTCCTTTTCATTGCTGAGGAGAATTCCATTGAATGGAATGTATCATAATTTGTTTACCTATTCACCCAATGAAAGACTCTGGGTTATTTCTAGAGGTTGGCATTATGAAAAGACTTGCTATAAATATTTGTATACAGGTTTTGTGTGAACATAAGTGTTCATTCTTCTGGAGTAAATACTTAAAAGTGGGATTGCTGGGTCATACAATAAATGTATAAGTAACTTGCAGGAAATTGCCAGAGTGTTTTCTAAAGTAGTTATGCCATTTTGCATTCCCACTAGCAAAGTATGAAAATTGCAGCTACTCTATCCCCATCAACACTTAGTGTTGTCATGTTCACTTTATTTTGTTTTCTTTTCAACCATTTTTCTATGTATGTAGTGGTATCTCTTCTGGTTTTAACTTGCATTTTCCTAAACACCATAATATTGAGCATCTTTTCGCATGCTCATTTCCATCTTTATATATTCTTTTGCACAGTGACTTTTAAAATTGGTTTATTACTATTGAGTTTTGAGTGACCTGTATATAATCTAGATCTAACTCCTTTGTCTGATATGTTTTGAATAATTAAAAATAAGAATACTAGTATAAGTAGCAAAACTTAGGAGGTAATGAAAGATAAACATTAGTAGACATGAGTTAATTCCTCATCAAATGAAATGTGAATACAGCATGAAGTCACAAGATGTTGTTTCAATAGAATAAAATTTGCAATGATTTTTATTTGTCTTTAATGCTATTTTAAATTGTTCAAACATCTATGTACATGTGTTAACTAAGTAAATATATATACATATATTTATATTAAAATACAGTTCTATATTATGGATAGTTAAGAGAGTGTGGTAGAGTAAAATAGGATAAAAAAACAAGAGGAGTTTTGGGGAGAAGCACAGAGAAAAAAATTTCAAAGAGAGACAGGCAGAGAGAGGAAAAGAGGTAGAGAAATAAATTTGCACCTAGAGAGACAGTGAAAAAAGGGACATCAGCAATGGAAACTGATCTTATGGGACAAATAGTCAACTTGTGGCATTTTGAGATATTGCAACTAGAGAATTTTTCAAACATTTGAAACATTGCAAAAATCTTGTAAATTTGTATGTGTCTAAAGGTTGATGATTCAACTTTCAAAGTGAGATCACTAACTGTAAGTGAATATTTTCAATCAAACAAACAAAAAACATAGAAATATATCTAAAAATCTAATGTTTAAGTTTTAAATACTGTCCAGTTTGCCTATTCAACCAGAGCATATAAGTTATTCAAAGAAGCATAGTATCTATAATAATAATGTTACAGAAGACCGGAGAAAAACCAAGCAACGCTTAGAGAAATGGAGTTATACTTTATTACACACAGGCCCAGAGAAAAAGATATCTTTCAAATTCTAAGCAAGCAACATGGAGGAAGTTGTCTCTTTTTATATCTTTTTCAGTCCTTTGTCTCCCAAATATAGGGTTTTCTGGTCCCCTTTGCAAGTTCTTTTTTTTTAAAAAAACATTTTTATTTATTTATTTATTTTTTATATTTTATTGATTTTTTACAGAGAGGAAGAGAGAGGGATAGAGAGTTAGAAACATCGATCAGCTGCTTCCTGCATACCCCCTACTGGGGATGTGCACGCAACCAAGGTACATGCCCTTGACAGCAATCGAACCTGGGACCCTTGAGTCCTCAGGCCTACGCTCTATCCACTGAGCCAAACCGGTTTCGGCCCCTTTGCAAGTTCTTAAAGAGCCCTATGTGATGGGGCTTTGAGACCTCAACCAAAGGCCTGGCCTGGTGCCAGCACTGATAACTTCATCTTGGGAAGGTTTATGGCCTCTCTAAAATGGGAGTAAACAGGTTTTGCAGGACCAGACAATTAAAGGGGCAGTGACTAGATTCAGCTAGCCCCTAAAATGTCTCTTTTTTCCCATCACCACTCCCTCCCCCCCCCCCCCCCCGCCCCCGCCTTTGATCCTCAAGCTGATTTTCAGCCTTGGGGATTCAATGGCAGATTTAAAGCTAGGGAGTAGGGTGTTTAACAGCTTAAGTGTCTTTTTTTTAATTATTATTACTTAAGGGATTGTGATGGTAGTCCAGAAATCTGGTCTGGAGTAACATCTAGGGCTTGCTAATTCTATCTATTAGCTCTTCTAAACCTGTTGGCTCTCTTAGAAGAAGGGAGAGGGAGTCTGCCCAGGTTCTTTATTTCTGGCTTCAGAGCAGTTGGAGTGGAGAGAAGCACATTTCAGAGTTCTATCTGTTTCTTTCTTTAGTTGGCCCATCGTCCTTGCTCTGTTCATGTCTGCCTTACTGCCTACTATATTACCTCAAGGATCCTGGCTCTGAATTATTTTAGGGAAAATGGACGTCAGTGGGCTCCTCTGGCTACTTCCATGCTGAAGAGGGACGGAGTTTTCTCTTCAGAGCCAAGAGATCCTTGCTGTCTGTCAGCAGAACGATGAGGCCTGGGCACTGAAGGAGGTGGGCTTGGGACCTGGCGGAGACAAACTGTATTATAAAAGTTAGTATTATTGAGCAATTAGAATAGTAAGAGTTACAACAAATGGTCTGGTGGAATGGAAAGAAAACATTTCAGTTTTAATAACTTCTATCGAAATAGAATTTTTCTCCTTAAAATCACCCTTATGTTTATTAAAAGAGCTAAATTAAGACCAATTTATCTATTGCATTCAATTGTTTGCATAAACACAACAAGAGTGGTAACTGACTACCTTTTCCGGAATTTCATGATTGAATCTTAATGTGCCCCGTAGGGCCAGGAGGCCATGCCATCAGGCCTGCTGAGTTAGGTGAATCCCTCACCTGCAGTGGCTCTACCCAGGCCCATGCCCTAGGCTTTAAGGCCCTTCTTAGTAGCTCTCCTACCCGTTGCGGCCTAGAATGTATGGGGGTCCCGCAGGGACGCAGAGGCGCCCTTATTGCTCCCCTTCTACTCTGACCAACTGCCAGTGATGGTAGGGTTTGGGCCTGACGCTCGAGCACCAGCTATTTTTAGGGTTACCAAGCAGGATACCAGGCTTTCTCCATGGCACTCTAACTGGCTTCAAGTTTTCAGAGTTCAGACAGGGCTCTTTAAAACATGATATTCCAGTCAAAGTTTTCGGTCAATAAAACCACTATTGGAAACCAGACTTATTGAATTTATGCAAAGAAATGTATTGCCAAATTTCGGAGGAATTATATAAGGAGAAAAATATACTGACCTGCTTTAAGATTTTCTGATTTTCCTTGCCAGTCCTTTCTATGGACTCTTTATAGTAATATTTTTCTAAATGTATTATAATAAAACAGTAACTGTCTTTAAATGACAAGAAGAAATTTTAAATGCATCTATACTCAAATAGACAGTCACAGCTGTCCCTGTAGTAGGGTCCCCCCTACTTGACTCCTCCTTAAACTACATATGGTCTCTGGGGGGGTGACACGCCCTCTCAGAACGGACTAAGGGAGTAGCTCTTCTACATGAGTTTTATCCCTTTACAGGGTCTTATATGTCACAGGATCTCTTTTAATGACTCGTACTCACTGCTTCCCTCTGTTCTAAACAGGCCTTCCCCACTTTCCCAAAGTTGAGGCTTGTGCCACCCCTGATATGGGCATGGTCACACAGGCCTGCAAGGCAGTGCACAGGCTGCCACCTGTCTCTCAATAGGAGAGCATCGGCTCCTAGTTTCCTTTCATAACTGAGACCAAAACCTGATGGGTATTTTCCTTGCCCATTTGGGCACCTGCCCTTTTGGCAGCTAGGTACCCTTTACTTCTTTTGGGGTTTAACCCTATATAACCCCCTTCTAGGACAGCTAATATATGGCTATAAATATATATTATACATGTGGGAAACGGGACATTTGCCAGTTATTCCTAAAGACTACTAAAGCCTATAGACCAACGTAGGTCTGTGTAATTGGTGGCAGCTGCATTCAAATCTGAAAGAGAATTAAAGGTTAATACAATATTATTAACATAATAAAACATAATATTGGCACCGTGGCCACTGCAGGCAGCCACATCCCTTGCCATTAAACATAACACATGGTAAAGCTATGCAAAACACCTCTGAGGGAAGGCGACTAAAGTTCACTGCCGACCCTTTTATGCAAAAGTAAACTGTCCTTGACTCTCTGGAGTCTTGTCCATGGAGAAGGCACCAATTAATTTCATCATGTAGTTTTCTATAAGTCACAGTTATCTATTAAGTGCTATTGGCTTCTCTTCACTGGTCACACTGGACATCCTGTAGGGCTGTGTGGGGAGGACCATCCTTCTCCACTCTAGCCGTAAACAGTCTGTCCAATCTCCCTAGAATGTATTCTGGTATGGGAGAAAGTTGTTTGCCCCTACCCAACCGGGCTCACACCTCTGCCCAGCAAACTACAGTCCTCAAGTTCAACATGCAGCCTCCGGTCCTCCTAACCCAATGGGTCTTGGCCAGTCCCTCAGTCAGACTCCTCCTCTCTGGGGGATTCTGAAAATCCTGAGCCACTCTTAGCTCTCTTGTTCAGGGAGAATGCCTTCCCTCCACCCTCTCCAGTTAACCCTGTTTACCAGTTACAGGGCCTTGCCATCCCTGTCTTTCACCACTGCTTGGCTCCTAGTGGTGAGCCAAACACAGCTGGGGCTGCAGGGAGAGACAGTTTGCACATAGCAAAGCGCTCTTGCAGTGGTGGCTTGGTCTTCAGGCCCTACTATGCTGCCCATCCTCTTTCCTGGCAGAGACCACAGCCTCTTCTGCGGGGTCCCTTCCTGGAATGGGGTATCTAGCCCCCCCCCACACACACCTTTTTTCACCTGGCTCTTGGGGGCTGAGTCTTTGGTCTGCCTAGCAACCAGCTCTAAATCACCAGGACAGCTGTGGACTTCAGCTCCTCCTCTCCTCCACCTGGCTCCTGGAAGTTTTTGTTTGTTTGTTTGTTTGTTTGTTTGTTTGTTTTTATGCCTGCTCCTGTTCTGCCTGCTTTTTCTGCCTGCTACTAAAACCTTACTCTGTCCTTTCTTATTACATACATAACCTTTATAAATTTCATATTTTTAAATTAGCTTTCAAACCCTTTTTCTATGTTCTTCAAAAATGCATAACCATGCCTTAGACCTTCTATTAAGTTTTTTCCACTTTAATATTCTTTTTTTCCTGCTATATTTTTTAGCAACTTGTACTGGCCTTTTCGTTCCTGACTATAGAATTAACCCTTTTTAATCTGGCCAATAAAATACTATATTTTAAAGTTCCTTTGCTGAATATTCTGATGCAGCCCAAGAAGTACCCACCCAGTAACCTCACCCTGCCAGGCTCAAAGACAGAAACCTTTTTAATCTGGCTGGACAATGAGATTTTCTCTATGTGTAATGAAAGGGATAAAGAGAATAAAATGAGGCAGAGAAAGATTTATTGTGCTTTGCAGAAAGCTTGTGGCCTTGAGTCCAGTGTAGCTCAGATAAGACATCTGGAAAGAAACCAAGGATGAACTAGACCTCCATGCCAGCAGAGCGGTTTGCAGCCAGCAAAAATCAACAAAAACCTCTCTCCCTGCTCTCCCCGCTGACGCCCCCCCCCCCCCCCCCCCCGTTTCTGCATTAACTATTTACTCTGTCCTAGCAGGGGAAACAAGGCAAGTGGTCTGAGATCCTGTATATCAGGCTTTTTACACTTAAGGACACATCCTTCTCTCTGTAACAGCTGCTCTCCCTCCCAGATTTTCCCTTCTTTACTCTAAGACCCCAGAGGATCTCAAATCCTCCTCCTCCTTTACCACTTTTGATCTCTCCGACCATCCCACTGTCCCCCAGCCTAGGGTTCCTCCATCTCAGCAGGCTGAGAGCCTACCACCCTACCCAGAGAATCCCACTGCCACCACCCCATCTCACACCCACTCTGGAGCAGTTTTAGGTTTTTTTCCTCCCCCGGTCAGAGCAGATGCTGGCCCTAACAGAGACCCACTGTAAATCTATCAGGAAGGGCAGGCAGGTCACAGGTCTCGGGACCACATGATTCTCTGCTTGCTAGAAGGGCTGAAAAGGGCAGCCCACAAAGCAGTTAATTATGAAAAGTTAGCAGAAATCACCCAGGAAAGTCATAAAAAACTCTGGCAGTCTTTCTCTCTTGCCTTACACAGGACATGAGAAAATGTACTAATATTAACCCTATAAGCCTTAGCAGGGGAGGAAAGGGTAATGGGGTCTAGCCTTTGTTTAAACTTCTCTGGGTTGCAACCTTTACAAACTTTATACCTTTAAATTAGCCTTAGAATTTTAAAATTTTTAACCCAACATAACAAAATCATAAATCAGGGAAGAGCAAATTAAAGTCTTTACTGTACAAACACAGACGGAAATTTCATTAGCTAAGCAGGCTAATTCCCTCCATGATAAAGAGCAAGAATGACCTTGAGAGAAGAATTGTTAGCAGTTGTTTGGGACAGCTGCAGTCTGTCAGGGCGTTCAGCCTCACCATAAACAATTAGGCTTCCCCTAAAGCGGGGTTTGCCCTATCTTTAAATAAAGTAAACAACAGAAAGAGATAACAGCCAGATGGCACAAAGTAGCTTTCGCTACACACAGGCTCTCACACTTACATTCATACGCCAGACAGTCCAAATTTTTTACTTCTACCAGATATTTACTCAGAGTTTAAACAGTCCACCTGATTCCTGATTCATTTGCCTGAGGAAGTCGTATGACTTCTGGGGAGGTAATCAAGCTCCCCCTTCCACTCACTCAGAGTAGGCCTGACTGATAGTGGCCTCTACCTTACCGATTCTGTTGACAGGTCCAGAAGTGTTCGTCCACTTTCTCCAGATGCCGGCCGGGTCCTGGGCTGAGGTCCAGGAGCACCCGGAGTCCCCCAGTTCAATTCTGCTAAATTAGCAGAGTGGCGCCTCCCAGAGGCCTATCCAGCCCCCAGGGTCCCAAACCTGGTCCACTCACTGGAGGCTAAAAAGACCAGCCTGGTTGGTTTCTTGGACAGGGGACCAATAATGTTACAGAAGACTGGAGAAAAACAAAGCAATGCTTAGAGAAATGGAGTTACACTTTATTACACACGGACCCAGAGAAAAAAAAATCTTTGAAATTCTGAGCAAGCAACATGGAGGAAGTTGTCCCTTTTTATATCTTTTTCAGTCCTTTGTCTCCCAAATATGGGGTTTTCTGGTCCCCTTTGCAAGTTCTTAAAGAGTCTTATGTGATGGGGCTTTGAGACCTCAACCAAAGGCCTGGCCTATCGCCAACACTGATAACTTCATCTTGGGAAGGTTTATGGCCTCTCTAAAATGGGAGTAAACAGGTTTTGCAGGACCAGACAATTAAAGGGGCAGTGACTAGATTCAGATTGCTAACCCCAAAAATGTCTCTTTCCCCATCAATAAAAGCATAATATGCTAATTAGACCAGACATCCTTCCAGACCACCTTCTGGATGAAGCCTGCGGATGGAGGGAAGCCTGGGTCCTGGGTGCCAGATGGAAGCTTGTGCCGGCAGCTGGGGGAAGGAAGGCCTACTCTTGCAAGAATTTCGTGCATTGGGCCTCTAGTAATCAAATAATTAGAAAGTTTCTCTGAATATTCAAGACATTTGATTAGACTTTCTGCTCAATAATTGTTGGGCTAGGATAGTTTTTAGATATCTTCTTTGTTGTTGTTGTTAACTGTTGCCAATAAATTCCATGGTTATATTCCTCAGTTTGTAAATACTACCCATGAGGACCTGCCTCCCAAGCTTCAGTAATCCTCATCAATGAGCTATCGGGAAAAACAGAAATAACAATAACTCAGTTTTACCATTTGAATTAAATATTTGATACCTTCTTTTGAAGAGTAGATTTTTAGCACTGGGGGGAAAGGGAGGATGGGGTAAAGGGATCAGTGGGGATGAAAAAGGAAGTATGGTTCAAGAACAGGTGTCACTAATGCTATAAAAACTAACTATATGTATTGGTGCAAAAATTATAGCATCTTAGGAGTGCTGTGAAACTCAGGACCAAAATATGGCATTTTCGAATACAGTTATTGGGTTGTCTTTCGTGAAAACTTGGCATCAAATAAATATCCTCACTAGAGAGCTACTTTATTTCTTTCTTCATCCAGTATAATGTCATCAGTGTGAAAGTGTAATTAAACAATCATGGGAAGAAACTCAAAGTTCCCAAATCTACTAAGGGAGAAAGCTGCATAAGTGGGGGTGCCTTCTAACCACCTTCACCTTCTGTTACCTCATGGCAACAGGGACCAATGGCCTGAACATCAGAGGTGAATTGGCTGAACTCCATGAAACAGAGAATAAATCTAAGAACTAATTTTTGTAAGTAGAGACTACATTTTTCTCTCCTTGAGGAAGAGGTTGAATTAGCTATGTGAGTGCAATCTACTTAACTTCCAGCTATTTTCAAGCTTGTTTCAATTTGTTTTCAAATGTTTGTCAATGTTTTACATACGTAGTGTGGACCCACAATAATAAAAAAAACTTCCAGTGTTCCTGATTGATTTTTTTGTATTTTTCCTAATATTGTTTCATCAGATCATTGCTCCAAGCTTTGGTCAATTGTGATAATGAATTGCTTTAAATTCTGAAATTGGTGATAGCATTTCAAAAGCAGGTAATAGTAGATTTTCAGAATATTTTTGGTTTTGTTTAAAACTGCTGTGTAAATGATTATGATTAAAGCCAATGAATGACTCCTAGCTAGAGAACAAAGCCACATAAAGGAAAATATGTATTATGGACCAACAGTTGGCTTAAATTATTTTTAGTTTGCTTAAACACATACAAAGTCAACCTTATAAATTCCCCATGTGCCTATTTCTCTCCCAACCATAAAACCAAGCATTTTCAGTGAACATTTAAAACTTTAACAAAATAAAGATGCAGAGTAACAGCATGAAAGTAATGTGACAGATGATATTTTGCAGAAACTAAATTAAAACTCACAATATAAATGTGGTATTGACTGCTTTAGTGTAAGTTTGATTTTTAGCAATATAGTGGTGTGACGGCATGGTCCCCTTGCCTCTACTTCTTTGTGATATCATTTGACCTTTACTCAGTGCAAACATTCCTTTTGTATTTAAGGCCACCTCTGTTTTCCTTTTCTCAGTCTACTACACATGATACATTACACCATTTTGTTGCTCTTTCATAATATCAGACACCAATTTTGTATCTAGCTTCATAAAGTCATTATATGAAAAGGTTTTCAACAGAAATATCCTATATAATGAAAGGTTAATATGCAAATAGACTGAATGGCGGAACAACTGTAACAACCAAACAATCAGTTGCTATGATGTGTGCTGACCACCAGGGAGTGAGTACAGAACATGGCGGGCATTGGCTGTGGCGGGATGGTGGAGCAGGTGAGAGGGGGCAACAGACCAAAGCCGGGCGCTGTCATTGGGGCAAGCCTCTGGTGGTTACTGAAAAATCTTTGCTCCTGTGCACCGCGGTCCTGCCTGGCACTCACACCTGCTGCCGGTGCTGGAGCTGCCGCTCGCACACACTGCCAGCACTGGCCCCACTCACACCCGCAGCCAGTGCTGGACCCGCTGCTCGCAACTGCTGACAGTGCCCAGCGCCGGTTCTGATCACTCGGCACCATCAGCAGGTGTGAGCAGAAGCTGCCAGCCCTGATCATCCCTGAGGGCTTTTCCACCTCACTCTGCTCCTGAGGGGCGATCGGGGCAGCAGCTGCCACTCGCAGCCACTGACAGTGCTGGCCCCGCTCGCACCTGTTGCTGGCGCCGGTCCCAATTGCTCTGCACCGTCAGCAGGTGTGAGCGGGGCTGGCGCCCTCAGTATGTGGGAGCAGTGGCGGTGGGAGTGGGGCTGCCGGCAGACAGGAGGGAGGGGCCGGGTGGGGTTGCAGAGGATGGGCCGAGACCCACCCCTGTGCCTACCACAGCCTCACTGCCCACAGTTCCTTTCAAGGTGCATGAATTTCTGCACTGGGCCCCTAGTATTATTATAAATTTGTGTAACTATTAAAAAATCAAACATGAAAATAGTATCAGATAATGAATGGTTTTATCATTTTGATATTAGGACCCAAGTTTAGATACATTTACAGCAAATAATCAAACATGAATATAGTAACAGATAGCAATCACTGTTAGGAAATACTAAGATAATTGCAGATATGCTTACCAATATATTAAAAGCTAAATACTATCAAAGATGGTAACCACTTATTTTACATAGAATCACAAAACTAATACTAAATGAATATCTAAAATCATTTGGGAATACTAAATTTAATTGTTCACTGGATAATCCAGAATATTGTTAAATTGAGTTAAAAATTAACATTAAAATAAAAAAACTAACATTAAAATAAAAATCCAGAATATTGTTTAATTGAGTTAAAAACTAACATTAAAATAATAATTTTAATGTTTTCAATAATATAGTATGTGTGGGTCATCTAACATTTCCTGACAACACATGTATGGGATATGATTTGATAAATAGGATATTAGACAAATTTTATGGGCTACCTTTGGAGAAACAGTTTTAGAGTCTGAGGTATCACTTGAAGACACATGCCAACAATTGAAAAAAAGTCTCCACAGATGTGAGGTCTCACATTTTCTGACTTATTATTTCATCAATTTACTTCTAGTTGTGCTAAAACAAAGATAAATAATAATGTATCAATATGCAAATTCTGCAAAGTTAATTCAAGTCAGTCAGCAATAGCAATTTAAACATCCATATGGGTATAACTCTTCATATGCATGACATTATACTTACAAATGAGAAGGAACAGAGTTACCTAATCCTGAAATTTTATGTAATTAAAAAACAATACAGAGTCTATATTTAGCACAGTATATCAGCTCCAATTAGGTTACAAGCGTAATTTAGAACACTCATTTGAACTCTATAATTCTATGTCTGAAAAGAACTTTTTCACATTTGCAGAGTGAACATAATGAAGTTTAGTGCAACTATATGTGAATACTAGAGGCCCGGTGCACGAATTCATCCATGGGTGGAGTCCCACCCCCTGGCCAGCCGGATGGTCAGTGGGCTCCCATAGCCAACCTCCTATGGCTGGCCTTCCTCCTGCGGTCCCTCCCCTTGGCCAGCAGCCCAGGTGGAGGGACTGCAGGAGGTTGGCTGCTGGCTGGGGGGAGGGACCGCGGTAGGTTGGCTATGGGAGCGTACTGACCACACGGCTAGCCGTGGGGGAGGGACCATGGGAGGTTGGCCAGCTGTGGGAGGTTGGCTGTGGGAGCGCACTGACCACCAGGGGCCAGCTCCTGTATTGGTCATCTGCCCCCTGGAGGTCAGTGCACATCATAGCTACTGGTTGACCGGTCATTTGGTCGCTTAGGCTTTTATATATATAGATTAGTCTGACAGCCATAACAAAATATCGTAAATTTGTGTGGCTTAAACAACAGAAATGTATTTTTCTCACAGTTCTGGAGGCTGGGATTTGGGGTCAGGGTACCAGCATAGCATCGTCCCATACACCAGAAAGTGGTGGATCAATTGCCAGTCAGGGCACATGCCCAGGTTTCAAATTTAATACCCAGTTCAGTGAGTGCAGGAAATAATGAACAATGTTTCCCTCTCACATCAATGTTTCTCTCTCTCTCTCCCCCTTCTTCTCTCTGAGATCAATTAAAATGAATGATAAATAAATAAGTAACTAAACAATGTTCTATAAGTATGGTTTTAACAAGAAAGACATTAGTGACCTATGAAGTGAAAAACTCGTTATAACACATATATATACAGCATGACCCCATTAAAAAATATTTATTGATTTCAGAGGAAGGGAGAGGGAGAGATAGATAGAAACATCAATGATGAGAGTCATTGATCAGCTGCTTCCTGAACCCCTCTACTAAGGATCGAGCCTGAAACCTGACCGGGAATCAAATTGTGACCTGGTTCATAGATTGATGCTCAACCACTGAGCCTCACCATCTGGGCCCCATTTTTATCAATACCAGGCACATGAGGCACATTGGCAAGATCTCATTCCTAGACGAAAGTCTGAAATTGTCCAAATTCCTTTGCAGCTAGTTTTCTGTATAAATTCCTTCCTGCCGATTGAATGTGCTGGCACAATATTTTGAAGGCAGAAGTGGGGCAGAGACATCTTCCCGCAGTTTGGGCTGTTTGCTGCTGGTGATCATGTTTGCAGAGCTGTGGAGGTTTTCTGCAGGGAATCCAGGCTGTGCACAGGCAGTTGTGGCAGAGGCAGTGCCCAGTGACCTGTTTTGTGGGAGCTGGAGGGCACTTGCGGGGGCAGCAGTTTCCTGATCCCCAGGTCACAGCGGTGCCAGAGTGTCCTAGAATTCAGTTGTGGCTGAGGGGGCAGCTCCTCCCACTGGCCAGGAGGCTTTCCTGGGGGCCCAGCCTAATGATTTCCCAAGCACCAATTCCCTGTGCTAAATTCTTTCCTGCCTAAAATAGCAAAGACCTAAAAACATTTTGGATCCTCTACTTTCAATGAAAACAATGCTGCACAGGGTCAGGTCTAAGAAGTGGGTAAGGTGCTGCGGAAGGCTCCCTTCTTTGAGTCTCAGCTTCCTCTTCTGTAGAACGGAGACCAAAGATTATTATCTGTTCATAGTTACTGAATACTGTGGTGCTGCGTTTCCTGAAGATGGCCACAACATTTCCCATTCCTCCTGTGGCCTTGCCACTTTCCGC
Organism: Cnephaeus nilssonii; assembly: GCF_951640355.1. Classification (NCBI taxonomy): domain Eukaryota; kingdom Metazoa; phylum Chordata; class Mammalia; order Chiroptera; family Vespertilionidae; genus Cnephaeus; species Cnephaeus nilssonii. Next base: position 71,513,514 of record NC_137074.1, on the reverse strand, counting down.
CACGTCCTCTCTCTTGAAGGGGGGCTGACCTCTGACGCGCTGGTAGCCAGTGCACTGGTCGCCGGCAGAATTCCAAGGCCAAGGCCGAAAAGGCGCAGGTCTGCAGCCCCGCCCACTCCACCAGGGTTTCCAGCTCTGGCCCCGCCCATGCCACTCCTGGCTCTGGCTGGCACAGGGCTTCACTCTTCCAGCTCGCTTCCCCTCCTGTCGGCTGCGTGACCCCAGCGCCTTGCTGCGCACCACAGCCCACCTGCTGGTGCTACTGGGCCCAGCAGGCAGGGTAAGCACCCAGGTTGGGCCTCGCGCCTCCTGGCTCCTGGGTGCCACCGCCCCCTGCATCCCGCTTCCCCTATTCCTGCCACTGCTCCGACCGGGGCCAGATGCCCGGCTGCGGTGCGTGGGCTGCGGGGACTGTGGTGGCCACTAGGAAAGCCTCTCCAACCCATCCCTGACTCTGGCGCCCTGATCCCGGGTCCACTTCCACCAAAGGAGAGCTTTGCCTGCGCAGCTGCCCGAGATCGAGTACCTTCAAGGTCTCCGAACCCCAAATTTCTGCCAGCCAAGGCAGTTGGCCGGCTTGCCCTGTCCTCGATTGAGGTGTTGGGGGCTGACCAGGGGCCGGGCCAGCTGGGGGGAGGGGAGGTGGGTGCAATCAGGGTCCAGATCAGGCTGGTTGGCTGCTGAAGTACATGTCATAGCCACTGGTTGTTCCGCCATAATGGTCACTGGGCTTTTATATATAGAGATACCTTGGAAGGGAATTGAATACTGCCTTTGACTTCTGCTTAGGAGACAGTCTCAGAGAGGAAACTTTGAAGCCAATAAAGATATAATATAATGGAATAGCATGTGCAAAGTACTCAGGACTTGGATTTTAGAAGAGTTATCTATTTATAAGTTCTGTTCCCACTACTCACTTGTTAGAAATTAAAGGGTAATGAGAGTTAAATGTGTAAAGTAATATGTAAAATAAGCCATCCTCTTTATATTCAGTTGCAAAATTTAATTTTGATTGTTGGTCTTTATGATATAAAATGGTGATATAATGTTATTCCTAAGTTTTCAGTTTAGTAAACTATAGCAGGTGTTTTTCAGAAAAACATCATCCATACTGGACACAAGAAGACTTCACCTATCTTTTCTGACTTCTGACTATCCTATCTAATAAAGAGGGAATATGCTAATTGACTATCACGTCCTCACAAAGATGGTGGTGCCCACAGCCAATAAGGAGGGAATATGCTAATTTCCTGTCATGCCCTCAAATATGGCAGTGCCCACAAGCACAAGATGGCAGCACCCAGTCCCCTCAGCCCTGTCGGGGTGACAGGCATGCAGCATGGCAGGGCCCACCCCCAGGCAGATCCAGCCACGCCCAGTCCCCCAGTCCCCTCAACCCCCCAGCCGCCCAGGGCCGGCCCGAGGCACAGGCAAGCCTCAGATTTCAGCTGCCCAGCCACCCAGGGACAGCCTGAAGTGCAGGCAAGCCTCGATGTCAGCTGCCCAGCCACCCAGGGCCGGCCCTAGGTGCAGGCAAGACTTGGATGGTGGCTGCCCAGCCACCCAGGGCCGCCCGAGGTTCAGGTAACCAGGGCCAGCTGAGAGTTATGTTGCTGGCAGTGGCAGCAGCAGAGGTGTGATGCAGGCGTCACCTTCCCCTGATCGCCGGGTCGCCTCCCACCCCTGAGGGCTCCTGGACTGTGAGAGGGGGCAGGCCGGGCTGAGGGATGACCCCTACAGTGCATGAATTTTCATGTACCAGTCCTCTAGTTTTTTATAACTATCTTTTTCTGACTATCTTTTCTGATTCTTTATGACATTGAATAATAGTACTTTGTGAATTCTTGAAGCAAAAGATTAATTTGCATTCGTAATATTTATCTCCAGACATCAATATAATAAACATTTGTTGGACATCTTTTATGTTTTAACTATTGGGGTAATCCTATATAATAAAGAGGTAATATGCAAATTGACCATCACTCCAACACACAAGATGGCGGCCCCCATGTGGTCAAAGATGGCCACCCCCCATGTGGATACAAGATGGCCACCACAAGATGGCCAGCAGGGGAGGTCAGTTGGGAGGGACCAGGCCTGCAAGGGAGGGCAGTTGAGGGTGACCAGACCTGCAGGGGAGGACAGTTGGGGGGACCCAGGCCTGCAGGGGAGGGCAGTTGGGGGCAATCGGGCCAGCAGGGGAGCAGTTAGGCTTCGATCAGGCTGGCAGGGGAGTAGTTAGGGGGTTATCAGGCTGGCAGGCAGAAGTGGTTAGGGGCAATCAGGCAGGCAGGCAGGTGAGCATTTGGGAGCCAGCAGTCCTGGATTGTGAGAGGGATGTCCAGCTGCCAGTTTAGGCTTGATCCCAGGCAGTTGGACATTCCTTGAGGGGTCCCAGATTGGAGAAGGTGCAGGCTGGGCTAAGGGACACCCCCCTCCTGTGCACGAATTTCATGCACCGGGCCTCTAGTAATGATATAAAGATGTAAAAAGGACACAATTATCATAGACCTTTCAGTTTAATAGAGAAAAGGGTACAAATAGATGTCTATCTTACCAGAGAACATTTAATAAATAAAATGGTAACACTGTTACAAAGTGCAATGGAAGAAAAGAAAAGACAAAGAATTTCCAAGTTGGAAAATCTTAGTAGTATTCATGTAAGATGTAGCATTTAGCTTATAGCATGAAAAAAACCACTTTCAACTTGTGGGAATGAACTCATATATAAAATACATTCAAGATGAAAGAAATCATAAGCCCAAAGGAATTGACAAAAGAGATTTCATATTTAGAGAACAGTAAATTATTTCATCTGGCATGATTTTGAGGTTCTTCAAAAGTGTTTTTTAGGAGGTAGGTTGATAACAGGCTAGTACCAAATCATGAAAAATTTTGAAAGTTAATTTAATGAATTTATATTTCAGATAACTTGTAACCTATAACCATGAAGAGAGGAAGACAATGACTAGACATAGAATGGAGGAATAGAAAGACCATCAAGAAACATTAAAGGGTCTAAGATGTCACTGGACCAAGAATGGTAGAGAGAAAAATAATAGACAAAAAACATAATACATAGCCAGAGTCTACAGAATTCCCTGACTCATGATGTAGGACACAGAGGGAAAAATGTATTATGTAACTTTGAAGTTTGGACAATTTAGAAAATGGTAACACTGTTACAAAGAGAACATAAGAAAAAAAGACAGAAATGGCAAACAAGTTATAGAGAACTAGTGACTTAGTTGAGCACTGACAAGTGGCTGATAAATCTTGTACCACTTTTACTTGTTAGAATATGTGAAGGTCTCTTACAAACCAATAAAGAAAAAAATAATAATTTAATGTAAATTGTCAAAAGATACAAACTGGCAGCTGACAGAAGAGGAAAATCAACTGATAAATAGTAAATATGAATAGATGTTCAACCTCAGTAGGAAAGAGACAAGTGCAAATGCAAACCAACTTTAGATACTACCTCACATCTCTGAAAATTCTGCTTGGGGAAGAATAAAAAATGAGAATTTTATATTCCACCGATGAAGGTAACTACTTTTTTAGAGCAATTAGCAGTATCTATTATTTGAAGAGTGTATACCAACTATTCAGAAAGTATAGTTATAGGTATATATACCAGATAATGACACACATTCAAAATGTAATATTTGAAAAAAATATCACAAAATTTATTAACAATTTAAATGTCTATCAGAAGGACAGGTAAATGCATTCTGATATAATCATACATTAAAATGTTAAAAAAACAGTTAACCTAAATTCATGGAAACTGAATATTCAATATGAATAAATTACAACTATGTTGGGCAGAGCCCTATAAACTCATTAATTCCATTTATTCAGAGATGAAAATAGGCAAAATGAGACTATGTATAAAACTACATATATATAGCCAAAATATAAAGAACTTTAAAAACAATTGTATTTATGATTTCCTCTGTTGAAGAGTAAAGGTGACTCAATTATTTTATTTCTTAGATAGTGGGAACATTTATATTCCGTATATATTTTAATACATATCACATATGTATTTATATATTACATATAAAATATTTTTATATTACATATAAAATTTTATATATATTATATACATGGTGGGGCAAAAGTAGGTTTACAGTTGTGAGTACATGAAACAGAATTTATTCTTATATTATTTATTAATTATTGTACTATTTTCCATATGAACAAATGTAAACCTACTTTTGCCCCACCCTTGTATACAAACTTATATGTGCTTTATATAATTCTACTTGTCTGCAACATTTCATAATAACTTAAATGAATGGAAATTTGTTAAGTGCTATAATTTTTTATACTTTAGGGTAAAAGGAAAAGTCAGAACAAAAGCTGTGGAATAATGCAAACAATGGATGACTTACCCCCAAACCAGTTTCAATCTCATTTCTCCCTCTGCCACTGAGACATCAGTAACATTTGTGTTACCTGCCTGTTTTGAAACTTCAGTAACATTTTTCACCTCTTCAGCCTGTTTGAGAAGATATATAAAGAAACAAGAGCAAAGTATAAAAATGCATTAGTTTAGCTTTTGATGTAAGAGGATATTCTTCTAAGAAAGAAAGAATATAATTTTTGATGCATGCACTCTAGTATTTTAAATATCTGACTAGAAGACAATGAGTACATGTCTTAAATAAATGGCTTGCATTATTCATTTCTTACTTCCATTTTGCTATAGTGAACTTCCTGGGTGATTACTATTTCTCACTCTCTATGTCTACACTGGGTACTAAGTTAACTTTTGGATCTAAGTAGCAGGTCAACTACTTCAGATACTGCTGGGCACTGAGTAAAGTGAGGATAGAAAAATATCCATTTGGTTTGGGAACACAAAAACCACCTCTGACACTGACGAAGAGGTTTTGATGGCGTGGTTATGTGTGTTAGGAAGACAGACTGGGAGAAGTGTTGAAAAGTAAAAGAAAAGTGAATGCAAAGATATACAGGAAGGAAGTTTAGCTATGAAGAAGCAGAAGAAAATACAGCATAAGCTGGTAGCAAGAAAGCTGTGAGGAATTTAGGGAGGTTTTCTTGTTTGATTTGTAATTGGAATTAGAAAAGCACGTGTTTGTACTGATCCTGTAGAGAGACAAAAGGTGATGATATGGATGTTCCACAACTATTCCAGATTCAACATTTCCAATACTGAGTTCATCACCCCACCGCATCCTCCTCCCTGAAGTCCACCTGTCCTGATCTCATCTCTAAATCCATTTAGAGAAGCTCCATTGACTGTACCTAGATCGCTTCTCCCCTGGCATTTCAATAGCAGTCCATCACTAAATGCTATAAAATTTTCCTCCTCAATTATAAAAATCCTTCTCTTCTTCCCCATCCTACTGCCAATGTCCTGATTCAGTCAGTTGCTGGGTAATGTCACAGATTCTATCTGAACTCTCTGGTTTTACTGTATTATTGACAAATCACTCTCTAACACATGTCAATCACCTGCTTAAAATCCTCTGATAGTTTCCCAACAATCAAACCTAATTCCTAAGCTTAGTTTCTTTGGCTATCCCACCAAACAATAGTCCTACTTTACTAGTATATATTATACTACTTTAAATCTTGAACTCTTGGCTGAAACTGTCCCTATTTGACCTTATTGTTATTCTTCTTTAAAAATTAGGCTCAGCTTTTTTCTCCCCCTGGAAGTTTTTGCCTCTTCAATTTCACTATCCCGAACCCTTCCTCTCTATGCTCTTGTGGTAGGCAGAATCTTGAAATGGTACCCCCACATTTTTCTGCCTAATTCCCACGACGATGAATATGATGAGAATTCACTCAAGGCCTGATTATGTTAATTAATAAAAGGGATTTTGCAGATGTAATTAAGGTTACTAATTAGTTGACTGTGAGTTAATCAAAGGGGAAATTATCCAGGTGGGGCCTAATCTGATCACAAGAGGCCTTGAAAAGCAGAGTTTTCTCTGGCTGGTGGCACAAGAGGAAGTCAAACATGAGAAGAATTCAACACACACGTACACGACACTGGTGACCTGAAGATGCAGGGGGAAGGGGAGTGCACATGATAAGCAGTAGGGGAGGCCTCTAGAAACTGAGAGAGGTCCCTGACTGATAACCAACAAGGAAACAGAAACATCAGTACTACAACCACAAGGAACTTAATTCTGCCAAAAACTTGAATGAACTGGAAAGTGGATTATTCCTGAGACTTCCATATAAGAGCCCAAACTGGATGATAACTTTATTTTTGGCCTGGTGAGACCCTAAGCAGAGAATCCAATTAAGCCTGCCCAGACATCTAACTTAACAAACTCTAATATAATAAATGGATACTGTTTTAAGTTTGCTAAATTTGTGGTGACTTGTTACACATCAACTGAAAACTAATACAACCCCATAGTTATAGAGCCATACTTAAACTGACTCCCTTGCATTTCATTAGTTTGTAAGCTGCTTAGGATATAAATCATGTTTAAATGATGTTTGTATTCCCAGCATCTAGCATAGTACTTGACACATGGGTGGGGAGGTACTCAACAAATATATGTTGACCATCTGAAAGGGTCAGACGAGCAAACACTAAGATAGAGTTAGGAGTGCTAGGAGTTTATTGACATGGGGAAGGATCAATGCCTGTGAAAGCTAAAAGATGGGAGAAGCTGAATGGGACATGGAAATATTTCAGGCTTCACTTCATATTCAAAACAGGGATATGAGTCTGAAACTCCAACCCAGGGATATGAGTCTGAAACTCCAGAGCAATGAGTAGCCTTCAGAGAAGTCCCATATTGGACAGAAATTACCAAACCCACCCCTCCACTTGTTTAGTCACGGACCAGGGCTGCCTAAGAAGACTATTACCTTGGCTTGAAAGCTGAGGTGGGTTCTACAGGTGCCCAAACTGGAAGCTGTCAGCTTGCAAGTTCTTTCCTGCAGGGAGATCTAAGCAATGCCCCTCCACAGCCACGACACTGTATAAAAGGCCACTCTCTCTTAAGTAAAACAGAACAAGCTTTACTCATCAAGCTGGAACTGTAAGGTTTCCTTCCATGAAGAATGCAATAAAAATGAAGGACTAAAAAATGGCAATCTTCACACCTTTAAAATGTAGTTACAAATCAATCATTATTTTACAACAAAAGTTGTAATGATTATACTTGCTCATAATATAGATGGTTGTTGTGGTGTGTGTGTTTTTTCAGAGCAGAGAATTATTAGTTAATTATAATTAAATTGAAACTTCCTCAAGGTTTTGGCAAAGTAAATATTTCCACCTCAAGGGCGTATGTTTAGCTAAGACAATAATTGGGTTTAATAAACACCGAAGATAATTTTTATAGGAGTTTGGTTTTCTTGGCATCACTGAAATGAAATTTTAAAGAGAAAACTCTATTTTCTTAGATTGTTCTGTCTGAACTCATATATCTTTGATCTTAAGGCTATCTTTCTCATTTGTTTCAATGACTATTTAGAATTAAATTAGTGTGAATTTCAAGCAAAACCATTGAACGCTTCCATTATCATTTCACAAATGTCAAAAAGAATTAGAGGTTGTTCTTTGTTTTAAAGAAGACTGTTTTAGAGGAAAGGACATTTGGCAATGTACTAAAGGAAGAGTCATTTTCAAAGACAGCTGACAAATCCTATTTTTGATGACTCTCATATTTGAGAGTATTGACATGACATCATTGAAAATATGATAATTAAGTATATATTTTCCCAAAGTTCTACAGCCTTGTTTATGCATATGAGTGTAAAAATTCCCAATACAAACTATTCTCAGAAATATAGTTTTAGACTTAATTATATTAATGGCATTTTTACAGCCATTATCCTGGATAAGAGTTAATGTCTTCTGATACTCTTGGTGATATTGGTTTTCTGCCATTAACATCTCCCCACCCAACTTCTGACTTGGGGAAATTACAACATATCCTATTTTCCATATTCAGTTTTAGTTGTATCACATTAGATTTAAATACATGAGCATAAAGTTTTACTGGTAGTTTTTTAATTATACAATTTTAGAGGTATAACAAATCTAATAAAAATTCACCTTTAATCTCATTTACCAGAATTCATTCTAATTCCAACTTCAATTTGCTACTTTTCTACTAATTAGCAAAAAAAAAAAGTTAATTTAAAAGTAAATCTAACACTTTTCCATGTCCATCATCAATAGTGAAGACAGAAGCCCAAAGCTCTGCAGGCCCTTGGCAAAAACCTCATGCTCATACTGCCTTCACATCTACCACATTTCCTTAATTTTTTTACTCTCCACCTCTGATGACTACATCAGTGTTTTTTCCCTCAAACCTCCTGTGTGCTCTCTCTCAGATGATGGGCTTATTTCATTTCATTTAGAAGAGCAAGGCCATCAGAAGGGGTTTTTCAACATGCTCCCATTTCCACATCTACCAACCTGCCTTCTCCCCCACTGCTACTGATGAATATCTCTTAGCTCCTCCACAAGCCAAACCTTCCACTGGTGCATTGGCTTTTTCCCCTCTCATATTCTCAAGGACATAGGCTCACAAGTTTCCCCTTTCCCATCAGAGCAATGACTCTCTCCACTAAATCATTCGCATCAGCATGAAAATGCAATGTTTTTATCTTTCATCTTAAAAAAAAAAAGTCTTGTTGAACTCACAACCTCTTCCAGCAAATGCTTTTTTCAATAAGAAAACTCCTAAAAGCATATAATTATCTTCCTTGTCTACTTTCCTCTCTTCCTCTTCAATCATGATTTCACTATACTGAAATAGCTCTGGTGACAGTCAGCATTGTTAAATCAAATAATCAATTTTCAGTTCCCAGCTTAACCTATAAACAGCATCTGTCATGGCTGACACTTTCTCAGACACCTTCTTCACTTGTATTTTAGGGAGTTCCTCTTTCGTGGCTCTCCTCCTATCACACAAGCTGTCTTATCTCAGTGTCTGCTCTCTTCCATATTTCTAATGTGACTGAAGTCCCTAGATATAATTTCCTTTCTATCTACACACACTTCTTAAAATATCTCATCTATTCTCAATGCTCTAAATGCCATGCAAATTCTGAGAAACCTCACAATTATTCTGTCCAGATCTCTTTCACAAAACTCCAGACCGTATGTCCAATTGCTTCCTCCCCATCTATACTTGGATATCTAATGGGAATTCTCACATTTACCATGTATAAACTCAATCCTGATCTCCTCCCTTCATGAAAATTGATCTTCCCTAAGTCTTTCACAATTTAGTCCATGGCAATCTCGTTTTTCTACTTGTAGCCAAAAAAACTTGGAGTAACTTTGATTCTTCTTTCTTTCACACTCCCCATCAAACCACCTTCAAATTATATTCAGAATTGCTTCCCCAACTATAAAACAGGGGTATTGAATGAGGTTCCTTCCAATTGAGAAAGCTCATCTCATTTCTTTCCCCCATGTCTTATTTTATTTAAACAAAACTTCAAAAACTATTACAGGTCAAATAGTTGGAAAAGGCTATACATTTCCTAACTATTATAAAAGCGTAAGGAAATGTCCCCCTAACTGAAGAAGAATAAATGATATAAATTAAAACAGACCTAGTATAGGGACTTATTTATGCCAACAAATTAAAAATGTCTCTTCAGATGTTATCTACCCTCAGTCCAATGTTATACGCACAGGACTACATCTATATATATAAAAGTCTAAGTGACTGTTATGACCGGTTGACTGAACGACCAGTAGACGGGTCGCTATGACGTGCACTGACCACCAGGGGGCAGCCGCTCCAAGATGGCCCCGATCAGCCCCAATCGCCAGCCAGGCCGAGGAACCCATCCATGCATGAATTTGTGCCTGCACACTTGGAGGGTAGCTTTCAGAAGCTGAAGACATTCACTACAACCTTTAGTAAGTCCATTTGTTCATAAAAACACCATTTTTTTCTTTCTCCATCCTTGAGAGCATTCTTCTCTCCTTGTGTTCTATGTAACCTGGCTTTATATTTTAGTTTCCCCACTTTGTGGTCCCTGGGTACCTATTGTCTTTCTAGAATACAGCAGCAGTTGCATATAAGTAATCAATTTGTTTGGAGCTCCCCCAACATCTTGTGAATTCCATCATGAGGGCCCCTGTAGGGCTTACCTGCCTTTTTTAATAAGAAGTAATAACTGGCATCACTAATCGGCAGTTTCAGCAATCTTCAGTGACCCACTTTCTCTCTCCCTTTCATTCACACAGAATTATGAGTATTCATTGTCCATAAGACTTTAAGTCAATATAGTCAATACTTTACAACTCTTAACCAAATCAATATTAGAGGCTTGTACAACACAGTAGTGCATTTTCTCTTGCCCAAGAAACTTTCATTTCCTATGAGAGCGAAAGAATGAAGAATTTTATATAATCAATATCTCAGATGTTGAATTTCTTTCATCCTTTCAGCTCTAGAGAAGAGACCATGTTAGTTATAACCATCATATAAACTTTTATAGGGTTTTCCTTTCACTAGCTTAATAATAGATTAAATTTCTAAACTATCCAAGAGAAAAAGACTCAAAGTTTTCAAAAGTTCAGCTTAGTTCTAACTGCAGTCACAGGCACAAGCAAATTGATGCCACTGCAAAGGAAATGCATAGAGACCAATTAGAAGGAAAATCTAAGGATGAACATGGCCACAAAAAAAAAGCTTTAATTGAAGTTAATCTCACATTAGAGAAAACCATTATGTGAACAAGGAAAATTAAAACAGTCATTAACAATGCAGGTATGTTTGACAAGTGCCTCTTAGCCTTTCAAGCAATGCAGACCAGTCCTGCAAAATCTATTTGTACCTCCTCCATTCCACGGTGCCACTTAAAAAGAAAAAGAAAAATTGTGTTTGAAGATTAAAAGGATACACTGCTAATTCTAGATTACTGTATTTCTCAATTTCACCCTACAAACTTTTGTGGAATTAATAAAATTGAGGATCTAAGGAAAGTGTTTCATTGATTTTAGAGAGAGAGGAAAGGACAAGGAGAGAGAAATTTAAATAAAATTGATCTCCTGCACACTTCCTACTGGGGATCAAACCCATAACCTGAGCTTGTGCCCTGACTGGGAATCGAACTGGTGACTGCTTGGTGCCTGGGATGAAGCTCAAACAACTGAGCAACACCAGCGGCATGAGAAATATTTTTAATTGCTGAAAACTAACTCACCTGTCTCTAATGCCTCAAATTCTCCCAACACTTCTGCAAAATATAGACCGTTTTTTCCATGCCTACTAAATTCAAAACCTTGTACTAGATACATTACATACATTATTTCAGTTAAATATCACAGAGACACTGAGAAGTATGCATTATTGTTCACATTTTATGGAGTAGGGTACCAAGGGTCAGAAACCTTAAGACAATTTTAACCCAAGGCTGCACAGCTAATTAGTGAGAAAGCTCAGATGCAAACTTTGGTCTATCTCACTCCACAGTGGATGTGCTTTCTACTGATCTGCATAAGAATGAGTCACAATTGAGATTCAAGGAGAGGTAGCCTTTTAAAAAAATGTTTCACTACGGGGAATTGGAAATATCTTGGGAAGACTATATCTGAAAAAGAACCTCTTGCTTTCTGAGATCACAGGGAAGGAGTGAAATTGACAAGAAGGTCAAAGAAAACTTTTCCAGGCCTAGCTGCTGAGGGGGCAGGAAATGTAATTAAGAGACTATCATGGCCTGGCCAGTGTGCTCAGTAGTTGAGCATCAACCCATGAAGCAAGAGGTTGCTGGTTTGATTCCTGGACAGGGCACATACCTGGGTTGTGGGCTCCATCCAAGTATGGGGCATGTAGGAGGAAGCCAATAGATGATGTTTCTCTCTGATCCATATTTCTAACTCTCTATCCCTCTCCTCTCCCATTCTTCCCTCTCTAAAAATCAATAAACACACACACACACACACACACACACACACACACACACACACACACAAAGAGACTGACATGTACATAGTACTTCAGAGTTCACATATTGTTTTATCATTGATGACCTCTCCAGGCACTCAGAATAGTCCTGAAGTGGTCAGGCTGTAATCATGACATACATTTTGAAATCACTATCAATTTTTGAGAACTTACCATGTACTAACTACTCTACTGGGAAATCATACTTTGCCATATTATTTCCTCCCAACACTATATAGACAAGAAGAAATTCAAGTGTGATTTTACTTTCCTTCAAATTGAAAAACTAGCAAACTAAAATCAAAGCACAAATAAATGAATAAACAAATAAATAAATTAGAAAGAATAGTGGCTTTATTGATTTGCTATGTGAAAGCAGCTCCCTATTCCGGTCACATTCCTGGCCGTAAGCACTATTAACCTAAAAAATAAAAGGTCAAAATGAGAGGCAACATGCATTCATTTGAGATCCAAAAGAATAGCTATTCAAGAAGCGCTGATTCGGGCAGAAACTCAGTGTTCTGATTTGGAGGCAAAGGCAAGGGGTATTTATGAGAAAGGAAAGGGAAATGCATAAATAGAAGAAAGGAATTTCCATATATGCAGATAAGCTAACATAGTGATGCTAATTCTAAAGACTGTCTTTAAATTTCAGTTTGATAGTTATAATGTCTGCTTTCTTGTTATCTTCGCAAATAATTGTTTGGGATACAATGCTGCTTTTGGCCTAGTCCAGAGGTTTGATAAGACGTGCAAGGCAGTTCCGCAGGATGGCAGCTCTGACCCCAGTTTGAAGTGGCTCTGTTTATATGATTTTTCACAGTACCTTCTATATCAAATTTCTGGGTTGCCAGTGAAAGAAAAGGCTTGATTTCACATCTAAAATTATAGTTAAATCAATAGCATCTGTGTTTGTTTCCTATAACTGCTATAACAAATTTCTTTAGGCAACACAAAATTCTTATCTTACAGTTCCAAAGGTCCAAATGGGCCTTCCTGGGTATATCAAGGTGTCAGCAGTGCTGCGTTTCTTTTGGAAACTCTAAAGAAGAATCTATTTTCTTGCCTTTTCCAGCCCCTAAAGGCCACCTGCAGTCTGGGCCTCATGGTCCCCTCTTCCATCTTCAAAACCAGCAGTGTGGCATCGTCATCCAATCTCTCTCTCTGACTCTGATCGCCACTCTTGCCTGTCTTTTCACCTTTTAAGGATTTATAGATGAAATGTGGAAATTAAACTGAAATGCATTGTTTTCTTCTGGGCAGGATGCAAAGGTGATTTCCAAGGTCTTTGTCCAGGTGGATTCAAAGAATGAAGCTACGGGCAAAAACTAGCAAACTAAGGTCGTGTAGGAAAAGGTGGAAATTTGTTGGGAAATAAGCACAGACTCCCAAGTGGGGAGGGGGAGAGACCCACTAAGTCCCTCTTCTCTAAGGTTTATAAAGGCTGCAGTTCTTTGTGTCCTGATATCCCCTCTGATGGGTCACTATAGCAGCCTCAGAGCTCAAACCCCACATGGGGTCCCCCTCCTTTTCTCGCTTTTTTTTTTTTTCTATTTCCTGTGGCCTTCCCCTTTATTCTGTGAATGAGTATATTTCTATCCCTTTATTCTGTGAATGAGTGTCTTCCTCTCCCTTTATCTGCAAATGTGTACCTTTTGGCAGCTCCCAGCCCCCTTATTCTGTGAATGTTTGCCTTTTGGCAGCTCCCAGTCCCCCAGCTTTGCAGCCCTGCAGTTCTCCCCCATGAACTTTTTAAATTCTAAAACTCCCTAAACCTGCCTATTTTACCCCTAAAAACTCCTTTTGCAGATAATACTGGGCCCACTCAGGTAATTCATGAATAGCCTCCCCTTCTGAAAGTCCTTAATTCAATCACATCTACAAAGTTCCCTTTCCCATGTAACCTGCCATAGTCACAGGAGCCAGGGATGGGGAGGTGTACACCTTTGGCAGGACATTATTATGCCTACTAGAGCATATTTGTCTGAGATTTATAGTCACTGATCTGGAAATAGAGACTTTATAATAGAGAGTTTCAAATAAAAGGTGGAATTGCCTCTTTTGTATAAAAAAATATGATAAAGCATGTTTGAATATCAGTTAATAAAGTTCTTAATATATAATTCCAAGGAATAAAATTGTTTAACTTGACATCTAAGAAATAGTTCACATTGGGCTACATTATAATACAATAAACCAAAACTTTTTTGATGAGGGTAGAAGTAAATGCTACTAAAATAAAATAAATATTATAAAATGTAAGGTCAAAGACATGACGGGTGAGGGTAAAGGGCATCTATGCTACCATAAATGACTGACCAGCTTAATTTTATACTCCTCTGCCACTATCTGGGTGACTGTAGGTAAGCTACTTAAGAAATATGTGCTTCAGTTTCTCATATGTAAAATTGAGGCACAGATTTCTTTTTAAAAAATGCTTTTATTGATTTTAGAGAGAAAGGAAAGGAGAGGAAGAGAAACATCTATGAGAGAGAAACAACATTGATTGGCTGCCTCCTGCACGCCCCCTGCTGGGGATTGAGCCCACAACCCCAGCATGTGCCCTGATGGGGAATCAAACTGGTGACCTCTCGATGCATGGGTTGACACTCAACCACTGAGCAACACTGGCCAGATTTTTTAAGTAACTTACCTATAGTTTCTCACATGTAAAATGGAGACTGTCTCAACATCACAGCTACATTTTAGGGTTGTTGTGAGGATTAAAGTTCATGCCTCTTAAGTACCTATCACAGGGCTTTGTCCATAGCAGTTGTTAGGGAAATGGTAATGACTCTATTTCTACTTCTTTTAGCTTTATTATCATTACACAAGGAACTCCCCATACAAGGATTGTTTTTCCCATCATATAAGTACAGCATTTATATTCCTGAGTGAATCCAGCTTTAGGGGAGTTCCTATAGACCTGTAACTCTTTTCATGATAATGCTTTACTGGTACAAATTGCTTTATGAATTGCACAATAACAAATAAAGAAATGGCCAAGTTTTGATAATTAAATTACATTAAGCTCCAAATGTCATAATCACAATACTGAAAATAGATAACAGTGGAATGCAAATTCAGTGAAAAAAAATACTGACAAACAGATTTGCTGCCTACTTGCTATCACCCAGGACTTCAATAATATTCTGATTTGAATTAAAGGTCAGTTTAATAAAGATCTCTATATAGATATTACAATGTAAATATAATTACTAATCTATTTTTCTAGGTTCTTCAGGTCATTAAGTAGTTACTGACACAACCTCCCCAAGTCAGCATTTGAAATAAAAAGGTTGCTGATCATATACAAATTACTTCAAATCTCAATGAAGCTATGGTACGCAGAGCATATTTTTTGAAAATTGCATGCTTCATATTAAGCACACTAGAGGCCCGGTGCATGAATTCATGCACCGGTGGGGTCCCTCAACCTGGCCAGCAATTGAGGCCTATTGGGGGGCTGGCCAGAGGTAGGGACCCCAGGAAGTTGGCTGGCCAGCACCCCCTGATCAGAGCCTATCGGGAGGGTCTGGCCAGCAGGAGGGAGGGACCGTGGGAGGTTGGCCAACCGGGGGGAGGGGCTCCCCCATTGGGGCTGATCACAGGAGTTGGCTGGTGGGGAGGAGGGGCCATGGAAGGTTGGCTGGCTGGGGGGAAGGGGCCACAGGAGGTTGGCCAGTCGGCCCCCCTTATCGGGGCCAATCAGGGGGGCATCTGAGGGGAGGGGCCACGGGAGGTTGGCTGTGGGAGCACACTGAACACGAGGGGGCAGCTCCTGCATTGAGCGTCTGCCCCCTGGTGGTCAGTGCACATCATAGCGACTGGTAGACTGATAGTTCTGGTCATTCTGCTGTTTGGTCACTGGGCTTTTATATGTATATATAAAATAGAGGCCAGGTGCACAAAATTTGTGCACTGGGGAGGGGGGGTGTTCCTCAGCCCAGCCAGCACCCTCTCCAATCTGGGACCCCTCAGGGGATGTCCGACTTCCGGTTTAGGACAGCCCTCTCACAATCTGAGATTGCTGGCTTCTAACCACTCACCTGCCTGCCTGCCTGATTGCCCCTAACCGCTTCTGCTGACCTGATCGCCCCCAACTGCCCTCTCCTGCTGGTCTGATCGCCCCCAACTTCCCTCCCCTGAAGGCCTGGTTGCCCTCAACTGCCCTCCCCTGCTGGCTTGTTTGCCCCCAACTGCCCTCACCTGCTGGCATGGTCCCCCCCAACTGCCCTCCCCTGCCAGCCCGATTGCCCCAACTGCCCTCCTCTGCAGGCCTGTTCACCCACAACTGCCTTCCCCTGATGGCCTGATTGCCCACAACTGCCCTCCCCTGCTGGCCATCTTGTGACAACATGGGGTTGGCCATCTTGTGGTGGCCATCTTGTGACAACATGGGGGTGGCCATCTTGTGACGATGTGGGGGCAGCCATCTTGTAACAACATGGGGGCGGCCATCATGTGATGATGTGAGAGTGTGAGGGCCAACTAGGCTTTTATTAGTATAGATGGTTCCTAGAACACTGGGGTTTTAACATTTTTGTGAAATTGGATTTTGAGGGATTTACGATGGGAGCCTTTAGCTATCTACAACTCTTTAGTTTTTGAAGTTGGAAAAAAACATTAAAATAAGACGAATGTGAAATGGCAAGTGCCTTTATGTGAGGTCTTTGCAGAAGGATGTCGTATTAAATGAAGTTAATCAATTTTTACTATGTACCAATAGTTTTGATAAATGTCCAGAAGGCTTTTGGAAGGTAAACAAGATGAAAGGAACAAAAGCTGAGTGATCATTTTATCAAGGGACCCTTGGTTCATTCTGTAGTTCAATTTAGGCAAGTCAATATCAGAAAACTCAAAATACTATATAGAACTCCTCCTCAAAATTCATTTCATCTCTCATCCAACAGCATATCCTAATGTGTATTTCATCATATTTCTGAAGTGAGATTTCTCTTGTTTTCCCATCCAATAAAAAACACTACTGAGCCTACTCTAGTCTAGATGACCTTTAATATATTATTTAATACACAGACAAGTGTCCTGTGTATAATAGGTCTGCTGAAAATTTGAATTGGTTTATACAGACTATTTTCTGAGCATCTATAATGTATTATGACCTGTGCTAAGTTTTGAGGAGAAAACAATGAACCAGACAGATATAGTTCCCAGATACATGGAATTTATTATCTTCCTATAGAAACAAATAATAAACAACTAATTATCCATTTCAAATGTGATAAGCATTGTGAATCAGAACAGGGCACCATGAGAGCTTTTAAGAGATTTGATTTAGTGGGGCCTCAGAGAATGGGAGGATGAGCTGATTTTGAAGGATGATCAGAATTAATAGGACAAAGGAACGGAAATAGGAATAGTGGACAGAGGGCTGTTTAAGCTGAGCAATAGGCCCCAGAGTAGCTTGGAGAGTTGAAAGTCTGTGAACTGAGAGAAAACCAGAATGGATGCAGCCAACAGTGAGGAGGGAATGCATGAGGCAGAGGGACAAATTGGCAGAGGATAGATCATCCCGGTTTAGAAGTCATATCAAAGATCTATTTTACTTTTATGCTAACAACAATGAGAAACCATTGAAAGGTGTTGAACAACATAGTGATGTAATAGACATATGTTTTTAATAGATCATTTTGACTGCTATGTAGAAAATGGATTAATAATTATTAATGAAATATTTATTTCTCAAATATTTATAAATTTTCCACACAATGTAGCAACAGCAATCAAAAGGAAAATGAATGCAAAAGTTTAACAAATAAACACCAATAAGCCTGAGTTCAGAAAGTGCAACTATGTATTTTGATAGAATATCAAAAAAAATTGATTCAAATTACTATCTCTGTTTTACCAATAAAATACAAATACCAAGCCAATACCCATCTCCTCTGTTTTATCCATTAAGTCATCCCAAGCACTTATGACTATGGTTGGCAACAGAAAAATCCTCAATAAATACTTACTAAATGCTTGAGTAAACTAAAAAAATTGTTTCCATTCACTTTACACCTATGGTAATTACATTCACCATTATCCTTATGAGTAGAAGCCCGATGCATGAAGATTCATGATAGAATGGGCCTTCCTTTCCCTGGCTGCCAGCATCGCCTTTCCACTCCGGCCCAGCCCCGGAGCCACCTCTTTCCGCTCCAGCCCCGCCTTCCCACACTGCCCAGAGGCCCTGATAGACAACGACACAGGCGTTCCACCCCACCCCTGGTCACTTGGCACCTGTGTATGCAAATTAACCACCATCTTTGTTGGGTTAATTTGCATATCACTTCTGATTGACTGGTGGGCGTAGCGGAGGTATGGTCAATTTACATGTTTGTCTATTATTAGGTAGGATGATTTTCATAAGTATTATCTTTCTATAAATTCTTTCTCTTGCCGAAACCAGTTTGGCTCAGTGGATAGAGCATCGGCCTGCGGACTCAAGGGTCCCAGGTTCGATTCCAGTCAAAGGCATGTACCTTGGTTGCAGGCACATCCCCAGTAGGGGGTGTGCAAGAGGCAGCTGACGATGTTTCTCTCTCATCGATGTTTCTAACTCTCTATCCCTCTCTCTTCCTCTCTGTAAAAAATCAATAAAATATATTTAAAAAAAATTCTTTCTCTTCTACCATTCCTCCAAATTTAAGGCAAAAGAAGTTAGTTGGGTTCAGTGACAAGATGAGCATAGTGCTAAGTGGTGTCAAATAATAATGAAATAATAGTCCAAAAGATGATAAAATAGGGGAGCATGAGATACAAAAAAATGTGTTATCATGGGGCATTAAATAATGTATCTAAAGAGGGTCAGGCCCCAGTAGGTCTTGGTAGTTTTCACGCTGCTGTATCTTCCCAAAAATTAATATGTTGAAATCCCAACCCTCCCAGTGATACTATTGGGAGGTGGCGACTTTGAGAAGTGATTAGGTGATGAGGGTAAAGTCCTCATGAATAGGATTGGTGCCCTTATTAAAGAGGCTCTGGAGATCTCCCTTGCCCTTTCAGTCTAGTGGGGTTACAGCGAAAAGACAGAAATCTAGGAATCGGGTTCTCACCAGACACTGCCAGTGCCATGATTTTGCACTTCCCAACCTCTAGCACTGTGAGAAATAAGCCACTTAGTTTTTAGAAACCACCCAGTGTTTATAAGCCACTTAGTTTGTGGTATTTATGTTATAGCAGCCTGAAAGGGGCTAAAACACATCATCTCTGTCTTTAAGTGTTTATATTGAAAAGTCTGTGTTAAAGATGTTCAGCTGAGAGAGTACTTATACATCCACTATAACAAAATAACCAAGGCGTCTCATGGGTGCTGATTTAGTAGCATTATGGAAAGCATATAGAAAAATAAAGTGTCCAACATCATTAGCCTGGTTGAGCAGCTCTGCACTTCCCACTTTTCCCTGCATCGACTCTGAACACCTTTTTTGTAATCAATGTTTGTTCAATCAGCCAGGAGAGATAGGTTCTCAAGCATGTGCAGCCCATACACATATACACACTCTCAATAAACACACACACACCTTTACACACCCACACACAGAGAATGAGGCGATGAATGCGCATCCACTTTGAGTGGATGTGGAGGGTGCATGTTTGAGAGGTCAGTTGGGACCCACTGGACGGCCACCTATGGAAATTAGAGCAGTTCCCATCCTCAGAGACCAGCTTCCAAGGCACCTTATACCCCAGAATTCTATGAAAAGAGAAACTACTATTCAAAAGTGGGACTAGATAAAGACATTTTGGATATATAAGGACTCAGAATGTTTGTACCTGAGAGATATTTTATAAAAGAATTATTGGAGTAACTGGAAGAATGAAGCCAGGAAATTTATTAGAATTCAGAATGTAACAGTAGGTTAATTACTCAGTGTTATTACAAAGTTTAAATACGTAATGAATATTAAAACATTTAACATGTGTGTACATGGGGGACGGGGAGAATTGCCTGAGGTGAGAGTGGGGCATGGAAGTGGAAATTAAAAGATGCAAACACATCTTAGTTTATGTCTTTTAGATATATAATAATTCGTATCTATATTTTAAAAAGAATGTTTGAATATTTCTGCTAATGTAACAAATATTAGTAGAACAAAAATAGAAGTGTTATTTTCAATTTAGAAAACACACACAAAAAATTTTTTAAAAAATATGATGCATCTAATAAAGTCTAGGAATAAAGACAAAAGAAACAAAGAGATACCATGGAATAGAAAATACAAAGCAAGATGGCAGGAATTTCAGTGGACACAGTAAATATAAATATACTCTTTTAGAAGACATTTTCAAATTTGTTAAAACAAACTAGTTATGTAACCATATTCTGTACTAAAATGTCACACCTTTTACAAAAAGGATGTGAAATCTAAACTACATAATAAACAAACAAAACTAAAATAGACTCATAGGTACAGAGAGAGAACTGGTGGCTGCCAGAGGGGAGGTTTTGGGGAACTGGGTGAAAGAGGTGCAGGAACTAAGAAGCACAGATTGGCAGTTACTTCACAGGGATGTAAAGTACACCATAGGAAATATAGTCATTACTGTTGTGATAACTCTGCATGGTGCCAGTGGGGAAGGCTATGTAAAGTATATGACTGTCACTCTAACCACTGAGTAGTGTACCTGAAACCAATACATAATACATTTTTTTAATTTAAAAAAGAACACATGAAAGTTGAAAATAATGGCAAATGTTAGCAAAATAAAGCTGAGTTGACAAAATAGCACACAAAGAAATCAAAGCAAAAGTTTTACACAGCTTCCAAGCTCATTGACAATATAGAGTCTGCCCTCCATTGCCGTGAGTTCTGCATCCATGAATTCAGCCAGCTCTGATCAAAAATAGTTGGAAAAAAATTACAGAAAGTTGATACCTAAACAATACAGTATAACAACTATTGACATAGCATTGACACTCTTAGTAATCTAGAGATGATTTAAAGATGTGCATGGGTTATATGAAAATACTACACAATTTTATGTAAGGTACTGGAGCATCCACGGCATTTGGTATCCCTAGGTATCCTGGAACCAACCAGCCACAGACACCAGGAGACAACTGTATCAGTAAATCAGCAATCCTATAAAAATCATAAATTTGAAGCATCTTACAATGTACATTCAATGTACATAAGGGAAGAATTGATATTCTAAAGGATAAATAGATATATCAATAGTTCACAGTAGGAGAATAAAACACATCTCAGTTAGAAACCAACAGACAAAATAGAAACAAATATTAGCACAGGAGATTGTAATAACATTTTTAAGAAATTTGATCTTATACTAACACACACACACACATACGAGAATTGAAAAAAAAAGTAACACATTCTCTTTTAGCCCATTTACACACAAAAATGATTTTGTATTGGGCTATAAAGAAAATCTTAACCAGTTTCAAAAAATGGTATCTTAAAAGGCTTATTCACTGGCTATATTAGAAAAAAAATTAGAAATCAGCAACAAAAAATAGCAAGAAAAATGCATACATCTTAAAATTAAAACCCACATTAAGCTTGATGGAATCCACTCCATCCTGCCTGGAATATAATTTCTCTGTCCACAGTATATGCTGCCCATCTGTTAGTCACGTATTGCCATCTCCGTTATCAGATAGACTGGCACAGTATCACAGGGCTCATGCTTAAGTCGCCTTATTTTACTTACTAATGGCCCCGAAGTGCACGAGTAGTGATGCTAGCAATTCAGATATGTCAAAGAGAAGCCATAAAGGGCTTCCTTTAAGTGAAAAGGTACAAGTTCTCAACTTAATAAAGAAAAAAATTATGCTGAGGTTACTAAAATCTAAGGTAAAACAGAATCTTCTATCCATGAAATAAGACATTTTAGTAGACAAAGAGAGAGATACCACATTCACATAACTTTTATTGCAGTATATTGCCATGATTGCTCTATTGATTTTCTCCTATTTTTTATGAGTATTATAAAAAAAGAACATGAGCTTTACATGTTCAATTTAAGTCTGAGTTCATTTTTGTATAAAATGTGAAGGTGTAAGACATACAGGGTGAGGAAAATACTGATTTACGGTTGCTCATATGGAAAATAATATAATACTTAAAAAATTAATATGAGAATAAACTGTGTTTTCTGTACTCACAACTGTAAACCTATTTTTGCTCTACCCTGTAGATCGAGGTTCTTTTTTAAAAATAATTTATGGATATCCAGTTGTTCCAGTACCATTTTTGAAAAGGCTATCCTTCCTTCATTACATTTATTTTGCATTTTGGTCAACAATCAGTTGGGCATACATTTGTGGGCCTATCTCCTGGATTCTCTCTTCCACTCCATCAAGCTATGTGACTATCCTTCCACCATTACCACACAGTCAAGACTGATGACACAAATATTAGATTTTTTTTTGTCATAGGTCCACAAGTCCCTGAGACTCTGCCAATATTTTCCAGTTTATTTGCTCTTTTTTTTTTCATATTGGGTAATTTCTATTGTTCTGTCTTCAAGTCCACTAATTCCTTTGTATCTCCTCACAATTCTGTTATTGAGTCAATTCACTTTCTTAAATTTTGGTTACTGTATTTTTAATATCTAAAATTTCCAGATTTCCATGTGGTTCTTCTTTATATCTTCTACTTCTTTCTGAAACTTTTTTAATTTCTCTGCTGAGAATTTAGTTAGCATGTTAGTAACTTCTCATTAAAGCATTTTCATGATCGCTGTTTTACTTTTTTCAATCATAACATCTGTCTGCTTGGTGTTGGCATCGATTGATTGTCTTTTCTCTTTCAGTCTGACATCTTCCTCATTCTTGCTAAAATGAATGATTTTTTAAATTGAAACCCAGACATTTGGATATTATGATATGAGACTCTTTATTTTATGTAAGTCTTCTGCTTTAGTTGACTTTCTCTGAAGCTACTCAAGCAGAGGAAAGACAGGCACTGACTTGTTACTACCAGGTGGAGGTAGATGTCTAGGTTCCCTACTCAGACTTCATTTCTATACAAGGTGGGTGCTTCTTGTCACAGTTTAGCAGGATTTGGATTCCATAAACCCAACAGGACAACACTGGTAACTCTCTAGCTGGGAGGGATATTGTTATTGTTATTGTTGTTGCTCCCCACATAACTTTCACTGACACTCTTTTCTACATATCAGGGTATTCATGCGAATCACATTAGAAAACCTTGAGCCTACCCAGCTGGTGCTGCTCAGTGGTTGAGCATCTACCCATGAACCAAGAGGTCACTGGTTTGATTTCTGGTCAAGACACATGCCCAGGTTGTGGGCTTAATCCCTAGTAGGGGGCATGCAGGAGGCAGCCAATCAATGATGTTGCTATCTCAGAAATGTTTCTCTCTATATATCTCTCTTCCTTCCTCTCTCTCTAAAACACAATAAAAACATATTTCAAAAAAGAAAAAAAGACGAGATCGGGTGCGTTCAGGGTGGGCTTGTCTCATTTTCGGTTCCTATAAGTGTATTCCTAGTATCACATGAGCTCACTCATCTAGGGGAAAAGATGAATAACATAGACTGAAGAACAAGAACAGCATTGATCAGACTGTCAGACCTCAGAGGGAAGGTAGGGGAGGGTGGGGACAAGGGAGATAGATCAACCAAAGGACTTGTGTGCTTACATATGAGCCTAACCAGTGATCACGGACAACAGGGGGAGGGGGGCTTGCGTGTGGGGTGGTTTGGGAAGGGAACGGGGGGAGGGGGTTGATGACAAATATGTGATACCTTAATCAATAAAGTAATTAAAAAAATGAAATTTAAAAAACAATTCCACTTTATAAGAGCATCAAAAATAAAATATTTATGAATAAAATTTTAAAAAGAAAAAAAAAGAAAAGAAAAGAAAAAAAAAAATCCTGAGCCACTCAAGTTCAAGCGGGAAAAAATCTCTCACTTGAGCCATGGTCTTTTGAATAGACCCTAAAATTATCTGAAAATCAAGTTACAGTGAACTCACTGCCAGGCAAGCATTATCCTGAGGCAGGTCTTAAAATATGCTAATAAGAATGTAAAAACACTAAATTTATTTTATATCCATAAGACTCATACTGGAATATTCATCTTCAGCTGTGGATTCCTATCTTAATGTTCAATTTAATGAAACCAAAGGCATCTGAATAAAATGTTGTGAAATTTGTAATAAACAACTGCTTGTCAAGACAATTTATTACTGTTTCACCATTTGCCTGGGGATGTAATTTTATGCAGTTTAGATGCAAACATCCAGAACTATCCTTCATTTCTGTAAGGACTAACTCTCTTTGCTCCTCTCTTGAGATGACTTTCTAAGCCCTGGGTCCCCAGAGCAGCTGTAAAAATTTGTAAGAAGCTGATACCCTCTTAACTGCTAACTTTTTAAAGACCCAGCAAGTCTGATAGATAACTAAGGAAAACCAACATACCTCAGGAAGTCTCTTCACTCCTCAGTGGACACAGGGTCCCAGGAAATATATGAGACTACCATTAACTATTACTCAGAACTAATTGCTGGGAATATTTATACCATCAACACTTATTTCTCTGGTCACCCACTTGCAACCTAACTTAGCTAAATTTCCTTTTACAAAAGCTGATGAAGATAGATTTCAGTCTTATTATCACTAGAATGTAATTTAGATTCAGCCTTTTAGCTAACAGGTACCACCTTTATACCAGGGAAAGAGGACATTGCTCTTGCCCTGCCCCACTCACTTGTTACACAAGTTGAGTAGTATGTGGGGCCCGGGGCCTAGACCCAACCATATTCATGCCCAAACTTTTGGACTATTCTCTGTGTATCTAGGACCTCACGATGTTCTCCCCAAATGGTCCAAACTTATTTCAAAAGTTGATTTTGGCTATCAGCTGGCACCTTGGCTAGGTTATCAGTCCAAACACCTCCATATGGCATCTCCATATGGTCTCTTCATCTCTTCACAGCATGTTGATTATGTTCAAAGAACCAGTTGTATTGCTTGTTATGCCCCAGCTTTGGAAGTCCAATAGTGTGACATCTGCCTTAGTCACAGGCAGGCCCAAATTCATGGAAAAGTTAACACAGATAATCCTCTCCCTTTGCCTCAACCTTTCAATGGGAGAAATGCTTATAAATATTATTTTAAAAGTACATGGAATAGGAGAACTTGTTGCAACCATTTTTGAAGTATATAATCTGCCACACATAGTATTAAAACTAAGGTGTTGCCCTAGCATGTTTGGCTCGGTGGATAGAGCATGGGCCTGCAGACTGAAGGGTCCCAGGTTCAATTCCGGTCAAAGGCACATGCCCGGGTAGCGGGCTCGATCCCCAGTGGGGAGCATGCAGGAGGCAGCCAATTAATGATTCTCTCTTATTGATGTTTCTATCTCTCTCTCCCTCTCCATTCCTCTCTGAAATCAATAAAAATATATTAAAAAACAAACAAACAAAAAAAAAAACTAAGGTGTCTATACTTATGCCTTCAAAATTCAAGGTGGAATGGTGTCTTCTATCTTAAGAATCTGTATTTGATATATAAACATTTTTTTCTGGTTTTAATGCTCAAGAGAGGATGTAGGGCTCCCATATCAAATACCCTTGGTTTATAAACAAATGTGATAGGTCAGAGAGGGTTTAAATAACTTGTCTACATTTAAATAGACTTTTAACCAATTCATAGCCCTTTAACTTCCAGTAGAGTTCTCTTCCTGTTATATACCCTGCTACTTTAAAATGCTTAAAATGCTATTGTCTCTCATTTATGATGGATCTGTAATGATGCCCACGTACATCCACTCTTTCTGAGAAACTTTAAAAATACAAGTGATGGCTTCCTTCTTTTTCTTTGTAAACTAATTTCATACAGCCCCATGTGAAAGTTGCAGAAACTTTTAAATACTGCAATAAGCATGCAGCTCAAGCAGGATCCTCAGGTGACATCTCCACTTATAGTAACAGTGGCATGCAATGCAAAAACATAATTACTCTAAATTTGTTTTTAGACATTTAGTGACCTTAAGAGTTCAGAGTCTATAATGTTCCTCTCATCCAGTACTAATCATTGAGATTTCATAAGTTGAATGATGACAAATTTCCACTCAGTTGTTGTCAAAGGTTGAATAAGTATATTAAGGCACTTTCTTTTAGTGTGTCTCATATATTTTGGAGAGCAGTGTCAAAGTCTAATTTTAAAGGTGTTCATTTATCAACAGAATATGTTTTAAAGTCTAATTTCTGAAAATAGTGATATATGAGTATTGAATGCAGATAAAAATCTATTAACATGTAATACTGCCTTTGGTCTTTCAAAGGCAACATGCTACTTCTCGCTCAGAGCTGTGCATTTAATGGGCCTGTGCATTTAATAAAATATGATCTACAAATATTTTATTCAAAAATTGATAAAATTAAATAAAAATCTAATAGCTGACTGTAATCATTGCATATGCATTGCTGTTTACCCATAAACATTGGACTATTAACATATTTTTAGAAAATGTTATCAAAAATATAAATTTTATTTATATTATTTACTTTAAATAAAACAGATGCAAAAAATACCAGCCTATACCATTATAAAACCCAATTATGTAATTAAACATCAGTTAGTCAGTTCCACATCAGACTAATTTTTTAACTGTAAACCAAATTTTAAAAATTAATTTACTTCATGGAGAAAAAACCATCTATCTGTATCTGTGAACCATTTATGCCACAAAAATAGGCTTAAAATATTTAAGAGGAAAGAAATTATAGTGAGTTGATTTCTCTAAGTGAAAGTAAAAGCCAAATACAGATATTAAAACAACATAATCAGCCCTAGCCAGTTTGTCTCAGTGGATAGAGTGTCAACCTGCAGACTAAAGGGTCCCAGGTTTGATTCCGGTCAAGGGCACATGCCCAGGTTGCGGGCTCAGTCCCCAGTGGGGAGCATGCAGGAGGCAGCCAATCAATGGTTTTCTCTCATCATTGATGTTTCTGTCTCTCTTTCCCTCTTCCTTCCTCTCTGAATTTAATTTTAAAAAAATATTTAAAAAAACTCATAATCATCTGAGAGATGAAAATCATAACAACCATGAGGTACCATCTCACACCTGTCAGAATGGCTATCATCAACAAATCAACAACCGACAAGTGCTGGAGAGTATATAGAAAAAAAGGAACCCTCTTGCACTGCTGGTGGGAATGCAGACTAGTACAGCCACTGTGGAAAACAGAATGGAGTTTCCTTAAAAAATTAAAAATGGAACTTCCATTTGACCCAGTAATCCCACTTCTAGGAATATATCCCAAGAAAACAGAAACACAGTCAGAAAGAATATATGCATCCTTATGTTCATAGCAGCACAATTTACAATAGCTAAGATTTGGAAACAGCCTAAGTGCCCATCAGCAGATGAGTGGATTGAAAAACAGTGGTACATCTACACCATGGAATACTATGCTGCTGCAAAAAAATAAGGAATTCTTACCAGTTGCAACAGTATGGATGGAACTGGAGAGCATTATGCTAAGTGAAATAAGTCAGTCAGAGAAAGATAAATATCACATGATCTCACTCATTTGTGAAATATAATGAACAACATAAACTGATGAACAAATATAAAACCAGAGTCATAGAAGCATCAAACAGACTGTCTAACCTATGAGGGAAAGCAAGGGGTGAGGGGGTAAGAGATCAACCAAAGGTCTTATATGTATGCATATGAGCATAACCAATGGACAAAGATCGGGGGCAGGGAGTGGGGGAGGGCATGTGCTTGGGGTTGGGGACAGCCAGGGAGAGATCAATAGGAAAAAAAAGGAGACTTATGTAATACACTGAACAATAAAGAATTTAAATTAAAATTAAAAGTCAATGGAAAAATCCCCTCAGGTAAGGATTAACAAAAAATAAAAAAATAATAAAAAATGGATAATAAACATCTGGACTATATATCAATGTAATGTAATTAACACAAAATAACAAGAACATCCATTCTTACAATGGTGTATTATAGAAAGGCATTCTGAACCACAATTGGTTATAGTCCAAACTGACACATTTTAGGAAGAAAAGTCCCATTACTAATTGCTTGAAAAACATCCAAAACTTTTGATCAGGTAATTCTACTTTTGAAAGTCTGTTTTATGGAATTAAATTGAAAAAAAAAAAAAGAACAGAAATGTATTCCACCAGTATTTATTATTGCACTAGTGACCAGGTGCACAGATTCATGCACATTGAAAGGAAATTAATTAGAAGGTGGCCAGCAGGGCAGGACTGGGCAAGATGGACCAGACATGCCCTGGAGCCAACCTCCTGTGGGCCCTCCCCAGTGTCTGCGGAGTGAGCGGGGTCACTCCAGCAGGTGGGGTCCCTCAACCTGGCCTGCGGGGATTGAGCCGAAACTGGCTCTCCGACATCCCCCGAGGAGTGACAGAGTGCGAGAGGGCACTCTGCAAAGTTGCTGTCATGCAGGGTATGGAACGCAAATGCAAGTGTGCAGTAAGCCAGATTCTAGGCTGACAGTGCCCCAGCAACAACATAAGCCATGGCCAAAGGTGGAATTGAGTGGCCCCGCAAGGAATAGGGCCCCCCCCCCTCTGGTTTCAGGGTGCGTCACCCGAGAACCTGGGCTGCCAAGTCACTGCAGCTCGGCAGCTCCTGTGTTGAGTGTCTGCCCCCTGGTGGTCAGTATGCATCATAGCGACCAGTCAGATGGTCAGACACTTATCACATTAGCCATTTATATATAGAGATTGTTTATAACTTAGACATTGGACTTAACATAAATATTCAACTTTAGGAAATAACTAAACACAATCCTGATACAGTTACCTAAACTGTAAAGATTTTACAAAGATTTTTCTAATAGTGTGAACAATTGCAGATGAAATAATACTAATAAGAAAGGGAACACAAATATTCATTATATTTTCAACTATAAAAATGTACAGTGAAGAAACCTGGAACACAATCTTCCAGAAAAATTGAGAGTAATTCTGGTTTCACAGAAGAACTATGAGTGATTTCATTTATTTTTGCTTTCTATGTTTTCAATCATATCTGTATCACTTAGTATTAGAAAAAAGGAACAAGGAGAGAAAATATCTGGAACATTTAAGAAGGAAAAAAATTAAAAAGAAACATTAGCTTCTGGCAAGTGTTAGTATAACAGTAAGTAAAAATAATTTCAAAATTTTGGTTGAAAAATTCTACTCAATCTCTTTCATTTAAGGATTCACTAACTGATTTTCTCTTTAATATCTGCACAATGATTTTTTTATTCCAATAATCAGAATCATCCTTTTTAAGGCACTCTGATAATTATACACCTAGTTAGCTCCCCCCTATCCATGCCTACAAGGAAAGGCAAGGTCAAGTGTCATCCTAAGAAAAAAAAATCATGTTCTATTTTCTCATTATAGTTATCAATCTGCCTTGCCTGTTGCTATTTCCATTTATCTTCATCTTTTTAAACATGTTTTATGATAGATTTGTTATAGCAGATGCTGTCATACTTGAAAAAAGAAAGAAAGAAAGAAAACCCACTGCATGGGAGAACATATTTGCCAAAGTTATATCCAATAAGGGCCTAATCTCCAAAATGTATAGGGAGCTCATACAATTTAACCAAAGGAAGATAAACAATCTAATCAAAAAATGGGCAAAGAACCTAAATAAAAACTTTTCAAAAGTAGGCATACAGAGCAATCCAATCAAAAAATGGGCAAAGAACCTAAATAGAAACTTTTCAAAAGTAGACATACAGAAGACATATGAAAACATGTTCAAAGTCACTAATCATTCGAGAGAGGCAAATCTAAACGACAATGAGGTACCATCTCACACCTGTAAGAATTTCTATCATCAACAAATCAACAAACAAGTGCTAGAGAGGATGTGGAAAAAAAGGAACCCTCATGCACTACTGGTGGGAATGCAGACTGGTGCAGTCACTGTGGAAAACAGTGGAGTTTCCTCAAAAAATTAAAAATGGAACTCCCATTTGACCCAGTAATCCCACTTCTAGGAATATATCCCAAGAAAACAGAAACACCAACCAGAAAGGATATATGCACCCGTATGTTCATAGCAGCACAATTTGCAATATCTAAGATTTGGAAACAGCCTAAGTGCCCATCAGCAGATGAGTGGCTTAAAAAACAAGGGTACATCTACACAATGGAATACTACGCTGCTGTAAAAAAAAAGAAAGAACTCTTACCATTTGCAATATCATAGATGTATCTAGAAAGCATTATGCTAAGTGAAATAAGCCAGTCAGAGAAATATCACGTGAACTCACTCATTTGTGGAATATAATGAACAATATAAACTGATGAACAAAAATAGATCATGAGACACAGAAGAATTGAACAGACCACCACCTCAGAGGGAAGGCAGGGGAGGATTGAAGGGGGGCAGGGGTAAGAGATCAACCAAAGGACTTGTATGCATGCATATAAGCATAACCAATGGACACAGACAGTAGGGGGGTGAGGGCATGTGCTGGGGGGTAGGAGAGGCTGGGGAGAGGTCAATGGGGGGAAAGGAGACATATGCAATACTTTAAACAATAAAGAATTTAAATTTTAAAAAAGCCAAGCATGGAAAAATAAAAATATTTTGAAGAATTCCCACTAAAATAAAAATAAAAAGGTTGTTTTCTTTAGGTGACTCCATGAAAATAAGATTGGTAGGAAAGATGTAACCCATGGCATTCCACAAGCTTAGCTCGTAGCAGAGTCATAGAAGAAAAGTGATTTTAACAGAATTATTCTAAAATTACGTGAGATTTAATTTTGCAAGAGATACTAGATCAAGTAACTTAAACTCTGTGAACTCCCAGTGACCTATTTAGAAACTGAGATTAATCATAGTAACTCATATATCACCAGGTTTTGTGGGGACAAAATGGGTAAGCATATCTGATTTTATTTTTTATAAACTATAAAATATTCTAAGAAATAATTTGCCACATATGCAGGCCCCCACTATATAACAGACTACCATGTATTATTTACTGTTAATTCATAAGTTACCAAATGAAATTTTGCAATTAGTTTTTGCTTTTATATATAAAATCATGTCTTCTATTCATCCCACCCATATTTTGTAGAGAGATATGTAGTTAAATAATATTCCCTTGGTTCCTTAATATTTCAATTTAAATGTTTAATTATAAATCCTGCATCATCATCATGCTTGAACATAAGAATCTCTCGGATTGCTTGTTACATGAATAATAATTTCTAGCTAGATTCAGGAGGGATCCAGACAAATATGTTTTTTAATAAGCACCCAAATTAAAATCCATCATCAGGAATATTTGGGGAACACTAGCTTAAAGTAATGAGTCATAATGGTTTTCTAACAAGAGTCACAAATTCATCTAATGCTAATGATGAAAGGAAAAAAATGATAATCCAGGCCCTGGCCCATGTGGCTCAGTTGGTTGAGTGTCGTATCAGACACCAAGAGGTCACCAGTTTGATTCCCAGTCAGGGACCGTGCCTGGGTTGCAGGCTCAATCTCCAGTAGGGGATATGCAGGAGGCAGCCATTGATGTTTTTCTCTCATTGATGTTTCTCTCTCTCTCTCCCTCTCCCTTTCTCTCTCTCTAAAACCAATTAGAAAAACATTTTTAAAATGATAATCCAGTAATAAACTTCTCAAAATTTGTCAGTCACCTGTGTGCTCTTAAGTGCTTAGAGGAAATTATTGTCAGATCTTATAGTCTCTGTTGCATTTACATTATCCCAGGTACAGGAGACTAAATCCTATATCTGAAGACTTTCAAGTAAGAAATATTTTCTTCCCTTGTGATTTTCAAGTTTCCAAATGTTCCTTTTTATATCTGGCTTAAATATTTAATACACATAACTTCATTGTTAATACATTAACATTACCACTGGAATGCAACTTTTTTTTCTTAAATCTTAATTAAGCTCACACAATGTCCCAAAAATTATAAGCTACTATTCATCATCCAGAAACTCATTTCTTGCTAAGAGGGGTCAAAAGTTCAAAGAAAAGAAAAGATAAAAACCTGTAACTTGCATCCACCTGAACATCTCTGTGGAATGTGCTGTCAGTAATACAGGATGGGGCAAAAGTAGGTTTGCAGTTGATCATATAAAAAACAATACAATATTTAATACATAATAATACAATAATAAACTTTGTTTCAGGTACTCACAATTATAAACCTACTTTTGCCTTGCCCTGTACATGTATAGAGGCAAGAAGGGTATATTTTCCAAGAGACAAATAATTAGCATAAATTTAACATGCTCAGTCCTTTGAGAAAACAGAATAGCCAAGAAGGTCTGGCATCTGTTTCAGGGACGGTTTTATTTGCAATGTCATGGGCAGTGCTCTGTGCCAAAAAAATGTCAGTGGAAGGTGCTCATTCCTGCAGGATTGTGCTAAACTCCTGCAGCAGTGTCACTAATAAATATGCAGAACATTTTTAAGGCTCAACAGTTTTCAGATGGTCTAGTGACACACAACCTTGACTGCATTTGCTCTCCAGGCCCTTTCTAGAGGGATAGAGACGCTGACATCATGCCAGCCTTGCTGGCACAGGAGAAAAACTGCCTGGATTGTGTTCTTGTCTGCTAAAAAGCCTAAGCAGTCCCATTCAGCTCCTTGCTCAATAGCAGCCTCTTCGATGGCTTGGCTTGAACCAGCAGTTCTAAGAATGCCTCTTTGAATCTTAGACCGATGAAAAGAAGTAGACTGATTTGACATTAAGACTTATGGAATGGGAGGCAACAATAAAATGTAAAATAGTCATGATGATGCACACATGAAATTTCATTGTGTGATTTTTGGTGACTGTACCTTTGGTCTGTAATTTAGTTGATCTTTTATACAGTTAAATTCACCACACCACACACCAAAACATCCATGATGTGGCAAGTATAGCTTGTTTTTTAAACTGTTTTGTATTACAACATATAATACACACAATGAAAAGGGCAAAAAAATACAAATGTGCAGCTCATTGAGTTATCACCAAGCCAATTCCTCTGTAACTATAGCTAGGTCAACAAAGAACACTCCAACTCTGCAGAATCCCCCGTCAAGCCCACTCCCAACCACTGTCCTTTCCATCTCCTCAAAGGAAACACCTCTCCTGCCTTCTAACACTGTACTTAGCTTTGATGATTTTGTAAAATTTTACGTTAATGAAATTACCAGTAGATGCATTTTTGTATCTGACTCCCCCCAATATTATAATTGTGAGATTCATCCCTATGGTTGGGTGTAAGGGTAGTTCCTTCATTTCTATTCCTGTAGAGTATTTCATTGTATGACTCTAACACATTTATCTAGACTACTGCTCGGTGGACATTTATGGGGGTTTTTTCCCAGCTTAGAACTATTATGTAAAATGAGTCTATGAATATTCATTTACATGTTTATTTGTGCACACACACACATTTTTCTGCTGCATATGCCTGGAGTGAAAATGCTGGATCATAAAGTATGTGAAAGATCAGCTTTAAGAGATACTGCTAAATATTTTTCCATAGGAATTGCACCAATTTATACTCCTAGAAGCAGTATAGGAGAACTCCTATTTGTCCATATTCCCAGGAAACCCTTTTTTAATTTCAGCCATTTTGATGAGGCTATAGTGATTCATTCACCAATAAAGTTGAGTTCCTTTTAACATCTTTATTTAGTCATTTGTTCACTCTCTTTCGTGAATGTCCTGTTCAAATATTTTGCCCATTTTTATATTGGTTTGTCATTTTCTTATTGATTTGTAGCTTATTTTAATGTATTCTTTTATGTTAGCTATTATTCTTCGTTAGATATATAACACTTTATTCCACTCTGTGGCCTATTCTTTTAATGGTGTCTTTTGATTAAGATGTTTTTAATGTTAATACAGTCTAATATATTAATTTTTCCTTAGTGGTTACTGTGTGTTTGTCTTATCCTATCTAATAAAGATGAAATATGCTAATTACCATCACACCCTCACAAAGATGGTGGTGCCCACAGCCAATAAGGAGGGAATATGCTAATTGACTGCCATGCCCTCAAATATGGCAACACCCACAGCCACAAGATAGTGGCGCCCAGTCCCTTCAGCCCCGCCGGGGTGGCAAGTGCGCGGCATGGCCGGGCCTTCCCCCAGGTGGGTCTGACCACTCTGCGCACCTGCCTTTGGAGTTCCCCAGTCCCCTCAGCCTCCCAGCCACCCAGGGCCAGCCCAAGATGCAGGCAAGCCTCGAATGGCAGCTGCCCAGCCACCCAGGGCTGGCCTGAGGCACAGGCAAGTCTTGGATGTCGGCTGCTCATCTGATCCCGAGGTGCAGGCAAGCCTTGGATGTTGGCTGCCCAGCTGCCCAGGGCGGGCCCAAGGCTCAGGTAACCAGAGCTGGCCGAGGCTTGCACAGCCGGCAGTGGCAGCAGCAGAGGTGTGATGGGGGTGTCGCCTCCCCCTGATCGCAGGGTCGCCTCCTGCCCCTGAGGGCTCCCGGACTGTGAGAGGGGGTAGGCCGGTCTAAGTGACCCCCCGCTCCACTGCATGAATTTGCATGCACCGGGCCTCTAGTATAAGATATATTAGCCTAAACCAGGGTAAGAATTATTCTCCTATATTAATTTTTTGAAACTTCATTGTTCTGCCTTTCAATTTATGATGTGAGGTGGGTCATTCCAGTTTTATTTTTTACCCCAGTAAAATTCATTTGAACTAGCACTATCTATTGAAAAGAAGGTTCTTTCTTCATTGCATTGTACACTGTCTCTTTCTCTTAAATCAAGTATCCTTCCAAATGTAATTCCAATTCAGAACTCTCAATTTTCTTCTACATGTCCATCTGCCTACCCTTGTGCCAGATCTACACTTTCTTATTAGTATCCTATATAATAAAATGCTAATATGCAAGTTGTCCCCTCGATCGGGAGTTCAACCAGGGGGTGGGGCTGGCCGGCCAACCATCTGTGGCCCCTCCCCCCAGCTGGCCCCATCCATGATTGACCCCCACCTCGATTGGGGGCAGGGCTGGCCAGCCAACCTTCCATGTCCCCTCCCCCAAGCTGGCCTGACCTGATTGGCCCCAATCAGGGTGGGCCGGCCAGACCCCACCTGTGCACGAATTCGTGCAACCAGGCCTCTAGTAGCTTTATAATACATCTTAATTTCTGGTGGAGCAAGTTTTGCCACTTGTTTTCATCAAGAGTGCTTGACTTATACTAGCAATCTGTATTTTCACATAACTTATATAATTCATCAGTTTGTCACTTTCAAAGAAAACCTGTTGAAATTTTTATTGAGATTTCATTAGATCTACAAGCCATTGGTGTAGAATAGACAACGTTAAAATATTGAGACTAAAGATATATAAACATCATTCATTTATCTGTTTACTTATTTCTTTAATTTCTCCCAATATATTTTATGTTAGAGCTCCATAGTTTTCTATGTAATGGTCTTGCTCACTTTTTAAATTATTTCTAGGTATTTGATATATTTAAGATGTTAATGAAAGTGGTAACCATTTTACTGTCTTATTTTCTACATATGTTATATATAATTATACCTTAATATTTTCTTTTATGTTATATAATATAATGTTATATCTAGCAACTTTGCTATATGCATTTATGAATTCTAGTAATTTATTTTATGAATTTTTAAAATAATATACTTTGTAAATAATGAAGGTTTTATTTCTTCTTTTCTAATATATACTTTAAAATTGTTTTTCTGCATTATTTGCTTTATTCCACTGATAAGGATTTTTACTATAATAACAAAAATCATTGCACTCTTATAATTTTAAAAGATAAAACATTCAAAATTTTATCATTAAATTGATGTTTGCCCTAGGATTTTAAAAATATATATCTTATCCCTGTCTCGTGGCTCAATGGTTGAACATCAAATTATGAACCAGGACTTATGGTTCGATTCCCAGTCAGGGCACATGCCCCAGTTGTGGGCTCAATCCCCAGTAAGCATCATGCAGGAGGCAGGCAATCAATGATTCTCTCTTGTCATTGATGTTTCCATCTCTCTCACAATCTGAAATAATAATAATAATAATATATATATATATATATATATATATATATATATATATATATATATAGTATACTGTTATCTGTGTCTATGAGGTGTGTTTTTTTCTGAACCCCTTCATCTTTTTCACCCAGCCCAAAACACCCCCTCCACTCTGACAGCTATCAGTCTGTTCTCTATCTACAGTCATTTTCTATTTTGTTTGTTAGTTTATTTTGTTCATTAGATTCCATACATACATGAAATCATATGGTACTTGTCTTTCAACAGCATGGTGATTACCAGAGGGAAAGAGAGGTAGTAGAAGGGGATATAGGATGGATAAATGGTGATTGAAGGAAACTTGACTTGGGGTGGTGAATACACAATATAATATACAGATGATGTATTATAGAATTGTATACCTGAAACCTATATATTTTTATTAACCAACTAGAGGACTTGTGGTTGAAATTCATGCACGGGGGTGTCTCTCTGCCCAGCCTGCACCCTCTCCAATCTGAGACCCCTCGGGGGATGTCCGACGGCCGCTTTAGGCCTGATCCCCAGGGGATCAGGCCTAAAGCGGCCATCAGACATCCCTCTCACAATCCAGGACTTCTGGCTCCTAACCACTCACCTGCCTGCCTGCCTGATTGCCCATAACCACGCTGCCTGCTAGCTTAATAGCCTCCCAACCACTCCCGTGCTGGCCTGATGCTGAACTGCTCCCATGCCGGCATGATCATCCCCAACTACCCTCCCCTGCCAGCCCGATTGCCCCCAGCTGCCTTCCACTGCAGGTCTGAGGGGACTGGGGGACTGAGGCTGAATGAGGCTGGATGCTGTGGGGACTGGATGAGGTGGGGCTGAGGGGACCTGGGGACTCTGGCTGGATGAGGTGGTGCTGAGGTGTCTGGAGTACTGAGGCTGGATGAGGCAGGGCTGAGGGGACTGGGTGCTGCCATCTTGTGGCTGTGGGTACCACCATCTTGTGAGGGTGTGGGAGTCAATTAGCATATCCCCTCTTTATTGGCTGTGGGCACCGCCATTTTGTGAGGGTGTGATGGTCAATTAGCATATTCCCTCTTTATTAGGTAGGATGTCATGCCAATCCTATATAATAAAAGCCTAATATGCTAAGTGTCTGGTCATCTGGTTGGCTGTTCAACCAATCAAAGTATAATATGCTAATGATATGCTAAGGTCACTTAACTGCTCACTATGACTTGCACTGACCACCAGGGGGCAGACAGTTGACCGGTTGACGAGTCACTAGGACATGCACTGACCACCAGGGGTAGACCCTCCAACTGGTTGGTTAGCTTGCTGCTGGGGTCCGGTCGATCAGGACTGAGCAAGACAGGCCGTACATGCCCTGGAGCCCTTCTGTGGTCCCTCCCCGGCTGGCCAAACTCCTGTGTCTCTCCCTGGTCCCGATTGTGCACCAGTGGAGTCCCTTGGCCTGGCCTGTGTCCTCTCACAAACTGGGACCCCTCAGGGGATGTCAGAAAGCCAGTTTCAGCCTGATCCTGCAGGCCAGGCTGAGGGACCCCACTGGTGCATGAATTCGTGCACCAGGCCTCTCATTTCCTATAATCTGGAAGTTCTATATTACATTTCTCTGTCCATGTGAAGTGGTAACATTAAATTTGTAAACCACATACTCAAATTTTTCCAATAAATTCTAGAACATTTCTATCCTCCCAACTTTCTTAGCGTGTTTAACTGTTAACAAACACATCTTATTTTAGTTGAATTTAATTTACTCTCTTTTATAACACACTGAAAAAATATGACTTTCTCTATTTTACTATCAGACTATGCCTATTTCCTACAGAAGTCAAGGAATTTATACATGAATATATTTTTGTTTTTTTACATGTGGATAATATTCCTAAATTAAAAAAAAAAAAAAACTTATCAGGCAACTTTCACCACCATGTATAGGCTTCTTCAAGTACATATACCAGTCATGAAACCTGATACAAAATAAATCTTCAGAGTTGAGCAGAATTTCTACCATTATCAAAATATGAGCACAGAGTTTCCATGGAGCACATGGAGAAATATTTCAGTGGGTACTTAAAAGCATGCAACAATAATAGCTAATGTTTATATAGGACTTTATTTGGGCCAGAACTATTTTACCATTCTAAGAAATATGTACATATTTAATATAATCTTCACAACAACCCTGTGGAATAGGTACGATTTTTATATTATTACTCCTATTTTACAAATAGAGAAACTAATACAGAAAGTTAAGTAAATTGCCTAATGTCACTTAGTTGGTGAGTGTCATAGCTGGAATTTGAACCTCAAAAACCCATGTTCTTAAACTACTATCTGGCATATTAATAAAAAATAATTCATAAAAATCAGTACCCACCTGCAACTTACATCAATCATTAGAAGCACATGTTTGAAATAGAAATGTATGAATTAGTATTTTTATAATGGCTTGTAATAGGTAATCGAAACAGAAAGCAGTAAGCCGAGGCCAGTCTTTGAGAAGCATTTTAACTTTAAAACCCAGGTATAGAGCCTTTCACTAATTTTAGAAATTCCTTTGCTTAAACCTTTAAACATTACATTACCTAAAAATACTGCCTTTGTAATCAAGAAGCCATAAAAATAAATGCCCTAGATTTGCCAAGTTTAACTGTAACAAATAGTAATAATAACGAAAATCTAGGTCTATATAATACCTAGTACTTGCTCACAGATCGTAGTTACATCACTCCAACCTGACTACCTGAATATTCTGTCATAAAGATCCCATCTGAAGGGGCATAACCCCTATTTCCAGTCAATATGCATGCACTACATGAATAAAATGAGTCTCATGTTATAAGATGGACAAGCAAGTGCAGTGCGAAGTAGGAGATCCAAGTACTCAAATATCCCTGACTCCAGTTAGTGTGACAACCTTACTGTTGCCATGCAATAACATGAAATTCAACTCAGACCCAGCCACCGATTTCAAGAGCTCAAACTCCATGATCTCCTGATCTCCCCCAATTCTCTCTGTTCCCCGGGGTCTCTTCAGCTCTCTGGTAGCAATCAGCTTTACAGTTTCAGGTCCATAGGGGCCCAGGGAGATCAAATAATGTCAAAGAAGATAGGAATTCTGAGAAAGCATACACTTAATCACCTCTGAGTAAAAGAAGAGTAAATGAGCAAGGGGAGAATGGTTACATATATGGAGCTATTTTCATCTGACAGGTTATTAACTCCATCTGTGTATATACCTTTCTATTCTTCAGCCTTTCAATGTAAAACAGCATCATTTCCAGTCAGTGTGCTTAAAGAAAAACTAGTGCAGGATTATAAAATAATTTGAAAAAATATATAGTGTTCTATAATATTCAGTGAGATTTATTTCCTCTCTTGCAGAATAAGTCTCTATTGTACACACAATTGGCATTTCAGATGCATTTTGTTGCATTTTTGACACACTTTTCAATATTCATAAATGGCCCAAAAAGCCATTTATTAGAGATTTCAAAAATGCTTTTTAATCTCCTACACAATGACATAAATCCTAAGTCTTTTATATGATTTCACTTAAAGTTGTGTTCAAATAGAGTAATTATTTTTAAGTGCACATGCTTAAAATATGTATAAAATATTTATTTATTAAAGCTGGTAGGTTTTGATTGCCTGTATTTTGATGGTGAGTTATGAATCCTGTACGTTTAAGAGGAAATGTATTTTCATGCCCCAAAGCTAGAAATCTTTTTAAAACATATTGAAAAGGAAGTGTTATTTCCCTGGTCTGTTGCAGTACACAGTACTTTGTAAAATAAATACTCCAAAATGATTTGACTTCATAATAGTAATTGTCTAAAAACTGCCCCAAGGTTGTGTCTGCATTGCAGATTTTGTCTGGTTGCTAACTATTATGGTTCTGTTAATACTCTAAAACACTGCCTATTATGGAAATGCCAACTGCTCTGTAGTCCACATGAATTAAATATTGCAAATTAAAGTACAAGTTGTGCAACTTCTCCTACGAAATACAATGACTGCTATTTGCCTATATAATTTCAAAAAATATATGAGCAACAAGAATTAGTATTAGCGCTTGGGCACCACAATTAAAAATATTGTTGAATTTTTTATAATCCAGTCTTGTATTATATTGTATTTGGTGACTAGTTCATTATGAGTTACATCAGAAAGTAAGATGGCCTTCCCTAACTCAGTGATGAACCATACACTATTATTATTTACTAGAGGCCCGGTGCATGAAATTCATGCACAGCTAGGGTCCCTAGACCTGGCCGGCAATCAGGGCCAATCTGTGGGGTGACCAGTGGGGTGATCGGGGGGGCCCCCATTGGCACCCGCCTTGGCTGGCCTGGCACCGCCCACTCGCCATCCCCACCCACCACCACTGCCACTGGTTGCCTTCCTCTGCAGGGTGCCCGGCAGGGAGATCAAGGGGCCTCCACTGGCACCTGCCTTGGCTAGCCTGGGACCTGTGGGCAGTTCCTGCATTGAGCATCTGACCCCTGGTCAGTGCATGTCATAGCCACCAGTCATTCCACCAGTCATTCCACCATTTGGTCGATTTGCATATTAGGCTTTTATGATATAGGATTAGGGGCTTGAATACAGGTACTTAATCTGTCATTCTTTGGTAGATATTTTAAACTATCCTATATAATAAAGAGGTAATATGCAAATTGACCCTCATGCCCTTGCATCACAAGAAGGCCACCCCCATATCATCACAAGATGGCCGCCCCCACATTGTCACAAGATGGCTGGCAGGGAAGGGCAGTTGGGGGCAATCAAGCCAGCAGGGGAGCAGTTAGATGTCAATCATGCTGGCAGAGGAGCAGTTAGGCATCAATCAGGCTGGCAGGGGAGCAGTTGCGGGCTATCAGGCTGACAGGCAGAAGTGGTTAGGGGCAATCAGGCAGGCAGGCAGGTGAGTTGTTAAGAGCCAGCAGTCCCAGATTGTGAGAGGGATGTCCAACTGCCTGTTTAGGCCCGATCCCACAGGGATCCCAGATTGGAGAGGGTGCAGGCTGGGCTGAGAGACACCCCCAGTGCATGAATTTCATGCACCAGGCCTCTAGTAATTTATAAAGGGAATAGAATTTGAAACAAAGATGGTTCATCCAATGAGAAAAAATGAGAATGTCAAAAACACCATATCAGAAGCCAACTCACCCACTTCAAATTCTGAACATCAATAAGAGCATATTCTACCACCTGCCCCCACGGTCCCTTCCACAGAGTCAAGGAGAAAAGAAATAGGAAGGTTGATGGTAAACAACATCCTATGCAACTTAAGCTAGCCTCTTCTTTTGATATCTCTATTATGTCTGTTCTAAAAGTGACCAGATCCAACTATATATATGAATAGAAAGCATAAAGTCTTAAAATTCCAGGGAATAATTTATATAATACAGAATTACATGTGCTATATACTATCACTTACATAAAGAAACAGCATTAACCTGCTTCTTGAACTCTTCCCTGAAAATATTCTTTCCATATAAAGAATGTGCTTGCAATCCGGCCATCATTTTTTCTTCTCCAAAAAGATGTTAGTCAAGAAGGAGTTAGACAGCATCAAGTATATTTTAGTCACTGTAAAGGTATTTTAAAAAGAGTATAATACCTGTCTTACCAGTAAAAAAAAAAAAAAAAGAAAAGAAAGAAAAAGTCATATCTGGATGGCTAAAGAAAGCATATTATAAGTGTTATTAGAAAATAATTAGTCTGGCCTGACTGGTCTGGCTCAGTGGATAGAGCATCAGCCTGTGGACTGTAGGGTCCCAGGTTCGACTCTGGTCAAGGGCATGTACCTTGGTTATGGGCACATCCCCAGTGGGGGATGTGCAGGAGGCAGCTAATCAATGTTTCTCTCTCATTGATATTTCTAACTCTCTATCCCTCTCCCTTCCTCTCTGTAAAAAATCAATAAAATATATTTAAAAAAATAGTAATTAGTCTGGTATGTATTAGAACAAACTAGAATGTTTTTAAATTATACTTGTTGTGGGCATTAAGGGAGAAATAGAAGACTTTGGCCTCTGTCATTAAAGAAAGTATAGGTATTGAATTGACTGGTGGAGAGGCAAGAAGATATTTCCTATGGAAGGGTGAGAATTTGGAAAATGGTACAAAATGGGATTGAGCATGCAGGATATAGAGATTCACTGATCTGAGTGAAGTAGATAGCTTCAGCAATAAGATGTTTATGACAGTACATATTTAATGGTCAGTGTTAAATGTTACATGAGCATATGTAGAGACAAACCACCAAACAGATTGAAGTAGGAAAATTACAAGCTGTGGGCTTTGTCTTAGAAGATTAATCAAGAAGAAGGGGCAAAATGGAATATTAAGAAACTATGATTGATATGTATTTTAAATGTGCAAAACATACTAAAAACTATTACAGGTTTTTTTCTGGGTTGGACTCCCAGCAACTCTATTTACTAGCTATTTGATGCAGGACAAACTTCTCAATTTTATGTCCTACAGTTTTTTTTATCTAAAATTTGAGATAAATACCTACATTATTGGATTATTATAAAAATTAAATGGATTAATACAGATTGAAAACTTGGAGTGGAACTAGCACATCATAAGTACTCAATAAAATGTCACTGTTATTATAATTATTATCATTTACATGTACATGTTGCATAAGCACACAATTTTTTACATTAATTTCCCATATTGTAAAAATTGCCTTGAGGAGAGAGGATTATGCATTTTTAAACATTATATCCATAGCAGTTTTTAAGGTGCTAGTCATAAATATTCCCTGAAGAAAAAAAAATCAATATGGAAAGGGAAAGATGGACTAATATTGGATAATGATTATTAATGTCTTAGTAGAAAAGTTCATGAGAGGAACAAGATTGCACCAACTCTGTCTCAGCCTCCTCAGAACTTGGAGAAACTCAAATGAGCCAACAGTCATGTGTTCCAAGGGATGTATGAAAATTCCTGAAATTATGCACAATAGCAAACTGACAGCTTGATCATGC
Source organism: Cnephaeus nilssonii (assembly GCF_951640355.1). Lineage (NCBI taxonomy): Eukaryota > Metazoa > Chordata > Mammalia > Chiroptera > Vespertilionidae > Cnephaeus > Cnephaeus nilssonii. The sequence continues at coordinate 71,470,580 of NC_137074.1, read as the reverse complement.
TAGATCTCCCCAAACCGGCATAGAAGCACACAGGAAATGTAGGAGGAGCCAGGAAAGCTGAAGAGATGAACTAGGAAGGGGCTCTTCAAATACAACAGTCTCGGGTCTTCTAAAACATATAAAAGGGCAGGCACAAAAATTAGTATGCGAGGAGATGAATAATGGGGCCAGTTACTTAGGGAAGAGAGGTTTCACCGTCTCCTTCAGAAAGGTGAGAGAGAGAGAGAGAGAGAGAGAGAGAGAGAGAGAGAGAGAGAGACTTAGGCATTTCATGGCTAATGTGAGCAAACAGCATGTAGCTATGGATGCATCTAGATTAACAAGCCACCAGCTGGTCCTAGGAATTTGAGAAGCAGATCTCTTATGTCAAAACAACAAGGACATAACAATCAGGAGGCCTAGTGCCTGCCTTTGAAATATTCCTTACGCTTACAATCTTACTGTTCAAACCTCCAGTTGCTGGAACAAGGTGAAAGCAGTTCAAAATATAAGGCTTGTGGTAACAGGGTTAAGATAGCAGGTCAACCTGATATGCAACGGCTTAAATTCAGTAGATATTATTTTCTTTGATTCAGTTTAGTTTAACTTATGTTCAGAATTCTTGCAAGATGTGGTGTATGGAAACAAAAGAAGAGCAAATAATTCAGTATAAGAGAACTCTGAAATAAATCACAAACCAAAAACAATCCCTAAGAATGCTTAATATAGGACCTCTGTGGTAGTTTGATCAGCCTGGAGATTACCTATGTATACAAAGTGACAAATATGGAACGGAATTATGTTGGAAAGATATGTCTGAGGGAGCAATCTAATCATTCTATAGATGCTACAAAACTTAACTTCCCAGACACTGTATTTTCAGTGGGTTCCTTAAAGAGGAAAGACGGGCTTTTGTGGTGAGCTGGTCTAGAAGAGAAAAATTGAACATATAATTACTTAAATACTCCAATGCCATTTCCTCAATGAGGCTTTCTCCAGATTAGTGAACATTTGGTCCTATCCAAAATGTATACATCAACAGGTCCTTGAAATTTGATCCTGTCAAAAACATCCACACTTTCCCTAGTTAGTGTGGCTCACTTGGTTGGCCCGACGTCCCATACACCTAAAGGTCAAGGGTGCAATTTCTGGTCAGGGCACATACCTAGATTATAGGTTCAATCACCACTCAAGTCAGGGTGTATGTAGGAGGCAGACAGACCACCAGTCTTTCTCTCTTCCTCTCTCTCTCTCTCTCTCTCTCTCTCTCTCTCTCTCTCTCTCCCCTTTTCTCTCTAAAAAAATCAATGAAAATGTAATTGGGTGAGGATTTTAAAAAAAGACAATACTTGGAAAACATCCCTGGGTTCAAATAGCTCATAATGTTTATTTACACTTTTGGTTTACAAGATAATACATAAAAATACTATCATGTTTTATTGGTTCAATAATTGTGGACAGGGCCAAATATTAAGGACCTTTTGGTATGGACCCAGTGTCTCTGGATGTTGTGGATAGGACCAAATGTCCTGTAGGCTTTCCTAAGTTCCCCTATAGAAAACAGGTGCACAGCACTCACTCTATCACAGAACTCATCTGTGGATACATTTACAATTTCCTTCTTGTTTATTTTCTTTTTCACCCAATCGAATATAAATTTCATGAGACAGAGTATAGTAACTGTTTTAAGAAACAATACACCATAATAAGTAAGAATACAGATTTGAAGACTAGAATTATAGTTTGGGGAACAATGTTTAACCTCTTTATGCCTCAGTTTCCTCACCTGTAAAATCATATCTAATAAAAGAGTAATATGTAAATTGACTATCACTCCAACACACAAGATGGCTGCCCTCATGTGGACACAAGATGGCCAGCAGGAGATGGCAGTTGGGAGGGACCAGGTCTGTAAGGGAGGGCAGTTGTGGGCGATCAGGCCTGCAGGGGTGGGCATTTAGGGGTGACCAGGCCTGCAGGGGAGGGCAGTTAGGGGCAAACAGGCTGGCAGGGAAGTGGTTAGGGAGTGATCAGGCTGGCAGGCAGAAGCAGTTAGGGGCAATCAGGAAGGCAGGCAGGTGAGCAGTTGGGAGCCAGTAGTCCTGGATTGTGAGAGGGATGTCTGACTGCCCGATTAGGCCCGATCCTACCGGGTTGGTATTTGCCCTTTCTCTATATTAAAAGTGTCAGAGATGAAAGAAAATTAGTAAAATGTATATGAAAATCTCCCTCCTGTCAGAGTCTGGGTTGCACCATGGGACCTAGAGTCAAGTCCCCGCCCACCGCCCGCACACGCTTTGAAAACGCAGGAGACCCAGACTCGGCCAGCCCCACCCCCATTGGGTGAGACCCAGACCTGGCCGGCCCCAACCCTGTCAAGCCCCTCTGGGTGGGGGGGGTGCACTCAGATCCCACAGCCCAGTGCCAGGCAGGGGGCACAGCCTCAGGTCCCCCAGCCCCGGTGCTGGGGCAGGGTCGCAACCTGAGGTCCCATGGCCCAGCTCTTGGGCAGGGGGCATGGCTTGAGGTCCATGTCAAGCCCCACCAGGTGAGGGGCAGCCTGAGGTTCCTGTCAAGCCCCGCCGGGGCAAGGGGCACAGCCTGAGATTCCCTGGCCTGATGCCGGGGCGGGGTCGCAGCCTGAGGTCCCCTGGCCTGACACTGGGGTGGGGGGTGTGGCCTGAGGTCCCTCACCCTGGCCAGGCTCCATACAGCCTCAGGTCCCTGTTTTTCTGTCATGACATTACAGCGTCCTGGCTAATTTGCATATTCCTCTATTATGTATATAGATAGAAGATTGTTTATAGTTCCTGCATCATTTTATAGTTTCTCAGCAACTAATTCAAAAATAAAACTAAAATCTTTGGGGATCCTGAAAATTTGACATTTAAAAGGGAAGGTTTTACTTGGAAAGGATGAGTGAGGCAGGTCTAGGTCGTGCTGAATTGCTAAAAGCACTAAATGTCTCCGAGCTTTCAGGCAAGCAGCAAGGGGCACTTGAGTCAAGGATATACAAAGACTAGAGTGTTCCCTCTACGCCTTCTCTTGTAAAGGGCCCCGGGCATCATTGATTGCCTGAGTTCATCTACATTTGTGAATTCTGTTTCTGCAAAAAGGTCAGGCCTTTGGTCAGATATCGCTTAAACCATTGTGGATGAAGTCTTCATTCTTTTTTAATGTAGATAAATTAAGATTGAGAGAAGGTAGTTGGCCACAAAACTGACAGTTTCAAAACTTCAGTGTCTTTCTAAATATTTACCTTCATTATGAGGCTCTTCAAGTGGGTGCTGAAATATTAGCAACTTCACCTACTAATTGCCCACAGCCACATTCCAACATCTATGCAATAAATATAGATGTCTGTATTGCAATAGATACCGGAGGTGACATGGTGAATATGGGAAACATAACACGGCCATTGTGGGACCCCTGTATCAAGAGGAAAGCTCTGATGTTCTACTCTATTCCAGTTCTTAGCAAATTTCTAAGTAGAGACTACTACTATCAGCGGGACATTACTCTTTTTTAAAAAATTAAATCTCTATTGCTGAAAGTATTACTCATGTCCCTTTTTTCTCCCATTGACCTCTTATAGCCTGCCCCTGCCCCCACCCCAGGCCTCCACCTTTTTCTTTGTGTATGAGTATAATAATAAAAGATAACGCAGCAGCCCTTCAGCGACCTGCACCATGATCAGTAGTAGATATTCAGCTGAGGCAGAAACAATGTGATGGGTTCATAAAATCCCATTTTGTTTTTCTCCTAAAAATACAAGAAGGCCACATTTTCAAATTGCCCTTGCTATTAGGTCAGGGCTATATGATTAGCCTGTCTACTAGTAGTGGGATGTGAATGGAACTAATAAGTGTAACTTCCAGTCAGAAGAAGTTAAAAGAGGGTATAAGTCCTCCACCCACTCTCTTTTTCTAAAACCACTTAAGACCTGCTGCTAAATTCACATGAATAAGAAAGAAAACATTTCCATATTAAGCCACTGCTATTTCATGCCCTAATTTGTTACATAGCACATCCTTGCCTAACCTAACTAATACACAGTGTATTCTAAACAAGTTGCTCTTCCAAATAAACTGAAGATTAGTCATTAAACAAATGTGCTTTGAAGTTCAATAGGCCTGCTTTTAAATACCAAGTTCATATCTTATGATTGGGATCTTTGGAAGTTGAATGATATCTGAGTCTTAGTATGTTTTCTCGCTAAAATATATAGAATACCACATGCTATGCCAGATTACTACATATAATATCTTAGGTAACTAAATACATGAAAAAAAAGAGTGTGTGTGTGTGTGTGTGTGTGTGTGTGTGTGTGTGTGTGTGTGTGTTTATGCTCCTCTGGTCTTCTGGGTACATAAAACAACTCAATGAATGCTAATTTCTTCTCTCTTGTATTATTTCCAATCAATATAACGTGACTAGAAATGAGTTAGAAGCCTGTAATAATACTTTCAAGGATAAAATACACCTGAATATTCAGTCCCTTTTTTATGGATGGACAAACTGAGGTAGAGAGAAATAAACACCATTGCCTAGAGTAACATGCTCTTCGTTCTATCATACTACCTGCTGTTGAATTAGATAAAATTTTAAAAGTGTTAGGAAAAAGTGCATCCAAAAATAAAAAGTGTTAGGAAATGTAATAAATTACTGTGCTTTATCTAGATACTATGGTATCTACCTGTGGAATTTAAAGAATTATTCACCTGTGAGTTTTATGCTAAAGAGCTTCTTAGTCTTGTCCAACCATACTGAAATTAGAGACACAGATGTTTCCAGCAGTGTCAAGGATGGTGTCAACAAAGCAGTGTTCTTTCCTCCATGTAAAGCCAACTGGCTCTTGTATAAATAACTATAACTGCTCACCAAGGTAGACTTAGGTCTGAATTCCAGTTTAACCACCTCCCAAATCTAGGGCTCCAGGCAGTTTCACCACTTGTTAACTTTAGGATCCTAACTTTCAGTTTTCTCCTCCATGAAATCAGGATGAGAATATTTCCTACATAGAATTTTTCTGTGTATTAAAAGAATTAATGTTTCTAAAATCTCTTAGTACAGTGTCTGACAACTAAGTACCCACTAATGATAATTAGTAAGTACCCACTAATGATAATTATCATGATGAGCAAAAAAAAATCCATACCTCTCAGAATAATCATACAATAGATATATCTAGGTATAAATATTAACATGCACATGTATAATATAATATATGTTACATATACTAAATATTTTATTTTGGTACCTCTATGGAAATGCTGTTATAATTTAGTTATCACAAAGCATTTCACAGTTGCAAAATGTGAATGAGATATGATATTATATAATATAGACTTGAAGATACAATTTTATGAACTAAATTTTCAAAAATGTTTGCAATATTAGTGTAGCCTTTTAAAGCAACACATTAACTAGCAATTTTTCTCTGACGTAATTATAATATAACCAAATTTCCAAATTTTATCAATTACCTAAAATCATCATTATAATCTCAATTATGCACACCATAGCTGCTCCTGCTGTGGAATATAATATGGAATATAGAGAGTAAAGCATAGAGATCCAAAGACATGCTCAGTCTTGCTTTCTATACAAAGTAATTAGCTTGTTTTTTGCTCATTTTCATTTTTTGTGTGAAATTGAAGTGAATAATGTTGAGCTGTCCATCCTTCAGGGCAATAGAACACTGCTAACTTTTTGAAGAATACATTAATAAATTAAAGACTAAAGTAATCATCCCTGAACTGTTTCTCTTGCCCTCTAGAAAATTATCTGCTATGCCTGTGCTTCCAGGATCTTTTGAATTGTCAGCACCATTCAAAACATTTCTTATGATTTCACCATGGATGTCATTTCTTATTGTCTCTATTGCTTCTCACACTGCCCTTTCCGGGCCTGAATGAAATGACAAACTGGACTAATAATTTTGAATTAGGATCTGTAATAACTCTCAGCCCTTTGACAGGTATGGGTTTCAAGATGCTTTTGTGCCTACTGAGATATTGCTTTCTCAACCTCAACCTCCTGCATTCCTCCCATGGGAATCAGAAACTGTCTCCAGCCCTGATTTACACCCCCATTTTCTGACTATGATTGGACCTGACTTCTCAACTGCAATAATTACAACAGGGGTCTAAAATAATCCAGAGTCCCCTTGGAGTTGAACCTTCTGTACCTTCTACGAACATCTGGCTAGAATCCTGCTTCGACCCAGAGGAACTTCCACACTCCTGAAACCACACAGTTCCATCCACCTGTCTCAGAGTAGCACTACGGCATGGAAACAGACCTGATTCTCCGGATATAGGTTCAAGCCTATATGGAGAACAAATTGGCTACATCAACTTGGATCCTGAATCAAATTCCTGCCACCATCCTCACAGGCAAGCCCTCCAGCTGAGCAGGTTTTCCTATTCCTACAGGGCACTGCCTGTTCCTAACTTATTTCTCTCTTCATGCAGGCTGAATAATTTAGGACTCATCATGTCCCATGACCTGCCCTACTAAGTGTATTACAATAAATACCTTTGGTAACCTAATTATCTCCTCTTTCTCTCTGGAATCTTTCATTCACAAAATGCCAATGAAAAGTACCCTCAGATGTACCAAGTATTATTCTAGGATACTTTGGGCTCATTTCTAACGCCTCATCAGCAAAATAATATGGGATTCTCTACAGTTCTAATTCTGAGTTAAAACAGAATTAGTTTATGCTATATACAGTCTGTTTGGAATATACTGTATTAGTTTGCTCAGGCTGCCATAAGAAATTATGAAGATTGGTGACATAAGCAACAGAAACGTACAAGTGGACCCTTGAAAAACACTGAGGTTAGGGGGCACTGACCCCCTCCACTGTCAAAAATTTGTGTGTAACTTTTGACTCCCCCAAAACTTAAGTTGTTCCTCAATATCTGCCAGGAATTGGTTTCAAGACCCCCAGCAGATACCAAACTTCATAAGCACTCAAGTCCCCTATAAAAATAGTATAGATCAATGCATACAGTTGGCCCTCTGCATCTGTGGCCTCCCAACCATTGATTGAAAACAGTACAGGTATTTATTGAGAAAAATCCTATCAAATAAAAGAATAATATGCAAATTGACTGTCACTCCAACACACAAGATGGCCGCTTCCATGTGGTCAAAGATGGCTGACCCCATGTGGACACAAGATGGCCACCACAAGATGGCCTGCAGGGGAGGGCAGTTGTGGGCAATCAGGCCAGCAGGGGAGAGCAGTTGGGGGGGGGAACCAGGCCTACAGGGGAGGGCAGTTGGGGGGACCAGGCCTGCAGGGGAGGGCAGTTGGGGTGACCAGGTCAGCAGGGGAGGGCAGTTGGGGTGACCAGGTCAGCAGGGGAGGGCAGTTGGGGGGGACCAGGCCTACAGGGGAGGGCAGTTGGGGGCAACCAGGCTGGCAGGGGAGTGGTTAGGGGGTGATCAGGCTGGCAGGCAGAAGTGGTTAGGGGCAATCAGGCAGGCAGGCAGGCAAGCAGTTGGGACCCAGCAGTCCCAGATTGGAGAGGGTGCAGGCTGGGCTGAGGGACACACACATCCCCCCCCCCCCCATTCACAAATTTCATGCACTGGGCCTCTAGTCTTTATATAATTGGACCTGCACAGTTCAAACCTGTGTTGTTCAAAGGTCAGCTGCATTTTTTTCACATTTCTGTAGGCTAGAAGTCCAAGACTAAGGTGTCAGCAGGTTAGGTTCCTCCTGAGGTCTCTCTCCCTGGCTTGCAGATGGCTACCTGCTTGTTGTGTCCTCATGGTCTTTTCTCTGCACACCCATATTGATGTCTCTCTGTGTCCAAATCCCCTCTTATAAAAAAGGCATTTGCCTGTCCTGAATGTTAAATGCTAATGTTTAAAAAGGATTACAAATTTTAAGAGGGGGATTGCCAGGGAATTTTTTAACTACTTAATGACCAATTTTCTCCTCATAGGTCTTACAGCTAATTGTCAGGATTTTTTTCTACTCTAAATTAAGTAGTAGGTGGGAGTGTGTACAGGGGGCAACAGATCTCTCTCTCTCTCTCTCTCTCTCTCTCTCTCTCTCTCTCTCTGTCTCTCCTTCTTACTTCCTGTCTCCAAAAAATAAAAATAAAAACATATTTTAAATCTGATTTCCTAAAATAGGTTGGACAATAGTGTAAATAGTTACTGTACCTTGATAAACCTAAAGTTTCAAAGTCATCTGTAACTAATGCTTCAGAAAGGAATATAATAGTCTATCTATGCATTAGCATGTTTTCTTTATACTGCAATCAGTTATATTCCCTTCAGTTTTTCAATAAACATTTCAAATCAACAGATGTTTTATGGTATGCTAGCCTGGAATGTAGACAACCTAAGATGACTCCTGGAAGCAGTGTGTTCACTAATTCCTATTATTGGTATAAAATGAAAAAACAGGATTCACCTTTTACTGATGAAATAAGCAGGAAATGAATGCCATAAAGCGACCCATTTCATTCTGTGGTTTTAGGGGTTGATTTTTCTCCCCACTGGCGTTACTATTTTGAAATGCTAAAGGTTCTCCTTCCTGGATTTAATGATTTTGATTAGATAGGGTACTGGCTAGTATTGATGGGATAGAACTTTAGAATCCACACAGTGGGAGGCTCCCAGGATGCAGATGGCCCTGCTCATATTCCTATCACCACTGTTGGGCAGGGTGCCCACCTGGCACACGGCCCTCTGGGAACCAAAGAGCGGGGTGGGGAAGGATACCTCCTGCTGGCTTTCCTCTCAGACCATGTTCCTGAAGTTCCCAGCTCCTGCCTCTCTGGTCCCCATTCTTCCTTTTGTTTCAGCTCTCTGCTGGGCTCAGCTTCTCCTCTTTTTTCCATCCTCATGCTGCAATGGATTTCATAACAGAACTTTGCACCCTCGTGGGAGTATAACTGTAGAACAAATTCCTTGAACGGGATTTGCAGGAGCTGTTCAATACTTTTTTAATGAGTGAAAAGCAAAGGTGGATCACTAAGAAAACTCTTCGCTTTCCTTTCACTATGGAAAGAGCACAGGTTTCTATCCTATTCTAAATTATGTTAAAAGCATTTGTGGCCATAGAAATGGCCAGTAAAGAGCATTTGTGGCTGTGGGAGGGGCGAGAAGCAGAGGGGAGCTCAGAGAGAAAGAAAAGAAGGAACAGAGAAAAGAAGGAGAGAGAAAAATGAGTTTGTCAGGAAAATGAGAGGAACAGTTGGTAGGGAGGGAAAGATTTAAAAACTCTGCCCAAGCACAGACATTCACCTCCAAAATTAAAATTGTCTGCTGATTGTAGCTGAAAATCCACAGCGCAATTTTTTTCTTTCTTATTTTCATATCATAGTTTCCTCAGGCTGACATAATTACCTTTTGAGGTTTCAACAGCATACGGCAAAATTGTAACTTCTCCATTTTAAAAATTCTGTATTTTCAGAAGGGAGCTAAAGCCTCTTTTTTTTTTTTTAACACGTAACAGGTGGTTAGCTGTTAACAATTAACTATATACCTAAAGAGTGACATAATTAGCCCATGTATGTTACATTCCCATTGCAGGATGTCCTATCATTGATTTTTTAATATCAGACTTTATTTAATAATAAACTAGTTATGTGAAATTTATTCACAATTCTAGCACTTCGCCAAATCCACCCAAGGTTCTCTTTCACGGAATAGCCATCTGTTTTCTCACTAGATTTTGCCCTGCAGCGGGGGACAGTCATGAGGATAGACATTGAAGAAAAGGAAAAAAAATATCAAAGCAGATATGCTCTGTCTTTCTCAAAACTAGCTTATTTTTTAATTTCATGTTCACATAAGGAACTGAAAATGTGTGGCTGACTCTCTTGTGGGAAGTGCGGACTAGTTGAGTGAAGGAACAGCTCCTTGCCTCAATGACAATGGTGGTGGGCATTATGGCGTCAGGGGAGCAGGGCGTCCTTAGATTGTAGACTCAGAAGTTTAACTGTATCAGCTCAGTGGGGGAGATCAGGCTTGGCAAAGGGAGAAAATGTAACCAAATTCTGAATAGGCTGCTTTGTAAACCTGACACCAATTGGTTAAGTTGAAATGTGAAACATACTTTTGAATCAAAAAAAATAGTTTTCTCCAGAATGAAGGTCGTTTTTACAAAATAATTGTATACCAAAATGCAACTGTGTGAGCATGCACTCTGAGCAAATGGGATAAACATGATAAAAAACAATAGCGCCTGCTCACAAAGCTAGTCTGTCAGGCAGATAGTCAACTCTGTCTTTGCAGTGTGCGACAGCCAAGGAAAAGGCTTGAGTAAACAGATGGGCAAGGCCATTTCCCAATAAAACTTCATATGCCAAACAGGCAGCAGGCAGGATTGGGCTTGGGCCTACCCTGCAAGTCATGGGCACAATTATATATGAGATTAATCATAACTCCCTGAGGTCAGTGTTACCAATTTTATGGGTGAAGAAACTGGGGCTCAAAGGAATTAATTGACTTCTAGAAGTTTCATATGTAAATAATGCTAATGAATTCTCCAGACTAGGGCTTCCTCTTTCCAGTAAGATTCTGTGACATTCAAGTTAGGTAATCAAAGTAATTTCATTGGGGCAATAGTAAAATTGTATTAGCTTTTCTTTTCTTTTTTTTGTTAAACGTCACCCAAGGATATTTTTTCATTGACTTTTATTTAAAGGAGTGGAAGGAAGAGAGAGAGCGACAGAGAGAAACATCAATGTGAAAGAGACACATTGGTTGGTTGCCTCCTGCATGCACCCTGACTAGGGACGGGAAACCTGCAACCAAAGGCACGTGTCCCTTGACCGGAATCGAACCTGGGACTCTTCAGTCCATGGGCTGATGCTCTCTCCACTGATCCAAAATGGCTAGGGCCTTATTAGCTTTTCTTAATCCAAAATAATCCACTCTCCAGGTAATTTGTATCCGTTGAAATGATCATCATTTTCCCCTTAGAGAAAATAACATTTTAATTCTCAAACTCCTTATTTTTCCAAATTCTATGAGTTCATACTAAGAGCAGGGTTTGAACGTTTACTCACAATATGATTCAGCTGCACAAAGAAAATAGCCTCTTAATTCGTTAAAACTGCATTTATCATTTTCACAACCTCTAACCATGCTGGATAGGAAGATTTTTTTGTTGTTGTTTTCAACTGGCCAGTTTTAATGTTTCTGTCTCTTCTGGTTTCAACAATCCTTATGCAGTCCTTTCAAAGTTAAACTCCCTATTGGGGTTTTTTAAAATGTGCCTCTTCATGTAATTTAGTTTTTAAGATAAATGCTCAGTCTTTCAGATTTCCCCCATACTCCCCTCAAGTGTATATGGGTGTGTGAGGGGGACTGACCTTGTCCTCATGGAAGTGGGTGAGGGACACGTGAGCAATGAAGAGATTCATTCCTCAGATCTGCAGGCTGTCACCTGGATCTCCATGGCCTCTTGTGCAGAATATATAAAGTGGTCTGCTCCCCAGATTGGTGATTGCTGGTGGACAAATGGCTGCAACAGGTTTTGGGGGTTACATGCTGGTATAGAACACACAATACCACCATTGTTACCAAGTCTCAAAGTCCTTACCTACAGTGGCCACTTTGTCTTGTTCCCAGACCTCTGCTACCCACCAGCAATTTCAACAACTCTTCATCACTTTTAAAGTATTCAGGAAGTTCTGGGATCCCAGAATGCCCTGCAGACCATCTACCTCCTGACTCACAACAAGGCCACGCACAATGACCATATGGCATGTTGGAAGTATCTGAAGACAGAGGTTTGTTTCCACCAGCCTGGATGGACTCGGGCCCCACATACCCATGGGAATATATCCAAAGTTGACTCTCCATTTTAAAATTTAGGCAGAAAACAAGAGCCCTTATTCCTGATGCACTCAGCCTCCTTTTTTCTGTCTTCCTCTCCCTACCAAATACCAGGACAACTGCAAGCAGGGCTCTCTCTCTCTCTCTCTCTCTCTTTTTCCTTAAGGACCTCCTGAAAATGGAAATGGAACTCTGAATCAAGTTTTATAGGCCTTGAATGTTATGCTTCATGAGGATATAAAAGAATCTAGAAAATCCTCTGTTGAACAAAGCTTGGCTTCAAGTCTATTATCTTCTGTAAACTTCTATTTGTAGTATCAGAAGCCGAATGTTTATTTCCTTTTTTTTTACTTCCCTTTTTAGCATTTTTAATTCCTCCCTGAGGTAGATATATTCCTAAAACTTCCTAAGAAATTAAGTGTGGATACGCCATACACACACAATCACACACATACATACACTTAAAATATATAAATTCCATTTAATAATGTTGACATATTTTATTATATTAAACTTCCATATTCGTAAAATTTTTTTTATTATTTATACTTTAAATTGTGTGCTTTCCGATGATCCAAAGAAATAAATTGGTAAGACATTTTCAAATGAAAAGTTGTACTGCAGAGATAAATCCTTTCACAATCCATGGATTCTTTTAACAGCAATAATAGAGAACTGCACATTTTCATTTCTTGAATAGATTGTATTTGGTTCCTAGTCCTCACTCCATAGACTTTTGGAAATAGATAAAGGGGAAGGGTATGTCTACAAACTATTATATAAGATAGCCAAGGTAGCATAATAAATTCATTTGGAATCCTTTCATTCTTGAAACCTAGATTAGAGTTCAAGCCACTGAATCGATACAGTGCTTCTGTAAACCTAAAAAGTCAAAAATTCTGGTCTCTGAGTGATGAGGTAATCTTATCACAACTTTCTAGAGTCAAGACTGAAATAATTTCCTCCTGCTCATGACATCATACTCACCTTCTCTGATCCATTCTGTCATTTGACTATTTTCTATGCAGAAAGCACATTTTGTAAATTTAATTTTTCAAAGCTCTTTCCTGAAAGCAGGTTAACCTATCCCCCTAATACTTTATTAAATTAATAAATGAAGTATAATTCCATGTATAGATGGGGAATCACACACATGTTTTAGGATATAGACAGTGTGCTACAAAGAACTGAAATTATAATTCAGTTTCCTAAATATTAGACCAGTTCACTGCCATTATTTCAAAATCATTCATTTTCTTACATTTGTTTTACAATTGTTTTGGTTCACCACATAAAGAATTATTTAGTCTGCTCTCATCTTTCTCTTTCTAAGTCCAATTTCAAATACTAATTTAGGGAATAGAACCGCCACTTTATGGGCTAAGCATTTTATAATTTTACTGTGATGTTGTCTTTGGGGAGTCATGTGACTGTTTTATTCAAATCTGTTATGAGTCATGTGGTAATGAGGTGTTTGCCCTAGTTACATTTCTAATTTTTAAGTTTTCTCTCTAGCTTCTTTTTTCTGATCCTTTGATTATTTTTGTGATATTTTAGCCTTTGCAACATTCCTATTCATTAGATGAACTCAACAGTCTCATAATTTTTTGAATATTACTTCATATTTTGTCTAAATGTGCTGACTAATGTCTGATTTTATTTTTCCTTTATTACTCTTTTCCTGCTTGTTTTTGACATGGTTCTATTAGACTGTCCATTAATTTCCATACTAAACTTTATAATGAACTCTCATCTCATGTCATGTTTACTCCTGAGTTTATATCTTACACTGCATCTTGAAAATATAGCCAACTATTTTTAAATTCTGGAAACAAAAGATAAGACATCAACATTACATTTAACATTACATAAGATATCAACATTACATATTAACAATAAAGTTGTTTCTGGCTTAATTCAAAGTATGGGATTTGTAGAATTCATGCCCCAAATACCTTAAAGTTGTTGGATCTTTGTATTAGTGTCATTTCAAAAATCCTATTTTAAGACAATTAAGTGTCCCCTGGTCATGGGGTCAATAAAAAATATGTTGTCAGTTTTACTTACTGGTAGCTAGACTGCCTCATTAAAACTCCAAGAAGAACATTGATTTCTTGGGAGAAAATACAGTTACATAGGGAAAAAGTTCCACTTTCTAAAGAATCTTAAACACTTTTAGACACCACCACCTCCCCCTCTTAAGGATTTGCTGAAAACACCTGGCCCATCCCTAACTCCATTCTGTATTCCTTTTCAAGGAGAAGAATTTAATAGGTGAGGTGGAATCTATCTTTTCCCCATTTTCTTTTTAGAATTCGTTTGTACTTCCCATAGGAGTGCATTCTTTCTGCCCTGTTCATCAACTAAAACTAGCCAAGCAGACAAAGCTTTGTTTCTCTGGTAAACAATGAGTAAGCGTTAACCAAAGTCACATGAACATCTGTATTCATTTTGTCCATAAAGCAGAGAAGGAGCCTGTCTCTTCCACCACTTAACTATCTCTACCTACCACAGGGCCTGAAGTTGTGATATCTATATGCATGTTTATTAGTCTTCACATAGTGATGCTATTCAAATACAAAAGGGGCAACTAGAATTTTCAAAATATTTAGTCTTTTCATTTATATAGACATATACTAGAGGCCCAGTGCACAAAAATTTGTGCACTTGGGGGGTCCCTCAACCCAGCCTGCACCCTCTCGCAGTCTGGGACCCCTCAGGGGAATGTCCACCTGCCAGCTTAGGCCCGCTCCCCCGGGGATAGGGCCTAAGCTGGCAGTCAGATATCCCTCTGGCAGCCTAGGATCCCTCAGAGGATGTCCGACTAATGGCTTAGGCCATCTCCCTGCGGGAGCAGGCCTAAGCCGCAGTCAGACATCCTTAGCACTGCTGAAGAGGCGGGAGAGGCTCCAGCCACCCCACTGCACTCACAGCCTTCAGCCGGGCTTGTGGCTGAGCAGAGCTCCCCATGTGGAAGTGCACTGACCACCAGGGGGCAGCTCCCGCATTAAGCATCTGCCCCCTGGTGGTCAGTGCACGTCATAGCGACTGGTCATTCCCGGTCATTCTGCCATTAGGGTCAATTTACATATTACCCTTTTATTTTATAGGATATGTGTTACATTTCTCTTTTAACCCTACTTGCTTGTTTTTTTCTCGATTCCTTTATTCTACTCAGGATTTAATTTTTTAAATACCCCAGATTTTACAAAGCGCGGCAGTAGAATAAAAAACTGGAGTTTCTTTTCATACAAACTTATTTATTTGGATTATTTTATATTTCAAATTATTGATACATTCAATAACCGTCACACTCGACATCCGAGTGCAAAAGGTTAATAAAGCAAGATGTTTTTATTCATAACATTATCAACATTCTCATTGATAAAATCTCTCCAACCTTTCCCTTGGCAATATGATTTTTGAGCAGCAAGGCAAGTCTTCCTGCTTTTTCACATCTGCTGGCTGATTCAAACACCCCTAAGTTTCTGTTTTCTCATCAACAAATTGGTGAACAGGTAAGAAACACCTTCTTCCTGAGAGTATGGTTATGAGGGTTAAATGCAGAAATACATACAAAGTGCTGCCACAGAGTAGATTTATTAAAAAATGCCTACAATTTTCCCAATGTTCCATAAACATTAGTTGCCTCCTTTCTCCTTCTCTTTTTGTTCCATCTACAAAAGTATTATGTCCTGTATTCTACAACTATCTTATCAAGGTCAGAAGGGGATTCTATTTACACAAAGCCCTTCTCTGCTCTAAAAAGTTACCAAAGTTACAGTGTTGTGCTAAACACAAACAGCAGTTGGAGAGCTGAAGGCAGTTCAATAAATCATGAAAGAATACGAAGTTCAATAAAGAAGAGTTTAATCAGAACCTGTAGTACCTCCATCTGCTCCAATATCTTTTATTGAGTCACAATTATTATTGCCTGAGGTAGATAAGCTTTAGACTAATCTGAATGAAGTGAGGTGTTACATTAATTGTTGCATTTGAACTCTTACCATATTAGAATCTGTGCAGCTATACACATGCCATACAATAGCTTTCAGGTCCTTGTTTTTCTGCTTTTAGGAGATTATTCTATCTAGGGTGTTTTGATGTGCTATTAAAAATATATTTTTCACAAGATAAGATGTTCCCTGGGACTTTGTTTTATGTGAGAGAAAAGAAGACCGCTCTAGCAGTCTAGTACATAGCTAGATGCAATTCATGTTTACCTTCTCTAGGTCAAGGCCAAGCCAATCTTCAGGTAAATAATTACAGACCTTAAAATATTGTCTTTGCCATGAATAATAAAAATATAAATAAATAAATAAACAAACAAAATGTCTTTGGAGGACCTGATCTCTAGGGAAAAAGGTAAATTTAGAGAAAAAAAAATAAATGAACCAACATTTAGAAAGTAAGAGGCCAGACACAAAACTCTACCAGTGGGAACTATCATTCATATTTAACAGATAAATAGGCTCAATGAGGTTAAGCAGAAGTCACACAGTTGGCAAATGGATGAGCAGAAATTCAAACTCAACCAACCAGGTTAATGTTTTTTGCTCTCAGACATGGTTCATTCTACTGTTCCTTCCTTTTTTATGACCAACAGACTCAGAGGACTGTTGTTAGATCAAATCAATGAGGTAGGTGAAATGTTCTTTGAAAGCTGAAGGATGGAGAAGCCTAGTAGACATATAGACACACCCTGATCCAGTTCATCAAGCATTAGAATGCAATGTTATGAAAATAAAATAGGCCCAGCTGATGTTGCTCGTGGTTGAGCATCGACCCATGAACCAGGAGGTCACTGTTCGATTCTCGTCAAGTCACATGCCTGGGTTGTGGGCTTGATCTGCAATAGAGGGAATGCAGGAGGCAGCCCATTGATGATTCTCTCTCATCATTGATGTTTCTATCTTTACCTCCCTCTCCTTTCCTCTCTCTGAAATCAATAAAAACATATTTAAGAAAAAATTTAAATAAAGTAGAATTGGATGAAGTTCTAAGCACACATTAGAAAGTTAAAATACTATGTTTTTAAATTTTGTTTACTCTTATTTATGGTACAGAAGAATAGAGCCACATGCCTAGAGAACCTCCTTCCTTCCCTCTCACCCTTTCTCCTCATTGTCCTTCTCCCTCTCCTATCACATACATAAACTTGAAAAGAACAAGCTTCTTTTTGGCTGAAATAACCATATTTCAATAATTTGCCAAAATGACTAACACAAAGGAAAAGAGAGGCACCCGCTATATGTTCTCTGGGCCTTTTAGAAAACATGGAGTTGTTTCTTTGGCCACATACATGCGAATCTACAAGAAAGGTGATGCAGACATCAAGGGAATGGACACTGTTCAAGAATTAATGCCCCACAAACATTCCCATGGCAAAACTGGAAGAGTCTGCAGTGTCACCCAGCATGTGGTGGGCATCCTTGTAAACAAACAAGTTAAGGGCAAGATTCTTACCAAGAGAATTAATGTACATATTAAGCATATTAAGCATGCTAAGAGCCAAGATAGCTCCCTGAAACATGTAAAGAAAAATGATCAGAAGAGAAAGGGAGCCACAGAGAAGGGAACCTGGGTTCAGCTGAAACATCAGCCAGCTCCACCCAGAGAGGCACACTGTGTGAGAACCAATGGGAAGGAGCCTGAGCTGTGGGAGCCCATTCCCTATGAGTTCATGGCATGGTAAGTGAAAAAACATTAAAGACCTTTGTACTGTTAAAATTGGAAAAAAACTTGAAGAGAACAAAGTCCTTAAAATAAATTTTCAAATAAATAAATAAACAAAAAGAGAAGACAAAGTGGAAAGTGTTTAAAGTCTTCAGGGAGGAACAAAACTGTCATTCATATCTTGGGGCAGTGTTCTCAGAATCCTTTCAGAATTACAATAATATAATTACTTACTTGATTTATAAGCTCCTAAAGGGCAGAGGTATATATTAAGGTTCTTTATAATCCCATCATCTAGAACTGTAAATAATAATAAGTGTTTAAATGTTTACTCTTGGTAGGAAATACATGTGCGCGCGCGCGCGCACACACACACACACACACACACACACACACACACACACATTAATAGTGAATACCTTCTCTATAAGAACATTGTAGTACTCATCTTGAGATAACTGAGGCAACTATAGCGAGTTTCAAAAAAAGCAGATTAAGAGTTCCAGCTTTTGAAAAAGGAAACTAGGAGAATTATAAATTCTAATTAAGAAGCAATGGGTAGAAAAAACAACAGAAAATTGTGGTGTCAACAAAGGCAAGGAGAAAAAATTATTTCAAGAATAGTGTCAAATTCTACAGTGAGGTCAAAAAAGATATATAAGAAAAAGTAGCCAATATAGTAAGCAACAAGAACATTGGTAACCTTTGCAAAAATAATGAATTAGTTTAGTCTTCTAATATGGCTATAGTTTCATTTATTAAAATAATGTCTAAAATGTAAATTTTCTTATATCTGATTTACATGGAAAACCAAGTCACCATAATGAATGTGTTCATCCATTCAAGAAAAATAAACCAAGCACTCACTAGCTCTTTGCTAGGCATTGGAAATAAAAAGTAGACAAATATGAATTTTCAGGGAAGCTTTCATCTAATTTACCATTCTTTTCAAACTTTGATGTGCATCATAATTATATTGAGTAGCCTTTAGAAAACATAGATTTCCTTGGTTTTATTCCAAGACTGAGTAAATTTGAATCAACTATTACAGAACCAAGCTATGTATATTTTTATATGTTTTATCTGTGTTCATAAACCTAAAGTGAGTCTCTTGTAGACAACATATAGTTCAACCTTATGTGTTTTTACTTATTAAATCAATTTAGCCACTCTATATCTTTTAATTAAAAAGTTTAATTCATTCATGTTCAAAGTAAGTATAGACAGGTAAGAATTTTTTGACATTTTGTCACAATTTTTGTCTGCATTGAAGCCTTTTGGGTCCCTCTTTACTTCTTTTGCTGCCTTATTTTGTGTTTCATTAATTTTTTGTAGTGACATGCTTTTATTTCTTTTTCATTTTCTTTTGTATATCTTCTATAGGTATTTTTTATGGTTGCTATAGTTCATAGATACAGCACCTTATAACAAACTCTTTTAAGCTAATAACAACTTAACTTCTATTGCATACAAAGATTTCTACATTTTTACCTCTCTCTCCAACACTTTGTTATTCATGTAATAAATTATGTTTTATTGTATATATATATAATATATTTATAGCTAGTTATTCTTTATAACTTTTTTCCAACTTCTATACCAGAATTAAAAGTGATTTACACACCATCATTATAGTATCCAGCATTCTGTATTTGTATATACATTTACCTTTACCAATAAGCCTTATATTGTATATGTTTTTGTTTTGATGTTTAGTGCTTTAGTTGTGACTTGAAGGACATCCTTTAGCATTTTTTTGTTTTTTGTAAGTCAGGTCTAGTGCTGATAAACTTTCAATTTTTGTTTATCCAGAAAAGTCTTGACTTCTCCTTCATTTTTGAAAAACACTTTTGCTGGATATAATATTATTGGTTGGTAGGTTTTTTTTCACCCTTTATCACTTTAAATATGTTATCCCACTGCCTTCTGGCATGAAATGTTCCTACTGAGAAATCTACTGATAGTCTTATAGTAGTTCCCTTATATGTGACAAGTAGCTTACCCCTTGCTACTTTCAAAAAAATCTTTGTCTTTGATTTTTGACACTTTAATTATAAGGTGTCTCACTATGGATTTGAGTTTATCCTAATTGAGTTCTGCTAAGCTTCTTTGAATCTGGGTCTCCATTTTCTTCTCCAGATTCAAGGAGTTCCATTACTTCTTTAAATAAGCTTTCTGCCCCTTTCTCTCTCTTCTCTTTCTGCCGCTCCTTTAATGCATATATTGGCCCATTGGGTGGTGGACCATATGTCCTTTGAGCTTTCATCACTCATTTTTACTTTCTTTTTTGTTCCCCCAACTGAATAATGTCAAATGACTTATCTTCTGCTTGGTATGTCTGTTATTGAATTCCTGTAGGGAATTTTTTTAGCTCAGTTATTATATTCCCCAGCTCCAAAATTTGTGTTTGTCTCTTTTTTTTTAATTTCTATCTAACTGTTGATGTTCTCATTTTGTTCATGTAGTTTTCCTTTTGCTTCTAGAACATCTTTATGAAGATTATTTTGAATACTTTGTTGGGTAACTCATTTACTTCTATTTCATTAGGATTGGTTCCTTTGGATTGAGCCATGTTTCTTTGTTTCTTCAAGTGTCTCATAGCTTTGTGTTAATATTCACACATTTGTAAGACAGCCCTCTTCCTGTCTTTATACACTGGCTTTGTGCAAGGAGAATCTCTTACCAATCTGTCTAGCTAACATTCTGAGGACCTCAAAAACCACTTGGAAAAGCAATTTGTCAAGGCCTATATGTGAAATTTATCAGTTAGACAGGCTTGCTGGTTTCTTCAGAAGTTTGTAATTCCTTCCGTCTTCTGGTATCTCTCTGTGGCACTGCAAGTTCTCTGGCTCTTTAGCAGCAAGCTAAAGTCACCAGGTATGAAAGTGTGCTGGCCCCTATCAGCACTCCAGGTCAGTCCCTTGAGCAGCCCTCTGAAAAGCAAGAATGGCAGAAACATGCTGCACTTGGCCCCTTTCCTCCAGAGTGAGAAACCTCAAATTGTGTGCTTTATCCCAATTAAACCATGAACCCTAGGTATTCAAACGGTGCTGGTTCTGTAACCTCTCTAAGTAAGGTGAGATTGATACCAGGCTTTGAAGTACCCTCCCAAGCACTGGAACATCAATACACATGCTCCATTCTTCCCTTTCTTCCCTGATTGCACTAGACCGGGACAATCTCTCCTGGCACTGAGCTGTTGCTGGCTTAGGGGAGAGGCTGACATAGGTAAAGTGAAATTGCTCTTACCCATTTCAGTGAAGTTGTTCTCAGTTTTGTGCTCACCTGAGGTACTGCAACTTCTTAATTGGATTCTGAAAATCTCTTAAATGTATTTGGCTTATACTTCATTGTTAAATCAGTGTTTCTCTGGGGCAAATGACAGCATGGATCTCCTGTTGTGTCATCTGATGTCAACTCATATTTTATTCTGCATATTCAAAAGTGAGAGTAAATTTCAGGTATTTTAACATATTAAAAGCCTGAGAAAATTTACCACTCACAGTAAACCACTAAATTTTCTTAAGAAACAATTTGCATAAAAAAGGAAAGAATGGTTTTAAAGAAATCATGGTAAGCAAATAAACTGCTGAATATTAGGGTCATTCTGAACAATCATTGACTCTAAAAAACAAACAAAATCATGTGATACAAAAACTAGATAAAAATAAAATAGTAGAAGTTGTATTATGTAAAATGGGGAGAGTAATAGGATTCCTGGGCTGTGTGCATTGTATCAGTAAAGAATAGGATTTGATTAAACTAGATTGCCAATTTAGGTTTGCATATTCTTGTAATGATTTGAATATCTTTGTCAGGTCATAATCCCAATTTAAACACACACACACACACACACACACACACACACACACACACACACACACCTATTCATTCTTCTTCTTCCTATCCTCAGTTCAGGAGTCTAAGAAAGTAATAAGTCATCAACTACTATTCTCTATCTATTGTAACAGTAAATATGTTTCCATGATGATCTCCCTCTTCTGAAAACTCTGAGCACCTCACTTAAACTTTCCACTAGAAATTAAATGTTTCCTACTCATCCACCCTCACCTCTTCTTTTGAACTTTACCTTAAGATTTGTCCTCTTTATTTCTAACCAAAGTAGCAGAGTATAATCAATGTTGTGTATCATAATTACTGGAGAATGCTTTGCAATATATATATATATATATATATATATATATATATATATATATATATATATATATATAGAGAGAGAGAGAGAGAGAGAGAGAGAGAGAGAGAGAGAGAGAGACTGGTTTCTACATTCACATTCCCAGATGTACTTATGCAATAGCATTGAGATGAGTCCCTGCCAGTAATATTCTTTGAAAGCTTCTCTCCATCCAAGTTACTCTGATGCACAGTTCATGATCATCAAATCAGATCTATTTGCATTTTCCAGGACAACATGCAGCAAGATATTTATAAAAGGCTCTATCATGTACTGAATCTACCCTGAAAAGTAACTTCCTATAGTAAAACCTCAATTGATACTTTTAAATCTATAAGATGTACCTTTCAAAATTCCTTTTGAAAAAAATTGGCAATATATACTCATTATATGATATAGTGGGTAAAAGAAAAAATACAGTTCTTAATTCTTTTTTGGTTTTTCACTTCTTATTCTAATATTTCTTATGTATATATACTTTTTGCTAAAAAATTACATCATGCTTTATATACCAGTTTGTTCTTGTCTTTCTTCATGTAATATAATGTTGTGGTTATTTTCCAATGTCTTTATAAAAACCTTCCAGCACTTCGTTTTATATTTCATCATATATAGACATTCTCTGATTTATCTACCCAGTCCACATTGTTGAACATTTAATAGTTTTCAATTTTTTACTAAGATAAATAATAATGTGAAGTTCTTCAGCATTCATCTTTGTACTCTTCTCAAGAGAGAGTCTCAGGAATAGAATTAATGGGGTGAGCATTTAAAAAAACTCTTCATTCCATACATGTTGCGTTAAGTTTCTACTATCCATATAGATCTTCATTTCTATATGAAGGTTTATACTACCTTAGAAACTCTACACACTTTTCTAGATCATTATGAAATATGTGCTCTAAGGACAGAACATTTTAATCTTCATAGAGTAGAATGGAGTCCTGGGGAAGCAAGAGACACAAACTCTTTTCCCTTCATTACAACTTACTTTCTCTGTAGCCTATAGCAATTCAATAAACTATTTTGCTGAAAAACTGCCTCAAGGTTCTACAGAGTAAGGAAGAAGGAGAAAGTTATACTCGCATTCTCCTAAAGATTGGACTGTGTGCTATAAAATTCAAGCAAACAAAATGAAAGAAAAAATGAAGAGTTAAATTTAACACACAAGAGCAAACAGTGACTGTAGAGCTTTAGGGGTAAAATTACAAAGAACTACATTTAAAATATCTATAGAAGTTCTGAAATTGAACCACCTTGCCTTGCCTTTATGTTCAAATAACTACAATTTTTTGCAAATGCACTTTAGGAAAGTTAACATTGTCCCCTAACTATTTCTTAATGTAATTTTTATTTAAGATTATAGGTTATTTACTTTTTCTTATTCCTTCTACAAATGCTCATTTTAAATTAATAAAGGAAAGGGTTTAATTGTTTTTAAAGTACCAACAATAGGAAGTCTCCTAAAGTGATGCTGATTTGGTGGAAGCAGAGGAGAGCCTATTTGAAATGAAATAGTTGTTGCAGTTTTAAGTTATGTAGGATCTTTTGGAAATTTGTAAGCATCATTCATTCTAAAAACATTTCTGAGCATTTTTACGTGTCCAATACTGTGAAGAAAATACGGATTCAGAAAAAAAATAAGACAGTTGATCTCTCATCGAAGAGTTCATAGCATATAGCAGAGAGAAACATGTATACAAATAACTACAGTGCCATCAATAAGCGCCACTAGCCTTGAGGACATATTTAGGCGGGAGTAAATAATGACAAGCTGAGCCTATAATCAGGTACGGAAAAGCTTCTCCAAGGAAGTACCTTTTGAACAGACATAAAAAGAATAGGCATCTGCAGCATTATAAAGAAGAAATACATTAAATGCTGGAGGACAGAATGTTTGTCTAACCAGTATGTCGTACACCTAAAACTAATTCAAAATAATAATGAGTGTAAACTGAGATTGAAAAATATAGTTTAAAAAAAAGAACACAGACTCGTAGAACACGGACTATGCTATAGTACAAGTGGTCAGAGAAGTCTCACGTTATGCAAGAATTCTCTCTTAATATTGATTCCCTATGTACCAGAAGGCACCGCTTCTCCTGCTGCAGTCCTAAGAGGTTACTAGAAATTGTTTCATTGAGGGCTTTTGTGCAGCTATTTTGCACAACTCTCTTCAAACGCAAACTGATTTTTAATGACAGATAACAGAAACACGAAAAAAATATTTCAACAACTGTGCTACAACCACAAGGGCCGTGAACCTTCAGGATTTGAGAGATTTGCGACCAGAGATAAATAACTGAGCAGAACTTGAAGAAGCTGATGGTACGTAAAAGAGACAGTTTCTCCTTAGCTCAGACCCACTGCTAGCAGCAGCATTTCCTGCGGAGCTGAGTGGAGTACAGAAGAGCCTGGAATCCTTCCCAGGCCTCAGTGAGCTTCCGATCAGGACTTTGATCTCCTTGGAGTGAGGCATGATGCAAATACAAAGTATTCATTACTAACTTTTTGCAGAAAAATTACCTCAAAAAAATTTAAGAGCTGAACTGTAAAATTTCAACTTAGGCAAACAATGTTATTTTATGAGTAACCGCCTGCTAAGTTTTTTAAAAAAATAAAATGTTATAAGCAATTCACATCTTTTATATGTATGTGGTGTTTGTGTACAAATGCCGATGAAATATGAAGGTTGATGATGGCTCGCAGCCCTCCAGGGCTCTGCAAAGCTCAGCACATCAGCAGCCACCATCCGTCGGCCGCGGCAGAAGCTGCAATTCAGAGGTTCAAGTTCCTCTCTGCATCTCGTCTCCATCTATTTCTTCTCTTTTTATCCTCCTCCCCACCGAAATCAAATTTAATGATTTAATATTTATTATTTTAAAAACTGACATGTAAAAAGACATAATTTAAACTGCATTGGGAGATTTACAATAAGAGAATGCTGGAACTCCACATTCTTTTCCCTAATGTTTTCTAGAATGAAGCATTAGCCAAGAAAAGGAGAATTTTATTATCTATTTGGCGGAAGCTAGAGAGACTGGCCTGCCAGATATGGAGCTACAGAAAGCATGATAGGTCAGGAGGGGAGCACCTTAGCTTTCTTCCCAGATGGCAATAGCAAGTTACTTGGAATTCTCTGAGGAAAAGATCTGATACTTAACAGAAATTAATCATATCCTATATTACATATTTTGGTACATTTATTCCTCATAACAACCTAGGAAGTGGGAAATATTGCACCCATTTTACATATGAGGAAACTGAATAGCAGAGAAATTAAGTAAAATACATTGCTAGCAACTAAAAGATTCAATTTCTATAGAACACTAAAACAACACTTTCCTTGTATAGTGCCACCTCACATAAGTCTCTCCAGTCTTAGCACCCAGATGGAATTCACTGCATGTAGATTACTGATATCTGTTCCATAAAGAAGTAAAAATCTATACTAATAATAGAGGAATATGCAAATTGGCCGGGATGCCATAACATAACAACTGAACAGCAGGGACCTGAGGATGCAGGGCACCTAGCCGGGGCGGGGGACCTCAGGCCACACACCCCCGCCCAGTGGGGCTTGACGGGGACCTCAGGTTGTGCCCCCGCCCCAGTGCTGTGCCGAGGGACCTGAGGCTGTGCCCCCTACCCGGTGCCAGGCTGGGGGACCTGAGCCAGCGCCCCCCCACCCAGAGGGGCTTGACGAGGGTGGGGCCGGCCGTGTCTGGGTCTCCTGTGTTTTTGAAGCACATGCAGGTGGTGGGTGGGGACTTGACTCTAGGTCCCGCAACACGCACCAGACTCTGAAAGGAGGGAGATTTTCATATACATTTTACTAATTTTCTTTCATCTCTGACACTTCTATTATAGGGAAAGGGCAAATAGCAATATTAAAATATTTCCTCTAATTAATTCCCTTTTAATGTGCACAGATTTCATGCACCGGGCCAGTAGTACAATTTATAATTCTCTTACTCCCTTCTTTTCATCCGGCTTCTAACAACTTCATAAATTGGATTTTTAAAAATTAAGATTGTAATCCAAAATCACTTCAGAGGAGAAGACACACCCTTTAGTAGGTCACTCCAATCCACCAGGCTGTCAGAAATGTGTCCAGTGACCTGTGTTTTATTAAGTTTGGCTCTTGCCTGTTACTTTTGGAATCTTTATCCAATGGTTTATTGCTATGAAAATGTTTGGTAATAATGCAACCTAGTCCTTTCCCACATAGAACATATTTTAAGGATCTCCAGCCCTTCAAGTGATCAACTCCTCTCTAATGAGACCTTCACAATTGGTCAAGCTAAAAGCATGTAGGCAGGTTATACAGCATTTACTTGTTTTGTTTGTTTGTTTTTTAATATAAAATATCCATAAAAATGTTGGGTCAAAACCTTACTACTTGTTTTTATAATCATCATCATCATTATCTCACTTATTGATTCATTATTTGTCAGAAAATATTCTATTTTATAAGCATAAACTTGTTTTTTTATCATAATCCTATAAAGGTAGGAGTTCTTTTCTTTTTTTTTTAAATAAGGTTTGCCTTTTATTTTTCTTATTTATTTATTTTTTGTTAAGCCTCGCTTGAGGGTGCTTTTTTCATTTTTTAGAGAAAGTGAAAGAGATGAAGGGAAAGAAGGGGGAGGGGGGAGAGAGAGAGAGGAACATCCATTGATTGCCTCCTGCATGCATCCTGACTGGGCCAGGGGGATGGAACATGCAACCCAGGTATGTGCCCTTGACTAGGAATTAAACCTGCAACCCTTAGGTGCACAGCCAATGCTCTTAACCACTTAGCAACACCAGCCAGGGCAGGTAGGAGTTATTTTCAACCACATCTGTTCAAATGAAGAAAAAGAAGCAAGAATGTATTGATTCGTTTGTCTGAGGGCACAAAGTCAGTAGCTATCAGAGGTGAAATTTGATCCCAAGGAGTCTGGTTCCAAATGCTAATCCTTTAACTTTACACTCTGCCACCTACAGTATGTGAACACCATGATAGGTACCATGAGTTTGGGGCCTTTCCAAACTCAATCTCACCCTTTTAAAGTCTCTTACCAGGTACCTTATATGGTGGTATTAGATCTGCCTTGTGTAGGTACTAGAATCATTTGAATGCAAATATTTAAAGACACAGTATTAGCTTCAAAGTACAAAAGACCATCACCCCAGAAGAAAATACAGTCTATCCAACCTAGCAAGTGTTTCTACACAGCGCTGCAGTCCATGCTCTATAGTTCAAGATCTATCTCCTCTTCAGAATCTATATGTTTCGACAGTTTCTTGCACTTAGATCTACTATTATACTAATCACACAGTCTTAAATTTATGGATTTATTCCCTCGTCTATCTCGCCATAGTGACAGAGGGCAGACTTTGAGATTTACCTGTTTTTCTATCTCCATACACTAACCTGACAATATCAGATATTCACCAAGTATTGGTTGAGTGAATAAATAATGCTATTACCCTCCAGGAGTTTACATCATACTATTAAACATAACAACAGGCATTCTATTTTAAATTTAAATCCTTTAAAAATGTAATTTGACATAGTAAAATTTCAAAGGTTACATCTAAAAGATTTCTGAAACCTTGCTGCAATTTCCATTCTTTGATGGCAAAAAAAATAACTCACATTCCACATTTTCAATTAAAATAGTTTCATTGACATTTTTAAAAAGAAGGATCAAGTATTCCTATTGTTAGTTTGAATCCTTGATTTTGGAAAGTATATGGGTACTTTTTGAGCCTCCAAAATATATGTTTTTAAAATTAATATTTCGGTTAAATTGCTAAAAGGGCTAAAAGTTTCTTTGAATTTACAAATATATTTTTATAACCAATACCCATATGATTGTAAGTAAGCCTACTACATTTTTCCAATGATACTTTAAAATATTTTCTTTAAGTTAGGTCAGTTTCCAGTGATATCTTTCTGAGAAAATCCTACTGAGAATCAGGCAATAAGTGCTGTAATCAGAATAAACTCTTTCTGTGGTCTAGCCAGCCTTTCCCTTTAATTTCTTACACCCCTTCAGACATCCCAGAAATTGAGATTAAATCAGGAAGAACTGACACACACTCTTCCAACTACCATATGCCAGGAACTAGCACTATTGTTTAAGTGGATACTTTATTCAGAAGATTTGCCTCTTGCTTCTGATTTTTGGCATCCAATGTAGAATTTGATTACACACGATATTTAGTGTCGGAAGGCTGTCTTTTGACTTCTCAGCTCCAACAGCTTTGCAGGTAAATGGTTGATTTTGTCTTTTACTCTTAAGAGTTGTAGTTTTAAGGTAATACAAAAATAACTCAAGAAGCAGTGGAAACAATTTTAAAAGTAATGGTCTGAAATTCATCAGATGGGGAGCTTCTAATCTTGGCCTGTTGTACCTAGCTGTATGGCCTTTGGCTAATAATCTCTTACCTCTCTCACTGCCTGCTTCCCCATAAACAGAAAAGTTCTCATTTATTCCAGGTATTTAATGTGCACTGACCATATGCAAGGCATCACACTAAATGCTATAGCTGATACAAGTAGCCTTTAGTTTGCTAACTAATAGAAATAATTTATTCTTTTAGGAATTTAATTATAAGTTATTCAATTGAAATAGATATTACTTCTATTACATGCAGTTAGACAGACCATGAGCAGAGCAAGAACAATGGGCCAGGTATAGAAACTCACCAGGGCAGAAAGCACCAGATGCCTAGCAAGGGGCAAAACTGGGAAAATAAGAACTTTGCCCCCAGGGTAGCCTATCCTTCCCTAGCATATCATGGGGCAAGCAGTTTGGACCCCTCATCTTCATATTGCTTGCCATGAGATTTAGACCCTCTGACCTTTTCCTCCCTAAAGATAACATCTAGGCTTCAAAGCAAACCTATAAGACAGGGTCTATTATTATCTCCATTTTTCATAAAGGAGAAATGAGTCCAAGAGAGTCGAAACAAAGCTGAGTCAAACAGCTCAGGATTTGAATCCAGGGCTTGAGTTCTTAACATTCCCTCATATTGCCTCCTTTAACAAGATAAGAGCCCAAAAATTTGATCTGGAATTTCATTGTAAAAGCTACACTCTAGCAAATTTCTTTTTTTTTTTTTTAATATATTTTATTGATTTTTTTACAGAGAGGAAGAGAGAGGGATAGAGAGTTAGAAACATCGATCAGCTGCCTCTTGCACACCCCCTACTGGGGATGTGCCCGCAACCAAGGTACATGCCCTTGACCGGAATCGAACCTGGGACCCTTGAGTCTGCAGGCCGACGCTCTATCCACTGAGCCAAACCGGTTTCGGCTCTAGCAAATTTCTTAGCCTTTGATGTTTACCCTAGGGAACTAAACCTTGGGTTTAGGTCGGAGATAACATTTTTTTTTAAATTGACCCTCCTACCCCCAAGCAAATACCACTATCTTCACGGCTGCCTAAGGCAATCGGATAGCTTTGTTGCACTTGTTACACATTATGTTAGAGAGGACCAAAAGTATGCCTGTGTTTTGTCCCTCTTTGATTGTGTTCTCTGTGAAAAGAAATACCCACATAAGGAAAAATAAGTCTCTCTGAATATGCCCCCACAACAACCAGACAACTCTTGATTCAACTAATTGGAATCTACATGGATCTTCATGCTGCATGGAAAAAAAGGAACCAAAATAGTCATCTGGGCTTAGAGAATGGGCCCTGCCTCAATTTCCCCCTCCCCTGAATTCACACAGGTGGTGAAAATGAAAGAGAATGAAAGACAAGAAATGGCAAGAACTGACCTGAATCCACCACTCTGCCCAGCTACATAGAAGAGAAGAGAACATAACTACCGGAGTGACCTGCCCTTTAGTAAAATATGACTCACTGAGTAGTCTTCACTCACGGGGTGGGTATAGGAAGAGATAAGCAGAAATATAGCCTTCCTGGTACAGGGCATAGAAGTTCCTCCCCCACATATATGGAGTGAGTACTCTCCTTTTCAAAGAGATTTCCTTTCTATATTCCCTTTTGTCCTTGCAACAGTAGTGTAAGAAGATATCCCCAAATCCATATAACACAACCTTGGAAAATACCTCCAAATACCTTAGTTCAAGATATATATGTCTTATAAATATGCCATAAGAAAGCACCTATCCTTCCTATAATTCCTGATCTGAAATGAATTCATACATGCTATGTATTTAAGTCAGTAAAGATTTGAGAACCTGTTTCAATTCAAATACTTCTTGCATTAATACATTCAAAATATCCAATGACAAAAAACAATGAACAGATCTGAATATGTTTGCCCCCCTTACATGAGGATGTTCTTCCAGAATTTCACTGTGGATTTGGAAT
Organism: Cnephaeus nilssonii; assembly: GCF_951640355.1. Lineage (NCBI taxonomy): Eukaryota > Metazoa > Chordata > Mammalia > Chiroptera > Vespertilionidae > Cnephaeus > Cnephaeus nilssonii. The sequence goes on along the minus strand of NC_137074.1, from coordinate 71,440,576 downwards.
CTGAATGACAATACACTGTCATTGATCTGTGCCTTTGTTTATACAAACATCTAGGCCTGGGATTTCATCCCCTAAATTTTAATGCACCTGATATACACTTACTTAGACCTAATTCAAATGCCCTACCTCTTCTGAGAATTCTTCCCTTGTGGTTTCATATCAGACAATCCATTCTCCGCATTGCTCCCTATTTCATGCATACTACTCCATCCGAACATATCGTATAATATGCTAACTATTCATGTGCTTGTTCTGCAAAGTCAGGAAACTCTATTCAAATTTCTACTACAAGGGCCTCAACTGCCTTGTTAAATTAAATTGAATATAAGGTACTATTAATATTTAGTAATAGATGGTGTTGACCAAAGCTAGAGTCATATGAAGCTCATTCAAGTTTGCAAAAAATGTGACTTATATTCACTTTTATTAAAAATAAGTTATTTAGATAAGATTAGGAAGATGCACAAAATCCAATCTATATACTAACAATGAAATTTCAGAAAACAAAATGAAAAAAAGAGAAACAATTCCTCTTGCAATTGCAACAAAAAGAATGAAATGCCTAAGAATAAAGTTAGTATAGGATGTGAAAGACCTGTATACTGAAAACTACAAAACATTTATTAAAAGAGATTAAGAAAAGACATGATGAAATGGGAAGATACTCCATGTTGATGGGTTGGAAGAATCAACATAGTTAAAATGTTTATATTACCCAATGGAATCCCCATCAACATCCCAATGACATTTTTTAAAGAAATAGAAGAAAAAGTCATCAGTTTGTATGGAACCATAACAGACTCCAATAGACAAAGCAATCCTTTAAAAAAAAAAAAGAATTGAACTGGACTTCAAATTATAAAATGCTTTTTTACTTTAAATTATAAAACAAAGCAATGATAACAAAAACAGCATGATATTGGCAGAAAAATAGACACAGACCAATGGAACAGAATTTAGAGTCTAGAAATAAACCCATATGTATATGGAGAAATAATTTCAACAAAGGAGCCAAATATACAATAAAAAAAAGCCTCTTCAATAAATGGTGCTGGGAAAATTGGAAAGCCAAATGCAAATAAATGAAACTAAACTAGTATTTGTCCCCATGTACAAATATTAACTCAAAATGGATCAAAGATCTAAATATAAGATCCTAAACTTATGGACCTTGAACTTAGAGAAGATTTTATGAATTTGACCCCAAAGGCAAGGGAAGTAAAAGTAAAAATAAATGAATGGGGCTATATAAAACTAAAAAAATTCCACACAATAAAAGAAACCACCAACATAACAAAAAGGCAACCAACCAAATGGGAGATGATATTTGCAAGCAACAACTCTGACAAGGGGTTAATATACAAGATAAAGAACTCATATAACTCAACACCAAACAAACAATCCAATTAAAAAGTGGGCAGAGGACTTGAATAGACACTTCTCCTAAGAAGTGGCCAACAGATACATGAAAAGATACTCAACTTCACTAGCTATTAGGGAAATACAAATCAAAACTACAGTGAGATGTCACCTCACACCTGTTAGAATGGCTTTTATCAACAAGACAAATCATAACAAGTGTTGGAAAGGTTGTGGAGAAAAGGGAACCCTAATTCACTGCTGGTGGGAATGTAAACTGGTACAGTCACTATGAAAAACAGTATGAAAGCTCCTCAAAAAACTAATAATAGAGTTACCATATGACCCAGCAACCCCTCTTCTGGGTATCCACCAAAAAAGTTGCAAACATTTTTTTGCAAAGATATATGCACCCCTATGTTCATTGCAGTGTTATTCATGGCGACCAAGACATGGAAACAACCAAAATTTCCTTTTATAGATGATTGAATAAAGAAAATGTGGTATATATACAATGCAATACTACTCAGCCATAAGACAAAATGAAATATTGCCATTTGTGACAACAGGGATGGATCTTGAGAACAGCATGCTAAGCGAAATGTCAGACAGAAAAAGTTAAGAAACATCATTTCACTCATATGTGGAATATAAAACTGAAAGCAACAAATGAGCAAATAAGAAAAACAAACAAAAACTCATAGACATAGACAACAGTATGGTGGTTACCAGAGGGAAGGGGGGATGGCAAATGGGTCAAATGTATGGTGACAGAAGAAGATCTGACTTTGTGTGGTAGGCACACCATGCAACATACAAATCATGTATCTTAGATATGTATTCTTAAAACCTATATAATCTTACTAACCAACGTTAATAGTAAAATAAATTTAGTAAAAAAAGAAAACACACAAATTTTTAGGATTCCTATTTTTTAAAAAATTTTTGTAAATGGAACCATTTATTTTATTTTACAATGATTAGTTTAGTCATCCCACCAGTATAGCAGGAGTTAGAAACCTCAAACTAGCTTAATAAATCCAGTTGCTTTCAAAGAAGAATTAAAAGATAAAATTGCACTCTATTATCAAGGTGCAATAATACTATACACTTAAATAGCACAGAAAAAGTAAAAGGTTAATGGGAATTTAAATCAAATCCCATTTTAGTAGATTTAAATAGCCTTTAATCAAAAGGTGGAATTCAGCATTAAACACTGTAATAAATGTTACCATCTGAAATCCTGGCTTATTAAAGTATGATAAATCAGGCTAATGTTATTAGAATATGAACAATTTTGAGGTAGGTAGGAATACAACTAGCTAAAGCATAAAAATAATCTGGTAAAGCACAGTTTACAATTCAATTCAAGATACACCAGATACAGAGTAAAAGCCTAAGTCAGCTGCAATGCATCCAGAGGGATTAATTATTAACACAATGTTAGCACAATCCAGTTCAAGTACATGAATATCCCAGGAAGTCACCTCAGATTTTAAAACTTGTTTCAAACTGAATTCAGTATAACACCATGATACAATCAAATGGCCACTGAATGACAAATAAATTTAGACCATATTAAGGTTTAACTTTTGAGGAGTAAATTTTATTTGAAAATGTATATTCAATTACTTGTTTTGTTATTGCATGAACATGAACGTTAGTGCATAATAATGTCCATAACTAGTTCAAAAGTCAGTAAAAAGAGTTGCAGGCTGTTGGCAGTTTTAAGAGCTTATGCCAGTCATCGTGACAGAAGCAATTCACAACCTTCTTTGATGGACACTCACAGAGTGTCCCAAATTGACATGCTAGAAAATTCTATTTTCTCTGAACTTATAGTTTATCCCAGAAAATTGGTTCATATCACTGGGATAACAAAAAGCCTCAAGTCTTCCACGCTGCTTTCTCATTCCAAGGCTTGTGACTCTGATGGTGTCTCCCTCTTCAGAAAGGCTTGGGGCAGAAATGAGGGGATGTTAACATTATTCTTATGCAGAGAGAAAGAAAAAGTTTACTATTTTTCACTCTCGGAAGATATCAGACTCCCAAAGAGGTACTTCACAGACACTGCATTTTCCACAAAAGTAAAACGCTGTATGTTCTTTTGGTCCATTTAGAAAGCTAAAACTTCTCACCAAGTTACAAATCATTAGCATTAAGTGACATTTATGAAGTTCTAGATTTGCATAACTGTGCATTGAAAATTGATAATAAAACTGCCTAAAGACAGTTCTTTCCAGAATTACATTCCCATAATAATTTTTAATCATACCAGGAATTGTATAAAGATTACTGCAAATATCTGAACAGTTGTTGCAAACAGCAGTAAGAGCAGTAACAAAGAATACACCATGTGACAAAAACACCCAGAATTCAGTACCAGTATTTTTATGCAAAAGAGTGATAAGATGATGCCTATAATCCAGTTGCTTATCCTATATAATAAAAGGCTAATATGCAAATCAACTGAACATCAGAACGACCAGTCACTATGCAGGAGCTGCCACCTGGTGGTCAGTGCACTCCCACAGGGGGAGCACCACTCAGCCAGAAGCCGAGCGGTAAGGAGCAGTGAGAAGGTGGGTGGTAAGGAGTGAGGACTCCCGGGCTGCGAGGGGGCGCAGGCCATGGTGAGGGACACCCACCCCCGACCCGAGTGCACAAATTTCATGCACCGGGCCTCTAGTAATTTATTAAAGAATGTGGTAACAAAAGAAGACTGAATTGAAAAAGCTCAGAACATGTTAGATTAACACTAAGATGAACCTGGGTTCTTTTAACCTCCAGACTACTCAGTACTGCTGCAGCCCTCTCCTCTCTCCTCTGGCTTCAACATAACACTAACATTGCTTCCCTCGGAGATGTATACCCCACATCATGGTAACCATTGTAAGATCAGTACATATCCTATAATTGGAGGCTATCACATTAGCAATCCCAACAAAATGGCTGCTGATCCCAGAATTCTACCTTAGGAAACCAAAAATACACACCCAACATAGGTCAGTTCCCTTCTCTCTGTAGTGTAAACAGACTAGTAATAGCCCAGATGTCCTGTCAAGGAACTTATTGCCATAAAATGCAAGATCTCCAATCAATATCTTTGACATTTCATAAGAAGCAGCTCAGTAACTTTCCCACCCAAGATGGTCAGTTTCTGGATGACAAGAGCGTAGTTGGAGGCAGAGTTCATAGGCCAAGGAACTTGACTGATGCTAGTCTTGCCATGGAAAGTGATAGAAGATTGACATTTTCTACAGCTGCTTAGAGTCAATAAATACATGAGTATGAAAAAATGGGAGAGTCCCCCATCCTATTATAGCTCACTAATTCTTGGCAGACACTTTGACTTCCCACTTGTGTCTCCACCTAGTAATTTCTAAACTCTGAGCAGTGTTATTACTCCTTGACTATGATTGTCATTTAGACATCAAAGAATCTGAGAAAGTAGATTTGAGCCCTCCTAAATAAAGATTATTTAAATTACTGTTAAACATGCTGCGGTAGAAAGGAATGAGCACATATCTAAATATGCCTCCAATTGTTTTATTTTTGCAAAGGAAGATCCTTTGGAAACTCCATAGCAATGAAAAGATTTCCTGGAGAAAAGCAGATATCTACCTAACAATATTACACTTAAATTATCCAAAAGATCCCCTTTTTTCCTGCAAAATTGAGGATTAATAGATTTGAATTCAGTTATTCTAACAGTAAACATGTTTATTTAATTGTATCCTTAAAGTCATATTAACATTTTATTGTAACAGGTAGAACCTCATTTCTATAAATATTTCATAATTGAAACTATGGCTTATGTAATTTCTTTTTTATACTTTGCAACAATTGGTAAATTGAGTTCAAGATCTTCAACTACTTGACAAGCATTCTGCTGCTGAAATTCACATAAGCAATGGCAGAATAAGGTGGAAAGAGCATTGGAAAGTACAGATAACAAATATATCTCCATCTGGAAGTGTTTAAAACATCATTAACCTCCCAACTCATCATTTTTAAAAGATGCCCTCCAAAGTATAATAATGGTACAAATGAAGCTCAAAAACACATTGGTCACCCAGTACCCAGACTTGAATGAGTAATCTAGTTGAATTCAAAATTCAAACCAAAAACATCTGTAGAGTCCCAAGGAGTAAGGCAATCTGGGGGACACAAAGGACACTGTGTGCCTTACTGAACTAGAGCAAACACCTGGAATACAAGGTGCCAAGTTATTTAATTGAAGTGGAGAGGAAGCTTTCAAAAAGTGAAAGATCATATTTTTTTGGAATAACAAGAAAAGTGCCGTGAAAGATTTAACATTAGAAATAAATTTGGCACAAAGGGTTTTTCTAGAAATTTGTTTAGCTGTTCATTAATTTCTCATAATAAATATGAAGGGAAGGTAATAAATGTAAACTTTTTTATAATTCATACAATATTTTGAGCAAAGAGGAAGCAGAATCATTCAATTCTGTACCTGATCTTCTACTTACTGTATCTCCTACTAATACTACCTTGAGCACAGATGAATTTTTTAAAATCTAGCTGAATATAGTTAAATGGTTGAATATATTTTGATATATTCATACTATAGAATATTGTACAGTAGTTTAAAAAACAGATTTATACATAGTTAGATGAGTAAATTTCCAGTATATATGTTGAATGGAAAGCCAATTATAGAATGTTGCATATAATATGATATTATAAATGCCAAAAACATAGGAGTCATTATAGTTTGTGTAATTCTATTTATCTCAATTGACTTGAGTTTCCAGGCAATAAATAATTTTGAAATTTTGGTATAGACCAATGCAAGGGAGACATTTTTAAAGTTTTCAAGATAGGATTCAACCCCAGGAGTGGTTAACTCTGAAAGAGTCAACAACTTGTGTAGGATAGCAAGGACTTCAGGAGAGGGGTGTCACCAATCATTCTATCTGAACATAGTATCCATAGTGGCCTGGAAGGCAGCATTCCAGCTCCACATGGGACATTCAGCTCAGTACAAGAAACTATAACCCTATATTTTAGAGTCACAATTCACATGCATACATGTTTAAATGTATTAAAAATTCTGAGAAGTCATGCAGCAACAGAATTTGTTGAGCATTGTTCAACTCCTCTCTAAGCTCCACTCCCATGTGCCTCTTCAACATAAGATACCTAAGCCTTCATGTGTCAAAAACTAAATTTATGGATTACAGCTCCAAATGTGATCTTCTTTGGATGACTCCTAAAGTGCACGAGTTATTCATCTAGTGGTATAAGTCAGAAAGCTTGATTGCACTCTTCCTGGTATCTTCCTATATAATAATCCTATATAATAAAGAGGTAATATGCAAATTGACCATCACTCCAACACACAAGATGGCCACCCCCATGTGGTCAAAGATGGCTGCCCCATGTGGACACAAGATGGCCACCACAAGATGATCAACAGGGGAGGGCAGTTGTGGGTGATCAGGCTAGCAGGGGAGGGCAATTGGGAGGGACTAGGCCTGCAAGGGAGGGCAGTTGGGGGTGATCAGGCCTGCAGGGGAGGGCAGTTAGGGGAGACCAGGCCTGCAGGTGAGGACAGTTGGGAGCAACCAGGCCTGCAGGGGAGGGCAGTTGGAGAGTACCAGGCCTGCAGGGTAGAGCAGTTGGGGGTGACCAGGCCTGCAGGGGAGGGCAGTTGGGGGCAATCGGGTCAGCAAGGGAGCAGTTAGGCGTCGATCAGGCTGGCAGGGGAGTGGTTAGGGGGTTATCAGGCTGGCAGGCAGAAGCCATTAGGGGCAATCAGGCAGGCAGGCAGGCGAGGGGTTGGGAGCCAGTAGTCTTGGATTGTGAGAGGGATGTCTGGCTGCCCAATTAGGCCCGATCCCCAGGCCTAAATGGGCAGTCGGACATCCCTTGAATGGTCCCAGATTGGAGAGGGTGCAGGCTGGGCTGAGGAACACCCCGCCCCCATGCATGAAATTCATGCACTGGGCCTCTAGTATATATATATATATAATCTCACATCAAATCTTGTTAGTTATACATGCACAAAGCCTCTTATTTCTGAACATTTTTCTCAATTTCTGTCACTCCCATTATAGTGCATTAAAGTACGTACTACATTACCTCTTATCCGAACTATTGCTGTGTTCCCCTATCCATTCTTGCCATCTGTATTAGTCTGTTTAGGCAGCCTTGACAAAAGACCATGGTCTAGGTGGCCTAAACAACAGACATTTATTTTCTCATGATTCTGGAGGCTACAAGTTTATGTTCAAGATGCTGTTAAATTTGGTTTCTAGTGAGACCTGTCTACTGGTTTGTAAATGTCCTCCGGTGGCCTCTTCTCTGCATGGCTGAGAGAGAGAGAGGTCTGGTGTCTTCTCCTCTTCTCATTAAGACACCAGTCCTATCAGATTAGGGTCCCAACCTATGATTTCACCTAACATTTATCACCTCCTTATAGGCCCAATCTCCCCATGCAGTCTCATTAGGGGTTAGAGCTTCAAGATATACATTTTGGTGGTTTACAATTTAGTCCATACCAACTCCTCTGCTCTGATCTCCATACTGCAACCAAAGTGTTACAGTATAAGTGAAAATTTCATCATGCCACTCTCTTTCAAAAATGGTCTTCAAAAAGTCACTTATTTGCCAGGTCAGTGTGGTTCAGTGGTTGAGCATTGCCCATGAACCAGGGTGTCACAGTTCGATTCCTGGCCACATGCCCAGGTTCAGGGTTCAATCCTCAGTGGAGGCCATGCAGGAGGCAGCCGATTGATAATTCCCTCTCATCATTGATGTTTCTTTCTCTCCCTCTTCCTTCCTCTCTCTGAAATCAATAAAAACATTTTTTTAATCACTGATGCTTTGCCCATTCTAGCCTCTACTTACCTCACCAACCACGCTGTGTGTTCTTCCTCTATAATGACCTTCTTTAAATTCCTCAAATGTTATGTTTCTGTTTATATTGTCTTTTGTACATGCTGCTCCATTCCTGCATTGCTGACTTCCCTCTTCTCCTGGGACCCTTCTTTAGCCCCCAAATACTACAAAACGACATGTGATTTTGTAAGAGTCTTCCATAATGCCCTGTACTTTTAATCATTAAAATTATCTCAGATATTATATATTTGTTAATTAGTTTATTAAGGTCTTAGATTGCTATGAGTGCATATGTGTGTGCTTATAATAAATTAAGGTGCATGTTCCTGGCTCCACAGGTAGAAAACTCCTTTCATTGAACTAGGGGAACTTTACAATCAAAAAATTTTCTAGAAATCATGATTTGTGCATCAAGTTGTGATTTTTATAAGCTAATTTTAAAGGTCCTGCCATCTTTGAGATATTATGATTCTACTTTTATATGCTTTAGAATTAACACCTGGAAAAGATGGGTGATATCTTGAGATCATAGAGAAATATCATTAAGGAGGCTTTGGACAAGGAAGGTACTATAAAATCCATTCATGTAAATGCCAAGAGAACGAAGGAGCTGCCATTCACATATGTAAATTGGGTTGTTTGATGTCTAATTCCAGAATACTAATGTAGATTCTATTTTTCAAAATTATCTAAGGATTAATTTAAAAGGCAGTAGAGAAAAATAAAGTTTACGTAATGAAATGTTAATGTAAAACTATGAGTCATTCATACCAAGTTATGGTATATAACTGTCCCTATTGAATCAGTTGGCTGAGAGGTCTAGAATTTAGGATTATAAAAATTGACCCACACCATTATGGTCAATTAACATTTGACAAAGGAGGCAAGAAAAGACAATGGAGTAAAGACAGTCTTTTCAATAAATGGTGCCGGAAAAACTGGACAGACACATGCAAAAAAGATGAAATTAGGCCACCAACTTACACCTTACACAAAAATAAACTCAAAATTGATAAAAGACTTAAATGTAAGGCATGAAACCATAAAAGTCTTAGAAGAAAATATAGGCAGTAAAATCTCATACATCTCACACAGTAGAATTGTTGCCAATACTTTCCAAGGGCAAGAAAAACAAAGGGAAAAATAGACAAATCTGACTACATCAAAATAAAAAGCTTCTGCACATGCAAAAGAAACCACCATCTAAATGAAAAGGGAACCCACTATATGGGAGAACATATTTTCTAATGATACATCTGATAATGGGTTAAAATCCAAAATATATAAAGGACTCATACAACTCAACAAAAAGAAGACAAATAATCCAATTAAAAATGGGCAAAGGGCCTGAATAGACATTTCTCCAAAGAGGACATACAAATGGCCAAGAGACATAGGAAAAAATGCTCAAAACCACTAATCATCAGAGAAATGCAAATTAAAACCACAATGAGATATCACCTCACACCTGTCAGAATGGCTATCATCAAAAAATCAACAAACAAGTTGAAAAGGGAATATTAGTTCACTACTAATTAGTTCACTACAAGGAAAAAAGGGAATATTAGTTCACTACTGGTGGGAATGCAGATTGGTGAAGCCACTATGGAAAACAGTATGGAGTTTCCTCAAAAAATTAAAAATGGAACTTCTGTTTGACCCAGTGATCCCACTTCCAGGAATATATCCTAAAAGCCCCAAAACACCAATCAGAAAGAATATATGCACCCCTATGTTCATATCATCACAATTTACAATAGCTAAAATCTGGAAACAGCCCAAGTGCCCATCATTAAATGAATGGATAACAAAGTTGTGGACATTTACACAATGGAATACTATGCAGCTGTAAAAAGGGTATCTCTTACCCTTTGGGACAGCTTGGATAGATGGGGAGACTATTATGCTAAGTGAAATAAGCCATACTGAGAAAGAAAAATATCACATAATCTCACTTATTTGTGGAATCTAATGAACAAAAGAAATTGACCACCCAAATAAGACCTGAAGCATGGAGGCATGGAATAGACTGCCATATGGGAATTGGAGGGATGAGAAGAGATAAACCAAAGGACTTATATACTTATATGCATAGCCCATAGACATGGGCAATAGGGTAGTGAAGACCTGGGGTGTGGATAAGGATTGGGAGAAGGAGAGTACAGGGGCTGGGGAGGGGGGATGGGAGACATCTGTAATACTATCAACAATAAAAAATATATATATTAAAAAAAACTCATTAATTTGTTTTTCCAAACTCAGAATCATTTGTATTCAGCTGTTATAAAGTTTACTTTTATATAATCCATCATAAAAGAGCTAGCTAAGCAAATGAATATCATATACAAGATTACAGAGATGTTTATCCTCTTAAGCCAAACTGTTCAAGCACTTAAAATCATTTGCATATAACCAATTAATATGCTCAATACAAGAGATGCTTATGTATTCATTAGAGTAATTCCTGTGGGACTCTACTTGGCAAGGCTTTGGGTGTGATTAAACATAAATTATTCTATATATAAATGGTTGAATACAAGCATCAAACATTTAGAAAAGTTTTGCTTATTAACCAGTTAATAGCAGAGTGTCTCATTTCATTATTTCTTTCTTATTTCCACATGTGTAGATGCATATTTACTAGTCAGATCAGATACAGTATGTCCCATTTATTCTTGAAACTGAAAAATCAAGTTCCAATTTCTCCAAATATCCCTAGTTCAGAACTTTTAGAAATCCTCACTGTCCTTTCTTTACTTATTTTGAACTAGTCTTTCAATGAAGGCAATCACCACAGGGGTCTGAGCCAGAGCAAGCACTGCAAATGCAGCCTACAACAAACAGAGTCTCACCCAACAGTCACCAGTTCAACCATCAAGTCCATGAGGCAAGATGATGAGTCTAATAGTCGCTGGTGGGACCTCCTCAGCAATGGGAAGACCCTCAAAGTAAAATGTCCATGGAAAGTGTCACCTACTTTGTTCAAAACCATTGTGCTTAAAAGACCTTCAATGCTTAGTATAATTTAAACTTTAATGACAAATCCTCAGAGTATTCTAATTATAAAAGAAAACAGTAGACATAAAAAAATGGCTAAGGTTGAAAATAAAAATCAGAGCCGATCTAGAAAGAAAACCAGAAAGTTGGCCTAAATCAAACTAAACACACACCAAAGCATCTATTGAGCTTTTTAGTTTCTGCAGAGATGTACATTTTGACAAATTAAGTGAGATATCAGCTCCAGAAAGCCTGACACTGTCTCATATTTGGTTGTTCAAAATTATTCTCCTTTTGGGCATTAACTCAGAGTGAGTTTTCTGGAAAAACAACAACAACAAAAAATTTGTGTGTTTACCATCCTCCCTCCCTTCTCCCTTCTTTCTCCCTTCTTTCCCCCTTCCTTCCTTCCTTCCTTCCTTCCTTCCTTCCTTCCTTCCTTCCTTCCTTCCTTCCTTCTTTCCTTCCTTCCTTCCTTTCTCCCTTTCTCCCACCCTCCTTCCTTCTCTCTCTCCTTCTAGACTCCCTCCCTCAAAGATATATTATGTCTCAGCCCTGGCCAGGTAGTTCAATTGGTAGAGAATTGTCCCAATATGCCAAGGTTGTGGGTTCAATCCCCGGTTATGGCACATACAAGAATCAACCAATGAATGCATAAAGTGGAACAACAAATTGATGTTTGTCTCTTTCTTCCTCTCTCTAAAATCAATAAAAAACATTTTTAACTATAAAAGAAAATCATTTTTAAAAAAAGATATATTATGTCTCCCTGAAATAGAAATTGTACTGAGTTCTGTAACATGAATCAAAGTCACACAAACATGGGTTTTTATATCAGAAAATGAAATAGACTCAATGAAAAGTGTGTGTCATAAGTAGAATTTGTGGAAATGACTAGCAAGCTATAAATGCAAGCATTACTATTTTCATCTGGGGCATTCAATAAATTCCTGCTGATAAGGAATTCCTAAGTGATTACTAAACTTTTAATGTCTTTCCTGTCACTTATCACTGGCAGATGCCATTGGGCATTTTGTCTAAAATTTAATTTAATAAAATCAACACTCATCAAGAAATCAATTAAAATAAAAGCTGCCTGCAGGCCGACGTCTTCCCTAGGTGATGAGGACGGCATGTTCTCCTCAGACCAAGTGTATCTCTGTGTTGATTAAGCAATTCCCAGAAGTTGTAGATAATTCAGGATACCATCCACAACTGCCATTGAACACCAATTAATTCTTCCAAGCAAAGTCCTATACCAACTCCAATACATATTGGGTTGGAAATGAAAATACTAATGCTTTAAGGGAAAATTTAATGTTTGGTGTGTTTTTGTGTTTGTTTTTTTACTATAGAAGTATAATCAATGACTGCTTACAAATGACACCCAGGGGAAACAGTGAAATACCTGTGTTCTTAGTTGTTGTTAATAAACAAAAGATGAAGGGTCTTAGCCAAACACAAGTGTTCTGATATGAGGGTAAATCATCATTGCTAGGTTACAAACCCCTCAGCTAATATTTGCATAGCACCTGTCATTTATAAAACACACATATATATATTCTCATATTTGATATAAAAACAATCCTATAAAGTTATATTTGGCTAGTACTATAATTTATACACAGTACATAGATTCAAAAGAGGATCTATGACTTTTTAGAGCTCATGGAACCAAGCAGAGACAAAGCTGGGCTCAGACTCAGTCCTTCTGAATGCAGACACTGCTTTCTCCACCCATCTAAGCTGTGTCTGTGCAACATTCCAGAGGACTTTAGGAAACATAAAGTAATTCCAGGCCCTGTGCAAGTTCAGCACTCATCAGAAAGAAGAGTTAGTACTCCCAGAATTCTGGGTCCACTAAGCATGAGAATGTCAGTGGACATGCTCTTTGAGTTCAATTCCTCTGCATGGAAATCTAAGTCTATCAATTTATCTAGAACTCATAACACTTGGGGCCTATTTTTTAAAGTGTTCTCTTCCTCTAGGTTTGGTTCAAGTGCTAAACTTGTAGCAATGCAGAATCTTAGACCCCACTCCAAGCATATTAAGTTAAAATCTGCTTTTTCACAAGGTCCCCAGCTGATCCACATACACATTAAAGTCAAGACACATAGCTCTGACCTAAATCTCATTGGAGTGTATATTCTGGTGAACGCGGGGTCCTGCCACCATTGTTAGTGTGGGACTGTGGCCCAAATGTCTCCTACTAGATTGCCTCTTGATTCAGCTTCTAACTTGATATTCACATGTATGTCAGCACATTTTTCCTCAAAGGAATGAGGAGAGCACTGTGGTCAGCCAGAACAAATAAAAGCAGCATTGAAGCTAGGTGACTGGATATTTTTTGCAAAAGAATAATGAGGAGAGGGCATTAGAGAATTGGCCGAGTGTTTCAATACATTAGAAGTACCTTTGTTCAGAAATGATGGTTTTCTGATTAATTCTTTTCCTTATTACTGAAGAATTGAAGTAGTACTACATGTTGGTCCCAGCCCTGTAGCATGGGCTACTCTCTACACATCAACAAAATGTACCCCATGGGTCATCTAGAAGCTTCAACATGTGCTGAAAACTCTGATACTGGAACTTCCTTTAAAAAAAACTTCACATCTAATTATGATATTCTTTTTATATGGTGCATATTATTCTGAAATGTTAATTTGCCTACAGAAAACAAGTAAAATTAGGAGCCTGCATCAGGTTTCAAAAATTTCTATAAATAATATATAACTAGAAGTTGACAGCAATTCTAAAGATTTGTTCTCAGAATCATAGAATCATGGAGTTTGGAGAGAAGTAGACATCTCACATTGCAATGAAGCTGTGAATAGCCAGGTACAGCATCAGGTCCAGGTGTAGCTTTAGGAATTGTAAATCTGCTGTTCAATTAAACACCACCCAACGGGAAGGTCCCACGGGAAGGTGTTGCAGTGACCTTCCTATGGCTGTGACAAATAGACCCCTCTGAATGCCCCACCGGCATCTTAACATGTTTGCTTAGCAATCACTTAAATCCACTCTAACTATAAAGGTTCATCATGTAAACAACATGACCCAAATCAAACAAAATCCTGCTTAAATTGTAAAATAAAAGGTCTTTTCAATAAAAATCAGGTATAAAAGGAAAATAATCCCAAGAAGCAGCCCTGGTTGATAGTAAGCATTTAATAAATGCTTGCTCAAAGATTTTGAATGAAGGAAACAATGAATCAATGGAGACAGTGATCATTGCTATTCCCATACCAGGTTTCTATCTGGAGTCCTCTATTCTGATCAAATTTTGAGAGTAATTTTCTGAACTATGATTCCCTTTCACAGCAGCGATGAGGCACACCAAAGTCAATAACATGGAAAAATTGTTATCTGCCAACCATTCACGCTGGGATGGGTAGCATACACAAAATATATGATTTTTTTAAATTGCAGCCAGTTTTAGTGCACTGAAGTGGAATCGGTAATGCAGAAAATTCAGAAGTAAATTTATAATTGTCACAAAACATCCTACAGTGCAGCAAAGCATGTGCCCTGCAAGACAGAAGCAAAGCTTTGTAATTGAAGGAAAGATTACAAGTCAGGGCACATAAACAGGTCCTTATGTAGTAGGGAGAGGAATGTTGATGAAACTGTAGTCTTTGGGGGCCACATCAACACAGTTATCAAGTCACCAGCCATGATATCACCTTAGAAAACACAAGATCTATACCTATGTACATACTTGCATTTCTAAACACCATGTAAATCTTTCAAGAGCTATCACAAAAGTTAGGGTTGGGCCCTAGCCAGTATGGCTCAGAGGGTTGGGTGTCATCCTGGGCATGGAGGGGGGGCGGGGTTTGGTGGTGCCGGTTTGAGTCCCATTGTGGGCTCCATCCCAGGTAGGTATGTGCAGAAGGCAGTCCCTCTCCCTTCCTCGCTCTCCAAAAATCAATAAAAAATCTTTTTAAAAAAGGAATTGGAAAACTGTTAATATCAAGAAACATTTACTGAGAACCTGCTAAATATAAAGCACTTGGGAATATCACTAATAAAAGTAAGAAATCTGCATTAGCTATAAAAGCAACCATATTCATAAGTACTTATGTATGTCCCATTTAAATCACTTTTGAAATTATTTTGAAAATAATCTCAATACCACTTATGCATTTTTACATGAATCCAGCTGTATCAGTCACATGATATTCCTTATTAAGCAGAGAATAATTAGTTCCTTTTCTAAAATGGATGCAATAATTCAAAAGAATAGTAGCCATCATCTCTTGAAGGCAAAAATGCATTAGCAAAAGTAAACTCTCTCAGTAAGGACTTCCAACATGTGATATCAAGGATGTGGTGACCTTTGGCAAAGAGTTAGAGTTGAAATAGGGGCTGAAGCTGACCTGAATTTACTAGAAAGAAGAAATCAGAGTACTGGGTGTTCCCATATTCCAGAGCAGAAAAAGTATGAAAGCAATAAATTATGATAAAATGTGTAGTTCCGGTTCAAGCACATAAAAGCATAAAAAATTACCAAATTGAATGAGTTTATGATTCATCCAGGACAGTATTCAGTCTCTAAAAGTGGTAGCTTGTAAATGCATACAGTTGAGCTGAAAAAGAAAGGAAAGGTCTGTCCCTAAGATTGTGCATTGTAAATTTATTTCAAGTAAGGAAAATGGCCTTATGGTAAAATTACTCTCCAGTGCAGGGTTTTGTGTCTCAACAAATATTTTTAGTTTAAAAAAAAAACCCCTGTAAATCTGTTAGTAAAACCAGGGTATACAAAATATACAAACATTATGTTATAGATTTCATGTCATAGGTATAATGTCAAGGCATGGAAAAGGAAAGAAGGAAAGAGAGGAGGGGAAGGAGAGGAAGATAGGGATTGGGGGAGGAAGAAAGAGTTATTCATAAGTTCTCCAGTGTTCCTCTAATTTCTAAATTAAATTCAAAATAAAACCTTCCAAAATAAAGAAATTTAGGCCAACATGATTATTCAGGAAAATGAAGCAGTCTCTATTATAGAGTCAGCTTATTATTTTGTCTAAGTTTAATTCTACGGCTAAGAAGTGTGACCCCAGAGGACATAAGCTTGAAATGAAAATAATGCATTTATTAGACGTATAAAGGTGAAGCACATCACAGCAAAAGAAGATGACATTGCTGAAAGGAGTAACTTTGAAGTGATAAGGAGAAATGAACAGGGAGGAGAAGTAAAGAATTGGAAGAAATGGAGCAGGAAGAACACTGTTTCATGTAAATTAAAATTAAATGTAAAAGGATGACAGGAGCTCTGATCTTGTCAGGCTGAGGTATCTGGATGGCAGACAGTAATATGAGAATTATAAGTAATTTGCAAACCACAGGTCTGCAAGCATGCACATTTCCCTCTTTATGATTGTTAATCAAGGTGTGTGTGTGTGTGTGTGTGTGTATGTGTGCGCGCGCGCGCGCGCGCGTGCGTGCGTGTTTTCATGGAGAAAAACAAATTCAAAAATATCAGTTTCATAAATCCCTGCCAAAATCACGAACAGTTTGGTTCCTGCCAATGAAAGACAGCCCCAGGCAAACCACAGGTGCGATCAGGCAAGAGATTCATTGTTTTTGATGGTGCCTCCATTTGGTAACAGCCTTCCTGGCCTCTGTCTTTCAGACATAATGCGACTGCCCCTCTTCTAGGCTGTCTCTCTGGTTTAGTTATTGTTCCCTGTGCCTTCCCTTGACCAGGGCCCAGGCCCTGGGCCTGCACTTGCCATGCTGCAGTCCTTCCTTAGGTCTCCATTGACAATGATCGGTACCTATCATCTCTCCTCTAATAGTTAACACATAGTACATGCTGCATGCCAGGCATTTGTGCGTATATTAATCCAGTTAAAATATTTTATCCTGAAAACTGCCCTATAAGGTTGATACTATTAAGACCTCACTTTACAGATGAAGAACCTGAGCCCAGAGACAATAATGACTTGGCCAAGTCACTGAGGAAGACCAAAGTTTTGCCACCCCAAAATGTGCCTTTTGGGGTATTGATTTTAAGGGGTTATTAAGAAACAAAAGACTCCAAAGGAACCTTTGACTCTCCCCTTCCTGACTAAAGGAATTAAGATAGAAAAAACTGCTTCAGGAAGGGAATCTGATTATAATCATCCTAGTATATTCATCTTAGCACATGAATTAGCCCATAGGTGACGGGACAGGAAAAATCTTACAAAGCCTATTTCCCCCTGTTCCTTTGTTTCTGGATGGCCCGGCAAGAATTTGTTTACCACATGTTTGCACTTTCTCTAAGTGTTGTTGGAAGGAATAATAGAAATAATAGAAAAGAGCATAATATTTGGCCAAGACCTACCTGCGGGATGAGGAGTCAGCCACACAATGGGCACATGGGGGAGCATTCCAAGAAGAAGGAAGAGCATGGGCAAGGCCCTGAGGTAAGGAAAAAGCTACCCCTTTCTAGGAACTTATAGGGCAGTGTGTGACTAGAGCAAAGAAGATAAGAAGAAAAATGAGACTTGATTAGAAAAGAGTAAATTAGAATCTGCCAAACATCACAGTCAATGTAGAGAGTTTTCATTTTGTACAAAGTGCAATGGAAAGCCATTAACAAGGTTTGTTTGTTTTTTTAAATAATTTTTATTTTTAATTACAGTTGTACAACCCAGTGATTGTTATCATCATAACTAGCTGGTCAATATGAATAACAGAAAGAGAGCAAAGAGGAGACCAGACAGTATAAGCATGGTCATCTGGGCAGCTTCACCAGGAAGCTGCAGTTTCACACTCCCCATGGAACCACCAGTCCATTTCCTGCAAATTACCGGGGGAAGGAATCCAACAAAGGGGGAGGTAGGGGCATGCACAGTGAAGTTGGGATGGTGCCTATCAGTCTAACCTGGGAAAAAGATAATTGGCTAGTAGGGGTAGAGCCACTGCAAGCATGCAAAATCCTGAAGGGTTAATTGGAAAAAACTCCCAGTTATAATCTCCAGACAAAGAATTCCTCTCTCTTGCTTAGTCCCTGCCTCCTTGCACTCTCTTGCTCCATAGCCAGCACTTGCCCACATGCTAGCCCACCATGTGGCCTTAAGTAGCCTTATGGCCCATGGCCATACAGACCCCACACACAATGGACTGCAGATGGGAACACAAGCTAAGTTAGCCACATGCTGGAGTGGACTGTGCTTTATTATGGAGTGGAGACTCAAGGCAGTGACTTTAATTCTTGGCCTTCTGAGGACAAAATTGGACTTATTTCAGGGCCAAATGGAAGAAGATGGGGCTTTGGAAAGAAACCCCCTTAATTTTACATCATCAATAAAGCTTTCCACAATACCTCATCTTCCCAAAGGAGCCTCAGGAAATTCTTTTTCCAGCAGCACCCCCAAGAACTCCACTTCCACTGATAACAGAAGGCACCCCACTGATAACAATTAGCTATTGTATAACTTACTAAGTAATAACTCTGATAAATCTAGTACCTGTTTGGCATCCTAGTTATTATAATACTATCTATATTCTCTATGCTATACTTGACATCCTCATGATTATTCTGTAACTACCAATTTGTACTTATTAAGCCCTTCACCTTTTTTACCCATCCCCCTAACCTCCCTCCCATCTGACAACTGTCATAATATTCTCTGTATCTATGAGTCTGTTTCTGTTCTGCTTGTTTGAAGCTACAGGAGGATATGTTCATATTTTTTGTTTTTAAAATCTCTGTCTGCTTTGTGGAAAATGTATTGGAGAAAAAAGGTAAATACGGAAAGATAAAGAAGTCTGTTGTAATAGAACCATCTAGAAGTGGTGGTGGTTATATGGTCATACTGGAGATGAACAATAGTCATACTCAGGATATATTTTAGAAGCTGAGCTGACAAGATTTGGTATTAGAGTGAATGCAAAGAATGGATGAAAGGCAGGGCTTACTTACGGATAACTCCCATAGTGTATGGGGTGCCAATTTCTGAAATAGGAAAGACTGGAAGAGAAACAGTTGAAATCGAGAGTTCAGTTTTAAATGTGTTATACGTACTTGGTCTTAAGTCTCCAACTTAGTGTATAATCAACAAATAACTTGACTACCTCCAGAGTGGGAGATAACAATAGAACCCTCAGAAGTATTTGGGAATCTGGGAGAAAGGGAGATATATTCTCTTCTAGGTGGGTTTTTGAAGAGGGACTAAGTGCTAGAACTCCAAGCACTATGCAGTGTCCCGGGTATTGCTGAACTAGAACAACATTGGTTTCTGTAGCAAAGAACCTGAGACAGTCAAAGGGAAGGCAGACAGCCAGGAATGGCATGGAAGAGAAGCCCCATGTCCCTAGACCCCAGAGTGATACAGAGCAGCTGAAAGGGGAGACTTGAAGTATCTACGGTTGTGACAAGGCTCCCCGCTGCAGCAGAGGACTTTGCAGCCAGCCACCAGATGATAACACTGACACCAATGATGGCAGCGGTGAGCGACGGCCAGGACAAGTGACACCCCAGTTTGTGGGTGCCTGGATGAGAGAGAGGACAGCTTGGACCTGATGCCTCATTCTGACTCCAGAACATTGATACTTCTTTGAGGAGAAAGCAGGAAAAGAGGAGGAAAAGTTGGAATTAACTCAGTGAATATATAAAACCATAAAGAAAGCATGAAGGTGACTGAGTTTATCTGGAAACTATTATAATTACATGTTTTGCCTTTGGGCAGAATGTGGATTGTTGAGTTTTGAAAAGTTGCTATTTCTTTAAACACCTAAGTAAACTTATTTGGAAAATGTCACTGACAACAGTAAAAACGCGTCAGCCTTTATCCTTCAGTTGCCTCCACAATCTCTTGGGAG
This sequence comes from Cnephaeus nilssonii, assembly GCF_951640355.1. Lineage (NCBI taxonomy): Eukaryota > Metazoa > Chordata > Mammalia > Chiroptera > Vespertilionidae > Cnephaeus > Cnephaeus nilssonii. The sequence continues at coordinate 71,420,539 of NC_137074.1, read as the reverse complement.
TTTCTGGGAGGTGTTTCACATGGATTCATGAATGACTACCATCGCTGAAGAGTTTATTCAAGGGCTACCCTGGTTGCATTAATAGGGTTGGATCCTCTATGAAGGGCTCTCAGAGTAGGGCTGCTTGAACCTCAATATCCTACACTGACTTGAATCCAATAGCTTTTCACTTAGTATTCTTCAAATCTCCTCTTTGCTAAACACATCCACATCCACCCCAGGACGCCATAATAGGAGTTAAGTTGAGAGAGAAATGTAAAAAACAGGTCATGGGTGTTGGAGATTCTTGGGGATGGAAACCGAAATGGAGGCACAGAGCACTGGGGATGAGGATGGTTTCACCCAGGTCACCCACAAGGATAGTCAGAGGTCGAAGAAAGGGCAGGCTGAGGAGCTGTCCAAGTGCGGGAGGGCAGATGTGGGCTGCATGTACTCAGAGGAGGCCCCACTCAAAGGGGCCTGTCTTCCCGCCCCTCTCAAGGCACAGGTTCCTGGATGGGAAAGAAGAAACAAGGAAAATTCCAGTCCCAGCTACCTGATACACACCATTAAAAGACAACTGGTTGGTCCTGGATAGGTGACTTAGAGCATCCTCCATATACCTAAGGGTTTGGGGTTTGATTCCCCATCAGGACACATAACCTAGGTTGCAGGTCCAATCCCCAGTCAGGGCATGTACTAAAGGCAACCAATAAATGTTTCTTTCTCCTTCATTCTCTCTCTCTCTCTCTCTCTCTCTGTGTGTGTGTGTGTGTGTCTTCCTCTCTCTAAAATCAATCAATAAAAAATATATCCTTCAGTGAGGAATTAAAAAAAGAAAGAACTGCTTGAAATATTCCTATTGTAGAACATTTGAAACTTCAGATATGCTTTAACTTGAAATCCAGGAATGTAGAAATCAAAACTTGTAAAGAACACGAAAGGATATTAGCGCTCTGACAAAAGCCTTTATTCTCGGGTTTCAGGTGGAGGGCACCCTTGCCCTCATTAGGTTGGATGATCTCTTCTTAGAGTCTTTTGAAATTACACATGTGAAGCCCCTAAGGGACACCACCCATCAAGGGCAACAGGAAGAATTGCTGGCAAAGAAGAAGAAGAAACTAAATTCACCATAAAGAATGTGACACATATGCAGGGATACTTTCAGCCAATGTGAAAGTTCACATCCCTGGCTCTTTCCAAAACATCAAGATGGCAAGAACTCCCATTTGCAACTTCCTCCTGGGAATCCTCCATCAAAGATTTATGGCAATATTTGGGCTGTGGCTGGTAGAGCAGCAGATCGATTCTGATTGCAAATCAGAGACTTTTTTCTCTTATCTTTGGACTCTAGAGAAAAAGAGTTTACCCTCTGCAGGTGGTCACAAAAAACCATGTGAAGAATTTCCAGTCACTTTAAACCTCAGTCCATTCTTGAGTTCTCAGCCAGAAGCATAAACAGAAGAGTTTGATAGTAATCATTGAACAGCTTTGAGGATAATTTAAGTATCAAAATTTAGTACCATTATTATACTTAAACATGAATTATAATTTATTTTTCATTTTAAATTACATGTAGCAGGTTAGCATAGTGTCTAATTCTCTCATTTGCAGGGAAAATTCTTATTTTTCTGTATGAATTTTTAAGTCGTTTACTTATAAACTTATAAACATTTCTTCTGTATGAGTTGTAATTAAAGAATTATCTCAGAAATAATCATTTCAGGAATCATTAGCTCTCTGAATCATGACCTCTAATACTGGGTGCTATGTGACTATTTTAGAATCAGGTCATAAGCAGCAGTTTGGCTACACTGTGTGAACCAAAAAGACTAATATTTGTACCTGTTTGGCCACTTATAAGATTAAACTTAAAGACCTATATCACAAGGTTGACATGTGGAAAAAAGGAAACAGATCATAGGTTCCTCCACTCAAACAATGTCTTCATTAATAGATCAAAATTAAATTCCCTTGAGAATAAATGTTCTCCCAAAGAAGACTCTTGGTCCTCCTGGAGAGACATTTCTGGCAAACCTGCCAATTTACCATTCGAGGCGTCCTCAAACTACGGCCCGCGGGCCACATGCGGGGGTTTTTGCCGTTTTGTTTTTTTACTTCAAAATAAGATATGTGCAGTGTGCATAGGAATCTGTTCATAGTTTTTTTTTAAACTATAGTCCGGCCCTCCAACGGTCTGAGGGACAGTGAACTGGCCCCCTGTTTAAAAAGTTTGAGGACCCCTGATTTATACTCATCTTTTTAAGTCTCACTTTGACACAAGCTAGAACGCCACCTACACAAGTAAGTGACATATGCCTTTGAAATTCTAGGCCAGTTGGGAAGCAGATCAGCACCTGGCTAGGCCATTTGGAAAAGAATTTTGCTGTAGCCAGGTTTTTATGGTAACTCTCATATAACAGAGTTTGAATGGAAGTCACTAAAGCCATTATGAAGGCTACCTTGGCCAGCAGTGGCATGCTTGTGTAACCAGGTCTGTTGACTCTTGAATAACCAGATGAGATCTACACTTATTTTCTCCTCTTCCTCCTCTGTCTTAGTCTGTTCAGATTGCTATAATGAACTACCATAGACCTGGCTGAGTGGCGCCATAGGTTAGAGTGTCATCTGGTACACCAAAAAGGTGGTGGGTTCAATTCCCTGTCAGGGTACATAGGTTGTGGGTTTATCCCAGTGGCGGCACATACAGAAGGCAACTGATCATGTCTCTCTCTCTCTCTCTCTCTCTCTCTCTCTCTCTCTCTCTCTCTCTCTTTCTCTCTCTCTGCCCTTCCCTTCCTGTCTTCTTCTCTCTGTAAAATCAATAAACATGTCCTCAGATGAGAATAAATAAACAAATAAATAAACTACCATAGATAGCTTATAAACAGCAGACATTTATTTCTCTCAGTTGCCAGCATAGTCGAGTTCTGGTGAGGAGACAGCTGACTCTTCATTATATCTGTACATGGTGAAATAGAGAGAAAGCTGGTGCTCTCATGGCTTTTGAAAGGGCACTACTCCCATTCATTAGGGTTCTACCCTTATGATGTCATCTAGTCCTAATTACCTCCCAACTGCTCCACCTGCTAATACCATCAAATAACAAGGGGATGGAGTTCAACATCTAAATTTGAGGGAATGCAAGCATTCAGTCCATAACATCCTCTTTTTCTCCTCCTTCTTTGCCACTTACTCTTTAAGGTAGAATTTATGTGGTAGCTTAAAAATCACTTTCTGATTCAGTCACACACACAAGAAAAAAATTATGGAGGGCCTATTATGTGCCAAGCCCTGGTTCTAGTTTTCTGATAAAATATCAGAAAAGAAAGTGAATGAGGTCATTGAGTTGATATTCTAAAAGCAAGAAGGGGAGCTTTGGGGATGGAGAAGGGAGAGACAGTGCGTGTGTAATAGACAACACAAAAATAGGTAACCCAGGTTTATCTGATGAAGGACACATGAAGAAGAACCATATAATAGTTCTGCTTGCGGTCTTAGCAGAATTTAACTTCAAAATTGAAATTGTCATTTTGCCAGAGTTAGTCAATTATTGGCATCATTCTACCCTCTGCAACCTTAGGCGGTTTGATTCATGTCACATTGCAATATCAGGAGCAGTTATTTATTTTTAACGCTATTTAAACTGGCCACTGCCATGACATGACTTTAAAGGTATGGTATTGGAGCAGTACAGTGGGGTAGAAAGGGCACACGCTTCAAAGTCAGGGAGGTGAGAGTTCCAACCCTGATCTGCATCATGCTAGCTCTGTGCCCTTTAGAAAGTCACTTAACCTCATGAAACCTTGTCTTACCATCCACACTGTGAGAATAGAAACATTTAACTCAAACTTTTGTTATGCATATCAAAATATTGATACAATTAAATAATAAATTTTTACTTGGTTTGATTAAAGAGTCATGGAAGTATAAATCGGGAGTCATTTTACAGTTTCCCCAAATAATACCTATCAAATGTCCCCCTTGATCTCCATTTCACCTAAGTACAAGCGCCTTAAAGATCTCTCAGCCCACCCTTATAATATTTCTTCAGTTTTGGCTAAGATTATCTCATATCTTACATTTCACCCTTTTCCACAAAAGCAGGACACACTACTGCCTGGAAGTGTTGGGGGTGGGCAGGAAGGGATGTGGTCTCCAGAGGCAGCATATCTAGATTTCAGTGGCAGTGAGAGGAGATGGGGAGACATCTGATCACTTGAATGACCACAATGTCTGGTGGAAAATCCACCATTCTCTTTCTTTTAGTTGTTGCTATTTTTCTGTTGGACACTGGTTGCTTTTCAATTCTACCTTTGAAAGAGATATCAAGTGTTGGCTCCTTGTAGGATCTTAGGAGGGTACTTTGGGTCTCCCTCTACATGGTCCCTTGGCTGGGAGACCAGGCTAAAGCCAAGTCTAATACTTCCCACCTCAACATCAGCTCAACATTAGTGCTCTCACCCAGAACGGTAATGGTACTTGCAACACAGCCTAAGTTACAGCCACAAATAGTGGTGTTTTCCAACACAAAGGAAACTCACATGTCCTTATTAAGTATAGGAAATAGGACTGAACCTCTGTCACTCCACTCACATCTGTTATCTCTCTCCTAGTTTTAAAAATATATGTTTTTATTGATTTCAGAGAGGAAGGGAGAGGGGAAAGAGATAGAAACATCTATGATGAGAGAGAATCGTCGATTGGTTGCTTCCTATATGCCCCCTACTGGGGATTGAGCCTGCAACCCAGGCATATGCCCTGACAGGGAATCAAATTGTGACCTTCTGGTTCATGGGTCAATGCTTAACCACTGAGCAACACTGACCAGGCTCTCGCCTGCTTCTTTATTCAATCTCAGAACTACCAGGCAGTATGCTGGCTCAATGGTTCAGCAGGTTTCAGGAAGGAGGGCATCAGTTGTAGATCTCATAGAGAGGAAAGAACTCAGGCATTCACTGATAACACCCACCCAGCATATCAATTTCAAAGCTTCCCAGGGCATTCCATTAAATTAATGCCAAAATCTTTATCAGAAGGATCTTTAACCACTGCAAAATTTGACCACACCACCACTTCAGCTGCATCCCATGCCACTCCCATCCCCTATCTATCTTTAAGCTCATCCAGCATGTCATGCTACTCCTCACCTCAGTGTAAAGAAGACAAGGAGCACTCATGACAAACAGAATTTTTAGAAATGCCAACATTTGGTGGTGGGTTGAAGAAAGAGATGGCAAAAGAAACAGAGAGAAATATCTAGTCAAGAAAGAAGAAAACCAAAAATTTTGATATGGCAGAAGCCAAGTAAAGAGAGTATTTCTAAGTAAAGCGAGTGGTCAACTGTATTAAATGTTATTTACATGAAGCCCAAGAATTGGTCTTTGAACCTTACCAGCTGGAGGAGACCAGTGGGTGACCTTGAAATAAATGTGTTAGTGGAGTAGTAAATGTTTAGTAGAGGACAGAAGCTAGATTGAAGTACCATAACGGTGAAGAACTGGATGATCTTTAAGATAATTATACTTAATAGTAGGAACAGTATTTATTAGCACTTAAATTATTTTAACTTAAAATGGATATAGTTTCTGCCAGGCATTCTGCTAAGTACTTTGCAAGCATTTTCTTATTAAATCCTCACAGTAACACTCTTAGGCAAGAAATGTGATAAATAATTTGTCAAAGACACAGCTAGTAAAATGTGGTTGACCGAATAACAGCTCCCAAGTAGTGTATAAAAGTCGTAATCTCTGGAACCTATATTGTTACCCTACATGGAAAAAGGGACTTTGCAGATACAAGAGTCTTTAGATGGAGATATTAATGTGGGTTATCTGATGAGCCCTAAATGTGACCAGAATTGTGCCAAGAGAGAAGCAAAGAGAGATTTAGCACAGAGAGATTTGAAGATGCCACACTGCTGGCTTTGAAGGAGGTCCTTGAGCCAAAGAATGCAAGGAACACAGCTCTAAAACCAGGGGAAATGGCATGGAAACATTCTCCTAGGGCTTCTAGAGGGAGCACAGCCCTGAAATTAAGAACCTTCATTTCAGCCCAGGAAACTGGTTTCAGACTTCTGACCTCCGGGTCTGTGGGAGAACAAGTGCATGTTGTTTGAGCCACCAGGTTTGCAGTAGTTTGTTACAGAAGCCATAGGAGACTAACACGGATGTGATCATGATTCTCTCTCTAATATAATTCTACAAAAAATAGCAGCAGCACCCGTATGGAAAACAAACAGAGGCAAGAGGGGAAAGAAAGGAAGAGAAGGGAAAACAGAAGTGAAAGAAAGTTGGGGGAGGGGAAGGGAGAAGTCAGTAGAATGCAAGAAGAGGAGGAGCAGGAGCAGAAGCAGGAGAGGAGAGAGTAAGACCTCAATTATTCTTAAAGTGACATCAAATATGTCCATTGCAACTTCAACTCAGGAACTATTTTCCCAACCTGAGTCAGGGCTGGCATTTGGTCCACAGCTGAGAGTCAGCTCCAGGTTGTGAAACTGCAGTGCAGAGTAATCTATAAACCCTGCGGCATCACAGCTAAAGAGAAAACAGAGTGGTGGAATCCCAGTTCAGTGGTCAATTTGTTTAGTTACTGTTTGGGAGTCAACAATTAAAGACACAATATTAAATGGCGAGAGATGAAGTTTGAAAAAGAACAATTTAATTCACTTTTGTACCACCAAACCAAGTATAGCCTTCATTTGCTTTTAAAAGTATATTTTGTAAGATTTTTCTCTTTTTTTATTTTAATGTTATCTCCTTATTACTGGCTGTCATTTACTATAATGAAATAATGTTTGCTTGGCAAAAGCTGAGAGCAAAACTCTGAAAGGATGCTGCTACATTTAAAGTTTCCTGGTTGATGCAGCAACAAAACTGTGTTCTAACAGAATCAGTGAGTCCTGTCTCCCAGCAGATGATATTGCTCTGGGTCAACATTTGGGATATAGTGTTCACTGAACAATACTATTCATAATCTGTTTTTAAAAAGCAATTTTATAAGTTCTTTGGTATTTAGCTATCCTATTTAATTGCATGACCAAATAATGATCAGGTATATATTAATCAAATAACCACAACTTAAACAACATACTTGCATTCAATACTTAATACAATAAAAGGAAATTTAACAAGAAAACAGTTTGTGTGTCTAATACCACCATTCAACAGCCTGAAACTCATGACAGCTTCTGTCCGTTGGGGTTAAGGATGTATCCGAGTGTATTCACAAAAACGGAATCCTTAACTATGACTTGCTGTGCCCTCATGGGGTCTTTTCCTCAGTGCGGTTAGGATTACATCATTTTTCTAAGGAAATTAGATATTCCCTTTGAAGTCTCTAAGACTTAGAATAAATTTAGAAGAGAAACATTTGGAGTCCACATATAGATTCTGAATAGCCATAGTAGAGTGATTTTCCTAATTTGCTAATAAACAATCTTTATATTATTGAGCTGAAAAATACATTAGAAAGAAGTAAGACTTAGTAAGGATAAAGGTGAAGGTACATTGGTGGGAGAAGTGCTTTTAATTCAGTCTCTCCCTTTAAAAAGAAATGGAAAAGGGAAATAGCAACCAAATAACAACATATGGAGTGTCTGTTTTTCAGTGAAAATGCCAGGTAAAGAGGTCTTTACACTTAAATCTGCACAGACAGCCCATCCTCCCCTCTGAAAACTGCTCCCCTGCATGCAGAGGGCGGGCTGATTGCTCCCCGTGCCTCACACAAAGCAGGAGTAACAGCAACATCTAGTGGCACGCGGTGATACAGGACAGTGAAACGGGAGAAATGCTCGGTGTGAAAGCTGAGAGCAAAACTCTGGAAGGAAGCTGCTACATTTAAAGTTTCCTGATTGATGTGGCAACAAAACTGTGTTCTATCAGAATCAGTGAGCCCGGTCTCCCAGCAGGTGGTATTGCTCTGGGTCAACATTTGGGACGTGGAAAACTCATTTAGTATTCACTGCTGGGGATGGGGAAGCCAGCAGTCAAACTGTACCATCTTGGTCTTGGAAATAAGGCAATATTGTTGGATTTTTTTTTAAAGTAGTAGTAGTTACAAGGGGTTATGCTTCTCAGATAATAGAAAGGCAGCTCAATATACTACTGAATGCCAACCTTAAAATCTATTCAAAGATATTAAATGTCATTTTTCTTCTTTCATTTCAGACTACTTGCTCCTGTGGACAGAAGAGGCCAGCACCTCAGGGCACTCCCTGGAAGCTGAAACTCTGGCACACTGCCTTTGCTGTTAGACTCCCAGCCTGCACCGCTCTGTCCCTCTCTCCCTCAGGTGCCATCCACAGCATCTTTTGTCTGGTCGCCAGGTCAATAATCTCTCTTGGCATCTGCCTTTTCCACCCCTTCCCTCCCCCTCCCCCCTCCACCAAGAAATCTAATTCCAAGTTGGCAGGCAGAAGGTCAGAAATCTTTGAAAGGCACAACCCCCACTGCCCACGCTCAGGTCTTGCCTCTGCACATGCTGCCAAATGCCAGCTTCCTTTCCTCCCTCCTCCATCACATCCTGTTTCTCTGTGATGCCCAGGTTGTCACCTGAACCTCGCCCTCACATCTGTTTCCTTCCTCGGCAGCAGGGCTGTTATTAGTAGCATCCTGCCACGGCTGTCCCAGAGACTCAGCACATCTTGTCATCTGAACTGGGGTCAGCAGTCTCTTCAGAGCTATGGACGCTGGGACGTGGCCTCGTCAAAGGAGTCTGGGGCCTAATGCTGGCCCAGAGCATCTGTGGGGAGGAGAGCTGACGGTCTCCTGGATGCCACACAATCGCACTTTTGAGAGTGGGTCAAGTTAAAGCAAAGGACTGCAGGCTAGTGTAACAGAAAGACAAAAGACAAAGTCACACCCAACCTAAATAGAGGACAGTTTTATTTCTGTATACATTTTGAAATGACATATTCAGGGCTATGTGAAAATGGTGTTTTGGGGGGGAAAATAATATCTGCTTGATTTTTTTCTCACTCTGAAAGAATTTTTTAAAACACGCTTTAGTTTTAAAAGGGAAACCATGTCAATGTCTAATTTTAAAACTACAGATTTTACAGAAATTGTATTCTAAAAAAGAATAGGATTTTCATCACACTTGTTTCTAACCGCTTTAACCACAGTATAATCTCTATCAATTTCTCCCCCAAAAGAACAAAGTCAGAAATCCTTGAAAAAGGAGAAAATTAGAGCATTAAAAATGCAAAAACAGATAAAAAGACAATTATTATCTATGATAAAAATATCCAATGAACAGAAGTTTAAAAAATGGCTCCAAAATCTGTGGAACTAAGAAAATGTTTTCTTGTAGAAACCCAGAAAAGATGGCTAAATCACTAATTAGTAAGAAAAAGTGAAGTTAAAAAAAATGCTTTAGAGATATTATTACCTCTGTGTTGTTCTGATATACATGTGACAGACACACTGTTCCCTTGACAAAATTACTTAAACTGGGGTACTATATAGAGATCATTTAGTTCTATCTCATTCTTTAATACATTATAAAACAACAGTCCAAAGATTAAGTTGTGTGTGTGTGTGTGTGCGTGTGCATGTGCGTGTGTGTGCGTGTGTGTGCGTGCGTGTGCGCGTGCGTGTGCATGTGCGTGTGTGTGTGCGCGTGTGTGCGTGTGTTTCCAGTAGCAAAGCAGGAAGCAGAACCTAACTTTTTTATTTCTAATCCAGTGCTAGGTATGTATCTATATAGCACTTTTAAATATTAAAAGAATGTGATTATATTAAATTGATGATGTTATGGACTGAATTGTATCCCCAAATCCACATGTTGAAGCTCTAAGCCCAAACATAATGGTATTTAGATGTGGGGCCATTGGAGGTAATTAGGTTTGGATGAGATCATGAAGGTGGGGCCCCCATGATAGGATTAGTGTCCTTATACTAAGAGGGAGAGACCACAGCACTCTCTCTCTCTGCACCACATGAGCACAGTGAGAAAGCAGCCATGGGAATAATCCAAGCCAGGAAAACGACCCTCACCAAGAAGCAAATCTGCCAGCACCTTGATCTTGGTCTTCCCAGCTACCAGACTGTGTCTGTTGTTTAAACTGTTCCGTCGGGTATTTTGTTTCAGCAGCCTGAGGAATGACAGATGAGTTCTGCCTTACACACTGCTCCATTTCTGAAATAAATACAGCCGTAATTATACATGAAATCCTGACTATGCACTACTAAATCAACGAAATCACCTGATCTACAAAGATTAGGCATATGATTGGGAGGAAAAGAGAAGTCAGGCCTTTAAAAAGCAAGTGCTCCAAAAGTGGAGATGGCATCAGACAACATTCTTTCCCAGTGTGTAAAAGGAAAAACAAAAGAACATAAAAACAAACTGAGATGAAGAAAGGAGGTCTGGAAAGAGTGGCAATTGTTATGAGGTTCAGACTTTCACCTACTGAGGGCCCTGGAATTGTGTTTGGAAATTGCTTTGTCCTCACAGTAGTGCATAGTATGTTTTGCTAAGAAGAAATTAAGATTGAGAGGACAGGAAGCCAGTCCTCTGAGCATAAACTCCTTTGCTTCAGATAACCATCCCGTTGCCAAGTGACCCGGGAGGCACCCTGTGAAGGAACATAGATGCTTGTTTCTTTCTTCCACTCAATATTCCCTTGTTCAGGTCCAAGGTCTCCAAGCCCGAGAGGAGCCAGCTTTCCTGCAGAAAAGGAAAGGAAGGTGCACATAACAGTGATTTTTTTAACCCTCTGCCTACCCTCTTTTACCTCCCTCCTCCCTCTGCAGGCCCCCAGGGAAGAGGAGAGGGCTCTGTACATTGCTTTACAGTTTTCAAAGCATGCTGCCTACTCTGACTTCTTTCATCATCCCGCAGTGAGGGACAAGTCGTAGCCTACTGTTTGTGGTCAGTGCCAGGATCTAGAGCCCATACTTTCTGTATCCCCTCCAGGTAGATGACATCATTCCGGGAAACTTGCTGCTTTGTGCCAGATCCCTGGGCCAGGAAAACCTGTCTCTTAGTTCAAAACTCATGTCTGCCTTTCCAAGCAACCCAGGAGTTTCCTGTTTCTAACCTGAAGAATATTCTAATCCTGCTTTGTGACTCATTCATAAACATCCCCCACACCTTTCCTGAATGCTATTACTATGGTTTTTACAATAGAAAATTGATTTACAGTTTCAGCGGCAATGGCAGCCATTCAGCTACCACAGTGAGCAAAGATTTGTTCTCTCCTGGTTCCTCTGCAGCTTAACAGGAGTCACAGATTCAGACAGGTATAATGTCTGTCATTTGCATGCCCCAAATCACTGCATGGAGAGGTAGCTTGATTTGAATCTAAATTCTTATTTTTAAAGCCTCAGCAACAAGCATTTGGGAGAGAGAATAATCCCCATGAAAAGGCAACCACCCACACAAATATCTTGTGATTTAGACATCCTATGTCATAAACATCTTCTTTAAAAGGCTATCGTAAGTCATTAGTAATCATTTCAAATATTCCAGTAACTAATAACAGCCCTATTACAGCTGCTATCCCTTTTGTTTAAATTCAGAGTTCAAGAATTCTGTGTGTGCATGTGTATATATATTGCTGGGTATTTGCACATATGCACGAAAACCTGATCCTGGGATATACTTGAAAGCATTAATATATACTAGTCTATCCCTAAGTTGTTAAAAGAAGTATTTTTCCAATATAGCAGAATTATCCAATTATCTTCTACAAGAAAAAAAATATTATATTAATGTTGTTGTTGCTGTTATTGGCAATTGGACCACATTATTTCATAAACCATCATTCTGATCTGATACCAAACTGTACCTGTGGTACATGTGGTGCATGTAGAATCTTTCTCTCCCATGATATAACGCAGTACTATATGGCTACTGGGCCTCAAAACTCCAGGTGGTGAACACTTGGAGAATTTAAGATGCTGTTACCATGGGGACAAGATGCTGGTCCTTCTCAATGCAATCAACGCACTTCCTCTTTCAGAAAAACTATTTCCACTGGAAAATAAATGAGCTTAGAAATTGAAGCTTTCAGTTTTTAAAAAATGACTATTTTCTCAAACCTCTGTATTTAATAGTGATAGCAGAGATGGGCAAGCAAAAAAAAAAAAAGTATTTAGGGAGACCTGTTTTCCAGAACACACTTCTGACTTTTGCTTTCTTCCCTGGCTAGTACTAGGTGATGAAACAAACTTCAAATATCTCAGGGTTCATTTCTCAAATGTGGTAGATTGCTAGGTGCTCATAAGTAGTTTCTCTTCCTTTTTCTAGTACATCTGTTTGCATTTGACTTTGCAGCTCTTGCATGAAAAGTTAGACTGTATTTGCTCACTCCTTGAATGTGGGCCAACATTGTGCTTGTCTGGCCAATAGAATGTGGCAGAACTGAGAATGTACCAGTTTGTTCCAGGCCTAGGGTTCAAGGGCCTTGCACTCTTCCACTCTCTTTCTTGGGATACTGCCACCAGCTGTGTGAACAAGCCTGGGCTATCCTGCCAGAAAATGAGAGATACTTGGCTCAGTCATCTCCCCTTGTCAGCCAGTCAGCAGCCTAGGTGACAGGGGGCTGACTGCAGACACACGACTAAGCCCAGTGAGACCAGACCAGTTATTCACAGAATCATGAACTAAATAAACTGCGGTGCCTTAAGCCACTAAATTTTGGAGAGTTTTAAGTAACTAAGGCAACTATACATATATTATACTAGGGGCCCAGTGCACAAATCCGTGCACCTTCCAAGGAACTGTGGGCTGCGAGGCTGTGGTAGGCACAAAGGCAGGTCTTGGCCCATCCACCGCACCCCTGAACAGCCCCTCTTGCCACAGTGCTGGTCCACTGTCTGCCGGCATCCTCGCTCCCACTGCCTCCACTCCCATGTGCTGACAGCGCTGGTGCCAGTAACGGGTGCGAGCAGGGCCGGTGCCCTCAGTGGGTGTGAGCAATGGCTGCTACCCCAATCGCCCCTCAGGAGCAGCGGGAGGTGGAGAATCCCTCAGGGGTGATCAGGGCCAGCAGCCACTGCTCCCACCCGCTAAGTGATTGGGACCGGCTGTGGATGCAAGTGGGGCCGGCGCCAGCAGCAGGTGCGAGTGTTGGGTGGGATCATGGTGTGTGGGAGCAAAGAAATTTTAGTAACCACCAGAGGCTCGCCCCGATGACAGCAAGCAGTGCCCCGCCTTGGTCTGGCACCCCCGCTCACCTGCTTCTCCATCCCACTGCGGCCAGTGCCCACCATGTTCCACACATGCCCCTTGGTGGTCAGCGCACATCATAGTGACCAGTTGTTCAGTTGTTCTGGTTGTTCCGCCGTTTGGTCTATTTGCATATTAGCCTTTTATTTTATAGGATTCTTCTTTGTTAGTTCGGTTACTTTTGAAGGAGAGATTTGTAAATAAACAGTTGAGTTATTTTTTTTTAATCCTCACCCAAGGACATGTTTTATTGATTTTAGAGAAAAAGGAAGAGAGAGAGAGAAACATTGATGTGAGAGAGAAACATTGATTGGTTGTCTCCCATACATGCCCGGACTTGAGATCAGACCCTAGGTATGTGCCCTGACTGGGAATTGAACCTACAACCTTTTGGTGTATGGATGATGTTCCAACCAATGAGCCATTCACCCAGGGCTGTAGCTGAATTCTTAAAACCAAAAATTAGTTTGGGGTGACATGAATGCCTATTAAAAACCCCAAGCAGGTGTGCATATGCATAAATTAATTGCCCCTACTCAAAGCAGTTTCCTTTCCTAAATGAATTCAGATTAGTTTTATGCCAGATTCTGTAGAATTAGAAAGAAAAAAACTTAGCCCACATGAAGAATCTCTACCTCTCAGTTGCATATTTATTGATGAAACCACCTTTCCTCTTCCAAAATAAGTGTTCTGCTATGAATTCTATGGAGAACACACACACACACACACACACACACACACACACACACACACACTGAAAGAGAAAGCTTCATTAATAGTTCATGGGATGCAAAGAAGATCATCATCCTATGTTATTTATCAGTGGTAGGTGAAACCCCACATAGTGGATAGCAAAGAGTCAATTTAAAAATATCTTGGATTTTAAAATGTTTATTTCTAATACAGCTTTTCCTAGAAAAAAAATTAATATTGTTCAATGTGTTTGCTACCCTCCCCTCTCTTTTGCCTGGCCACAGGGGACACTGGGAGTCATGTGTTGAGATGGTGACCTCACAAGCGGGAGGAACCCAAATCACATTGTCACTCTCATGGGGAAGAGCTGCTCTGAAGACTCACCCAGCACCAATTTGATGCTATATAAGCAAGAAATAAGTCACTGTTGTGAACATTAAGATTTCAGGTTTTGTAACCCAGCACAGAAAAGCCTGTTGTAATGAAGTATTAGGGTATGTGGGTATGTTGACAGGAATAATCCTGCAGAGAGGGGGGAAGGGCGCTGATGCAGGAGAGAGGACAACTGCTGGTGCCATTTCCTTGAGTAGGTGACCCAAAGCATAAGGAAGGAGTTGCCATGTTAGATGCAGGAATGATTCATCCATCTTCACAGACAAGACGCCGGAATATGTGATCACAGAAGCAGAGTAGTTGGTAGACTCAGTGAGGGAGGATCAAGAGGTATTTTCTGATCGCTTCCTTTTTTGTCCCTGAAACAAAAGGCAGACCATTGAGAATGGAAAGGGGAATGGAAGTATGAAGACTAAGAAGAGGGTTTAAAGCAGTCTTCTCAGAGGAGAGGAGAGTGAATGACTAGAGAAATGTTAAGAGTGAGATGCTCCCACATGTCCTGAATGGGTATTGTTTTCCTTAAACTGTACTCAGCTGCTGGGCCACAGGCTTCATCTAAGCAGAGAGTGGGATCTAACCAGGATGGAAGTTTTGCCAGGAAGGCTTGTAACATATAATAGATAACAGACTGATGAGGGGCCAAATAAACAAAGGTGTGTAGAAGGGAATGATTAAAGTGTTGAACCATGAAATTGGATCTGAATAAATATACATGAAAGCAAGGATATTAGAAGGCTGTATTAGTCAGGTTGGGCTGCCATAACCAAACACCACAGACTGTGTGGCTAAAACAACAGAAATTTATTTCTACACAATTCTGGAGGCTGGAAGCCCAAGATCAGTGTACTGGTAGGTTGGTTTCTTCTAAGGTCTCTCTCCTTGATTTCTATATGGCCATCTTATCCCTGTGTTCATCTGGTCTTCCCTCTATGAGTACCCATGTCCTAATTTCCTCTTCTTATAGGAACACCAGTAATATTGGATTAGGTTCCAACTTAATGGCAATGAGGTACTAGCAACTAAGACTTCAACAAAAGAATTTGGGGGATACAATTCAGCCTATAACAAGGGGTTAAAATGAACACTAGAAAATTATGGGCAGTAATTGAGATGCTGAAATTGAAGTCCTTGAGGAGAAAGGCCTGTATGGTCAAGGTGTCTTAGGTGAGGAAAAAATAAAACATTTTGAGATTAAAAGGTCAAGAACAAGGTGCAGGATGAATTATCCTTGCAGATATTGAAGTCACCAAGATGGATGAAAGAAGCCATAAAGGAGAAAAATACAGTAAATCAAAGTAGAGAAAGTGCTAAAAGCTTCCACTAATTGGCAGGAGAGGGAGAGAGCACGGAGGAGGTGACAAGAAGGATGACAGATGGTGGCAACAAGTAAGGGTATCAGATAGTGAAGTCATATGGTATATATTTTAAAGAAACAGGTTGTGGGGGGAGTGAGAAAAGCAAGGGAGAACCATATTCTGGAAGAAGAACAGTGAGCAAAGGATACACTATCTTGCTTACAAGGCCAGGAGTACATGGGGTGAAGGAGAAAGAAGAGCCACTGTGTAAGGGATGCAGGGGAAACAAGGTCTTTCATAAAAGCCAGATATTTTTAGAACAGAAAGTTAAAGAGAAACTTCCTGTAAAGTTTCTCTTTAAAGATTGAAGATAGGGTCTTTTTTTAATGACAGATTGACACTGACTTTACTGGTCATTACCTGCCCCTTTTAGCCAGGTGGAAGACAGGACTTGTCATCTCCATTATAATTAGGCAAGGACTTAAGCATAGTTCTGGCATAAACACGTGAGAAATGCCACATGCTAGTATTGGGAGGAGGCAGTGGAAAGCCCGTGTGCAGTTCTCCCATTTCACCCCTACTCTGCTGAGGCCGCCATGGAGGCTTCGTTTCCAGATGTTTTTAATAAAATATTGTAGAGCCTCTGTCAGCTTCCTTTCTGGGTGACTACGAAGGGCAGACTCCCTCCCAACCAATGCTGAACATAGTGAGAAATGAGCCTTTGGTGTGTAAGGGCTGGTGGTGCTCTGGGGTGGGGTGTGATGGATTTGTTACCACAGTAAAACCTAGTGCCTCCTAATTTTACACATACCATGAGTTCCTGGAGGTACAGTGACAGAGCTGGGAGGGACGAAGGGAGATTGGGACTCATTACAGAATGTGCACAGCCACACTGAGTATTAAGAATAAGGGTTTTGCCGGGCCAGCACAGCTCAGTGGTTGAGCGTTGACCTATGAACCAGGAGGTCACGGTTTGATTCCTGGTCAGGGCATATGCCTGGGTTGCCGGCTCAATCCCCAGAGGGGGCCATGCAGGAGGCAGCTAATCAGTGATTCTCTCTCATCATTGATGTCTCTCTCTCTCTCTCTCTCTCTCTCTCTCTCTCTCTCTCTCTCTTTCTCTCTCTCTCTGCCCCTCTTCCTCTATGGAATCAATAAAAAATATATATTAAAAAAAGAATAATGGTCTTGGGAGTGGAGAATGGTCTTGGAAGCTTGGGCTTCTTGCAGTGACTGAGAGAAAAAAAAAGAAGAAGAAACAAGGATTCGGGGCTTGATGACATCTTAGGGAAAGACAGATTATTAGATGCAATTGTATTCTCCTTCCATGGCCTCGCAGGCACTCTGTTGTGGAGAGATGAGCTATGTGACTGGTCTGACCACCTCCAATAAACTGTCTAGTGAAAGGGGTGTATTACTGGGATTATAATATTTAAGGAGACTTTTATGGAACTAATGTGCCTTGAAGCATACAGTGAAAAATACAGGTCTTAGAAGTATGTTGGATTAAGTTTCTGTGTGATTTGATATCAGCCATAGGAATCCCTAAAAATAAGAAAACTTGGGAACACCATAAAAGATTTGCTTCATGTATCTAGAAGATAATTTTCCTGACAAGTGCTGTCACGTGGCAGGCCTTTTCCTATCTTAACAATAGTTTCCTACGCAAAAGACAAGCTTCCATTTTATTTATAAATATAACATAAAATAAGCAACAGTGTACATGGAACCAATTATCCAATGCCCAGGCCTCTAGATTGGCAAAATTATATATTAGAGAGTAAGCAAGTCCAGAGAATGCAAACAGAATAGATATCAGGAAGAAAGGAAATGCCGAGCATCCAAGAAAAGGAAGCGGATGATGATGAAGCAGACAAGGCTAAACTCCCAAAATGAAGAAAGAGTCTCAGCCTCGAACACAAAGAAAGAATAGAGTAAGAAAAGAGATTGGAAAGTTGGGAAATGGTAAAGCCATTGAGAAGTTGTGAGCCCTCCCAACTTCTACCCACTACACACACCACATTCCAAAGAAAAGAATAGAAGATAGTGGATTAAAAGAGGAATATCGATGAGAACAGGGAGGTAATATGGCACAGCAAAAGGACACAGGCTTTGGGAATAGGCCAGACTTTCTCTAAATCTTGATTTCGCCACTGACTAGTCAGATGGTCTTAACTTCTTCAATCTTCTAATCTATAAAATGGCTATGACAATTAAATTCATTGTCTGGAGTTGCAGTGAGAACTCAATCAAATAGCAGCAAAAAGAGGAAACAAAATGTGTTCTACATAGAGAATGTTGCCCTGAAGAATAATCTTCATTCCCAGAAAGCAGGACTGAGATGTTGAAATGTCCTCGGATGACTAGAGATTATTTGCCAGCTCTCGCTATGAGAAAGTATTATCGTTTTACCTTAAATTCAACCTTGTGTATTTTATGCTTCATTCAACTCCACAGTAAATTCAGTTAAAATTTTATTTACAGGATATTCTCTTTTGCTGCAAGTCTAAGTAAAGAACACCAAAATGATGTTGATAAATGTATACTGGATACCTAAATTCCAATATGCCAGTCTAAAAAAACAATTCTTGATTATGCCAGCCTACTTCCCTCCTTACTAGCAAACTTGAACATGTCTGTTTAGGAAGCTCTTTGCATGACTGATGATTCCCCCTTCAAAAAAAAAAGCCATTACTAGTACAGACAAGACTAGGAGTAAAGAGAGAGGAGCACCTGTTCAGATAGGGCTAGCAAGAGATGGTTCATTAAGCCTTTGCTTTCCCAGGATGAACAAATCTGGGCAATAAGTCCTTGGAGGGCAGGGCTGATGTCCACTCCTCTGAGTACAGGACCCACTAAAATAGTTTGTGGATTGTGCACATTCCTCCAAGTTGTACTAATCCTCTTACAAAGACCAACAAGACCCCTCTCCATTTTTTGGTTCAAAAAGACTTATTGAGAACTTGCTATATCCCCGGCCACACACTAAAGCCTGAGGATACAAAGATGAGATGACACTGCATTCGTCTGCAAGGGCTGCCACAATGAAGCAGCACAGACTGGGTGGTTGCAACCACAAAAACTTATTTTCTCACAGCTCTGGAAGTTAGACATTCAAGATTAAGGTGTCTTCAGGTTGGCTCCCTAAGGGCATGAGGGAAGGATCTGCTCTAGGCCTCTCTCCTTGGCTTCTCTCTGTGTCTTCGCATGATCTTCGCTCTGTGTGTGTCTGTGTCCAAATTTTCTCTTTTATTGGATTAGAGCCCACCCTAATGACCCTATTTTAACCTAGTTCCCCTCTGTAAACACCCTACCTATCTTCAAATATGGCCACATTTTTCACATTAGTACTTTAGCAGAATAATTTTGGTAGGGATACAATTCAACCCACAATAAACACATATCCTATTTCAGAAAACTCATACTTGATTGTTCACTCAGATGCCCGTCCATGAAGGCCTAGGAAGGTGAAAATATTGTTGGTATCCAGCACCTGCCTGACAGAGTCCTACTTCTCAGCCCCTCTTTTTTATATTTAAACTAGAGGCCTGGTGCATGAAATTCGAGCACTCAGGGGTGAGGTTCCTTAGCTTGCGCCCTCTCACAGTCTGGGAGTCATGGCTGCACTCGCCAGCCATGAGCCTGGCTTCTGGCTGAGCAGCGCTCCCCCTGAGGGAGCGCACTGACCACCAGGGGGCAGCTCCTGTGTTGAGCGGGATCAGACCAAAACCAGCTCTCCAACATCCCCCGAGGGGTTCCAGATTGCGAGAGGGTGCAGGCCAGGCTGAGGGAACCCACCGGTGCACAATCAGGGTTGGGGAGGGATGCAAGAGGTTGGCCAGCCAGGGAGGGATTGTGGGAGGGCTCCAGGGAGTGTCTGGCCCATCTCACTCAGTCCCGATCAGCTGGACCCTAGCAGCAAACTAACCTACCTGTCAGAGCATCTGCCCCCTGGTGGTCAGTGCATGTCATAGCAAGTGGTTGAGCAGCCTTAGCATATAATTAGCATATTATGTTTTGATTGGTTGAATGGATGACTGGATGACCGGACACTTAGCATATTAGGCTTTTATTATATAGGATTGCATTCACAGTAAGTTTTTTGTTACGGAAATTCTAAGCTCTGCTAACTAGCCCTTCTAGAGAGAATTAGAGAGGCACTCTATATTTTCAAAATCTTTGTGGAACTAAAAATCATTGTGGCTAGAACTTGTAATTCCTATCTGTATTGGATATCCACAGCCCAGACTTGGATAACAGAAAATTCACATGTATAAGCAAAATTTTTCCTTAAATAATAAGGCTATAAACCAAAGGCATACACATCTTAAAACAAACTGCTCTTAGTTTGCTAATTCAATTAATATTTACACGATGTTATTAAGTTACCATTTAGCTACTAAAAAACACTCCATTCGTAGAGAATTTCATTTCAGCCAAATCATAAAGTTTACTCACTTGCTGCAGATCACTTGCTCATAGAGTTTTGGGTCAATTTCTGTTTCTGCATGAGCAAAGTCAAAAGAGTAATGGAGGAAAACCTGGAATTTGAGGGAGAAGGTCAGCCCGCTCTTTCACTTGAATAAACACATGCATTAAAGAGAAACTTAAGTTCTATTTATTTTTCATTACAAAGAATAACAAAGCCTTTTTAATGTTTTATTCATAAAACCTAAAGTTTGAACTGCTCTTCTAGACACAAAATGTATTTAGCTGGTTGCAGATTATATTCTCTGGTCATCTTGTTATATTCAACATGTCACAAGCAAAACTCTAACTCACCAACTTTCCTTTTCACCACCAGATTCATATTCTTCTCTTAAGTCTCCTGCGTGGGTTAAGAGCATAAAGATATTCCCAGTTGCCCAAAGGACATATCTTGGGACCATCTTTCTTCTTTGCTCTCCTTTACTTTCCATATTTACTCAATTCCCAAATTCTTGTGATATTACCACACACGTTCAACTTTTTTGGCTTGCTACTATATACCAGGCACTGAGCTAAGCATTGGGGAAATAAAGACGTACAACAAATGGTGCCTTTTATGGAGTTGCTAATAACAGAGTTGGGAAGGAAAGTTAATTATCACCTACACTAATAGGGGCCATGATAGAACTCAGAAGCAATATTCTTGAAGAGAGTTTTAGAGAAAAAAGGAATTAAATAAGGGACAGGTAGGGGCAGAGGAAGGAGGTAGGTAGCAGTGCGGAGGTGTAATTTGAAGGTGCTGCAGCCTTCCTATTGTAATGTCATTAGAAAGGCTACAGCAGAGTCTGTGGTGGACTGGTAGGAGATCAAGTTGCACAATAAAGCAGAGAATAGATCTTAGAATATTTTGTGTTTTAAATTATGGGTGGTCCATTAAAGGTTGTAAGTAGTGACACAATCAGGTTTCTTTCCTAGATAGCCTGTTCTTTCTGTATTTGTTAAGTTAGATGGAATGTGTAAATGCAGGTATGCTGATGGAAGAAATCAGATATAAACTATTATGTAAATGTGGGAGAGAATTATTTCTTAAACTGTTGTCTCCCTTCTCCCCAAACATCAGCTATAAATAAGAGTGAAATAGTGTAAACGTTTTATTAAAAATCAGAACATCAATGCATAAGACTGGATGTGCAATGGCTATTCCGATTAGGAAATTATATTGGTTATCAAAATATCCATAAAGAAACCATACTGAACAACACTTGTAATATAGTGTAATTGCTAAGATATGAACTTTGGTATAAACCAGATCATAGTCTAAATTTTTAGTGGTGCAAACTTCAGCAGGTTACAGAACCTCACTAAACCACAGTTTATTCATCAAGCAAATAAGATTAATAATCACATCAGCCCATTAGAATGATTGTGAGGAATAAATGGACTAATGCATATTCTTAGCACAGCACCACACAGTAAGCAACCAATAAAGAGCAGCTATCTTTATAGCAGTGTAGGCTTGTTTGCTTCTACAATAAATCTGCAGTGAACTGAAGGAGAGAGACCTACTTGGGACATCTGGGTCTATTTTTATTAGTTATTTAACTTTACATAAGCTATTTAATATCTCTGACTTTTTATTTCCTCCAATGAATGGAGACAACATTCTTGTTCTTATTAATATAAGGTCATTTTTATATGAAATAGCGCACGTGAACGTAGCTTGAATAGTCTAAAGTAATGCATACATATGAGAAATTATGGTCTGGCCTTGGACGGTTCACTTTGGGCAGCTCTGGCCACAGGGAGATGATGAGCTGCAACACAGAAACTGTGCCAAAGAGCAGTGGACTCAGGGGAGGGGCCTGGACTCCAGCCCTAGGATTGCACTGGCCTGGGACTCTGAGCCAGTCACATAACTACTTAAAGCCTCCACTTCCTCATCCACAATACACCCCCTAAACCATCTTACTGCAACCCCAACAGTCTGATTGCCTTCTTCACTAAGACAACTTGAAATGTTCAGTATTCCACATTCTTCTCTAGGCCAACAAACTGCACTGAAATGAAGCAAAGATAGGATTTACCATGGGTCAAGAATCTTTTAACCCAGAGTCAATGCAATCTCACACGATTTAATTTTTCACATGCTTTAATCTGTGATGACATTCAGAAATGAGCAGATTAAATACAATTAGCCCACCAGAACACAGTTATCAGGCTTCAACCTGAAATGGATTTATACAGCACCTTTTGATGAAAGGGGGGACCTGTGGAAAGAGTCTGGTCTGAACCAGAGAAAGAGTAGCTGGTAATAAAACTCAGCACAGAAAAATAAACAAGGGGTGCACTATCTATTTCTTAGTATTTTCCAAACAAATATAAAATAGTTATTTGCTATTATCCCCTGCCATACAAGTTTTATCTCCCTGCAATATAATGGTTTTTTCCATAAGCAATATAATCAGAAAGGTTAAAAAGAGAAAGGCTAAGGGTATATAATGTTATGAGGAAATTATGTCTCTGGATGAAATCAGTAGACACCAAATTTTCCCATTATGTTCTGAGGTTCAAGGGCCTGAACTGTAAACCCAGTGGCAAACTGCATAAGATGTTATCGCTATTGATGATGAGGTTTATTCTGAGTTGTTTCTCTGGATGAAAATCATTGTCCCCAAAAGAACAAATGGCAAAACCGTTCATTTAAAATAGATTTCCTCATCCTTAGCACTATTGCATGTTGAAACAAATAAATCTTTGTTGTGAGAGGTTGCTCTATGTCTTATAAGATATTTGGTAGCATCCCTCACTTCCACCCAGGAGGTGCCAGAAGTACTCATCCACCCCAGTCATGCCAATCATTGTTTATAGACATTTCCCACTATACTACCCCCAGGAAGACAAAATTTGCTTCCATTTGTGAACCACTGGTTTAAAGAAAGCCTATATATACTACCCTCGTTCCAAATCTGTATTGCCCCATCTGTCATTATCACATTGAGAGCATCCTTTATCTGTCATAATATGAAACAAGACAGCTATCAGTGAGGAAAGAAATTGTTCAATATGGACTCCTTCTCAGGAGGAAAGACCAAATGACAATTCACCAGGGCAATAGCCAAGAAATGATGCATTCCACAAATTGTCTTTCACAAAACATTGGCTGAGATTCTCAAGCACTCCATAGAGGATATGGAAAAAGGGGGCTTGGTGCTCAAAGGTGTGTCTGAGTGTGTGTGTGTGTGTTCATCTATATATCCCATTTCAATATATGGAACTTAGAGGGCTCTTTTTTTTTTTCAATGGTCTCTTATTATATGTTTTCTCTATATGTCTCTTTAACTTTTTCCCAAAAAAAATTCTTCAGAGCTAAATTTTGTGATCAAAAACATTCTGGAAGTAAACACAGGAAACCGTTTGAACATTTGCCTCAATTGTATTCTCTACCATGCTGTCTGAACATTTTATAACTGGCATGAATTTGTTTTCTAATTGAAAGAACTAGTTATCAAAATAAATTTAAATTATGATCTGCCACCGATCATGTATGGGATAATATCGTTTTAAATTAGAAGGCAGCTGCCAACACTGATTCCCCTATAAAGAAAACAGCAATTATTTGGGTCTGTGATTTGAAAGTCCTTATATTCTTCCTTAACCTTTTGCACTCGGATGTCGTGTGTGACTTGACACGGTTAGCATCGGTAGCAGCTCATATGTCGAGCCACACTCGACATGTAGTTTCACCGCGGGGGGGGGGGGGACGGAAGAAGGGGGATTTTTGTCTATTTTTCCAGTATCTTTTCTTGTTTTCATCAGCATGAAAGGACAAGTAAAATGTAAATGCCATCTCAACTGATGCCACCACCTAAGCTTATCTTTTGCATAGGCAGCAATCTTGAGTAGGAGGGTCCAAGGCATGAGTCATTGCATCATGCCTTTTTGAGCTTGCATCATCTTCCCTTGGTAAAGAACCTTCCTTATCTTTTCGTCTCCTAGGTTTGTTTAGGTTTCTATTAGCATATCACAGATGTTGTCATGACACAGGGTTTAGTTGGATGATTGGTTTGCCCCCTAGCAGTCGCACGTTCTGAGTGAATTTCCTTTCCTCAGGATGGATAAGTTTTCCAAAGACATAGAAAGCAGCGATGATGAATTTTACTTCAAAAACGAAGAAAAAAGTGAAAAATGTAATAGTGACGAAAGTGAGTTCTCCGAGGATGCGAGTGGAGATGATGAACAAATCGCTGGTCCTAGTGGAACTACAGAAAGGAAAAAGTCCCTTGCTTTGCCCAAAGATCTGGCTGAAAGTACCGACAGTGACAGTGACATTGAATTCATAAAGGCAAAACGAAGACGCACAATTGTTTATTCGAGTGAGAGTGATGGAGATATAGGTGATATCATTGAGAATTTGGGTATAAGACCCAGTGAAAGTTATGTTTCTAGGGGAAAACAGGAAAAAGAAAAGTGGACATCTACATCTGTGAATGACAAAGAGCCTAGCAGAATCCCTTTCTCCACTGGTCAGTTACATGTTGGACCTCAAGTTCCTTCTGGATGTGCCACACCACTAGACTTTTTTCAGTTGTTTTTTACTGAGACGTTGATAAAAAACATAACGGATGAGACAAATGGGTATGCTAGGCATAAAATTAGCCAGAAAGAACTATCCCAGCGATCCACTTGGAATAATTGGAAAGATGTGACGATAGAGGAAATGAAGGCTTTTCTTGGTGTAATACTAAATATGGGTGTATTGAATCACCTCAACTTGCAGAGTTATTGGTCCATGGATTTTGAGTCTCATATACCATTTGTTCTATCTGTTTTCAAAAGAGAAAGGTTCTTGCAAATATTTTGGATGTTACACTTGAAAAATGACCAAAAGTCAAGTAAAGATTTGAGAACAAGAACCGAGAAGGTAAACTGCTTCTTGTCATACCTTGAAATGAAATTTAGGGAGAGATTCTGTCCTGGAAGAGAGATTGCTGTTGATGAGGCTGTTGTTGGTTTCAAGGGAAAGATACACTTCATCACATATAATCCTAAAAAGCCAACAAAATGGGGTATTCGTTTATATGTCCTCTCAGATTCAAAATGTGGTTACGTACATTCATTTGTCCCTTATTATGAAAGAATAACATCTGAAACGTTGGTGAGACCTGATCTCCCTTTTACTAGCAGAATAGTTTAGAGCTTCATGAAAGATTGAAGAACTCAGTACCTGGTTCTCAAGGTTATCATTTCTTCACTGACAGGTATTACACTAGTGTCACTCTTGCAAAGGAATTGTTCAAGGAAAAAACACACTTGACAGGGACAATAATGCTCAATAGGAAAGATAATCCACCTGTTATCAAACATCCAAAGCTAATGAAAGGAGAGATAGTGGCTTTCAGGGATGAAAATGTAATGCTTCTTGCGTGGAAAGACAAGAGGATAGTCACAATGCTCAGTACATGGGACACTTCAGAGTCTGAGTCTGTGGAAAGGAGAGTGCGTGGTGGTGGGAAGGAAATAGTTCTCAAACCCAAGGTCGTGACCAACTATACAAAGTTTATGGGGGGTGTTGATATAGCTGATCACTACACAGGCACATACTGTTTTATGAGGAAGACTCTAAAATGGTGGCGTAAATTGTTTTTCTGGGGGCTTGAGGTCAGTGTTGTAAATTCCTATATATTGTACAAAGAATGCCAAAAAAGAAAAAATGAAAAACCGATAACGCATGTGAAATTTATTAGGAAACTAGTACATGATCTTGTTGGAGAATTCAGAGATGGTACATTAACTTCCAGGGGTAGATTATTATCCACTAACTTAGAGCAACGTTTAGATGGAAAGCTCCATATAATCACACCTCACCCTAACAAAAAACACAAAGATTGTGTTGTTTGTTCTAACAGAAAAATCAAAGGAGGAAGAAGAGAGACGATTTATATTTGTGAAACATGTGAATGTAAACCAGGTCTTCATGTGGGTGAATGTTTCAAAAAATATCACACCATGAAAAATTATAGAGATTAAAATTACTCTTTGAATGTATCAATAATTTGAAATATTAAAAAATCCAAATAAATAAGTTTGTATGAAAAGAAACTCCAGTTTTTTATTCTACTGCCGCACTTTGTAAAATCTGGGGTATTTAAAAAATTAAATCCCGAGTAGAATAAAGGAATCGAGAAAAAAGCAAGCGAGTGCAAAGGGTTAATGACAGTAAAGTTACCACTTCATGTAGAATAAATGATGCAGAGAAATATCAGCTGAACTTGAGACTGTTGCATAAAATAGAGACCCTGGTCCCTAAATGGATAGGGTAATTCTGAAGAACCCATTGAGTAGCCCATTACTATTACACATAACAGGATCAGTAAGGCTCTGCAAAGTCTGGCTATAAAGAAGCCTGTTTGGTTTCATTTAAATTGTTAATAGCCCACAGAGTTAAGGATAAACACACTTAGAAAGCACTAATGTGGAAAAGATAAAGCCCAATAAGATTTTTCAATAAATAACAAGAATTTTATTAAAGAAAATTAAGTAATGTTAAATAGAGAGAGAGAGAGAGAGAGAGAGAGAGAGAGAGAGAGAGAGAGGTGATAGATAGATGATAGATAGATAGATAGATAGATAGATAGATAGATAGATGACAGATAGTTCTATCAGCAATGACACTTCAAACTGTTTAAACATTCATCAGCCTGAACACAACAGCCTAACTTAACTAGCATGTTAAAGTCACACCCACCAGCTGATTTTATAACTCTGATAACTGAAAGGCATTTCTATTATCATGAAGATTTTTTTGTTACTGTAATCATTTTGAAACTAGTTTACAATAATATTTACCTTGGTTTAATGAATGACCCTGGCATGTTTAAATTATTTTTTTTAAAGTTAATCTTCACCTGAGGATATTTTTTCCATTGATTTTCAGAGTGGAAGGGAGGGAAGAGACAGAGAGAAAGAAACATCAATGTGAGATAAACACATAGATTTGTTGCTCCTGCCGGTGCCCCAACTGGGGCTGGGGATTGAGCCTGCAACTGAGGTATGTGCCCTTGACTGGAATTGAACCCATGACACTTCAGTAGGAGGGCTGACACTCTCACCACTGAGCAAAACCAGCCAGGGTGAAATATATATTTTTATATACTAGAGGCCGATAACGCATGTGAAATTTATTAGGAAACTAGTACATGATCTTGTTGGAGAATTCAGAGATGGTACACTAACTGTTGCACAAAGATTCATGCAATAGACCTTACTTCCCCTGACTGCGGGCACCAGTTTACCTCTGGCACCCGGGACCCAGGCCTTTGCTCCAGCCACAGCAGAGAAGCCAAGCCTCTTCAGTCTTCAGTCTTCAGTCGTCTTCAGTCTTCAGTCTTCAGTCTTTGCTCAGGCCGGAGCCTTCAGTCTTTGGTCTGTGCCTGTGTATGCAAATTAACCCACCATCTTTGTTGGGTTAATTTGCATACTCACTCCCAATTGGCTGGTGGGTGTCACGGAGGTACTGTCAATTTGCATATTTCTCTTTTATTAATTTAGGTTGCTAGATTTCACATAATAATATTTTACCAAAGACTTCTGTGTCTATGTTCATATGAAATATTCATCTGTATTTTTCTTAGCCTGAAATGTCCTTTACAGATTTTGGTATCAGGAATATGCTCAAAATACAAGTTAGAAAGTGTTCTCTCCTCCTCTATATCTTGAAAAAGTTTGTGTGTGATTAGTAGGAATTCTCTCCCTTAGATGTTTAATAGTATTCATCAGTGAAAATATTTGGTCATGGAATTTTCTTGTGATTGATTGTAAATTCATTTACATAGAGTCATTCAGAGATTCTGTTTATTCTTATACTGGTTTTGGTAATGTGTTTATCAAAACATTTATTCATTTTATCTAAATGGGCAAATTTACTGGCATAAAGTTGCTTCTAATATTCCTTCTAGTGATGTTCCATTTTTCAATCTTGGTATTGATCATTTGGGGAGGAGGGTTTCCCTCTTTTTCTTTTGAGCTTTCTTGCTAGGGTTTTAAAATTTTCTTCATCTTTTCAAAGAATGAGTTTTTGGTTTGTGTGTCTTTGTTGATATTCTTTATTGTTGGCTCATTTTATAATATATCTCATTTTACTCTTATTTTTACTAATTACTTTATACTTCTTTGGATTTAATTTGCTTCTGTTTTTCTACTTCCTGAAGTTGGAAACTTAGGTCCTTAATTTTATATTTCTTTTGTTTTTTCTAGTATAAGCATTTAATATTACAAATTTTCCCCTAAGTACTGCATTAGCTGCATTCCACAAATTTTGATACATTGTATTTTTATTACCATTCAATTTTAAATATTTTCTAATTTCTTCTGATTTAGTCTTAAAACATATGGTTTAGTCTTAAAACCATGGATAATTTATAAATGTATTGGTTAGCATCATAGCTACTCTACAAATATGGGTCCCAATAATTCCTCTCCTCCCAGTGCATGCATGTTACTCCTTACATGCAGATGGAGACTATTTATCTCACCCTACATTCTGCACTGGCCTTGTGAATTGGCTGTGACCAACAGAATGCAGCAGAAAGTGATGCTGTGCCAGTTCCAGGCTGAGTCAATCTAATCTGTAATTGAGCTGGGTCTGGATTCATTGAGCTTTATTCAAATTCTAGTCAACATTTGCTTCAAATATGTCAAAGATGGGATCAGAAATTTTGATCTGAACAGCAGCAATGCTTCAAAGATCTCACTTTGCTTCACAGTCTATTCATCTAAGTCCTCTGTGGAGTCCCTTTGCTCTTCTGTCCCAAACCATGAAGATTTTTCTCCAGCCTGACTTTCTGCTAGACTTCAATATACAGTTGCTTTGCAATCAGTAAATTCCTAGTGTGCCAAAGGGATTTCTCTCAGCTCTCCTGCCCTGTCTCAAGCCTTCTGTGCATTATAGGTAATATATATTTGCCCTAAGTTCTGTGAAGATACTCAGGGGAATTTTCTTGGCTCCTACCATGCCCCCAGTCTTCAACAGGCCTTTTTTTCTACTCTCAGTGGCAAGAATTGGAAGGCAGATGTGGCTTTGCTCTGTGACTAGGGCTCTCTTGGTGCCTAATTCAGTGGTCGGCAAACTCATTAGTCAATAGAACGGCAAACCACGGCTCGCGAGCCGCATGTGGCTGCGAGCCGCAGTTTGCCGACCACTGGCCTAATTCAACAAATCAACCCGCATGCATTGTTAAATGTTTATTAAAAGTTCATCTGGTTTCTTCTTACCCAGTTTGAGGTGGGCTGATGGCTCCTTCTGCCATTCCATCAAGGAAGAGAGTAGTCTTGGGTCCTTCTCTGCTACAAAGGGCTGATCCTCTTCTAGAATTTAATTAACTTATGATTCTTTAGCTCTTTGCTACTTGAGATTATTAGAGTATTCTCATTCTTACAGATCTTTTGCAACTTTCTACCTCAAAACAGAAAGCAAAGTCCTTGTGTTTCAATATATTTAAGGTCCATATTCTTTTTATTCAACTGATTAGCCAGTCATAAATGATCTCTCACTACCACTCAAACTTCTTTCCCACTTACTAGTCTATACAAATATAATGACTGATGCCCCTATCCTGGTGCAATTAATAAACCAATCCTCATCAGAGCAATAAATAAATCAGCAACCTCACTGCTTTGCCTACCAGCCTCTGGTTGTATGTATAGGACTGAGGTGGAATCTTTAGGGTTATAGTCTGTTCATGGGATTAGCCAGGGTGACCATACATTAATGTGCCAACAGTTTTCCACATCACAAGCACCTTCCCTAATACCTACAATATTATTTCCATTTATATGGCAAATTTGTTTCCCATATGACATTTCAAAGACATGGTAAAATTAGTCCATGCCCTAAGCTCCACCTTACATGGCCAGGTTAGTAATACTATGTAAATTTTGCCAAGCATGTAGTCTTTCACCAACTTGTCTCCATATCTACCAACAACTAGTCAGCACCCTGCTATTATGAATAACAACCTCCTGCAAATAGAATGCTGTACCCATCTGCTTTTTAAGCATTACCTACCCACATTTTGCTCCAATATTTAATACAGAACTTGTGAGATTTTTTATTATTATATGTCCAGCAAAGTACACATTTAATAAATTTTCATTATCATTTAATTAGAAATATTATTGGTTAGAATTCCCATCTATATTGAAGATAGGATAGTCAGATTAAGGAAGACAGTTTGTTGGTAAGTCTTACCTTGCCTAATTAGGATTAGCTTCACCTATAAAATCAGTTGTTCTAGCCTTGGCTGGGTGGCTCAGTTGGTTGGAACATCATCCCATACACTAAAAGGATATGGGTTCAATTCCCAGTCAGGGCACATACGAGAGGCAACTGATCGATGTTTCTTTCTCATATTGATGTCCTTCCCCCCTACACACACACACTCTTTTCCTCTCTAAAGTCAATAAAAACATACTCTCTGGTGAGGATAAACAACAACAAAACATTTAAAAAAGAAAGTGTGTGCCTTCCCCTCTCTGTGTACTCCTCCAAGGTATAGCTCAATGGTTAGACTTCTGGCTTGAATTTTGCTGTTTAGATTTCAGATGTGAAATGGGGTGAGGTGAAATGATGCTACACAAAATATCAACTGTCAAGAGCTGAGCCAAGCTGCCAGGTATTGGAGTAGTCAATGCAGATAATAAACCAGCCTGCTCAGCGTGGCTCAGTGGCTGAGCATGGACTTATGAACCAGCAGGTCACGGTTTGATTCCCAATCAGGGTGCATGCCTGGGCTGTGGGCTCAATCCCCAGTAGGGAGCATGCAGGAGGCAGCTGACCAATGATGATTCTCTCTCATCATCGATGTTTCTATTTTTCTCTCTCTCTCCCTTCCTCTCTGAAATCAATAAAAATAAATATATATATTTTAAATATAACAAGCCAAAATGAAACAGTCACACAATTAATCATTAATTGCAATGGCACAAGCAAAAGGTTATATAGAAAATGCCAGCTTCTTCCTTGTCCCGTTTTCTCCATGGATCAGCAACGGGGCAGGTGGATCAGCCCAGCTGTGGGGAATCATCTCACTGTGAAGAGAGTCTCAAACAAAAAGCTCTTGAAGTTTTATGGATGGGGGCTCAGGTAGGGGCAGAACAAGATGGAAAGGGTAGGGCTGGGAATAGAAAAGTACTAAATGCTGGGTCAGAATGAAGGAAAAGTATCTTCAAGACCCCTCCGTCCCCTAGATAAAGAGGTCTCAGCAGAGGCACCTGAGAAAGGCTTCTACCAAAGTCCCCCAGTAAAGAGGCCTCTGAAAGGAGGCACCTGGACAAGGAACACAGAAATGCATGACAGCATGGCCGGCCGGAGGGTTGGAGTCCTTGACAGCAACTCCCTCCAGAGACTGCCAAGCATTGGCTGTGCGCCAAGTCTGGGGTGTGGAGGGCAGCTTTTCCTGTGAGGCTTTGTCCTTACTCTGGTCAGGTTTTTGAAAAAGTCACACATAGGCTTTGGAGCAGGAGCTGGACGCATCAACTACCAATAATAAATAGGAACTAATGCAGGTAGAAACCTAGAGACTCCACAGTGACACAGCCCTGGAGCCAGGTCTCCAGGACCGGACTGGAGGCAACTCAGCACTTTGAGAAACTCTTTTCTAGGTAAGTCCCTGCCACGTTCTGTCCTGTCTAGAGAAACTGAGACAGTGGCCCACTGCAAACACATACAGGAACAATCTAGAGCCAAGGGAGAAGCTCTGAGGCAGAGGGATCTTCAAGATTATTTTTCTGACGGTTTTATGGGCAGTTACAATTCTCCCAACAAATCAGAAGGAAAGAAAACCTAGAGTCATCTCCATTATATTCATTATCACTTAGTACTTGATATCCATGGATATTAAAAAGTATAAACTTAAACAGCACCTTCAAACAATGTAGCTACTGTCCCGAGACAACTTGCATTCTATAGACATGCTTAGACCTGGGAGAAGCCTGAGATAATGTAGCTGTGCTGGTTAATGCCAACAATAATAAACTAAATAAATGGTGTGAACACCAATTAAGGGCAGGTTCACATAACAGTTTAGTTTCTTTTAAAAACTCAGTAGGCATTCTTTTACAATGACTTATATACAAGTTTTGGACAATAGAACCTTAGTTTTGTTTGATAGATCAATAAAGAAAGGGATGGAGTGGTTTATAATAGCCTGAACAGTGATTCTGGATAATGTATGGGGTAGTTGCGACAATAAATCACATTTTAATGGGATTTGTAATGAAAAATGCCATAGAAGGATAATAGTCTAAGGGTCTCTGTCATGCCATGTAACTAACAGTAGTAATTGCCAGTGATTATTTCCAGAGTGAACGCCCCAGAAAAGCATGACATGTAGAAAGAATGTGCAATCCTGGTATTTTCTTTGGTAATAGGCAGATCTATCCAGCACTGCATGCTCGACAGAGGGAAGAACAAATGTGTGGCTATTTAGGTAGGAAAGGGAAAGAGAAAACTATTCCAGTTTCTAAGCCATCCTTTCCTGTATCTCTTCTCAGAAATAAATATTTACGCTCTATTGCCTGTCCACATACCTACTTGCTGTCTAGGCGGCGGGGGGGGGGGGGGGGGGGGAGGAGAGAACAGTGCCTTGAAAACAATCATCACATAAGCCATATAAGTTGGGCTTGGCTAGAAAGATGTTTTATTTTATTTTTTTAGGTCTTTCTGTTTGTAACCAAAGACAATTTTATTTTTCTGACAGTTTTATGGGCACAGTTTTCTGCAAATATCATCTCTAGCTAGCCCTGGCTTACACTTTACATTCACTGCAAACCATTTCCATGTCATTTCACAATCATCAATAAATGAGTGGTATCTTTTGGATCCACGGTGTAGCAATGCTGTTATATCTAAGGGATTTATGGGCTCTCACCGAATCTCTAGCAGTAGCTCATT
Organism: Cnephaeus nilssonii; assembly: GCF_951640355.1. Lineage (NCBI taxonomy): Eukaryota > Metazoa > Chordata > Mammalia > Chiroptera > Vespertilionidae > Cnephaeus > Cnephaeus nilssonii. The sequence goes on along the minus strand of NC_137074.1, from coordinate 71,387,626 downwards.
AGGTCAGTGAAGCTATTAAACAGATGAGATTTAGATGGAACCAAAGAGCCGCAGCATTACACATCTCACTTGGAATAAAGTTTCCAAGAAAGCATCAGTTAACCTCTTCCTGACTGTCTTCCCTGCACAGGAAGCCTGTAGGTGACAACTCTGTCATCACTGATATTAAGGCAAAAATTAAAGAGTTCAAAACTGAGCAGATTTCAAGAAAAAAAAATGAAAACAGCTCAATATTACATACAAAAGTATTTGTTAAATAATTACTTTACTCTTCATACCATTTAATAAGACTAGGTATTATGGGATGGGACAGTCCTGGAAGTCGTATTGTCAGTACATATATAAGCTATAAACAACAGATTTCTCATAAAGCTTACATATTCAGCTTGGTGATTTTAGAAATTGCATTGTATACTCAAAGGAAATTTTCTATTAATTTGTCTTCCTGTGTGTGTTTGCCCTCCTTTTGTGCCAGAGTTCTGCAATGAGAACTCTTAGAAAAAGCACAATGCCTGAGAATTGAAATTAAGAATTTAATTTTGCTCACTATTTCTCTTTTTGTTATTTCCCAATGTGCTCCGGATATTTATTTGAATGCTTTTTCACCAGAATCCTTTGAGGGCAAAGGGCAGTTTCTAATTTCCCAGCATTGAGTAATATAGTTTGATAAATGTTAAATTATAGCCCTTATTCTAAATAAGCATTTGTGGTACCTTAAATATAATTAAATAGAAAAATACCATTTTATCTTATTCTGACACTGACTTTTTTCAACCTTTATTTAAAAATTTTAAAAGGCCTATCCATCCCAACTGCAACTATAAACTTTAAAATCACAATCTCATAGAGCAAATGGGATATATATATATATATTAGCATAGAAAGCCCGCAAATGTTGTTAGGAAAGTCCAAAGTACTTCCTTGTTCTGGGGGTAAGAAAGCTCCAAACTGGTTGAGGGGCTCAGGATAAGCTCACTGAAAACATCAAATTTGAGATTAGATTTTAATTAATTTTGAAAAGGGTTCCATTCCAATGCTACACTCTCTATTTACATCACTTTTCTTTATGTGGTAAAAAAAAAAAAATCCACACATCCTAACAAAATATATAAATCAGGAAAGCAGTCTTCACAGGTTTGATTTGGCCCTCTATAGATATACAGCACTCATTACAGTTGTGTCCAGATGATTCTATTTGTCACATGGTAGCATAAGGTGAAGAGATAGTGCTCATAATTATGGGGAAATGGGTACCACAGAAGGAAAGGTATTATCTTTACCTAAATATGCACTCTGTTGGTTTGCTTGTTGGTGTTCAAGGAACAACCTGCTAATCCTTTATTGATTCCATTATTCACAAAAGGAGAAATTTCTGATTAAAAGTGCACCTTACTGAAACGAGCCTGAACTAGGAAGAGTTGCATGGATGGCCTCAGAGAGACACAGACTGGCCACCGGCCAGTGGAAATCTATCACAGCAGCTCTGCCTCCCCTCCTTTCCACTTTCTGATCTTGCAAAACTCCAAGGTTACTGACAACAGCATTTTTTTTTCAGCAAATTTAACATGCCCTTTAAAGTCCCACAAGTTAGATGTACAGTATAAGATACAAACCAAATATACATTAAACGTATATTTGCCTCATTCCAGATCATCATATTAATTTTGAATACAATACCTCGGAGTTTCTAAGAAGACAAAATCAGAAATCAGAGGATGGTACGCCATGCCTTACCCTCCCCACATTTTAGCTGAGTCATCTCAATCTAGTCATTCACTCAGCACAAAAATGTGCTGAGCACCAGGTACTGAATGAATCAAAGAAACAGCAAGCTCCCCCTGGGGTTCTACATTCCAGCGAGGGAGCAGACAGCAAGCATGTGCATTAGTGAATGTGCACGATGTGCATAAACATACAGCCCTGCAGAAGGTAGGCAGTGCCACGGAAAGAAAGAACTCAACCTGGGCCAGGTGACCGGAGATGCATGCGCGAGGTCTTGTTGGAAACGACTTTTCACCTCCAGGACCTTGAGTCGGTGAGATGAGACCTCACTGCCGCCTGCCGCAAAAAGCTGTCCCTGGTGATCATGGCACACATGCACTTGAGGAGCCTGGACCTTGCGGCCAATGCCCTGGGTGACTGTGGGTTGGCGGCCCTGTGCAAGGGCCTGAAGCAGAAGACGGCTTCCCTGTGGAGATTCTGGTTGGAGGCGTGGGAGCTGACGTCTGTCAGGGTGCTGCCAGGCCCTCGCCTTGGCTCTGCTCGGCAACCAGCACAGGTGCATCCTGAACCTGCCGCGGAACAACTCAGCCCTGAGGGGATCCAGGCGCTGCGCCCCGCCTTCGCGCGCGCCCCTCCCGTCCTCTAGCTGCTGGAGGAGGCTCAGCTCTGCAGGCCACACGTGGCGATCGATGGCTGCTGGTACTCCTCGGACGGAGATGACAAAGTTGGAGAAACTGAGGCCCAGACACCTTCCCACCCTGCCCGCTCGAGCTCCCTTGTTGGAACCTGGAAAGCCGTCTGTCTCCTTGGGGCGCTGTGCACAAGGATTCCTCCGCAGGGGTGGGACACGGGGTCCGATGGCCCCAAAGCCCTCAGTGTGGTGATCCTGGGGCGGCTGATTTATTGCATCTGCCTCGGATGTAGGACCCGAGTCGCTAGGCAGTGTCTGTCCTCCCTCTGAGCCTGCAGAGTGGATCCAATACTAGTAAACACTGAGCATTTGACAGAAGTGGGTTCCAAGACTGAAGAAAATGACTGGGCCGGGATTGTTGTGGGAAGCGGAGCGCTCCAGCCACAGGGACCTGCTGCCGTGTGTTCCCGGAGCAGCAAGGAGGCGGGAACTGGAACTGAGTGAGAAGGTGGGGTGGGAGTGGTAGGAAGCTGGGTCAGAGAGAAGACAACAGAGGCCACATCCCACTTACATTTTCATTTTGTTCTTTCTCATGTACAGTCTCACTAGTGTTACATTCTTCCAGGCTCTTTTTTGCTTCTTTCATTGTTCTCCTTCCTGCGTACAAAGTTTAATTAATCTGCAGTGAATATGAAAGGGTTTGAACTCATCAGTGTGAGGGCAGAATTGGTAATGAGACGTAAGGAAACCAGTGATTTATTCCAGGTCTGCTGCAGCTTGGGCTCTCGGCTGCTCTCCTTTCAGGAGCTCCTTTCAGACCCCTGCCTCCTAGGCCCTCCCAGCCCTCACCTGCTCTTCCTCGTGGTTTTGCAATCCAAAAAAAAAAAAAAAAAAATGTGTTCTTCAATATATGATGGTCCTAAATCTATGGGAGCCAACCAGATTAATCAACCCAGGAATGAAAAAAGACTATGTCCTGGACGGTATATATTTCAAAGGGGGGGGGGGGGGGGGGCAGGCCCACAGCAAAATGGATAAGTTTTTCAAAGGGCTGGGTGGTGTGGCTCAGTTGGTTGGATGTCGTTCTGTGCACCTGAAGGTTTCTGGTTTGATTCCTGGTCAGGGCACATGTCTGGGTTGCGGCTTGATCCCCAGTAGGCAGGAGTGCAGGAGGCAGCCCATCCGTCTTCTGCTCTCACATCCATGTTTCTCTCTCCCTCTCCCTTCCTCTCTCTCTAAAAAGCAATAAAAAAATTATTTTTAAAAAGATCCTTAAAAAAAAACAAAAGAACAAAGAAATTCAAAGACCTCATGAGGATCATCATCCTGCTCTCTGAAAAGGAACCACTGTCTGCGAATCATCAGAATCCTGCTCTTCTGTTCCTGCTCAGGAAGCGCTCTGACCCATCCACCAGTGTCCTGGCAGTAAGCAGGTGAAGGAAATGGGAACAGTAGGCTGAATACACCTGCCCTAAGTGTCACGAATCTCTGTGTAACAGAGAAACAGGAGACCTATACTAGTATGTATTTAATAAGGATAGAAATGCAAGGTTTTTTGGTGTGTATTCTACCATCACATTTGTATTAGATAATGCAGATTTGGTCATATCACTTGAAACTTCTTTATACAAACCTGTTTATATTTGACCCAATTATGCTTAGGTCAAGAACAGAGAAAATACCCATGTATAAAAACGTTTACAAAAAAAATGATTACAGATAATTAAAGAGGTAAATGGCTAAAAGTGAAGCATGATAAAATCACCTAAAGAGGAATAAAAATATAAAGAAAAGTACTACTATTCTCTTACTTTTAATATGTTGGAGGCGAAAAGGCACCAGGTGTTAGACCAGTGGGGTCAAACCAGACCTCAGTTCAGCAACCTCAATACTTGAGTTCTGGCTAAGGAAGAATTCAAAGCCAAGGCTCAAACTATAGTAGAAAGCTTATTGAGAAAGTCACAGGGGTAGGAGAAATGGGCTCAGGAAACAAGTTACAGAGGCAAAAGAAAGGCCCTTGAAGGTTAGAAGAAAGAGAGAGGCAAGGAAAGTACTTCTGAGGACTTGGAAGACTTTCCTGAAGAAGATTTAAATGCTTAACTATATAAAAGTATAAATTTATGATTACAAAAGGCTGTGTTAACAAAGTTAGAAAAGAACAGGGTAGGACAGTGGTCGGCAAACTGCGGCGTGCGAGCCGCGGTTTGCCGCTCTGTTGACCAGTAAGTTTGCCGACCACTGGGTTAGGAGAAAACATTTGCACTGTATGTAGCACTAGAAGGATGAGGAGTCAGAATGCATATGAAGAACTCCTACATATCAAACCAGCAATAAAAATGCTAGGGGGCAAGAAATATGAATAGATCACAAAAACAGGAATAAAATTGCAGATATGCTCGACTAATAGTTATTTGGAAAATATAACAAGATACAAATTTGTAGTCATACTAACTAGCAAATATTAGAAGGTTTAATACTATTCGGTGATGGCAAGATTGTGGACAAATAAACAATCGCTTTTGAAAATGTAAATTGTGCAAAGCTTTAAGGGATAACTTGATAACATCTATCAAAATACAAAATGGGCATCTTCCTTGAGCCAGCAATTAAATTTCCAGATATATTCATCTAAAGCGATGTTAGTACAGATAACAAAGCGTCATAGTAAGGATGGTCAATGCAGTGTTACTCCTAATGGTAACAAAATGGAACTGCCCTAAATGTTCCTCAATAGGGAGAATAGGTGAATAAACTATGGTGTAACCAATTCTCTGGAAACTGTGTAGCAGCTTTTAAAAATTATGGAAATCTCCTTATACCAGTGGTTTTCAACAGGGACCCATACTGCTCACCAGGAGACATTTGGCAATGAATGTCTAGGGACATTTTTGGTTGAAACAACTGGTGAGGGTGGGGAGGTATTAGCGGTATCTAGTGAGTAGAAGCCAGGGATGCTGCTAAATGCACAGGACACCTTTCCCCACAAAAGAATTATCAGGCCCCAAATGTCTGTAGTGCCAATATTGTAAAACCTTGTACTAACATAGTAAGAACTCCAAGTCATCATGTAAGTGAAAAAGACAAGACAAACAGCAACATATATAGTATTATTTCACTTTGGAAAAATAAATCAAAATTTAAAGTTTTGCACATTGTATTTGTGTGTAAATATTGTTTATTCACCTAGAAGAATAGATATTAAAATATTAACAGTGTTTAGCCTTGGGGAATAAATGGAGAATAAATAGAAAGAAGACAAAAATTATTTGCTTTTCTGTATAGTTTGAAATTTCCCCACCAATCATGTATTAAGGTATTTGCATAATTAAAAGAATAAAATTTTAAAATACAGGAGCATATATTCCATTCATTCTAAGAGGACTGAATTAAGTTCCCACTTTCTCAACTGAGCTTTGGAACCACTGTGTTTTATAATGTGGGAAAATATAATGGTGGTAACATTTGTCTCAATAATGGTTATGATTTAAAAGTACTTTGAATTCCCTAGAATACAATTGCTCTTATGGATTGAATTGTGTTCAATTCATATGTTGAGTCCCAAATCCCAGTGCCTCCAAATGTAACCATTCAGAGAGATGAGGTCTTCAAAAGGTGATTTAAAGTGAGACATGAACATAGGACCTTAATCCAATATGACTAGTGTCCTTATAAGAAGAGGAAGAGACATGGAGATGCATGGTCACACACAAAAGACCATGAGAGGACCAGGGAGAAGGTGGCTATCGCAAGCTAAAGAGAAAGTTATACACTGAGTGCCAGATTATTATGATCTCTGAACGCATAATAATCTGGCCACTCAGTGTATATCCTATATAATAAAAGGCTAATATGCACATTATCCCCTCGACCAGAAGTTCGACCAGCAGGCAGGCTGGCCAACCGCCCATGTCCCCTCCCCCTGGCCAGGCTGGCCGGACCCCACCCATGCACGAATTCATGCATGCACCGGGCCTCATATATATATTGAGTGGCCAGATTATTATGGGTTCAGAGATCATAATAATCAGGCCACTCAGTGTAGTTTAGAAGAAACTAAACCTGTGGACAGCTTGATCTAGAACTTCCAGCCTCCAGAACTGTGAGAAAATAAATTTCTGTTGTTTAAGCCACAGTGTCTGTGGGATTTTGTTATGGCAGCCCTAGAAACTGAGAAAGTTGCTTCCACAATAAAAATAAAATTCCCTGTTGGTTCCTACTCTGTTCTCACTAAGAGGACTTAAAGGCAAGAAGTAAACAAAAGTCACTCAGCTACTTTCATCTCTTAACCGAGGAGATGAATCAAGTGAGTGGAAAAAAAATCCATACTTCTGGATGACAACTGTGCTGCATTCCTGATTGCTGCCACTAGGAAGTTATTGACAAAGATTGTTCTGACAGACCCCCCCCCCCTTCCATGCCCTGTGTTGCTTCTCTTCTCTCTACCACGTACCTGCTATCGCAGCCACTGGCCGCACATCTGCACTTGCAGGTGGCAAAGGATTTGATGTCATAGCACAGAGCAAGCATTGGAGAGCTAGTATTGAGGTATAATTTGGCTCAAGATTACAGGGAATTGATCAACTTTTATTTTTCCTTTATAATTATCACATATGAATAGCTCCCTCTTCATAGGAAAAAATTAAGAGGAAAGGAGCAGTGGGAAGAAGAGATTGCAAAAAACCTACATATCTGAATCTGGCCTTAGGTCAAAAGGGGCAATAGACATACTCCAGATTAGTTAAAGGGGAAGTCCAGTGCCATGGGGGAATCAGTCTTGCTGATCTTGGGTGACTGCGGTAGAATACAACGACTGACGGCATGCCTGGACAGACAGAGGATCTGAGACAGTGCCCAACATTCCCCAGTGCCTAGGTGGGACATACAAGGAATCCAGAGGCTTTCTTTGTCCCAAAGGGAATAGCGGATGCCGCTGGCTGGTGAGTTCACCTGTAGGAGTAGCACGTTTTGAGAAGTAATCCCAAGGAAGGGAGCAGAAAGGCCAACTGTCAAGTTGAAGTTAAATGGGAGTCATAGCCAAAGCTCAGGTATTCCACAAGAATATCCGCAAAGCACGGGTGGGGAAGAAAGAAATGGTCAGAGGCAGCCCAACAAGTTAGAGCCCACAGCACTATGGGTGCGTGTGAACAGTAGCAGACACGGCAGGGACAGAGGTAGCGAGGCAGAGCTCTCTGCCCACAAACAAGCAGGACAAGACACCCTGACTCAGGAACTAACTGGACCAGAGCCGCCTCCTGCCCCCACTCTCTAATTCCCACCCACAGCCACCATGGTGAGAACACAGTCTCCTCCTGCACCCACCTGCTTTCCTGTGGAAGAAGAGAGGGAGGCGGTACCACTTGAAGGAAAAGAAACAGCCCTGATAGTAAGTTCGAACTTTGAACAGAAGGAATATTTATCTAAAAGAGGCTGTTTTAGCCAGAAGAGGCTTAACCATCTTTAATTGTCAAGGGTTTTGGTTTTTTTTCTTTACCCCATTAGCACAAAAGGGGTCACTGCGCAAGATAAAAGCAGTTACAGAAATATTTCAAAGCTCCTTTTATGCCCCACATGAGTTGCACCATATCCTTCTAATCCTCCTTCTTACATTTTAGACTTTTAAAAAATAAAATATCAATGTGAGAGGCCCTCTAGCAGCCTACTGAAAAGACCACTGTATGAAAAGATGGACTCAGGCAGCTCCCAGGCAGCAGGGTGAGGATTACCTGTGCGTGTGATTACCAGGCCCCTGCAGTCTGAGAGGGGAGGGGTTCCTGCAGGGCACAGACAGACAAGGGAAGACTTGGTCATCCACATTCCAAGGGGAGCCCCTGAGCCTTGGCTTCTATATTGTCACTAGCAAAGAGTTTGTTTGCTGGGCTGTGTTATCAAGAGAAGTGCCCAGCATGTAAAAAGAAGACACAAGACAGATCCTCACCCTTCCTAATTAAAATAATCATATAGTTTTAATGCATCCTTCAATATGCCAAGGGCAACTGAGCATCTTCCTTGATTTGCATGCTCCTAGTTTCCTTTTGAACATATCATTATTGCTGTATGTAGACTCAGATGCTGAAATTAAGTTTATTGTCAATGCCTCAAGGCATTTTTAGCAAAAGGGCACAAAGCTTTTAAAAACCCGATAAATTATATAAAACCTTAATTTACTTTGTGTTATACCTTCAACTGGGGAATGACATAAATGTGCTCTTGAATTTAGATCTTGCTTTTATCACCAATTGAATAAGTATTTGACTTAACTAAAATGGGCAAGACACACTCTTGGAATGTTATTTATGTGCTAACAATCCCTCATTAGTGGGGTAAAGAATTACATCTTGACAAAATTGATAAGAAGCTTATAAACTATCTTATTAATCTGCAAATAATGATAACTTGAAGGCAAATTTTGTCAATGGAAATGAAAGTTTCTCTGGAATCATTCCACAAGAATATCTATTCAACTACTCTACCTTCGAGGCACAGAATCCTGACTGCAATTGTCAGCAAAAAATTCCCTCAGTTCAGGTAATTACGTGTCACAACATCTGGTGGAGGGGAGGCGTTAAATAGGTATTTTATAAGGATAAACAAAGATGGAAAATGATTGAACGCACACTAGAGATTATGGAAGAATAATTTTATGCAGTTTAAAATTCAGTATATTCACGTGTAACCCAACTGATTCTGGACTTCACTAGACTTCCCTTCTGTCCTCCCAAAAGTGCCATTAAGCCAGGCTTGGTATGTCATGTCTCACACACAAACATAACTCCAAACCTATAAAATTCAGCTTTCACTGAAGTGTCCACGTGGAAATAAAAAAGAAGGTTCCATTGTGTGCTGCCCAGCCAAACATCAGAAATGCTCTTCTTTAACATGCTTTTATTTTACTGCAAACCTCCTCTCCAGCTTCAGGTTCGAGGAACTCTTCTCACCTGTAGTCGCCCCTCTGCTCCCAGAACTGGCATCCCCGGTGTATCCATCCACTTTCTTTAAATTGGGCTTCCCCAGTTTGTATCCTGACCCATCGTTCACCTCAGCAAAGTAAAGGTTCCCCCAAAAGGGACTACCCTCATTAGAATTCAAGAGCAGTATTATAATAATAAAAGCGTAACATGCTAATTAGACTGGATGTCCTTCGGCTTCTGAATGAAGCCGAGGCTGCGAGGGAAGCCAGGGTCAGGGTCCCGGGTGCCAGAGGGAAGCCCGTGCTGGCAGCCGGGGGAAGGAAAGCCTACTCCTGCACAAATTTTGTGCATCGGGCCTCTAGTTAAAAGATAAACTAAGATATATTAAAAGTTTTAAGAGTTCATCTGAGCATTTGTCAACTGGAACCTGGCAGCACCAAATTGGAAGTGGGTCAGGACCCTCCTGCGACAGGAGCCTGGGAAAGACATATAAAGTCTTTGGCGGACGCAAAGAAAGGACATGACTTAACTGGCTACAGCTTAAAGCCTGGTTGGCTATTTGTGACTGGCTGTCCTCAGCGTTGCGATTTTGTAACCTTTGAGATATTTACAGACTTAAATTTCGGCTCTCTTAGTTAAATTAGCCCCCTCGACATTAAAGTCACTTCAATTTAAATGGCCTCTTTGTTTAATTAATTTAACAAGAGATTTTTTTATTATTATTAATTTAACAAATAATTTGTTACTGATAGAGAAGATAAGCTTTGCCACCCACCAACACACTCACCTTCCCACTCACTCACCTCTACCACGTGCAGCCTGGTCCTGGGCTGGCGTTCAGCTCCTCCCTCCTGGGAAGCCTGGAAGCCTGAAGCCCTGGGAGGAGAGGACTCAGCACTGTGCTAATTCGGTTTCCTGTCCCTATTAGTCATCTAATTGTTTTCATCTGCAGACCCTGTCTACATCTGATACTAATTATCTCTTCCACAGATATCTATTGGAATAATTACTTTTTCCTTACCAATGCTCTCAATGCAATTAAAAAATAACTTTTGGCCCTGGCTGGTTTGACTCAGTGTATAGAGCGTCAGACTGTGGACTGAAGGGTCCCAGGTTCAATTCTGGTCAAGGGCACATGCCCAGGTACAATCCTCCAATAGGGGACATGCAGTAGGCAGCCAATCAATGATTCTCTTTCACCATTAATGTTTATATATCTCTCTCCCTCTCCCTTCCTCTCTGAAATCAATATATTTAAAAAAAGAAAAATTTCTCTCAGCTCTGCATAATCTCCACAGTGTGCCTCTGTTTTTCTATTCTGCTGTATTACCCCCCTTATCCACCATAAGCCTTGTCAGTGGACAGATATTTGTCTCCCTCTTGCTTTGGTAGAATTTTTATGTTGCATTTATACAGAAAAAAAAGGTTACTCTTCTTGGTCAGTTAGTATCTCTATGAAATATTCTATTTCACAGCCTTAAATCGCATTAAATAAGTTCAAGATGTAACCACTAGGGGTTTTCTCTTCAACTATTCCTTCACTTTTTTCTGGGATACTGAGGCCATGGGAGTAACCAGTATTCTCGGGGTCAGTCAGAGGGGAGCCTCCCCCTAGCAGTCCGAGACAATCATCCCAAATAGCCAGGTTTGCCTCAATTTGGTAAAAAGAAAATACACACAGATGAACTGAAACCATAAAGATAAATGTTGACATTGACCACTCAAATATAAAATCACTGAGAGAGCGGCTAGGCTAATTACCTTCAAAATCATTGCTCTAAAATTAATGGGCATTGGTGAGAGATACTCAAAGCTGTGGGGTTTTGCTATTCCTCTGGAACCACTAACAGTTTCAGAGGCATTCTTATCACTTTGAAAGTTTGTTGCTGAATTATGCCAGAATTCACAACAGCTGTGGACCCTCGAGCTCCTTGGAACCACACTCTTTAAACTTGAACACCCGGTACTGCAGGACGCAAACAAAAATGGCTTACCTTCAAAAGTCCTTTCAAATTTTCAGTTATATAAGCTCTGCCCTAGGGACAGTCTAAATTAATTGTGTCTCTGAATGCCACTTCATTTGTCCAACTCCCAATTCTTTTTCACTGCCCAGTCTTCTGTTAACAATCTTCAATCATTCAATATTTATGGTTTTTCTAAATAAAGTATTTGAAGCCGTAAATGACTCTTGGGATCAAATGATGTTTGTGAATATGCATGCTTTTGAAACACCTTTGAGCGATTTCATTTACAAACATGGATCAAGTAAACATTTCTATAGATACGAAGGTAATTTCAGTAACCCCTGGTTCCACAGAGTTTTCACTATTAAAAAACTTGCCTGCCAAAACAGTGTGACCCTAATTCTCCCCTCCCCTGCCCAGGATAAAATCCTTAACTATTAAAGGACCATTCGATTTATATAGATACAAGTATGTGGTTAAATAGAACACAGTAGCATAAATACAGGATCTGTGGTGCACTTGAGGCTGGTTTGCAGGTGAACACAGTTCTTTGTCCCAAATCATTTTTGTTGGTCTCAGTGTCGGTTGTGACTACAGAAGAAGGATCATTAAAGTGCACGCACTCTATCAGCAAGTCTTGATGGGCAGACATGTCAGAACAGGAGTAACATACTGGACTCAGCTGCCAGCAGTTTGTTCCCTCAAAAGTGTAAAGAGAGCATATTCGTGAATAAAAATATATTCCAGAACTTTGGTATCTTTCCTGGTGGCAAGGATGCCTAGCCTAAAGAGGGCTAAGGATTATACCCATGCCAACTGGTATATATTCAAGTTTCTACAACTAAACAGAATCCTGCTGGAACTTGATGAAATCAAGCAGTGAATATTAAAAAAATATCTTCTGAATTGATTTTATCCCTCTATGTTTTTATTAAGAAATTGCACTTGAATGAGTTTAGTTAATAATGCACACTAATTTTTGCATAGTTTGATGAGATAAGCATTCATGAAACTGTAAGACGAGGTAAATATTTTCAGGCTTGTAGAACACATTCTTTCTACCTGTTTTCAGGTTATTTCAGATGAGATGGCAGGTGCAATCAGTCCAGGATGGAAAAAAGAACCAGGGACATGTTTCTCATTAATAGAAAAAAATCTCTTCTTCTTTCTTCAGATTACATAAAAAAGGGTTCTATCTCTATTTTCATAACATTCATTACTTAATTACCAAAGTAATATCATCCGAACCTCCTCAAGATGGTGTGGTGGGAGGACCCTAACCTCACCTCCTCCCACAGGCACATGGGATATGCACCTGCATATAGAACAAGTCCTCCTCTCAAGAACTGAGGGGCCATTAGGCAGCTTCTGCACAGCAAACGATAGAGCGTCCACACAGAGAAGGGTAGGAGGGACGGACACAGTAACGACAGAACCCAGCCCCCGTGCAGTGACCTGCGGTAGGAAGGAATATCACTGAGGAGCCTGTGCACAGGTCACCTGCCAAGGGACACAGCAAAACACAGCGGTGTAAAGGGCGCCTAGACTATACATGAAGGAACTCCATTCACCAACCCTCCAGCATCTGCCAAGTGGGCAGGGAACTGCTGGAAGTCTCTCCTTTTACCTTGATAGCTGGGCGGGAGCACTCTAGCTGGCCTCCCAAGACTGCCCCAGCGTGCCCTGGGCTCCTGGCCCACAGCAGCTCTAACCATCTCCCAAAGGTGGCTCCAGCACAGAACACCCCAGGAGCCCTCAAGGCTGTGCCAACCCAGCATTCTACCAAGGCAGCCCCAGTGCAGCATGCCTCAAGACCCCCACAGCCATTGCGTGCTCCAGCTCCAGCCATCCTGCCAGGGAGGCTCTGGCACAGTACATCCCAGAGCCCCCTGGCCTGCAACTGAACCAGCCATCTTTCCAAGGTGGCACTGGCACAGCATGGTACAGGATGCCCAGCCCATGCTTATCCCAACCCCACCAAGGCATCTCTGGAATCACTCTGGGACCTTCCTGGCCAGCACCTGAGCCAACCAACCTGCCAAGGCAATTCTGGGACCCCCAGCCTACACCCACTCCAGCTCTAGCAGTCCCTCCAAGCAGCCCCAGCATGACATGCCCTGAGACCCCCCAGCCCACACTGACTCCAGCTTTTCTGTGCACAACACAGCACACCCTGAGACCCTCACCCAGCCTGCCCCCACTCCAGCTCCAACCAGGCTGCCAAAGCCACCCAGCACATGCAGTCTACATAGGGGTTGTTCTTACAAAAGGCTACTCCTTCACCACCAGGACAGGTAGCTATTTCACCTAAATCATAAAAACAAACACACAAAGTATATATGGAGAGAGTAAAAATATGTGCCAAAAGAAAAAACAAAGTAAAATTGCAGGAAATTAAAAAACCCTAATTAAACAGAGATAAGTAATTTTCCTGATAAAGAAGTCAAAGTAATGGTCATAAAGATACTCACTGAACTCAGGAGCTCAGTGAGGAACACAGTGAAAATTTCAACAAAGAGCTAGAAAATATAAAAATAAATCAGAGCTGAAGTACATAACAATTGATATGAAAAATACACTAGAGGGAATCAACATCACATTAGATCAGGGTGGGGGGGAACATCTGGCCTGTGGGCCATATAAGGCCTGCAAAATCATTGGTCTGGCCCTGCCAAGGCATTAAGGGTGAGTTCATTAAATATTTGATCAAATATAGCAGGCTAATTTTTAAGTTGATAATTTTGTATGGCCCACAAATGATGTTATAAATATCCAAATGGTCCTTGGCAGAACATAGGTTCCCTACCCCTTTATTAGATAATACAGGGGGGGAAATCAGTGATCTGGAAGACAGAATAGTGTAGATCACCCAACCAGAACAGCAATAAGAAGAACTTTTTTAAATGAGTGTAGTTAAGGAACCTCTGGACAACATCAAATGTAGTAACATCCTCATTTTAGGTATCTCAGAAAGACAAGAGAGAAAGAAGCAGAAAACATATTTGAAAAAAATAATATCTGAAAACTTCCCAAACCTGGATAAGGAAATAGACATGCAGTTTCAGGAAGCATAGTACCTCAAACAAAATGAACCCCAAGAGATCCACACCAAGACACATTATAATTAAAATACAAAAGTTAAAAATAAAGATAGAGGGATAGGGCCAGAGCCAGGCAGAGGTGGTTAAAGGGGGAAAATGGGGGACATCTCTAATTTCCTCAAATATATATATACACCCTAATAAAATGGTAATATGCTAATTAGACTAGATGTCTTCCGGATATCCTTCTGGACAAAGCCACGGTGGCAGGGGCCAAGGAAGAGGTGGTTAGGGGCAATCAGGCCAGCAGGAGAGAGCAGTTAGGGGTGATAAGGCCAGCAGGGGAGAGTAGTTAGGGGCAATCAGGCAGGTAGGCAGATGAGCGGTTAGGAGCCAGTGGTCCCAGATTGCAAGAGGGAAGTCTCGAATTGGAGAGGGTGCAGGCCGGGTGACGGAACCCCCCCCCCCCGCTCCCGTGCACGAATTTTGTGCACCAGGCCTCTAGTACCAGAATATATATGATCTTAAAGAAGCAAGAGAAAAATAAGTAGTCACATACAAGAAAAAACCCTAAGACTATAAGCTGATTTTTCAGCTGAAATTTTCCAGGCCAGAAAGGCATGGCAAGATATATTTAATGTTTTGGAAGAAAAAACCTTATAACCAATAATATTCTATCCAGAAAGATAATCATTCAGAATTAAAGAGAAGGTAAAGTTTCCCAGACAAACAAATTCTAAAGGAGTTCATCACCACTAAACTGGCCTTATAAGAAATATTAAAGGTTTTTTTTAAAAGCATTAAAAAAGGCTATAACTAGATAAGAAATATATAAAAGAAATAAATCTCACTAGTAAGGGCAATTATATACTAGGTGTACCGGTTAATAATAGCAGATTTTATAATCAAAGAAATCACGATAATTTCAAGAGAAACATCAAAAGTGCTTTATTCAAAGTAATGTCCATTGTTACTTACACATTTTCCCATCTTTCAGGTAATTTATGGATACTGTCTCAATAGAACTTTTCTTGTTTTGAGGCAAACCATTCAGAGACCCAATTTTCCACTTCTTTGTATGTTTTGAAGTGCTGCTCAGGAAGTACCTGTACCATAGATCGGAACAAGTGGTAATCTGAAGGAGCAAGGTCTGGTGAATACAGCGGGTGGGTTAATACTTCCCAGGCAAGATTTTTTAACATGTCCTTAACTGGTTTTGAAGTGTGTGATGGTGCGTCATCATGAAGCAAAATTACTTTGCCGTGTCTTATGGAACATTCTGGTCATTTCACAATCAAAGCGTGGTGAAAATTGATTATTTGTTGTCAGTAGTGATCAGTGTTAATGGTTTCACCTGGTTTTAGAAGCTTATAATACATCACACTTTCCTGATCCCACCAAATGCAGAGCATTGTCTTCTTTCTGAAGCAATTTGACCTTGCAGTCGATGTTGGTGGTTGACCTGGATCAACCCATGATTTTGTGCATTTGGGATTCTCAAAATAAATCCACTTTTCATTGCCAGTAATAATTTGATACAAAAAAAGACTTTCTTTCATGCCGTTGAAGCAACATTTTACTGATGACTTTTCAATTTTCCATTTGTCTTTTGTTCAGTTGATGTAGCATCCATTTTCCTTCCTTTAAAATATTTCCCATTGCTTGTAAATGATCAAAAATTGTTTGCTGAGCCATGTTTAATCTTTCTGTAAGTTGTTTTTGAGTTTGACATGCATCTTCATCCAATAATGCTTGTAATTATTGGTCTTCAAAATTTTTTTGTTGAACTGGACGTTCTTTGTCTTTCACATCAAAATCATCACTTATAAAGCATTTAAACCAGCAGTCACAAGTATCTTGAGATGGAGCATGTTCACCATAAGCTTCCCGAAGTATTCAGCTGCACTTTCCTTCAAAATAAAGTAATGAATTATAACTTCGGGTCTCTAGTAATGATATAAAACTAGAAATCCATTACAAGAAGATAACACGACACATGGAGACTAAACAACATGCTACTAAACAATCAATAGTTCAATTAAGAATTCAAATAGGAAATTTAAAAATACCTTGATACAAATGAAAATGAAAATACAACTTTCCAAAATCTATGGGGGCACAGCAAAAGCAGTTTTAGGAAGAAAGTTCAGAGTGATACAGGCCCACCTCAAGAAACAAGAAAAATCCCAAATAAACTATCTAACTTTGCACTTTAAGGAACTAGAAAAAGAAGAACAAATGGACTAAAGTTCATAGAGGGAAGGAAATAAAGATCAGGGCTGAAATAAGTGAAATTAAACTAAAAAGACAACGAAAAGATCAATGACACAAAAAGCTGGTTTCTTGAAAAAATAAACTTGATAAACCTTTAGTTAGTCTAATCAAGAAAAAAAAGGGGGGGCCTAAATAAATAAAAAACAAAAGAAGAGGCATTATAACTGACAACACAGAAATGCAAAAGGTCACAAGAGTCTGCTACAAACAATTAAACATCAACAAATTGTAAAACCAAGAAGAAATGGCTAAATTCCTAGAAATGCACAACCTTCCAAGACTGAATTATGCAGAAATAGAAAATCTGAATAGATTGATTACAAGTATAAAATTGAATCAGTATTTTAAAACTTTCAAAAAACAGAAATCCAGGCTTCACAAGTGGATTCTACTAAACATTTAAAGGAGAGTTAATACCTACCCTCAAATTATTCCAAAAAATTAAATAGGAAGGAACGCTTCCAAATTCATTTTATGAGGCAGCATTACCCTGATACCAAAACCAGACCATCACTACAAAAAAGAAAATTACAGGCCAATATCCTCAATGAACATAGATGCAAAAGTCTTCAACAAAATATTAGCAAACTGAATTCAACAATACATTAAAAAGATCATACATCATAAGCAAGTGGGATGTAGTCCAGGGCTGCAAAGACAGTTCAACATCCACAAATCAATCAACATGATACATAAATTAAGAAAGCAAAGGATAAAATCATATAATCATCTCAATAGATTCAGAAAAAGCATTTGACAAAATTCAACATCCATTTATGATTAAAAACTCTCAACAAAGTGGGTATGGAAGAAAAAGAAGTCAACATAAAAAAGGCCATATATGGCAATCCCACAGCTAACATCATATTCAGTGATGAAAAGCTGAAAGCTTTCCTCTAAGATCAGGTATAACACAAGGATGCCCACTCTTGCCACTTATGTTCAACATAGTATTAGAAGTCCTAGACAGAGCAATTAGGCAAGAGGAAGAAATAAAAGGCATCCAAATTAGAAAGGAAGACTCATCATATAGGATTTAGAAAATAGAGAGAAAATATTTTTTTTAATATTAAGTATCATTCTTCAGTGAGGAATCAAAGTTAGATTCTTCTTTGTTTTAAAACTGGTTAGCCTGGATTGGCATGCATTGGCACCAAACCATGACGCAATCATTCTTAGGGGTGAAAATGAGCATCCTAGCCTAAATAGTTTATTGTTGCCACTCATTCCAGTCCCCAAGTAGAGACTGTTAATGCAACAATCAATACCACTTTTTAACCCTGAATACATCATCGTAGCAGATGGGAGGACAGCAGCAAGTTGAGAACAGTGGCAAAGGTGGATCCTGGAAACCTTGGGCTCCAAACGTGTCAGGTCTTTTAGTTTCGCTTTGGGAGATGACCTCTTCTTTGGAGTTCCTTGGGGGAAAGCCATCGTGACTGGAACTCACGCCCTATCAAAGAGACTGTTCCATTTCATGCGGGCAAAGCAGTTCATTTTAGGATAGCGTTAGGTGTTAAGGAACAGAGAGATGATCTAGCCATGGCTACAGAGGAAAGCAATCATCCTTAGTTATTTTAGTGCCTAAACCTGCTTGGCAGGTTTATACTTTAAGAACCAGTCTCTATTGCATCTCCTCCAAAGAAGCATACACTTTAAATCAATTATAAATTCATTATATTTTCATATTTAATTTCTTCCAAAATACAATTTACATGCCTTTAAATTTTTGGCCTATGATTTTCAACTTCAAAATGATCTTCTAAAACTATTTATCTAGGTAATCAGTTCTTGACCGTGAATTTTCTGAGTTGCCCAGAAATAATCTCATTGTGCTACTATGAGGACTCAACGTGATAAGGCCCTCTAAGTGCTCAGCATTTTGCCTTATGCCCACTCATTTGTGGTCTTTACAAACCAAAATTATATTGTATATACAGTTGTGCTGTTGTTGTGGTTTTGTTGTTGTGTTTTCTTATACTAGAAAAAATGCCCTGTGCTTTTAAAATTTCTTTAAAATTATTTATAAAGTCTACCTGATAGTCCATTAGTGAAAAGGTCACAGATTTTCCTAACAATATATTTATTGTTGAAGACTTTGGCAGTTCCAGATTATTCCTATAAATAATACTACAATGAATATTTATTTAAATTTATTTGTGAATTTATTGCTTTATCTCATTATTTTCTTTAAATTTCTACTTTAATATATTTAACCTGCAATATTTTCTAAAAAACTGCACAATGCCAAAGAAAACCAAATGCAAAAGCATGTAATATATCCTTTGGAAGGCAGTGTAACTTGTTTTCTATGAACTCAATAAATTTTCAACTGAAAAAAAATAACTGCCTAAAAATTTAATTTCACTTTGCAGAATAAAAATATGTTCAGTTTAATAAGATTTTTGTTCAAGCAAGATGATAAATTTTTATGACACTAATTTAAACTAGAATATACTTTATGCAACAAAATATTGCAACTGGTATTTTTCTCTCAAATCATAGAGAATGAGATCTTTCATCAAGTTATTCAGAGAAAGGATCAGGTTAATTCAGCCTTCCTCATGAGACTAAATGTTTATTTTCTTGTGGCATTTATGATAATGTGCTAGTTGGCAACAGATTAAAAACTGAACTTAAAAAACCCACAGCCACAAGCATGTATCAGCAAGCAGGCTCAAGAACCATCCATAACTATGCTCCTGTTGATCTAAATCCAGATATAACAGAAATTTATTATTCTATTCCCATCTGACATTTCAGTCACAGCCCCGGTCTAAGGAAAGGACTAATTTGTAGGCATTACATAGAAGGAAACGTTTTAAAAGCTTGTCAGAATTTAATTTATGTATTCTTTGAATAATACCAAAGTCCATAATGCATCTATGAAAATAATCATCAAGCACTTAATCCAGAAAGAATATTAATTTATATCATATGCAACCTAAAGAATACTAATTTGATGTAAATGCCTGTGAATAGTTTTGAGAAAGAATTTTGTTAAGAAGAAAGTAAAATAGAAACAGAGAAGAGAAAGATAATAATGCTGATGTCTTCTTTATCAGACTGTGCTAAAATATAATCATAATAATGGACTATTGTGAATCTCAGAGAATAGCTAAATATAATCTCTGTGCAAAAATGGCTTATTGTCTTCCAAACTATGTGAAGACAAAGGCACCTCTACTAACTTCAAAGAAGTTTTAAAGTTGGTCATAAATGAGCTTTGACAAAATTTTCTACTTAATTACATTATATTTAGCAATATGACAAAATGGAATAGCCTCCTCAAAAAATATATGTATTAAAATATCTTAATTTTCCATCACATATTTGTTAAGAACCTAATATGTATGCCTAACAATATGCTTGAACTATACTGTGAAAATAAGTTATTTCACTACTATGCTAATCATAAATTTAAGCATTGTAGCTTGGAAAGATATACTAGTATATGTCTATTCAGATCAGCTTTAAATTAAAGTCTTTCAGAAGACTTTAAAATAAACATTTCTCAATAACTTACCAAAAATAGATATTTAGATAATGGTCTTGATGACAGAAGTCATATTTTGGAACTTCTAATCTCATAACACCATTGTCTACCACAGAGAAAACTTCCAACTATTTTAAGCCTTCTGCCATGATACAAATTGAGGAGAGTTTGAAGGAGATAAATATAAAACAAAATAAAACAAAACAGAAAAAGGCTATTGGTTCCATTAAAAAAATAATTTACCTGAAGTTATCTGTAATTTGGGAAGACAGAGGTTGAGTTTGTCCAGAGACTACAAAGCCGATTAAGCAAATGAAGACTTTTGAGTGTCTGGTTTGTGGCTGCACATCACCAGAGTGCAATGAGTAAACAGAAGATAACAAAAATGTGGCCCTTACTCTTAAATTGTCTATCTATTAAGACAGATGACATTGCAGAAATTTAGAAAAGGGGCAAAAAATGGGGGGTAGGTACCTAAAAAAAAAAATGTTTATTCAACCCTAAAAGGTGGACAATATTTGAGAAGGTGAAATAGGAAAGGTGAAGGTGACCAGGTAAAAGGAATGGCATGAGAAGTACTCAAGGGCAATTATGAACAAGGCAAGTTCACTCGGGTGTATGTGGGGAGGAGGTTAATCTCACTTGATGAAGGTTTAAGAAGTGGAGGCCAACATGACAAATTTAAATTCCACGAATAGAGGAGCAGACATCCACAAGAGAAAAGGAAGAAAGGGCAGAAGAGGGTGGATGAGGATTTATAAGATGTCTGGATGCATATGTGGGGGAGTAGATATACCTGTAAACTTAAACTTAAAGGTCCTATTTTGCAGATTGGCATGTGAATAATAAGACCTCCAATAGTGTTTTGAAACACAATTCTCAAGATTCCACTTCCATTCAATACTTTTTCCACAAATATTTGTTCATTCACCTAAATCTTTATGAAATACCTATGTGCACATGCTTATAAACAAATACACTATTTTTCCTACAGGCAACCAGTCTGATACCAGCATCCTGACATGTCCACACATCTTCTAAAACATTTACTTGTATCTAACATCAAACGATTGTACTTCTTATCCCAGGACAGGGTTCAGATGTGCCCCTTAGGGCTGGATGATGCCTCAACCCCTCATAGAAACTTGTAGTTTCTGTCTGAGGACCTTCCCACAGTCCCTACTGCCAAAATGTGAGGCTTCAGTTCACAGGTGAAATCTAGACTTTACAATAATATCCTTTTTTTCATCGCTCTGCTCATCACTTGTGTCAATAAAACTTCAACATGCAACCCCATCCCAGGGCTACCCACGAATTGGATTGGAATCTTTAGAGTCACTGGAACAATCACTTGGCTGGACTGAGACAGATTTTACCAACTGTCAATTCACAAACTTCAGCCCACCTTCCATCTTAGACCACGGGACAAGACACAGAGGAAGTTCATTCCCCAACTGTTATTTTTACCAATGGTGTTACATTAAAATACTTTTTGACTTCCTGTAACCCCTTGGTGACTTCCTGTCTCCCAGGACTTGTCTACCCCCAGCAGCATTTCTACCCCCAGCAGCATTGATGACGTTTAAGCTCAGAGATATTTGACATCTCCTCTCCACTTCATAACCACCAAAGGAACCTGTGCTCCTCATGGAAATTTACCCACACTTTTCTGAATGCCCTCCAGTTGCCACATCTCAGTGAAAAAAATTTAAATTCCACTCACCAGATAGTTGTCATGGTTAGAAAGAGATAAGTATTTTGACCAGCAGCTAGAAAACAAGAGAGCAAGAGAAAAGAGATACAGACACAGAAAACATTAAAGGCTTAGGTAGTTATTATATTGATTCTCTTCCATCATGTTAACTGCGCTTCAACTAGTATGATTTAAGGCTAGATGCAACTATTTTAGTGACTATAAAAAAAGTCAACAATTGACTGGAGCAATACCATCCTATATAATAAAGAGGTAATATGCAAATTGACTATCACTCTAACACACAAGATGGCTGCCCCCCTGTGGTCAAAGATGGCTGCCCTCATGTGGACACAAGATGCTCACCACAAGATGGCCAGCAGGGGAGGGCAGTTGGGGGGGACCCAGACCTGAAAGGGAGGGCAGTTGGGGGGAACCAGCCCTGCAGGGGAGGGCAGTTGTGGGGGGGACCAGGCCTGCAGGGGAGGTCAGTTGGGGGGAACCAGGCCTGCAGGGGAGGGCAGTGGGGGGGTGGGGGTGAACCAGGCCTGCAGGGGAGGGTAGTTAGGGGTGACCAGGCCAGCAAGAGAGGGGAGTTAGGGGTGACTGGGCCAGCAGGGTAGGGCAGTTGGGGGCGACCAGGCCTGCAGGGGAGGGCTGTTGGGGGTGACCAGGCCAGCAGGGGAGGGGAGTTAGGGGTGACCAGGCCAGCAAGAGAGGGGAGTTAGGGGTGACTGGGCCAGCAGCAGAGGGCAGTTGGGGGCGACCAGGCCTGCAGGGGAAGACAGTTAGGGGCAATCAGCCCAGTAGGGGGGCAGTTAGGCATCAATCAGGCTGACAGGGGCATGGTTAGGGGCAATCAGACAGGCAGGCAGGCAAGCGGTTGGGAGCCAGCAGTCCTGGATTGTGAGAGGGATGTCCCAGATTGGAGAGGGTGCAGGCTGGGCTGAGGGACACCCCCACCCTGTGCATGAATTTCATGCACTGGGCCTCTAGTGTTAAATAAAAATATGTATTGTAGCTTCACAAATAATTGGTATCTCAAATGTTTCCAAATATATGTTTGAATAGGTCTGGTATATTTTAAGGTAAATTATTCCTCAGGCATAAGATGTGGATATTTTCAAATATAATAAAGCATTACAAAATATTAAGTTCTTGTTTTGTTTATCTTCCAATCCAATTTGGACACCCTGGGATTGGACTGCATGTTGAAGTTTTATGGACACAGTGACAAATCACAAAATGTGATCCTAATGTTTTAAACAGAACCATAATACTTTCTTCTCAAAATCCAAAAACGATAAAAATGAAAATTTCGAATGGCACATTCAACTGTCAATATAGGTAAATGTAACAGTCTACAAGTCACCAAATATCTCACTTACCTAGTCTATGACATCTAAACAGCTAAACTTAATACTAAAATAATGTTATTTGAGCAGCATGGAGGGACCTGGAGAGTATTATGCTGAGTGAAATAAGCCAGTCAGAGAAAGACAAGGATCACATAATCTCACTTATATGTGGAATCTAATGAACAAAATAAACTGATGAACAAAATAGATCCAGAGACATGGAAGCATGGAACAGACGGATGAATCTCAGAGGGAAGAGGGGTGGGAAGAGAATAACCAAAGAACTTATATCCATATATGCATAACCCATGGACACAGACAATAGTGTCGTGAAGGCCTTGGGCAAGGGAGGGGGAGGGGAGTGCAGAATGGAGGGGGTCAATGTGGGGGCAAAAAGGGGACATCTGTAATACTTTCAACAATAAAGATACTTTCTTAAAAAATGTATTTGATGTTGAAAAAGGGACAGGACCATTTAGTCTACTTACTAGTAGTCCCTCCAGTACAAATTGAATACAGCTATGAAAGAGTCTCAACTGTTTCCAGTTTCTGAACCTATTAGACCACTTAATATAACCTCCTGGTGTCTTGTTTGCTTTTTGATACCAAATAAGATAGACTGATTGACTGAGTCACTCACAGTAATCATTCCTTCAGCAAATATTTATTGAAGGATTATCATGTCAGACACAGGAAGAGAGGATGTTCCAACATCACTTAATTGAAATTCAAACAGGTATCCTCACGTTATAATGAGGATTAAATGAGTTAATATTTGTATAGTGCTTAAACAGTGTGGGGCACACAGTAAGTGCTATAGAAATGTTTGTTAAATAAATTATGTTAAAGAGTCAGTTGTAATGTGATCTTTGTACAAGACTTTGATTGTTCCATTTCTTACCTCTTAAAGGTTTGCATAGGCCTAGCAGGTAGTGGGAGAGCCCTGAATTACCAGCCCGGAAGCTGAGCACAGAAAACAACCAAGTCAATATGAGCCCCTGTAAAAACCACTTGATGGTGAATTTCTCTGAAAAAATACATTTTTGTAGGACTGGCATGATGGGTTTTAGATTGCCTTTAAACATTTTTTAGCAAGGACTTCTAAAACACTGAATATCAGGTTTTTTTCTAACTGCTTTACACATACTCACTTAATTATCACAATAACCCTATGATATAGTGGGTCAGAAAGAAACTTTCTGCTGTCCTTCAGGATTATTTTACCTGCTCTAATAATTAAACCTGCATGAGACAGAATAGCAAGAGAAAATAACCAAATTTAATTGCATACATATGTCAGAGACCCCACATTCATGAGAAGATTGTGACCAGAAAGTTAAAATGAGGTACAGATGACAGTCTGAGCTAAGGATGAGGTAAGGCATCTTGAGGCTACAGAGCAGGGGGAAGATCATTCCCAGGACAATAAGAAGAGCCAATGATCAGTCAGGAGAAGTTTGCCCTGTCCTCTAGGTAAGTCATTTAAAGTTATTTTGGGTCATTTATTCTGTTTTTTAGATTTCACATACAAGCAAAATCATATAGTATTTGTCTTTCTCTGTCTGACTTATTTCACTTAAGACCTCTAGGTCCATCCATGTTGTTGCAAATGACAAGATTTCATTCTTTTTATGGCAGAGTAATATTACATTGTATATATGTACCACATATTTTTTATCCATTCATCTATTGATGGATGCTTAGGTTGCTTCTATATTTTGGCTATTGTAAATAATGCTGCAATGAACATAGATGTGTGTGTGTGTGTGTGTGTGTGTGTGTGTGTGTGTGTGTATAACACAAATTAGTGTTTTGAATTTCTTCAGATAAATACCTAGAGTGCATGCATTGGGTCATATGGTAGTTCTATTTTTAAGTTTTTGAGGAACCTCCATACTGTTTTCCATAGTGGCTGCCCCAGTTTATATTCCCACAAACTGTGCACAAGGTTTCCCTTTCTCCACAAACAAAACAGAAATAAACTCATAGATACAGAGAACAAATTGATGGTTGCCAGATGGGAGGGGTGAAAAAGGTGAAGAGATTAAGAAGTGCAAAGTGCCAGTTCTAAATCAGTCATGGGGATGTGAAGTACAACGTAGGGAACATAGTCAATAATATTGTAATAACAGTGTATGGTGTCAGGTGGGTACTAGACTTATCAGGGTGATCACTTTGTAAGTTATAGAAATGTCTAACCACTATATTGTGCATCTGAAATGAGTATAATATTGTATGCCAACTATAATTGAAAAATAAATAAAAATGTTTGTTATTTCTGGTGATAACTCTTTTTTTAAAAAAATATATTTTATTGATTTCTTACAGAGAGGAAGGGAGAGGGACAGAGAGCTAGAAACATCGATGAGAGAGGAACATCGATCAGCTGCCTCCTGCACACTCCCCACTGGGGTTGTGCCTGCAACCAATGTACATGCCCTTGGGCGGAACCGAACCCGGGACCCCTCAGTCTGCAGGCCGACGCTCTATCCACTGAGCCAAACCGGCCAGGGCTCTGGTGATAACTCTTATTATGGCCAAGGCCTTTAATTTAAATTCTTTAAGAAATAGGTAAAAGTTTATGGATTGCTTTCAGGATCTTGATGGCCTTCAGTTCAAAATAATTCACATGCCAAAGTGGCACATCTTGGAGAGACCTGTTCTGAACCCCTTCATTGCCATCATTACCCCACTTTGCAGATGAGAAAACTGAGACACAGAGAGACTGAGCACTTTGCCAAGGTCATATACACACTAAGAGGTAGAGCTGACATTCATACTGAAGCAGCCTGGCTCTAGAATCCAACTTCTCAAACATTAAGTTAAAACGTGGGCACCAATAGGGCCAGCGTTGATACGGGTCCTCACAGGCTCTGCCTTCCTGAGTCAGAATTGCTCTTGTGTGCATTGGTTTGCTTGTCACATACCCCTTAATGGAAAGAAAATAAGCACAGATTTTACTTTCCAAAAAGAGGCAATAAAAGAACACTTTGAAATACCCCCAAATGGTACTAAACATTGAAAAGGAGAATTGAAATGACAAATGGGAGTATGGGGTTAAAATGAGTTTTAAATTTTCTATGATAATAACTAATCACTTTTGGTGTTCAAATGTATTTTGCAAGAAGAGTTGGAAACCATCAAGCATTGGCAGAGAAAGCATATCTATGTCCTCCTCTACCGAACAGAAGAAATTCAAACCTCTTTGCTCTCATCCTAGCCCCCTGCCCTCAGTTAATCCACTACAAATAAGTTACGTAAGCAAACTACAGATCACAAAGGGTAGTAATTGTTAGGCATATTATTGCGCTCCATTATCCTCTGCTTGGGACTCTGGCCCCTCCCTGGAATCATAGGTACATTCTTGTGCTCCATTATGCTCTGCCTGGGGCTCTCACCTCTTCCAGCAATTGCTCTGTTATTCTTATTACTAGAGGCCCAGTACACAAAATTCGTACATGGGTAGGGTCCCTAGGCCTGACCAGTGATCAGGGCCAATCTGAGGGGTGACTGGCAGGGCGATCAGGGGTCCCCCGCTGGCACCCACCTTGGCTGGCCTGGGGCCTGTGGGCTGGGGGCAGCTCCTGTGTTGAGCGTCTGCCCCCTAGTGGTCAGTGTGTATCATAGCAACTGGTTGTTCGATCAGTTGTTCCACCAGTCTTTCTGCCATTTGGTCTATTTGCATATTAGGCTTTTATTATATAGGCTAGGTTTCATGACTAGAGGCCTTCAGTTTCCAGTAAACCACCTCACCGTTTCTAATGGACCGCCTACAGCTGGCCCCCACCGGCACCTAGTCTGACCGGTTACTCTGACTGACCCTTACAAGGGACATATATTTCCTGCTCCCCCTACTCTGACTCACTGATTCTGGTATCAGCCCTTCTGCTAGCAAATGTAATAATACAATTATAATTCTTCACCCCTTTTGACCTCCTGAGTTCCTCCTTTGATAACCCTAACAGTAAATACAAACAGGCTTTTCCATGCTAGATAACCTGCAGCAATCGTAGTGCAATATGTCTGAGACCTGCCTTCAAATTAGAAATCCTGCCTAAGAAAAGACAGCAAAGAATGCAGACTTTTCTCAAGTAGTCAAAGATGGAAGATGAATGTTAAAACATGATAAATGTATCCCTTTTTCCTGGAGACCAAAGACACATTTCGGCAACTCATCAAGGAGAATTAAAACTGGAAAAAGGCCAATAATTTCTTGGCCTTAGAAAGAAAGATCAAGAAAGACCCATCCCAGTATCTTTCAAGGGCATGGGAAAGTATGTTTCTCAATTCTTCCCACAGCGTAGCAGGGATTGGTGAAATATGAAGTATAAGAGTGCAAAGGCTTTCTAAATGTTAGCCACCACAGATCCTGCCAACTGCTGCCTCCCTGTTAGTTGAACACAATTTGGGCCACTGAAGCTGGGGTGTCAGCTCCTTGTTGAACAATGATTGAGTAAACACAGAGACTTCAATATGCTTTCTGCCCAAAATGTTCAAAACAGACATAGAGGCTTCCCAGGCCTGATGCCTGAGCCTCCCACAACCGCTCAGCCAAACCACTCTATCAATCATGATTATCTGGTGCCCCCCTCTGGCCTCGCTGCAGCAGTTTAATTTAGCTCTGAGAAGCGAAAAAGAGTTCTCAAGCAAGAGTGCAGAGTGAAAACACAAAAACTGCCTGTGAGAGAAGCCTCGTTTTGTCTGCACTTATAATTATTCCAGTTCTCCAAGGCAAAGGGAGATGGGGTGGGGCTGACTGCATGCTTTTAAAGTCATAATGCACTTCAAGTGATATCATTCTGCTTTATGTGTTTTTTAAATATCCCCCAAGGAGATAGAGAACGCTATCAGTTCTTTCTAGTTAAGATAACTAGGCTACCTGGGCTCTGCTCAGAAGAAGAAATCATTCTGTAAAACTCAGACAGCCTTGGGAGACTGTGCAATGGAAATCTGTATCAAAAACTCAGATTAAGTAATATTACTTATTAAGGTCATATACTAGTAACTCCTATCATTTCAAGTTACTCACCGGCCTTCACCCAAGTCTCTTGGGGGTCATAACTAAAGAGACATGTTGTGTCAAGCCACAGAAAGCTTCTAGTACCCCCAAGTGAGTGTCTTCTCTATATCCAAGGCCTCCCACATTTAGCCACTCCCTTTGGGATAATCACCATCTTTCTGTCTGACCTCCTTCGGGGTCAGCACACACATTGGTTTCCTGTCTGTGTCATTAAGGAGCTGAGCAAGGAGGCAGGACATTCATGCCCACAGTGACCCAGAGAGCTGGGAGCCAGTGCAAATACCAGAAATAAGAATAAGAGATAAGGCCCCTTGGGGTTTCCGGAGCAGTGCTTCCGGTCAGATCCTCACAGGGAAGGGTGCCAAGGGGAAGTTCATCTGTAAACGCCGGCGGGTGCAGAGCCAAGGTGGATAGGAAGGTGACTGTGGAGCGAGTCTCCGCACAGCGTTGGGGTGTTGGTGCCAGTTCCTGCCATAGCAGGCACCAGGAAGATAGGAATGTGACACACACAAAAGATTATGGGGCATCTCTAATTTTTCCTTTCTTGCCCTTTGTTCAGAGTTCTGAAATTTAGGAACTTGCTGGGTTGGAACACACAACTGGTCCCTTTTTTAAGTGGCAGAAAATAAAACTGAAAAAGTCTCTGAGGAAAAAAGGATCAATTAAAATTCAGCCTTGAGATAAGGAACAAATCAAGGGCATGGCCATAAGACAATTTCTGAAAACCTCTGAAGCAATTTGGTTTGTACTCAGTAAATATTCTCATTTGGGGGGAAAAAATGGCCAAGGAAGAGATTAATAAAATTAATCACAGTGAGGTATTGCATTAGTACTAGGTCCCACGGAAACCAATTATTTAGCCCTCCCAGAAAAGACTTGATGGGCGGGAGGTTACACATTCACTGTGTACTAAGTATTATGAGTATCAGGGTTTATAAGCCAAAGATGGTTCTACTAAAAACAGTTTTATTTTCCGTCATTATCATCTGTAAGGCAATACAGGCATACCTCACTTTATTGGTCTTTGCAGATATAGCATTTTTTACAAATTGTAGGCAAGACCCTCTATCAACAAAATGATTATGATTCGCTGAAGTCTAAAATGATGGTTAGCATATTTTTTAGCAGTAAAATATTTTTAATTAAGTTCTGTACATTTTTTGACACAATGCTATTGCATACTTAATAAACTACAGTAGAGTGTAAACATAACTTTCATATGCAGTGAGAAACCAAAAAATTCATGTGATTTGCTTTGTCACAATATTCACTTTATGGTCTGGAACCAAACCTGAAATATCTCTAAGGTATGCCATACCTGGTGAAATTACCTAAGTAACTAACAGCTTGATAAATAGTAATTTCCAGTGGTGAACAGAGGTTACATTTCCTTATTACAAAAATATTTTCTTTGGCAATTGAGATTAACTTAATCAGAAATTTACTGACACAAACCACACAACCAAATTCCCTATCATAGTGCTTATGTGTGAGAATTGTTTGTTAATGTCTTTACTTATGGCATAATATTTTCCTTTTACTCCCCAATGCCTTTCACAGGATTTGACGTATAATAGGCTCTCAAATAATGTTTTCTTGGATTCAATGGAATGTCCCTTTTAAAGCCATTTTGCTCACTAACTTAATAAAGGAATAGTAGATTGAAAGTACAAGTTCTGATCTTTCATACTAGGTAATTGTTTTTTAATGAATGAGGGACTGATCTGGAAAATATTGTGATATTTTAGATCAAGTATTTTAGTGCCAACTCAGAACAAAGCAGGAATTCTGACCCAAGTGGACAGTCACAAGTGTCCTATCAATGATCCTATTTTAGAGCCCCCAAAGAGAACAAAATAAGAGAACAACAGTGATCCCACCTAATTATTTTTAAAATAAAAAGTAAAAATATTAAGCTATTTAAACTGAGCATACCCACATAAAGAGGAAAAATATCATGAGCCTCAATCTTAGGTTTTAATAAGGATTTCAAACCCGTTTTCCAATACTTCGAAGTCTACTCTGGAAAAAAAGTATACGTGTAGAAATTGACATAGAAACACCATTTATCTGGGCCATGATTCCAACATTTGTCCCATTTAACCAGGCAATCAGTGTTTATCTGGTTTCCACCTGCACAGTCTAGCACACCAAGGCAGACAAGGCCCTGACAGGCAGGTTGGGAAGAAGGCTTTAGTTCTATCTGATTCAGAGATCCCCTTCTGACATGATGTCAATACCGCAGCAGATGATGAGTCAGATGGTTTCAGGTAACTCATCTCCTGCTCTCCTTTTTACCCAGCAAGTAACATAACTCACCTGCCCTCAGTGCAAAGAGGAGACTCACAGCCTTGAATCGTGAGTAGGTCTGGGAGCGGACCCAGCGATGCCTCTTGGGACAGGCCTGTCACATTCAATAGACACATCCTTTCCAAATGACAACAGCCGCCCTGTACACAGACCAGGAATTCCAATAGCACTCTCCTAAGGCATATGCCTATGAAAGAGCAAATATTCTTGGGAATGATAACAACTATAAAAATCATGTTTGATTTGGTTCAATTTTTTGGCTTCCTGCTTTATGATGCTTGCATCAAATCAACCATTGCCTTTTGTAGGGGAAAAAGACGTCTGGGAGATTGATGACTTCCTTATCTCACTGCCTTCCCTCTGCTGAAATTAATAAGAAAGGAAACTTTAAGTCATTAAAATTCTTCACACAAGCACAGTCCCTCACTGCTCTCCACTTCACACACTTTATCGCCTACAAACGCTTGTGGACTTATAAGTTTCCAATCTAACTTCCTTAGGAGAACCAATGAGACTCTCTATGGCATGGAAACTTCCCTTTCTCTTTAGGCATTTTACGTAGGATGCAACAAATCTCATTTGGGAGAGGCACACCATCACCCACATATTAACTTGTCACCCTGAGTAATAAAGTTCACAAACTCCATTTCATTTATTTTCTTCACCATGTTGCCTGATAATATAAAAACATGTCATATCCCTTTGATTTGTAGCTTGCGTATTTGTGAAATAGCCTCTCCACAAACAGCCTGATGAAGTCAAGGAAGCCCCAAGACTTGTTTTTAAGTCCAGGTCCATTTCCCAGTAAATATTCATGTGCAGACACATAAAAATGATCAGTGTGGTGCAATATTGGTAATTACACAAATAGGAAAAATTCAAAGCATGATTGTCCTGAATGGGATAGGAATTTCTATACTCACTACCTGTGGTAAACGCAGTGATCCCACCTAACATAGGCGGCGCGGCATTTCCAGACTTGAATTAGTAAGATATCAAAAAATGCACCATGAGTCATATATAATTGAAAAATGGCTATCTGCTTTTCCACAGCTTTCCCTAATTTAGTCATTTTTGTGATATGCAAAACATATTTATACCTGATCTATTTTAACTGCCTGTTTTCTAATGAACATGTTTGTGGTTTGGTTTGACAGACACAACCCTAAAAGTCATCCTTTTGCCTCCAATATATGGGGAGAAAAAAGCAGCAATCAATCACAGATGCCATTTGGATTTCTAGTAACCATACTTCCAGATAAATAATGGATACTTTTTATGCAGGAGGGGGGACTGTTGAGATCACCAGCTATTCTTATCATTATTCATCATTTTGAGTCTCTGTGGAATGGTTTTCAACATTTGGGGATATCACATCATCTTACAAAGATATAATAGCAAAGATATGATAAAATACTAATGTTTCTCCCATGAAATAAAATCATAAACAATCCCTGGCTGGTGTGGCTCGGTTGGTTGGGCATTGTTCTGTGCACAGGAAGTCACAGGTTAGATTTCCCGGTCAGAGCACATGCCTGGTCAGGGGCATGCAGGAGGCAGCTGATCAATGTTTCTCTCTCTTCCTCTCTCTCTAAAATCATTAAAAACATTTTTTTTAAATAATGACAAATTATTTTGTCTATAATTCAAAGAGCTCACCGACTTCAGGTTAAGAATTTCTGCTCTAGACTTTGTTCTAAGCCACAGTTATGTTGGCATTTGGGTTGGGGTAAGCCAAAAAAAGGATGCAGTGAAGGAGTAGAAGATATTGGCCAGTTTCATCAGAACCAGGTCCAACCAGGGTGCAGGCAAAAGAAAGTGAGAAAACTAGGAAACAACATCAACAAAACCTGGAGATTGAAAGCAGTGTTTTAATATCTATGGGAAAGGAAAAAAATTAAAGATATTACTTCTTAGTAACGTCTGACATTTTTTTAAAAGGGCATGGCCATGTGATTGCGACGGGAACAGCTGAGTATCACCAGGGGTGAGAGAATCCTCTAACAGGAAAAATAATCAGAATAAAATAGAAATACAGAGGAAATAAGACAATGCAAGGTACAATAAAAGGTTTAAAAACTGTTATTAACATTATCTGAGAAATGAGTTTGCACCAGTAACAAAGAACAGTGTTATTGAAAAGAAGCAATAGATGAGAAGCTCTTTAAAATTAAAAAACAGGGTAGCAAAAATAAAATAAATCAATAAATGGAAAAAATATTCTGTTTTGTATTTCAAATATACCTGTTTTGTTTGTCTTTTGTAAATAACAAGTTAAATGCCCGTAAGATATTAGAACATATGCATACAGATGCTCCTTGACCATCATAAAGTGAAGATACTGCAAGTCAAAATGCATTTAATACATTAACCTACCGAACATCATAGCTTAGCTTAGCCTACATCAAACATTCTCGGAACACTTACATTAGCCTACAGTTGGGCAAATCATCTAACACAAGCCTGTTTTATAATAAAGTGTTGAGTATCTCATAAATTATTATGCATATTGCTTTCACACCATTTTAATGTCAAAAAAATCCAAAGTTGAACTATTGTAAGTCAGGGACTCTCTGCATTAGCCTCTGACCCCAGTTCCTGGCACAGAGCTCCTAGAAACCCTGGCAATTGCCTAAGTGACCAGAGAGCACTAGGAGCACCCTCTGTTCTTTGACCAGCTTCCTGCCACAGGGCTCCTGAAACCCTTGCAATTTTCTGGGGGACAGAAGTATCTTTCCTTCTAATGAGGAGACTCTGGATGAGCTTCAGGATGGCTTCTGGATGCGGACTGGTCACCTGAAAGACCAAGCCATGACTAGACGCTTGGAATGTTCAGCCCCGCCCCTCATTCCCTAGCAGGGGAGAGGGGCTGGAAATGGAGTTAAGTGATCCTGCCCAGGTGGGGAAGTCTCCTTAAAAATCCAGGCAGTAGGAGGTTTGTAGCTCACTGACTTCCAGATCAGTGAGCACATCCATGCATGAGACAGTGATGCATGCCAACTGCAAGGGCACAGAAGCTTCTGAGCGCAGGAATCTCCCAGACCTTGCACTGTGTACCTCTTCATATCTTTTAATAATCTGGCAAATGTAAGTAACTGGTTTTCTAAGTTCTGTGAGATGCCCTAGCCAATTAATCTAACCAAAAGAAGAGGTCATGGTTACTAGAGAATCAAACTTCCCCATCACTCGGGGGAGCTGGGTGGAGGTTCTCGGGTGCTGCTGAAATAATCATTTTCAGAATCAGGAGGATGGGATGTGGAAGAAGGCTTTATTTGAAAGAAGTTACATTGCTCAGGTTCAAAAGCCCCATTTTCGCCCGAGTCAGTCCTGAAAGAGGGGCAGCTGGGAGTTCAGCAGAACCAGAAGGAGGGCCAGTGTCCAGAGCTTCCGTTCCATGCTGCAGCTGGTGTAGTTCAGCATCCAAGCTAATTAAAGTCCATGAGTCCATGTGTGGAGTCCAACGTGCCCGTGCGGCATGTGGGCACAGGGGAGTGCCTCCCCCTGCCACGGGAGAGCCAGGAACCTCGTGTGTCAGAGAAGAGGGAAAACCAAGAGCTCGAACTTCCTTTGTTTGGAAGTTTAAATATTCAGGCTTTGTGAGTTTGCAGTGGTCACACCCATACCGGCCACTAATTTGTTCCCAGGTATGACTGGTAGACAGGTAGGCACCTTCCCACATCACTCAGACTTTACTAGGCATGTGTCTAAACTGCCTTTGTCAGGTCCCTTCCCCCATCAATCAATGGGGATTGACTTGGAAAATGTTAAATGCAGCTTTTTGGAAAAGCTGAATACTAGTAAATGGCATGCCTATATTATTTAGCCTTTCCTGTCCTGTTTCTTGTTAATAATAACCAGGTTATTACAATGGAACCAATGGGAACCTCTGA
Organism: Cnephaeus nilssonii; assembly: GCF_951640355.1. Classification (NCBI taxonomy): domain Eukaryota; kingdom Metazoa; phylum Chordata; class Mammalia; order Chiroptera; family Vespertilionidae; genus Cnephaeus; species Cnephaeus nilssonii. Next base: position 71,353,319 of record NC_137074.1, on the reverse strand, counting down.
TTTATAGATTATGGGTCAACCTGGGACAACCTGGACTTGCCAGGCATCTGAAATAGGGTGGGATCTGATGCCATCTTCAGGTAGACAGTGACATAATTGAGTCAAATTGTAGGATCTCAAACAGTTTCTTGGTGAGGAAAAACCCACACATTTTATGATGAGAAATGTCTTGAGTATAGCAATACTGTGGTAATAAAGGAGACATACAGGTGGTAGACTGTGTTTTGTTTTTTTCCTAAACAATACCCCACTCTACCTACCTCTATCAACAGCACATTTTGTACAATATTGAAAGAGATTCTTAGGTCATTAGATTGTATATCCATAATTTTGATCTCTAGTTCTCAGGTCCATGTACCAAATAAAATCCTTAAGAAAATATTCGGTAGTAAATTCTAAATGCTTGCCTCACCACCTGGATTGTAAACTTCTGGAGGGCAGAAGTCAAACTTCCTTGATTTATACCCAGCATTTCACACACCCAGTATAATTTTGGGCATAAATGGGTGCTATAAGAAATCCTTTTTGAAAATATTCTTGTCTGGCCAGTGTGGCTAAGTGGTTGAGCATTGACACATGAAACCAAGAGGTCACCAGTTTGATTCCCGGTCAGGGCACATGCCTGGGTTATGGGCTCAATTCCCAGAAGGAAACATACAGGAGCAGCCAATCAATGTTTCTCTCTCCCTCTCCCTTTCCTTCTCTCTAAAATCAATAAAAATATATATTTTTAAGTATTCCAAACATCTTTAAATCTTTTAGGGCAGAATAAACAGGAGGGATATATTCAAATGAGTGTTAAATATGTGATGGAAGTTATACTAAAAGAACAAGAAAAATAATCACTAGTTTTGAGTTGAATAATGGCAATAAATTAAATGAGGTGGAAAAGTATTTTATTTCAAGGTGAAAACAATGGAAACATTTTGGAATACTAGAGTAATTTAATCAGCAAAGGATTTATGATACTTGCTAAATAGAGCATTAAGATAGATGCCCTGGGGTTTTCTAACCGTACAACTAATATTTATCACTGGCCTACCATGTGCTAAACACTGTTCTTGATGTGCACAAGACAAAGAGATGTAGAGGTGAACAAAATAGAGCATCTCTCTTCAAAGAGCAAAGTGTAGCAAGACCAGATTAAGGTAAAACATGGCAATCCCTTTCCTTGGAGGATATAGAGATATACTTCAGCCTGGAGGAAAAAATAGATTCAAGTAAGAGTTTAACAGAAGTCAACTTACACAGACTCTTGAAGAACAAATCAGGAAGACGAAAGGGAAAGAGATGCTCTCAGCTAGAGTGATAAACCATCCCTCTTTGCGTGGGAATTAGGAGTTGCCTGGGCTACACCAGCATTGCTACACCAGAGAAAAGGCTTCAATTAAGAAGTGGGACCCTATGGGCAAAGGACAAAAGGCCTAGAGACATATGAAAACATGCTCAGTCACTAATCATCTGAGAGAGGCAAATCAAAACAACAATGAGATACCATCTCACACCTATCAGAATGGCTATCATCAACAAATCAACAAATGACAAGTGCTGGCAAGGATGCAGAGAAAAAGGAACCCTTGTGCACTGTTGGTGGGAATGCAGACTGGTGCAGCCTCTGTGGAAAACAGCATGGAGTTTCCTCAAAAAACTAAAAATGGAACTCCCATTTGACCCAGTAATCCCACTTCTAGGAATATATCCCAAGAAATCAGAAACACCAATTAGAAAGAACATATGCACCTCTATGTTCATAGCAGCACAATTTACAATAGCTAAGATTTGGAAACAGCCTAAATGCCCATCAGCAGATGGGTGGATTAAAAAACTGTGGTACATCTACACAATGGAATGCTACACTGCTATAACAAAGAAAGAACTCTTACCATTCGCAACAGCATGGATGGACCTGGAGAGCATTATGCTAAGCGAAATAAGTCAGTCAGAGAAAGGTAAATATCACATGATCTCACTCATTTGTGGAATATAATGAACAACATAAACTGATGAACAAAAAATAGAGACAGAGACGCACCCAGCAGATTGCCAAGCTTCAGTGGGAAGGCAGGGGTGTGGTAAGAGATCAACCAAGGAATTTGTAACCAAGAAGCTTGGCTAAAACAGTACATTTGGCTCCAGACTCAAGAGAGTGACATTCTGTTGGAGATTAAGAGACACCTAGATTCTTCCAACAAACAGCATTTTTAGGCATCTGCCAGCCAACACTCTCTGTAATAACTTTAACTATACAACTTTGCAATTGATAAAATATCCTACCTAATAATAGACAAATATGCTAATTGACCATACCTCCGCTACACCCACCAGCCCAAGCCACGCCCACCAGCCAATCAGGGCGAGTATGCAAATAAACCGAACCAAGATGGCTACAGCCACTGAGAGCAAGGTTTCCCAGGCAACAGAGGAAAAGAAGCTTTCCGCCTGCCCTTGACAGGCCTAAGCCTCCACTCAAGCTACAAAGTTTCAATTATAGAAGGTAAACAAATTCAAACAGAATGGCGGCAGCCACGGAGCTAGAGAGACCAGGCCAGGGTTGCCCGCGGTAACGGAGAAAGCAAAGCTTTCCGCACACCCTGGCCAGGCTCAGGCCTCTGCTTAAGGCTACAAAGTTTCAGTTATAGAAGGTGAATTAACTCAAACAGAAATGGCTGCCGGTGGAGCATGCAGGAGGCTTGGCTCCGCTCCAGGCTACAAAGTTTCAATTGTAGAAGGTAAATAAATTCCAGATACCTGGGCCTCCACTTGGGTTGCCAGGGGGCATGGCCGGCCTGCAAACCACCACAGGCCCCTTGCTCAGGCTGCCCCATGCCCCAAGGGAACCCCCATCCTTATATGGGACACCCTTCAGGGCAAACCAGCTGGCCCCCACTCCTGCACCAGGCCTCTATCCTATCTAATAAAAGAGTAATATGCAGATTGACCACCACTCCAACACACAATATGTCTGCCCCCATGTGGTCAAAGATCCTGCCCCCATGTGGGCACAAGATGGCCGCCACAAGATGGCCAGCAGGGGAGGGCAGTTGGGAGGCACCCAGCCTGTGAGGGAGGGAAGTTGGAGGCGATCAACCCTGCAGGGGAGGGAAGTTAGGGGTGACCAGGCCGGCAGAGGAGGGAAGTTGGGGCAAACAGGCTGGCAGCAGAGTGGTTAGGGGGTGATCAGGCTGGCAGGCAGAAGCGGTTAGGGGCAATCAGGAAGGCAGGCAGGCAAGCAGTTGGGAGCCAGCAGTCCTGGATTGTGAGAGGGATAACCAACTGCCCATTTAGGCCCGATCCCACTGGGATCGGGCCTAAATGGGCAGTCGGACATCCCTCGAGGGGTCCCAGATTGGAGAGGGTACAGGCTGGGCTGAGGGACACCCCCCCCCCTCCATGCACGAATTTCGTGCACCGGGCCTCTAGTGTTTAATGAGAGGCCCCCCAAAAAAAATCAATGTTATCTATATAATAAAAGGGTAATATGCTAATTAGACCGGACATCTTCCAGACATCCTTCCAGACAAATCCACAGTGGTAGGGGCCAAGGCAGAGGTGGTTAGGGGCAACCAGGCTGGCAGGGGAGCAGTTAGGAGCATCAGGCAGGCAGGCAGAAGCAGTTAGGGGCAATCAGGCAGGCAGGCACAGGCAGTTAGGGGCCATCAGGCAGGCAGGCAGAGTGGTTAGGGGCAATTAGGCAGGCAGTCAGGTGAGTAGTTAGGAGCCAGCAGTCCCAGATTGTGAGAGGGATGTCTGACTGCTGGTTTAGGCCCAATCCTGGGATCAGGCCTAAACTGGCAGTTGGACATCCCTTGAGGGGTCCTGGATTGCAGAGGGTGCAGGCCGGGCTGAGGGACCTCCCCTCCCATGCATGAATTTCGTGCACCAGGCCTCTAGTATTATGTAAATATATAAGTCAAGGTTATGGTTAGATGAATATTCAACTTTGCTCTAAGGAAAACTAGCATTGCTTATGTTATATCCAAGGCAGTGAGAACTCTTTTCCACTACTAAAAAACAGTCCATGAACAGTTCTAAGTGATTTATTCAGTTTTAGTTTATCAAAATTGTACAGTACAACAAATTGTTTGAGTTTCAGTCAAAAAACAAATTGGAATCTGTACAAATTGAAGCAATTTCCCTTTACTAGTATTTATAGAGATGGCAGCTCAAGATGTCAAATGAAATTTGTTTTCACCAACCTGAGTCACTAGAATTATACTTTTGGTAAATTGTCTCCAAGTCTGCCCTTATGTCAGATTGTAGATGTCTGAATAGCTTAGGGCCGTGGTCGGCAAACTGTGGCTCACGAGCCACATGCAGCTCTTTGGCCCCTTGAGTGTGGCTCTTCCACAAAATACCAAGGCCTGGGCAAGTCTATTTTGAAGAAGTGGCATTAGAAGAAGTTTAAGTTTAAAAAATTTGGCTCTCAAAAGAAATTTCAATTGTTGTACTGTTGATATTTGGCTCTGTTGATTAATGAGTTTGCCAACCACTGGCTTAGGGTATGCTGCAATAACAAACAACCCCAGTTTTTCAATGAGTTAAACAGGAAAGATTTGTTTCTTACTCATGTTATATGTCCATTATAAGTCAACAGGGGGTTCTGCTCATCATTCAGAAACCCAAACTCATAGAACACCCACCATTTCAAGCATCACAAAGCAAAAGGAGAATCTAGTGAGCCTTGCAATCAGCCATAGGAAGAAATGTCACCTTTGCTCAGAAATATTTATTTAGAACTAGTCACATGGTCCAAGCCCAGATATAAAAGGAACATGGGATTATGAAGTTCAGTCCTATCATGAGCCCAAAAGGTGAATAGACAGATAAATTGGGAGAATTTTGTTAATGATTACCACACAAGTTATACTGATTAGACCTGCATCTTTCCACAATGCACACACACATTCATATGTATGTATGTATGCATGTACACATGTGTGTATGTATGTACATGTAGCAATGAGAATTGTAGGATACATTTTCAAATTTTATAAGACTCCTGGGTGTGGACTACCTTTGAGTAATTGTTTCCATATCACCACTAAATTAACATCTTTATTTATCTACACAGATGTCCTAATCAAAATAGAAACTCTCAAGAAATCCAAGGCAGAATTTTTAAGTATTCCCCTGAGTGTAGTTATTTGTACACACACAAAATAATAACAATAATCATATCCAAAGAGACATCATGCATTTTTAAATTATGTAATAGAAAAATAAAATTATTTTCTATAAAAACAATTGGATGCTTGATGTTCAGGAAATGAAATTTCCATATTTCACTAGCAAATGAGTATGCTTTGATAAAGGGATAATCAGGTTGAATTTTCACTTGGGCAGAGAGACAGGGAAAGGGACTGTTTTCATGAACTGCTACTGCCACAAGCCTCTCCCTGAACAGTTCCTCCAGCTATATTTTTAATTGATTGGCTCCTTTCCAGACATCTTTAGCTTATGTAGTGAAGCAATAGAAGAAATGCAGTGTTTTGACCTTGACTTTATAGTATGAATTCTTTTGTTTTTTTCCCCCAAATCCAGGCAAGCTGTCTTTAGCTGCAATCAGATACTTCTTCAATAAATTCGAAATCCTTATCAGCTACAAATAAATTACAAAATGAACTTATTAATGGCACATTTGGAAATTTTGTTCATATGCTCAGACCAAAGTTTGTTTGCAGTTTTTCTATGTAACTCCTTCCAATCTCTCTTGTTCACTCATATTTGCTCTCTCCTCTCATTGGGTTATTTTTCAAACAACTAAGCCTCACTGTTTGTTCCATGATAACAATGGTTTTCTCCTTACTAATTTATTCAGAGCCAATGACTATGAAGCAACCCTTTTCCTAAAGCAAAACCTGCCTTTCAGAACAAAGCTTCCTTTCTGCATTTTTTCTTTCTAAATCAGGACACTGCTCTGAGCATCTCAAGGGAACAAGTTTCTAGAGTTAGTTTTCCCTCTTGTTTTGAACTTGTAAACTGAATCAGCTCTCCCTTGAACTGCCCATTTGGTTCCAGATGCTTGTGGTACTTGGATTCTTATGAATTCAGGCATAGCCTAACTTTCTATAAATTCCTCAAGCTAACATTGAATGAATGATTTAACCAGGTAACTCTTTTTTTTAATATACTTTTATGATGTCAGAGAAGAAGGGAGAAGGAGAGAGAGATAGAAACACCAATGATGAGTGATAATCATTGACTGGTTCCCTCTTGCATACACCCTACTGGGGATCAAGCATGTGCCCTGACCATGAATCAAAATGTGACCTCCTGGTTCATAGGTTGATGCTCAATCACTGAGCCACACCAGCCAGACAAGGTAACTCTTCTTAAGGGTGGACTTATTTTCAAATTAAAGCACAATGCCAAAGTTAACCCCTGACCCGACATTAAAATGTTAAATAGGTATTTTTCCCACATGCATTATTAGCATGGGTGATGCTAGTGAATCAGGGCCCCTCACCTGCCCAAGGTCCAGAGGAACTCCCTAGCATTGTTCTTCTAATAACATTTATTATTATTCTTTAAGAGGGTCCCAAAACTGTATAAGCTTCAGGTCCCACAAAATCTAGATATACCCCAATACATACCATCAAAATAGATGCAACTCTCTTTTGATAAGTGGCAACACATATAAAAAGAAATAGCAAAGAGAGAGAGGTTTTCCTTGATTTTGAAAGAATATTATCTAAAATGACCAAAATTGTGGATATGCCAACACTTGAAAATATGATATTCAAATAAATAAACCTAAATGCTAAGAGTAGAATATTTTAAAGAACTAATACAATACTTTAAAGAAATAGGCATGGAAATTGGTACAACAAAAAATGATTATATATACAGATAAGATGAATTTCTTTATATTACTTTTAATGTGAATAAATGGCAAATTCCCCTTCTTTTTCTTTTCCTCCTTTGATGTTGACTTTAAGGTTTTCAAAAGCTCCTGAAACAATCCATTGAAGGTCAAGGCCAGGTCAGAACCAGCACTAGCAAAGCAGCAGGAGCAGTTTAGTGTAATCACTAAGGCCAAATATCCACAAGGAACTCAATATTTGTACAGGGAGCAATTTCTAAAACAGTGGTTCATAATCTTGGGAGGATCAGAGAGTCTCTCTTTGAGACTCTAATACACTCTATGAATGTTCCATCCAGTAAAAATACATAATCATATTTCTCATATGAATTCATGGGTTTCTTGGACCTTAGTTCATGGGAACTTAGCTAACAAGCCTTTGATTTATCATCTAGAGATTATTATCCTATCCAATAAAAAGAGTAATATGCAAATTGACCATTACACCAAGACACAAGATGGCTGCCCCCATGTGGTCAAAGATGTCTGCCCCCATGTGGTCACAAGATGGCCACCACAAGATGGCTTCCATAAGATGGCCTGCAGGGGAGGGAAGTTGTGGGAAGATAGGGGTGGCCAAACCAGCAGAGGTGGGCAGTTGGGGGAGACCAGGCCTGCAGGGGAGGGCAGTTGGGGGGGACCAGGTCAGCAGGGGAGGGCAGTTGGGGGGGGGGGACCCAGGCCTGTTGTGGAGGACAGTTGGGGGAGACCCAGGCCTGCAGAGGATGGCAGTTGGGGGGGACCAGGTCTGCAGGGTAGGGCAGTTGGGGGGGACCAGGCATGCAGGGGAGGACAGTTGTGGGTGATCAGGCCAGCAGGGAGGGCAGTTAGGGGTGACTGGGCCAGCAGAGGAAGGCAGTTGGGGGAGACCAGGTCAGCAGGGGAGGGCAGTTGGGGGAGACCAGGACTGCAGGGGAGGGCAGCTGGGGGAGGCTGGCCTGAAGGGGAGGGCAGTTTTTTTTTTTTTGGGGGGGGGAACAAGGCCTGCAGGGGAGGGCAGTTGGGGGGACCAGGCCTGCAGGGGCGGGCAGTTGGGGGGTACCAGGCCTGCAGGGGAGGGCAGTTGGGTGCCAGCAGTCCTGGGATTGGGCCTAAACAGGCGGTCGGACATCCCTCAAGGGGTCCCAGATTGGAGAGGGTGCAGGCTGGGCTGAGGGACACCCCCTACCCCCCCCCTGCACGAATTTCATGCACCGGGCCTCTAGTGTATTATATTATTCCTTGGTTCTAGTGAAAGTGGTATCTAGCAGCCATATCTAAGTTTTGGTTATTTATTATATACTAGAGACCTAGTGCACAAATTTGTGCATTGGTGGGGTCCCTCGGCCTGGCCTGTATCCTCTTGTAATCTGGGACCCCTCAGGGGATGTCAGACTGCCAGTTTCAGCCCAATCCTGGCAGGCCAGGCTGAGGGACACCCACCAGTGTACGAATCCATGCATCGGGCCTCTAGTATGCATATAAGATCTTTGGTTAATCTCTTCTTGCCCTCTCCCCTCCCCCCTTCCCTCTGAGATTCATCAGTCTGTTCCATGTTTCCATGCTTGTGCGTTGAGCATCTGCCCCCTGGTGGTCAGTGCATGTCATAGCTACTGGTTGAACGGTCAAATGGTCACTTAGGCTTTTATATATATAGATTAAAGACACATCTACCCTCTGAATAACCTTTATATAACTTACTGCAAACAATCTGACATGTAGCTGTGACCCAGACATTCAATTTAATTTCTTTGTTTACTTATGTAAGAGCAATAATCTCTTTTATTTTTTTAAAAAAAAATAGTTGCCTAACCTAAGTGAGCTTAAAAGAAAGAAGAGGGCATGGGAGGCATAGGACATGATAGGATTCGCACTGCCCAGGGATGGAAGGAAAGACAAGAGTGCCAAGACCAGCCTGCCTCATCAAACCTCTGATGTTTGTGCTGAGATCGCAGTATTGAATAAAAATTTTGAAGTTTTTATGAATACTAGTGGTGAGAAAAGATAGAATAAAGAGATCAATTAACTAAACAATTTAATTCTTTTGTCTCGACTTCATCTTCCCTTTTGCTGGGCCTTCCATCATCTTCCCAGTCTCATCAATGAGCACTGAGGCTCCATGCCCTGTAATTAGCCCATGATCTATCAAGAAGCATCTATGAAGGTTTCTTCCCAGGGCCAACACATCATATCTACTCCCCAAGTGTTTCCTTGGTTTCTATCCTGCTGGAGCCCAAGTGCTTATGCTGCTGGTTATAGGCTGACCTTATTCTCTCACCCTGCTCTCCTGTTCTCATGATTTGTTAACATTATTTCTTTCCTTGACTTATTGTACAATAATTATGTTCTCTAGGCTCCTGCCAAGTTAGCTGCTTCCTTGCCTTAAATCCCAGCTTTATGTTGTCCCCTGATCCCTAAATGCTTGATTTTGGCCCCATGCTTGTCTGACTCCCAGTGGTGCCAGGGTTTGGATACATTCAGTCCCATTCACACACATTCAGGAGCACACGTTCATTCACCTTCACAATCAGCCACACCCAAGCCCTCTCTTCACACAATCACTCACATTTAGTCCCTACCATTTACAATCACTAGCCCCACTCACAGTTACATGATCATCCATGACAGTCCCATTCATTCACAGTCCTACTTACTCCCACAGAATACTACTCACACTCTTTCACATCCATGACCAGTCACCCCACTGACTTCCATTCAGTCCTGCTTAATCTCATTCAGCCCCACCCATACACACTCACTCAAGTCAGCTCACTCACAATCATAGTCACACTCACATCCAGTCCTTCTCTCTCATAAACTCACAATCCCTTACACTCCGGCACAGAGCCACATTCATGCTCAGTGCCATTCACATTCTCCATAATCACTCACCCAGTCAATAACCAGTCACACAAAATTCCAGGCTCATGCCTAGTCACACTCAACTGCATTCACACCTAGTCACACTCGGTCCAACTCCCACCTGGTCACAGTCTGTTCTAATTATCAAAGAACCCCACTCTATTCTACTCCCTCTCACTCATTTGCTGTAACACTCACTCACTTCATTAAATGGGGTCTGCTCCTCTTCATTCACTCACCGTGGCTCAATCACAGCATTTACACAGACTTTCCCCGTCTCACATACAAGTTTCCTTATTCTTTCTAGCTCCTATAACAAAACACCATAGCCTGAATGACCTAAGAGCAGTGAGCATTTACTTCTCATAGTTCTGGAGGCTGGATGTCCAAGATCAAGCTGCTGGTAGATTTGGGTCTGATGAGACCCCTCTTCCTGATTCAGAAAGGTGTCTTTTACTTTGTCCTCACAAGGTATGAGGGGCCAGGGAACTCTCTGGGATCTCTTTAATAAGGGCTCTAATCCAATCCATGAGGGATTAAGCACCTCCTATAAATTCCACCTCTCGATACCCTCACACTGAACATTGAAGGTTAGATTTCAACATATGAATTTTGTTTTCTATGTGATGCAAAAATCTCAAACAGGACCTTGGAAAGCAATCATCTGCCCCCTTGATTCATAATGCTAAAAATTCAATGTGTTTTAACTCATAAACTTCAAAAAATACACAAGAACCCACTATGCACTGTATGCCAATGTACAGTGGTGAGTGTGAAGTGCAAAATCCTCTTCTCATGAAGTAAGGGCAGGGTAAAAGAGAAAGTAATTTCAGTTCATGACTAATGATCAGAATGGGGGTTGGGAGATGCTCTTGGAGAAAGTGACCTAGACGATGAAAAATGAGAAGTAATATGAAACGTCTAGAAAGAAGATCCAAGGCAAATGTGGTAGTCCTGAGAAAGGAAGGATCTTGGCATGTTAAAGTGAAAGGGCACCAGAAAGCCACAGAGTGGATCTCCACTGGAGTGCTGACAATGGGGGCCGGGGCACGCGCTTTTGATTGTCACATGATAGCCTGGGAGTATTGCCACTATTTCATGAATAGAAACCAAGGATGCTAAACAGCTAACACTATACGAAACAGTCCTGCTCCAGAAAGAATTTTCCTACCCAAAATTGATAAAGGGAAGGTCAGAGAACTAGACAAAGAGCACATTAGATAAGGCTCTGGGGCCACAATTAAAAGTGAAAAAGTGCAACAGAAGTCATTAGTGCCCTGAAGCAGGAAAATGTTCCCAAAAGTCCTAGAGACAGAAAGCACAATGCCTTCACACAACATTCTGTCCACCAGAGTCCTGATTTAGAGGATCTTTCTTATACTTGACTCTATAATTTCCATTTAAATTCCTACCACCACAAAAGAAAGCCCCAGAAATGTTCCCTGCTTATCTGAATCTCCACCTTCAGACTCCTTTACACCTTGGTTTGGGACAACGTCTATACTCCATAGAAGGAATTCCACAATTCATAGGTCCATGTCGCAAGTAAAAGTGAAATGTATCTCTCCCATTTCCTTGTGGTTCTCACTTTATCCTTGTTCCTAGTTCTTCTTACTAACTGGCTACTAGGACTCAAGCCCCAAATTCTCTTCCAGATGATTGCTTCTACTTGGATAGAGAGCCTGCAATGGATAACTGCCAAGAAGCCTCATTCTCCTAAGTCGGGGCACTACTTGGCTTTTGCACATATTTTCAGCATTGAATCCTGCCCACGAACCCTGGGCTCACAGCAGTCTTCTATTACTGCCAACCAGACTTTCCTAATGCCCACCAGATGGCTACCTGGCTGCATATCCATGCATCGTCTTGTTACCAGACATGTCTGTGTTCACACTGTGCCCATCTGCTGAGACACCCAGAAGGCAAGCAGGCTGCTGCAGCAGAGCAGTGACTTGGGAGTCACATGACAGCTGGGTGCAAATCCTAATACCATAGTTTACTAACTGTGGAATTCTTCTTAATCTCTGAGAGCCTCGGTTTCCTAAAGTAGTGATGATAGTAATTAATAAGTATAATAAGTAAATGAACATGACAGTGGCATCCAAATGCAGCTATTGTTATCATCTTCATGGCTGGACTTGCCTAATAAAGACCAAAAGTTTATACCTATCATGGGGCACATTGGATTCTGTACCCTCGCTGGCCCGTTTCCTCCCAATATCTCTGCTCTGGGCTGTGAGTGTGCTGGTGGACAGGTTCTGGTCCCCTGTCATCGAAGAACTGAGCTAGAGGCATGACCCCGAATCAGTCTAGTTACTGAATTAATCAAGTCACAGAAGACGACTGAGCAGGAAGGTGTGGGTGGACACAGGAAGAGGTACATGCACAGAGGTATTCTCAGAATGCTAAAAAGGTAGCGCAATCACTGAGGCTAAAGCTAAATGGAACATTGAGACAGGAGAAAATAGCGGGGAGTGGGAAGGGAGAACAAAGGAACTCTTATCCTCAATTATCCTGACAGTTCTGGGCTTGGCCTGCATTAGCAGGACCTTTGTTTAGATCCTGATTTTGCTTTGGTTATAGAGGCCCCTCCTGGTGGGACTGCCAGGAATTTTGTAGCCCACCCTCCCACTCCTCTCCCTCCTGTGGTTCTAACTGATGGGGAGGAAGGAAACAACTCAGTAAAATTAGGTCCCTTCATACAACACAGCTGCTTTTCTTCATGGAGATTTACTTTTCACAAGTAATATATGTTGCTTTCAATTACTGTGGGCTGTTGCTGGGGGACAGGGGAGGAAAGAATTGGAGACAGGATTGCTTGGGAGGGTTCTAGTGTGTTTGTTGAAACAGGTGGCCCGAGGAACTGCTGACTTGAAGCGAGGCCGCAGCTGCTTTCAGCGGGCTTGTCTGATGCAGAAACCTCGCTGGACCTGAACCAGGCGTAACCCAGGTGCACCAAGTGAACAGCTGTCTCTACTTTAATTAGGGGAAGGAAGTTTTTGCCGATTTGCGAAATAATATAAGAACCAGAGTGCAAAGGGATGGTTTGATTCCACTCCATTTTACTATGTACTATAAACAGTAAATAAAAACACACTGAGTGAATCATCATGACTCCTCAGAGGGTTTTTGCCTGTTGCTGCGCAGTACTTCTGAGACTTTAATATGCACACAAATCCCTTGGGGACCTCATTAAATTTCAGATGCAGGTTCAGTAGGTCTGGGTGTGCCTGAGAGTCTGCATTTCTAGCAAGCGCCAGGTGATGCCAGGCCTGCTGGTTCACAGACGACACTGAGCAGCAAGACTGCCAACCACACAGCACTGCAGAATGTAAGATTGGTCAAAACAGGCAGTCACCTGTTAGAAATGGCCTATCAGCAGCAAAGGAAAGTAAACTACAGACTGGTGAGACTTTAAAGGAAATTGAATAACTAAAGAAGTCATTCATATTAATGATTTAAAATTTCTCTTTTGACCTCTTAGACTTCTGATCATACACTGTGGGCTTACAAGTACCCATTACAATTATATCAGAAATGGCTTCATGTATGAATAGTTCAATTGCTGAGAAATTCACAGCTTTTTTATTATTACTTTGACTATACAATCAAGCAACCAAGGGGTTCTTTGAATTATTGAATTCAGCAATTTAACAATATGCAAAGTTTTAGAAAGGTTTTTGCTCCACTTTGGCCAAAGGTCTAATTCTGAGGCATTAGAAATTAATGCCAATATCAATGGGAATGCCTGACATAGAGAAAATTGGGTGCTGAGAAAGAATGCAAAGATGATTCATTGAATGTGCCATAAATGACGGAAAAAAATATATATTTGGAAATATTAAACAGGTATGCTTTCAATCTTCTTCCTGTCCCCGAAAAGCAATTTCACCATCACTGCTCCCCAAAAGAGACGAAGATGACCGCAGTGAATTCCCAGGGTCAGGAGAAGGAAAGTTGGTAGTGCAGCACTGGGGGTCGGGAGAGAGAGGAAGAAAGGAACAGAGCGAATGTGTGCCCTACCCTCCCTTTCAGCCAGTGCAGGAGGCAGGGGAAAAAGACAAAGGGTCAAGGCAAAGGTCAGTGTGTTTGACCCATTTCTGTCTGAGACAGTGAGGTGATGATTTAACCAGCCTTACTCAAGTCAGCATGGGAGTAGACATTCCAGGGAAAGAGGTGGTGCCTCCTTGTTGGGCAGAGATAGCAGGCTTACACCTAACTGTCTGGAGGCTTCCTCAGCTCCTGAGAGGCTGAGGTTGCCACATGCACTGAGGGGGGATGCAGGAAGTGGCTGATAACCATGGCTGGCAAGAGAGGGGTCTGCTGCAGTGGTCAAATAGCCCAGAGACTGGAGCAACAGGAAAGATCAGAGTTGGGAGTCAAATCAGGTGCAAGCAGATTCCATGGAAGCTCACAGGACTGTCAAAGCCAAGGGGATGCCGGGTCTTCAGGAAATCCTCGGGAACATAACTGAACCAGAGCAAATAGACCTCAATTTGACCTGAGCCAACCTTAGCAACAGGTGAGGAAACTTACAGTCCTAGGCTCCCAGGGCCCCCACCTTCTTCCTTGACACCATCAGGCCAAGTCATCTCCAGCTCCATAACCCCAATACCATTATGGAAAGAAAATGTGAGGGGGAGGTTGTAGGAATCCCTTTCCACGTCCCGCGTGGTCCAGGGTTCCGGTTCAGGGTTCGAGTTCTGGAGAAGGGCCGCACACAAATGAAAGGAGACTTGAAGACATTCAATTTGGCGAAATGGGGGGCCAGGCGGTAGTCCAACTCTAGTGGGAGAACTACGAACTGCTCTGGCCCTGCCATCCCTTTTATTGAGGCTTTGGGGAAAACATCTTAGCCAGGATAAACAGAAATTTACATGGGAAAAACAAAGGTGGAGGCTGCTTCAGCTAACAATGTCTCAACTAAAGGGTGAGTGGTTAGAGCAATTAAGGTTGTTGACCAGCCTTCCTGGCTTCCTGTCAACATCTTTCTTTTAGTGACACTGATTGGTTTCCGGCAGGAGGTAAATCAAAAGATGAGGACTTGATCTAAAAGACTAAGTTACCTGAAGAGCCTATATAAATTATTGTACTAAAATGACTAAATTTGGGTGTTTTATTTCCACTGCCATCACTACCTAGATAGAAGGGAGTTTGTAAAGAAAATCAAATCTGCAGAACATAAAGCTATTATTCCCTTGCACAGCTCAGTGTGGTGTGAGTTTAATTCGAAACGCTGCTTCACCCATAATGAATCATTGCATTCAGTCAGCGCATATCTCACTCTAAGGTGGAAACATGGAGTTTTGTGTCTCCATTCTGTCATCACTCCTCCCCTAGCTCTGCTCATGTGTGGCTGAGCTCCAACCAAGGCCTCCACGTTAGGAACCCTTACTGCCATAGCATGACACTCGCGGGTGGGCCCCGCAGCCTGTGTGCATCCAGACTGAGGCCACTCCAGGATCTGCCCTGGCTTTGAAAATTTGTGTGACTTCAATAAATCAACAACCAACAAGTGCTGGCAAGGATATGGAGAAAGGGAACCCTTGTGCACTGTTGGTGGGAATGCAGATTGGCGCAGCCACTGTGTAAAGTATATGGAGATACCTCAAAGAATTAAAAATCAACCTGCCTTATGACCCAGCAATTCCACTTCTGGGAATTTATCCAAAGAAATCTGAAACACTAATTTAAAAAAATATATTCACCCCTATGTTTATTGCAGCATTGTTTATAATAGCCAAGATTTGGAAGCAGCCCAAGTGTCCATCAGTAGATGAGTGCATAAAACAGCTCTGGTACATTTACACAATGGCATACTGCTTAGCCATAAAAAGAAAGAAAATTTTACCCTTTGCAACAGCATGGATGGACCTGGAGAGTATTATGCTAAGTAAAATAAACTAGTAAGAGAAAGACAAGAGCCATATGACTTCACTCATATGTAGAATTTAATGAACAAACTGAACTAACAAGCAAGACAGCTTTGGGGGCGGGGGTGATGGTGTTGGGGTAGGGGTAGAGGGAGTGAGCAAAAATGAAAAAAAAAAAGAGAAAGAACTCATGGACATGGACAACAGTGTGGTGATTTCAGGGGGAGGGGTGGGGAGAGATAGAAGAAGGTGTAGGGGGGATAAATGGTGATGGGAAAAAATAAAATGTGTGTGTCTTCATTTTTTAGTATCTTCAGGAACCAGAATCAAAAGGGAAAAAGCTTCAGAAAGACTCTGCTTCAGGCCTTTATCACCCATCTGGCTGTGGGCAAGCCACTTTTCATTCTAAGTCTCCTTCTGTAAAGTGGATTTAATAATACCAACTTTTAGGACTATTATAAGGATTAACAATAAATCAACAAATGAGGGCCATGTTATTCCAGTTCCTTCCACTGTGCCGAGTCCTGTAGCAGTCTGTTCAGCTGGGCACATGCAGCTCTATCACCAGCTTTCCACACATTCTCCTTCCTCCAGAAGAGGTGCCATGGATACTCTGCTTTGCTACCTAGACTCCCTTCAGGACTGAAATATTCCTCCCACTGATGGCAGACAATTTCGGCCTTTTATGGGATTTTCCTCAGCCAAAGGAAAATCCCATAAAAGGAGCAGCCTGTATCCAAAGACTGGTGGATGCCCGGAGATAAAGGGCTCTCCCACCAGCCTAAGCCAGGGAAACTGAAAGGTCATCCCAGCCTCAGAGCAGGACCAGCCCAGGGAGGCTTTGTGGACTGCACCACAGCCCAGCTTTTCCCTCAGCCCAGACTTCTTCCTTCCCTTTTCCCTATAAATACTGATCCCAAGACCCTTCCCCCGGCCTATCCTCCATAAACATCCTGCACCCCAAGCTCTGGCTTAGAGTTGGCCTCCTGTGGAACTCATCTGGTGACAGCGTGTCACCACATTCCCTGCTCAAAACCATTCGCCTAGCCATTATTGTTGACACTGTTCAGTTGTCCTGATACAAAATTGGGTAAAATAAACATTCATGACCCTGTTGGCCACTATTTTTTGACCACAGCTACCTGTCTTAGCCAGTGTAATCATTTAGTTCCCTCCCTCCTTCCTAAATGTCTTTCTTCCTCAGCCTGCCCCCAGCCAGACACATCCCGAGAGGCCACCACTGACACAGTGGCTTTAATATACTTGCCACACTGGAGTGATGGCTAACACAAAACATTGTCTTTCACCTTCCATTGACCCAGGACAAAATTTATAAGTACAGCAAGAAGGTTTTAACATCATCTCTACAATTACATGAATAAACAATGTCTAGCTGTAGGAAATTGTCCGTTCCTCTATACAGATGAAGCACCTGCTCATGCTATTGCCTTTCTGTATACAAATGGGCCATTTTAGGAAATGAATAGAACATAAATGCTCTAGAAACTGCAGTACAAGCTGTGCCCAATTTGCAGATAGGTTGTATTTCCTGAGTTGATTTGCAAATTGGTTATTTGGAACTAAGAATGCATTATCCCAGAAGCAGTGTTATATACTATGGCCAGCTTCACAGTGTCATCCACAAAGCCCTAGTAAACACACAACATAATTAAAATGACACTGCCGTTAATAATGGACAGTTCTTTATGAGGTGTATACCCTTCACAGGGCATAAGAAGGGACCATGTGGCACCAGGAACACAGATCTCTCTCACTCACAGTTTTATTCCTCTCTGCCACACCTTTGCTGCAATCACCCATTTTCAAGATGACAACCAGGTCAGGCAATAAAACGGGCCCTTCACCTCCCTCTCCTCCAGAACTTGAACTTAAACACAACATCGACTTGATGATCTCTGGCTTCGAGTGGATCATAAGCAAAATACAGAGGCTACAAGAATGTTTCTTGATTCCTGAGCTATAAGGAGACATATCTCTAGCACAACACTGCAGATTTGTGGTTTTAGAGTACCAGTATATTGGCAAAAGAGTAAATCCCAAAGGAACATCATTATTTCCTGTGCATAAGCCTAACAAAAAGTGGTTGAGGCCAGGAAGCCTAACCTCTGGTTTTCATATACCCCCCAACAATTTTACTTTGTCACATAGATGCAAAAAAAATCCTCCTATAATGATATTTTTACAAGACTTCCTAAAGAAAAATAGGTATATCTGTAGCCTAATGCAGCATTTTTTCAAAATTTAATCCCTTGTTAACAGCATCCACACCACATGCAAACTTAGAAATTATTGATTTTGGATACCACCTCACAGAGATAGGGGCATAGCCTTCCAATTCTCTATGTACACTGAATTTTGAGAACCACTTGATCTAGATTTTGAAAAAGAATTATGTAAGAAAACCAAGATTAATTTCTTTTTAAAAGGAAATGATTATAAACACTGTCAACGTAATTATTCTACATGTAATATAAAATATTACTTATAAGATACACAACAATTCAACTAAAAAATAATGTTTAGTCCATGTCTTCATGTGCAGACTATCTTGTCTGATAAGGAAGATTAAAGTGTAAGGGGTTAAACAGTGAAAGAAGTGTAAATCAAAGAGTTTGCAACCTCCTGAGGTTGAAAGTAATAAGGATTAACTAATACCAGAGAGATTGTCATTTTATTAAAAATACATAAACAAAATGCTATAGGAAAAAATATTGTTTTAGAGGAAGAAATCAGAAAAAGTTCTGAGGCAGCACCGGAGTCGGGTCTTAAAAGACAGGTACCTATATATTCTTATAATAGAAGCAATGTTGTGGGGAGGGAATGGAGGGCCCCATGGAATTAGTGGAGGGCAGCATTTCCCAAGAAAGGAAACAGCATGAGCAAAAGCCAAAGTGCACAAAAGCATTGTGCAAAGCTTCCTCCGAGTTGTGTCCTAAGTAGGACACAGCTGTGATTATATAAATTCTCCTCAAGTCTTAGGGCAGCGAGGTGAAGACTGCAGCAGCCAGAGCCCCAGGCCAATTACCCGTCATAGGTAGTTGTGTGCAGATACCCCCTTGGGACTTACTAAGGCATTCCTGAATGTATCAAGATACCACTGAGCTTGTTCAAGCAATCAAGATGAATGCACAGAGTTTAGGGCAGGCACTGTGTAGATAAAGTGAAGAGAGAGGGGGCTTTGGAGTGCCATTCTCATAGACTGGATCCTACTCAGAACACAATATTGTGTTTGAGGTAGAAAAACAGCATAATTTGCCTTGGGTTGTAAAATTATTATCACGCAATATGTAGATTGGTTTGGATTGAAAACAGATGGTGTCAGGCAAATAGGTTAGGATGCTATATCAGATTAAAGTATCTATATCAGACAGACAGAAAGTATTAAGAGCCCAAACTACTATGGAACAGAAAAGAAAAGAAGAGAGTTCCAGTATAAGCAGATCAATTCACTAATATCTGATTGTCTGTGATATTCAAGATACATATTGACACTTTTGAGAAAAGAAAAAAAGCAGACTGCCCTTTATATTAAAACCTTTTATGCAGAGATAAATCACTATAAGTTATAATAAGCTGATAAATAATTATTTTTTAAAAGCATGAAGTGTATAGCTATTTAAATGATTGCAAGGTAACTTTTATATGGAGGAATCAGGAGTTGTTTTATGAATAAAGTATTGGTTTAACCATGAGCCTTTATGAAGTGTTGGCAAAAGAGGTTTAGATAAGAGCATTCTAGGTACAGGAAACAAATAGGTTTTTTAAAAGGACAGCAATAGACAAGCTTCTACAGAGTTCATAATGCAATAGATTTGGTAAAGGTGGAAAATGAGTTTATAGTCATTAGGTAAATGCAAATCAAAACCACAATGAGTTACTACTTGATTCACAAAGATGGTTATGATTTTTAAAAATTGCAAGTTTGGCATGAACGTAGATAAAAGTCAGGACTCATACGCTGCTGGCAGAGTAAAATAGCACAGTCTTTGGAAAACAGTCCAGCAGTTCCTCGAAATGTTAAACAGAGTTCCCATATGAGCCAGCAGCTCTACCAGGCACATAATCGGGAGGCTTAAAATATATTCACACAAAAACTTATACAATATTCACAGCGGCAAAAAGCCAAAAAGTGGAAACCACCCAAATATCCATCAACTGATGAATGATTAAAGTACAGTATACCCATTCCATACAATGGAATATTATAAAGCTACAGAAAGGAACAAAGTATGATACATGCTATATACTACATATATAACATGGATGAACCTTGAAAACATTATGCTATGTCAAAGAAGCCAGACACAAAAGGCCACATACTTCATGAAATGTCCATAATAGGCAAGTCCATAGAGAAAGAAAGTAGATTGGTGGTTGCTGGGGGCTGGGGGAAGTGGGAAACAGAGTTAATGCTAATGAGTACATGATTTCTTTCTGGGGTAATAAAAATGCTCTGGAATTTGATAATGGTTATGGTTGCACAGCCTTGTCAATATGCTAAAAACCATTAACTGTACACTTCAAAAGGGTGAAGTCTATGGTATGTGAATTTTATATCAATTTTTAAAAATAAGGATGGAGGGAAGAAAGGGTGGGAAAACCCCACTGAATGGGCCTATGGGCAGGCCCCAGGCCAGACAAAACTCAACTATAATTAGATCAGTTTTAACTGTTGGCAGCCTAAAAAATAAACCATCATCTTTTCAATGTGTTCCGAGGTTAAGAACCATAATTAACTTGTACAGGGTCACAAAGCCAAGCTACTCAGTTGTGAACTTAGGAGGCATTCTGATTATAGAACCATATATTTAACTATGTCATCTACTGCCTTCTCTTGTCTGAGAATGAGATAATTTCTCACATTAGACAAGATTATTATTATCCACATAAATGGAAGGAGATAGAGAAGAATATAGGGGAGGTATGTTTGTTCATATGAAAAATAAGTATAAGAAACACCCTTGGGCTGTAGGGTGCACCTAAAAATAAGAATGATCAACAAAAGAAGTTTCATCTAAGGTAGACATAAGTAATGAATATCGCTTTCATGACCATGTATTCCTAAAAGTGAATAGGTAATAAAATATTGAGTGTAGTACTCAGAAACTGAAATAATCTATGCATGTCAAAAAAGGAACTTCCTAACCCTACTGCAAAGCCCACCAGTTGAAAAACTTGGGCATATTATAATTCAGTAACTAGCTATCTCAATTCAGACACAGCTTTGAGGCTGTCTGGGTTCAAAGCTCCTATGACTAGTAGATTGATTCTAATTTTACTCTATACATGACAACTGCATTAAAAACTCCTTTTTAATACAAAGGAGTAAAAGGATAAAGTCATACAAATGGATAAAAACAAAATTTATCGATACACACACACACACACACACACACACACACACACACAAAGCTATCCAAAAAGACCCCATTCTGATGGAATAATAGATCATTTTTATCATTATATATGATGGAAAAAATAATACAATGATTGTCTATATTCATTAGTGTTACTTAGACATTTGAAAAAATCTAACTATATTTCTTACATCAAGACAATGATCAATTTTCTCTGTTTAGGAGAACTACTAAGACTTGTGAGACCCAAAAAGAAAAAGAAAAATCTTTGGAATAAAAATGAAAGAAAATGATAGAGAATATAATAAAGGACAAAACTTATGTTCAGAATAAATGAAGGTATAAGGATGAATAGGTCCCTTTTTAGAGAAAATGGTACAGTGTTAATAAATGACAAAGACCCATTCAACTCCTATTTTTCTTCCATTCTCGCCAATGTAATGAATGATACTATTCAAACTCATGTAAAACACTATCAAAAGAAAAAATAGTCTGGAATTGTTAAGTAAAGATGGATATATGCATAATGAAATAAAAGCATATCTAAATGAAGCAAGTTCCCATATTAATATTATATGTCAAAGCATAAGATACAAAATTCATAATGGTGTGTTTTTCTGATTCTTTTGTCACCAAGATTAGGTCTTCCTACAATAGAAGTTCATATAAATGGAAACGTACAGTATGTCCTTTTTATGTAAGGTAGGGGTGGGGAATGTCTGGCCCACGGGCGTTATAAGGCCTGTGAAATCATTTGATCTGGCCCTGCCAAGGCATTAGGAGAGAGTTAATTGTTTGACCAAATACAGTAGGCTAACTTTTAAGTTGATAGTTTTGTATGGCCCGCAGATGATGTTATAAATATCCAAATGGCCCTTGGCAGAAAGAAGGTTCCCCAACCCTGGGAGACAATGTTACAAATGCAAAAATAAAGAAGACCCTGTTCCAGATAGTAATCCAGGTCATAATTTTCCCACAGGTTTCTTGGAATGACAACAGGTTATATGACAAAGGGGCTCCATTGTTAAGTAAATTTGGAAAACTTTAAACAAATGTAAAGAGGCTAAAGTTTATTTATTTTTGTTTTCCTTTTCTTCTATAGTTGTCTCAGAAACTTTAATGTTTAATGTATGTTATAAATCTCCAGAGAGAAATGGAGCATGTGGTTTGTTTGTTTTTTCAACATAGTCTCCTAACATAATAACCAACATATCCAGAATACAATGAAAGTAAAATTTAAAAATTCTCATTTGCAAATTCAATGAGGAACAATATCAACTAACACAAATAATTAACACAAACACTGAAAGGTTGCAGGTTCGATCCCCTGTCAGGGTGCATACAGGAAGCAACCAATAAATATCTATGTTCTCTCTCACGTTGATGTTTCTCTCTCTCTCTCTCTCTCTCTCTCTCTCTCTCTCTCTCTCTCTCTCTCGCCCCTCCTTTCCTCTCTCTATAAAATAAATAAGCATGTCCTCAGGTGAGGATTAAAATAAATAAATAAAAAAGAGAAAGGCCTCAAATTAAGAGCCTAAATTGCTACTTCAAGAAACTAGAAAGAGATGACCAAAATAAGCCACCCAAACAGCAAAAGAAGGATAAAGAGCAGAAATAAATAAAATTGAGAACAGAAAACCAGTAGAGAAAATCAATGAGGAAAAAAAGCTTCTTCTTTTAAAAATATATAAGTAAAATTTGTAAACCTCTAGCAAGACTGACAAAAATTAAAAAGAGAGAATACACAAATTCAAAAACTTAATATAAAGAATGACTCAGAGGATATCACAACAGATCCTGCAGCCCTTTAAAAAATGATAAAGGGCCCAGATGGGTGTAGCTCAGTGATTGAGCATTGATCCAGGAACCAAGAGGTCACCAGTTCGATTCCCCATCAAGCCATATGCCCAGGGGTCAGGGTATATGCTCAGGTTTCAGTCTCAATCCCCAGTAGGGGGCATGTAGGAGGCAGTCAATAGATGATTCTCTCTCATCATTGATGTTTCTCTCTCTCCCTCTCACTTCCTTTCTGGAATCAATAAAAATATATTTTAAAAATAATAATAATTTTAAAAATGATAAAGGAATAGTGAAAACAACTTTAGGTTCATATATTCAACAATTTACATAAAAGTACCAATTCCTTAAATACTACAAACTACCAAATTTCTATGAAGATGAAGTAGATAAGCTGATGGCCCTATAACCAATCAAGAAATTGAGCTCTTTCCAGCCATTGATGAGACAAAGGCATCTCTCAGGACAACTGGTACAAGCGCAGCCAGACCAGGGCAAGAGAAAGCCCCACCAGGAGAAATGAAAATATAAGCTGAAACTCCCTACTGCCAATACTAAAATTGGTCCCCACTACATATACACAGTTTGCACATGGGGAGGCAAGAAGTACCATACACAGTTTGCACATGAGGCTGGACATGGGAAACTTCTCCTGGGGCTTGGAGTGTTGTATGCACAAAATAGGGATTATTGATATTGTCTAAAATGCATCCAACCATGAACTGGTCTGCACCAAGACTCTAGCAAAAAAAACGCATCGTGCTCGTGGCCAACACATCCTACTGACAGTAGTATGAGTCCCACTAGGTATTGATCCTGAGTCACAAGAAGGGAGTCAGGCCAACTCCTGAGAACAAAGAGATTTTAAACAAAAAACTGATTTGTGAAAATGGTCCAAAATCAACTCAGTGAAGGAAGATTAGTCTTGTACAAATGGTCTTAGAGCAATTGGACATTCAGAGAGGGGATAAAATTAACCTCAACTTAAACCAGACATCTTGTCCAAAATTAACTAAAATGTATCATGAAGTTAAACAAAAAATAATAAACTACAAAAATTTTAGGAAAAAATACAGTAGAAAATCATCTGGACCTAGAGCTAGGCAAAGTCTTCTTAAACTTGACACCAAAAGCATAACTCATATAAGGAATAATCAATAAAGTGAACCTCATCAAAATTTTTTAAAAAACCTTCTCTGAAAAAGAACCAATTAAGAGGATGAAAAAACAACCTGTAGACCAAGAGAAAATTGTCCAAACCAACAATCTACTATTGTACAACAAAAGAGCAGAATATGTAACGTATATATAAGGACTAGGTTATATAAAGAACTCTCAAAACAAAACAACAAACAATCCAATTAGAAAATGGACAAAGATGTGCACAGACATTTCACTAAAAAGGATATACAGGTGGCAATTAACATATGAAAAGATGTTCAAATCATTAGCCACTAAAGAAATGCAAATTAAAACTACAGTAAGATATCCTTACACACCTATCAAAATGACTAAAAATTTTAAGAATAATCACAATACCAAAGGATACGGAGAAACTGGAAAGGAGATGGAGAAACTAGATCACACACACATTGCTAGTGTGAAACTCCAATAAATAGTTTGGCAGTTTCTTCAAAAACTAAGTATGCAATTACCACATGACCCAGCAGTTGCATTCTTGGTAATTTATCTTAGAGAAATAAAAGCATATGTTCACACACAAAAAAAACAACAAAAAAGCTGTACACAATTGTCCATGTTCATGTTAGCTCAAAACAATCAAGATGTCCTTCAGTGGATTAATAGTTAAACAAATTATGATACATCTATACCATATAATACTGCTCCACAATAAAAAAAAATGAACTATTTATATATACAATTTGGGAGTTTATACAGATACGTTTATTTAGTGAAAAAATCCAGTCTCCCAAAGTTTACACATTGTATGATTCCATTTATATAACATGCATGAAATGGCAAAATGATAGAAATGGAGAACAGATTAGTGGTTGCCAGAATTGGGTCAGAAAGGAAAAGCAGGAAGGAGGGGGATGTTATATATAAGGACAACACAAGGGATCTTTCTGGTGATGAAAATGTTTTAACTATGGTGGTGGGCAAATATGCACATGTAATAAAATTGCAGAGACGTCAATACACAAGCACAAGGAGTACAAATAAAACTAAGGAAATCTGAATGATATAGGTAAAACCAATCAATGTCAACATCCTGGTTATGATAATATACTCTAGTTTTGCAAAATAATACTATTGGGGAAAACTGAGTAAAGGGTGCATTGGATTTGTTTGCATCATTTCTTACAACTGCATGTGATAAGATCTATTATCTTAAAATCAAAAGTTTAATTTTTTTAAAAGTAAATATATAATGCATATAAACTGCTTATCACAAGTCCTACTTTTGGGGGGGGGGGTGGTATCAGCTGTTACTATTTTTTATCAGCAATCAACATGTTCAATGCTGGCAACAATTTAAGCCAACTGTGGATATCCGGTGATCTATAAGACCTCTGGGCATCATGTCAATATTTTGGAATTGAAGAAAATGAAAATATTTACCACAGAGTAGGGAAGCGTAAAGGAAACATATCGGTCATTAAAACATTAAAAGTGCCGAAATAGTAGAGGCTGCATATTCTATTAATTCCTAGAGTCATGTTAAGATCACTGCAAGAGAAGTCTTACCTTAGTATAAAAATAAAACTATAATCATTCAAGCTGTCTCTTCACTGAAAAGTTGATCTAAAAAAATCTGCAATAACCCCACTAGGTTCGTTTGGTAGAGAATCAAATCAGGGTTTTCTCACTGCAAATCCCAGGGAAGACATTTATGATCCTGGCCCAATGCCCATCTTTCAGAGATGCCAAGAAGAGAATTCATGCTTGGAATCAGAACCTGAAGCCTTAAAAAGGTCACTTCCAATCAAAATTCTGTGATTCTGCATGACAGAAATCAGGAAGCCTTAGCAAAGCTACAGTGTTAAACCTAATTGGAAAAGTAAGGAAAGAGTGCATAGGGTTTGGAATAAAACTTTTGATAAAAGGAGCTATATCACTGAGTTTCTAAATATTATAGTTCAACCCAGTATCATATATTCAAGCCATGTAGTTACTGGAGCCAAAAGAATTGATTAAAATGTTAGTCTCTTGAAAAGTGACTAGATACTGGAGGAACAATAAATAAATACCAGCCAATATAGTTCATAAAAAGATTGTGGTGATCAATTAGTGAGTGACCACATAGCCGTTCACACTCTTATAATAAAAGTAGCTATACAGGCATAAATCACCATTATGATCAGCTCTTGAAGCCCACAATATCTCATCAGACTATCTAATGGGCACATTTATTAGCTGCCTAAATGAGCTGATAGGATACTTGAATGTTTTAGTCATGTTTCAGCAACCAGGCCTACATAATCATTTCTCAATAATTCATCACAATTAAGCAGATGGAAATCTCCCACTTTAAAAGCTGCTTTATTAGTAGCTCTTAATACTTATTACACAGGTATAGGTAATACTAGATCTTATAACTAATAAAGATGGTTTTAATGCTTCCAACTGATATTTTCTATATTTAATAAGGTAACCAATTTGTCCAAATTTAAGCAGCATGGCTTTATAAATGAGATATTTGGCATGGAACCTGATTTAAAATGCATTCCTTTCTCAAGTGATTGCATAGTTGTAATGAAAATTTGTAATTTGTAGTATATTATAGATGAAAGTGAATTGAATGTCTCTATCAGAATTATTCATGGTAAAAATCTTTTGTGCTCCAACATAAAAACTGGCAGACAAAATGCAATTACATTAGATATGCTATCATCCAGAACATCTGAAAAATGCTATTTATTCAATCTTATCAATTTAAATTTACTCTACTACATAGCTGAGTACAAATACCAGGCCATGACCATCACATTAATACCATGAGGTTATCCCAAATGCCATTTCTGGAAATCAATGGAAAGAATTTTATTGGGTTCAGGCTATTTCACTTGCAGGCAATTGTCAAAATCAATCTGTGTCTAACTTAGATTTCTATCTTAATTTGTAACTTGATTTATACCTACAATGCTTGCAGATTGGGCAACTGATTAAGAAGCATTGATTTATTCTAAAAAAAATGAACCTTTCAAATAAATCACATTATTACTTTTCATAAAAATTAACACACAGTATTTCTAAAACATATACATTATTCAGTAGAAGTAATAAAGGAGAGCATTCTTTTTGTAAAAAGCAATTTCAATGATGATATTGCTTATGACAATTTTGTGACGTTTTGAAAGTCTTCAAATTATCAGAATATACAGGTTGTAAATTTATACTAAAAAATTTTACTACTGTATATAGGGTTCAACTTATATAAAGATATATATTATTTATGAAATATGCTAGTTGAGCTTTGAAATTATCTAGAATGTAAATGGAGTTAATTGTCTTTTTAAGAATAAATATATGGCTCACTTCACTTTCCAAGACTGTTTTGTGTACAGTCATCGTAAACTTAAATAGTACAAGCTAAATTTCCTTGAATTAAATAAAGTTCTTCATGTGTTGTGCCCCAGAACATGGGTTTCTTATCAACTTCAATTTACCATTGAACTTTTGAAAAGGAACATAAAATTTATAGTTACAAGTTTATTGTATTTGCTTTTGTCATCCAAAGGATATTACTAGAATTGAATGAATGTGTAACATTACAGTAAAAATGGCATTCTACATTAGGCTGGAAAAAATAAGACATAGACAAATAATAGCTGCATATTCTTAAAGATACTATTTTGCCCTGGCTGGTGTGGCTCCAGTTGGGTTGAGTGACATCCCATGTACCAAGGGGTCCCCAGTTTGATTCCCGGTTTTGGGGGCTTGATCCCCAGTAGGGAGCATGCAGGAGGCAGCCGATGGGTGATTCTCTCTCATCTTTTATGTTCCTATCTCTCTCTCCCTCTCCTTTCTCTCTCCAAAATCAATAAAACATATTTTTTAAAAATAATGATAATAATCTGTGGGGAAAGAGGTGGAATGGTCATAATGGTTAATTTTATGTAACTTCACTGGGCCATAAGATTCTCAGATATCTGGTTAAACATTATTTTGGAGTGTATCTGAGAGCGTGTTTCTGGAAGAGAATGGTATTTTAATTGGTAGTAAAACAGATTGTCCTCCCCAATGAGGGTCAGCACCATACCGTCCGTTGAGGGCCACAATAGAACAGAAAAACCAGAAGGGAAATTCTCCCCCTGTACCTGACTGAATGAGCTGGGACACTGGTCTCCTCCCGCCCTCAGACCAGGACTTTTCCATCAACACCCCCAAGCCTCTGGACTGGGACTGGAACTTCACCACCAGCTTTCCCAGGACCCCAGCTGACAGATGACAGATGGTGAGACTTCTCAGCCTCCACAATCATATAAGCCAATTCCAAAATTCAAAATCAATCAATATATCTCTTATTGGTTCTGTATCTCTGCAGAATCTTGACTAATGTAATTATTATTCCCATTTTAAAGATGATGAGACTGGAAACAATCAGAGAAATCAAATAACTGCTTCAAGTCACACAGCTAAGTGACAGAGATGGGGTTTACCCAATCTATTGTCTCCCAGGACTATGCTTTAACAACCATGCTACCCCACCTCCCTCCTTGCTCCAGGTCCACTTCTTTATAGTACTCTCTACATGAGCCATGGCAATTCCTTTAGAAGACCCCAACACACTTGTCAAGACCATCCTTCGAAATATCAAATCTTAATTTGTATCCTTTGAGAAAACACTGACTCATTTTGAATGCTCAGCACAAATACCATACCCTTTGTGGTTTAGAAATCTCCTCTGAAAGCAATTCCCAAAGAGAGGTTGCTTAAATGCCACTAACAGGGACATGTATAATTTCATAGCCTCCTAATATATCTGATATTAGGGAACACAATGTCAAATAGCTCTTATTTGACACAAATAGGAAAAGGACATTTTATAAAATGAGTTTCATTCATTTATATTTAAGTCTTACAAAGTAGGTAATAATTTTGGCCAACACCATGGACAGATAATAAAACAGGTAAATAGCCTTCCAAAGTCAACACACACACATTATACACTTACCAAGGTATGTGTGAACTGACCTTGGAGGCAGTATATTCAAGTGAAAGAACACTGCCATACCAACCAGGATCTGAAATTATTTCTACCATTTATCATATAGGTATCCAGAATATTACATTTAAACTTTTGAGCCTCAGTTTTTCCATTTTTAAAATAGGAAGAAAATGACTAGATCATAGGGCTTTTGCTGGGATTAAATGAGAAAAGATCCAAATGTGACTGCTGGGAGAGATAAACGTTAGTTGCCTTCCCACCCTTGTTTCTGCCTTTGCCTTTAGTGCTGTTGCTCAAAAAATCAGAATCAACCATATTACAGACTCTTTAATAAGACCTCATTGGGCCAACTGAAACATTTGTCATAGAGATTATTTTACTTTATCCTGACAAGTCCAAACTGCCACATTAGGGTCTAGACACAGCAAGAAATGGAAGGAATCTAAATATATAAAAGGCCAATATGCAGTGTCCCCTTGGGAGTTCGACTGGGAGACTGGGAGTTCGATCACTCGCTATGACAAGCACTGACCACCAGGGTTTGGTGTGGAACATGGCAGGCAACCAGCGGCGGTGGCAGGGTGCTGGGGGAGCAAGGGAAGAAGGAGGCAGGGAGGCAGGGAACCTGATTGGCCAGGCCTAGGGACCCTACTTGTGCACAAATATTATGCACCAGGCCTCTAGTTATTTAAATAAACATGGTAGATCCCTTATGAAAAGCTGTCAGAGTTAAATATCACAACTTATCTATTCATGATCAAGTTGTTGATCATGCATTGCTATAGAGGAAAGACCTTCTGCTTAATAGAAGGTTTTAAGTTAACCCAGACACTCTTTTAACAAGAAGCAACAAAGGGGACTAGAAAAACATTGGTGACATTTAAGCCATTCATAAAGTGCTCCTTTGCCCAGAGCCCTGCGGGGGTGCCATACAATTAAAGAGCTGTCATCCGTGAACTAACAGTATGTAATTAAGAGAGCATGTTAATTCATGGAGAGCACTAGTTAGATGGTAGGTAGGTAGATAAGTAGATAGGTAGGTAGATATAGGGGGGGGAGAGAGAGAGAGAGAGAGAGAGAGAGAGAGAGAGAGAGAGAGAGAGAGAGAGAGAGAGAGAATCTTCCCAGCTTTGCCTGGGAACTTTAAAGCAATCTGGATACTGACACCGGGAGGACAACTGGAGGAAATGGTGGAATCTTCAGGAGTTCGGACACACCAAATTGAAACTAGCATGACTGTGGCAGCTGCAAGCCCCACACAATTAGAATGTTGGCAAGTTGAGTGGAAAACAGAGCCAGGAATAATACAGCAGCAGCAGAGCCTCCCAGCCTGACCAGGCCTCCACATGTGTTAAGCATATGTTTAGCCCAGCAGGGGTCGTGGTGACAGCTGAAAAGCCCCTTCAGAAACTGTCAGAGATGGCATTTGTGAATGCCTCCTGGTGACTTACTGTGCCAATAGGGGTGTTTTCCTCTCATGTGAGCATGAAATGTGCCTCAGAGAATGCAGCATAGAGGCCCAGAGGGTGAGAGCCAGGCCGAGTCAGAATACTTCCCCTTAAGCCAGGCCACCCGTCTGACTCCCACGGCCTCTGGAAACCATCGCCTTATCACTACACTGTCCCACTTCCCCACAAGCCTCTTAGGAAACACCCCACTGGCACTGGAACATCAAGGCTTTCCGGAGCTAAACAAAGCACCACACCATTTGTCCCGCGTAGTATATCTCAGTAAATAATATTTAAAATGGGCAATTTGGTATTTCTAAACAGTATGATCAAAAAATTAATTCCTATTATTGCCAAATAGAGCAGGAAAGCCATGGGAGTAACTGTGTTGAGAGTTTACTGTTAGCCATGTCTCCAAACTTACTGAATGGCCACATTCTTTATTTGGTCCTTTCTTTGGCTAAAATATTTTACAAAACAATAATATGCCATAGCTCTGACTCTGAAAATGTAGTATATTTTTAAAGCTTAAGTTTAAACCCTAAGTATTTCTTTAAAGCATTTTCTCAAAGAGAAGAAACTGAAATAACTTTTTAAAAACCAAACAAAATAATAGTAGTCATTCCATTTAACCATTTGAAATGAAATGAATGTCTCAGAAAAATTCACAGCTACAAATCACAGCAAGTCACTACCCACGTTTCTGAATGAAATATCAAGAGCCACATTTCAACAAATTAGAGCAGAATACTTTTGCAAAGACAGATTTAAGGATCTACAAATCTATCTTATTAATTTCATATGAAAAGCTTTAGAGTGCTTCATAAGTCACAGTAAACTCGGTTATTATGCTAGCTACTGACACCCTGAGCTTCCTGCCTCTTGTCAGCCACCCTCTCCCTGTTTCACGGCTGCCACCCAAAATGCAGCCTCTAAAGGCAAAGGCAAGGCAACTTATTTTACAAACTTAATAAAGTGGCAGGGTGATTCTGAAAAGCTGGAAGAAAGTTCCCTATAAAGACAGACATGAGAATGAAGTTCTCACAGTCAGAACATACATACTGTACTAGTAGGATAGCCCAGAGCTAGGTTTCCCTGAACACCACAATGATAAAAGGCAAGCCGTTTAATTATTTGCCCTTAAATAAGCCTAAGAATTTGAGGATGTTTGCTCTAAGAGCAAGGCTACTTAATTGCATGTTTATTTCCCCTAATTTTTTTAAATTGATTTTAAGAGAGAGAGAGAGAAACATAATTTGTTGTTCCACTTATCCATGCATTCATTGTTAATTCTTATGTGTGCCCTAACCAGGGATCAAACCCACAACCTCTGTGTATCGAGAAAATGCTCTAACCAACTGAGCTACTTGGCCAGGGTTCCCCAGAGTTTTTCAAGGGTGAAGGTTTTCAGTATAAATGGTTTCTTGGGTTACTAAGCTACATAAATTTATCAAACACATGTCCAATTATTGTACTAAATTTACCTATTTCACAAAGTCCTCTTATTCCTCACATTCTAAAACTCAATAAACAAATATCATCCTTTCCAGGCCTTTGATGATTAATTGATTTTTTTTCCATTTTAACATTTCTTCTCTAAATCTTTCAAAACTAAAATGACAGTATATCCTAGTGCTTAAAGCTATAGTATCTGGTTTCCAATCCCAACTCCGCCACAGATTAAATGGAGTCTGTGAGCAGGTGACTTTACCTCTCCTACTTCAATCCCTTAGCCTTAGAATAAGGTAGTAATAACAAAAGCCCATGGTGTTGTTGAGAGGATTTTGAACAGGTTAAAAAAGGCATTCACAACAGATTAGCCATTATTATTGTAAATGCTGAGCTGGTCTTCCTTGGGCGGTACTTTTTGGAGAATCAATCCCTTCTATTTATTCACTTTGACCTATTATTACCATAGTTTTAACTGGCTAGATCTCAAAAAGACCTAGATCCAACCAATCACTGGAGGCCAAATAAAACAAGATGCAAATCCAATGAGCAGATCCCGTTCCAACCAGACAAGACAGGCAGAGGGGAGAAGGAGCCTGTGTTAAAGATGGCTGATTTAGCTGAAACCGGTTTGGCTCAGTGGATAGAGCATCGGCCTGCAGACGCAAGGGTCCCAGGTTCGATTCCGGTCAAGGGCATGTACCTTGGTTGCGGGCACATCTTCAGTAGGGGGTATGCAAGAGGCAGCTGATCAATGTTTCTAACTCTCTATCCCTCTCTCTTCCTCTCTGTAAAAAATCAATAAAATATATTAAAAAAAAAAGATGGCTGATTTAAAAAGAGGGATATATAAGTCTGAGTAGAAATATTAGTGGGCAAAAAAATCTTCATTTTCTGATATTCTTCCAAGTAAATAATGGAAGAATTTTTTTCTTTTTTTAAGGATTCAAAAATGGCTTAGAAAAAATAATGTCCCATTTCCTCAGATTCCAGTATTGGTTACTAAGCAAAAGAGTTTCTAATAACTGATGAGATAACACTAGAAGTTATCAGGCAAGCTCTCTCCTCAGAAGTACAAAATTTTTTTTTGTCTTTTCACTAACTTGTGAATCCAAAATGTTTCTATTATATTAGAACACCAGCCACTGGAAATTCTGCCCACAAATATTTATAAACATAACACCTTTCATATACATACACTTCACAGTTGCCAAAGCACTTTCACTTATATTATCTCATGTCATCTTCACAACATCCAAACAGAAGAGAAGGATGTTTATTTTTCCAATAAATGAAGTAACTGAAGCCAGGTTTATGGTTTCTCCGGTTTCGGATGCAACTGTTTCTTTCGCCGCTTTCCCTGAGCCTTACTTCCAGGCTGCGTCCATGACCACCACACACACTGCAGTGCTGTTAATGTGGCCCACGTGCGTCCTACCTCCTCATCACATCTTCCTGACAAAACTTTCTGGTCTAGGGCTCATGAAATTCTAACCCAGTGCCAGAGTTCCCAAAGGAGGTTGTCAGGAGTCATTTAACCTCAGTCTCCCCAAGAGTCTGTGGTTGCTTATGCGCATGTCATCTAATCAGATTGAGGACCAACATGATAATTACTACTCTCCGGCAGCCCTCTGACAGATGTTTTACTTACAATATATTTCATCCTCACAACAACCCCGCAAGTTCAGTTATTAGTATTTTTATTTTACGGGTGAGGACACTGAGTGTCAGGGAGGCTAAGAACTCCCGCAGGCCCACAGAGAGCTCTTGGTGGTGGTGTCAGATCTGAAATGCAACATCAGCTGGCTTCAAAAATCCATCCAATGCTCATGATGACACACTGTTTGAAATTTCTGAATTCCCAACATCCAGCATGACGCCCACCCACATGGTTGTTATTCATTGAGAGTATGTTAATAATTAAAGAAAGAGCCAAAAGGAGATGTACTTTCTCCTAATCTTACTGGAAACCAGTTTTCCTGTATGATGTCTACTCCCAGCTTTCTCTCCCATAGGTGTTGCTTTCTTCCACTCCTCTGAATTCAGTGGCTGGAGGAGTCAGCATTACATACTCTCCCCTGCTGCCTCCAAACAATTTCCCACCAACAGCTCTCAGCACACTTTTGGAGGCACACTTGAGCATTTACGTACTTTCCTGCACTTTTATCACCATCATCTGCTGCTGTCTAGGACGCATTCCTAAGTCCTGTAATAACTTTTAGCCCCCAAGACAAAACCTTCTGCAGCCCAACATCTGCCATCATCACATCTTTCCGGAACTTCTCAATCTCAGCAACGACAACCTGATCCACTGCAGCCACTTCACTTCCTAGCATCTCTTAGAACTACCCCCCCCCCCCCTGCAAGGTTATGATCTTTGCATTTCCTTTTCCTGACTCCCTTACTCTTATTTCCATTGCCAATGTCTCCATATTGAACCTGATCTTTTCCCTTCCATCCTTTTGTCAACAACCTGAAGCCTCGTAAACAATCTCCTGCCTCTCGTATACATTTACTCTTTCCTTATCCCTCCTCTCTGTCCCCTCTGCTACAGATACACTCAACCTTCCATAACCTGCGAAGTCTTGTCCCACAAATCTATTTAAATTCTAATTATCCCTCTACGTCTGCACTTACTACTTGTCCATTTATTTGAAACTTACAATCAAGTAAATCCACAAGTAGGAATTAGTCTCCAGGAGTAACAGAACTGTACAAGAATTATGTATAAGAATGCAGTTGCAGGTATGAGTTCTGCATGTTTCTGAGATAATGCCTCAAGTATCAGAAATAAAGTGATAACATAGCAGAATATATCTTTGCTTTAGCAATTGGTTATCCAAATAAAAAGCAATCACCTTTAAATTCAGGTTTGTTACTCTTTCTGTATACAATCTTTTCTGTTTTCTTAAGTATCATGAAGAAAATATGCTTTTGATGCTTTCTGAGGACCAACCCCATGTTTTTTATCATTTCTGATAAAAGAAGGTATGTTCTCTCTCAGATATAATTCACCTTCAAAATTAAAATATGTACATTTATGCCAATAAAAATATCTGGATGACTACTATTTTTACTCATATTCAGAAAATTCTTTTCCAAAAAAGACAACCTAAATGTAATTTTGGTATATCATTTAAAGATGAGAAGGAAAAAAATATATTAAAAATGCTTAAGGGTTAGAGTAAAATATGAAGTTTCATTATATGATTTATGCTAACTAAGTAAGAAAAACAAAGATTTTTATGAGATACAAAAACTTTTAAATCTCACTTTAATATTCTCCATGTAGATTTATTTTATTTGCTTATATTATGATACAAACAGTCAAGAATACTATGAATAAGGAATGCTTTCTTAGTCAAGTTACTGTGAAAAATACCAGTTCCTTTAGGAAAATTCAAAAGAAAATCTCATATCAGTAAAAATCAAACTCTTGCTTGCTTGTCTATCATCAAATAAATACCTTCCATCTAAGAACATCTAAGAACAGAGAAGAGCCAACTAGTGATCTCTCTTCTCTGAGACTGCATCTATTTTCCTCTTCTCTCTTATTTGACCTCCAGGGGGCAGTACAGTTCTGATGATAGGATCTGGAGTCAGCATGCACCAGCTGAAATCCCTGCTCCATCCGTTTCAGTTATATAAACCAGGAAACGTTAGTTAACCTGAGCCTAGCTTCTTATGCATAAATGAAGAAAAGAATATAACCTACTTCATAGGATTGTCATAAGGATGAAATGAGAAAATAGTCAGTGTGCTCCACCAATACTTTGCTACTATTTTTTTTATATGTTATCATTACATTAGCCTTCCCTGGTATATCATTAGGCACTGTAAGTGATGAGGCTAAGAACACAACCCAATCTCTCTTCTCCGTAAGTTAACAGTCTAGTGGGGGAAAACAGATGTGAATTTTAAATAGAACAATGCAACAAGACCAATATATAAAGTATGGCAGCAGTACAAAAAGGGTGGATTTCTTTACTTTCAACCAAGTAAGAGAGGGGGACTTCTTGTCATTGTTGGAAGATGAATAAAGAGATAAAATTAAGTTGAAAATGAAAATGCCCACATCCCAATTTCCTGCCCCGCCTCAAATCAGGCTGCTCCCCACCCCCCATACCTTCCCTCTGTGGTCCCTCCCAAATCAGGCTACCCTCTCCCTTCAAATCAGTCACCATCCCCTGCTGTTTGACAAACACACATGACCTGGGCTTAGCCAATTAGGTGCTCACTTTTTTATTTTATTTTTATTGATTGATTGATTTTTTTTTCTTTTTTTTAGAGAAAGACAGGGAGACATCAATTTGCTGTTCCACTTATTTATGTATTCTTGAGAAATAGAGGTCAAGTTGTTCAAATAGCCAGTGAATATCCCTGGCCCCACAGCAGAGGTCAGTGGCCAGTGGCGTGGTGGTGAGCGCCCAGGGGCACCAATGTCAATGGCAACAGTAATAGTGACCGATTCTAAGCAAGCTGTGCCAATGGAGTGATCTCAGCTGTGTCCTCAGCTGCTTATCCTCCCTTGGTTCACAGTCTCTTTTTGAATCAGATCTCTAGCCGTCTGGCCAATTTGTAAGAAACCCAATATCCTTCCAACAAATTAGTTTTCTGCCTATGTTGAACAGAAGTTCTCTGTTATTTGAAACCAAGAACCTCACTTGGTGCTTTGGGTCATCAAGTAAAACTTTCCAGCCTCATTGGAACCGAGGCTCTGATTTCCCAACAATTGCCACTTTCTTTTATGTTAACTAAGATACTATTTTGTTGCCTTTTTCAGTATAAACAGACTTTATTGTGAAACCTTGTTTTAGCTAAATGAATATCAAGGAAACTATTGTCTGACTTTTCATTTAGCAAAAGAGACAATTGTTGTTCCTACTTGTCACACACACACACACACACAAAAGCTTCCACAATTCATCCTTCCATAAGAGTCTCTTATTCTTTTCACTTTATGGTAAACAATGAAGAATGAAATATGGGGAAGAACAATGTAAGGAAATAGAGAAATACGAAATCATGTATTGGTTTCTCATAGGAATCAACAACTCACTCCTCTCTTTGTTTCCTTCTTAATATTAAGTCAATCCAATTGGCATTTTGCTAAAAAGTCAAATATCAGTGATTAGGTATTCAAATATATTCTATTTGAAGTAGAAGCTTCAGCTGCAGGCACATCTTAGCCATGGACCACTGTCATGGATGATAAACAGCTGAAAAAGATTAAGTTGAAAATGCCCACCCTCTCGGAGGCCCTCAAAGACCACCAGGTTGGGAACCACACTTGGGGAATCACGTGAACATTGTAAAGAAAAAGATCCTGACTCCCTGAACTACTGAAAAAAGAGAGATTCACTTTGCTTCGCTATTTGGAGTATGGAATACGCAGGCAACAAAATCCAGTGAGAACATTTAAGAAGACTTTTCACTTTCATATTCCCAAATTTCTTTCTCCCCACATTATCACTTCCCAGCTGTCTCCAGATTTTATTCTGTAACCACTTTAGCTATGAGGTCAGAGTTAAGCCTTCAGGAATGTGTCTCTCTATAGGCAGAAACCTGATTCCCTCTGAAAAAAACTCTTAGTAGACCTTGGGAAAACTGCAGTTGCTATCACATGTACAGTGGAAGCTTTTGCAGTCATTGGACTTTAAGTGTGCTGTTTGTTGGACTGCCAAAAGGTTACTGCTCCCTGGAGAACTGAGCCAGTTCCTCTAAACCCCTCCCACTGACTCATATGTTTGTCTGGCTGCAGCTGCTAAAAAAGATGGGAATTTAAAAGCTGCTCCACAAGTGCAAAGGCAATAACCAAAACAGTGGCAGTGTCCTCGGGTCTCGAATAGAAAACATCCTTACTGAGGAAGGCAAGGGTGGGGGAGGGGACATCAGAGAAAAAGTCGTGGACAATGAATGGCATGGTTACAGAGGACAAGAAACAGGAAGGAAATCGTGGGTTCTCAGGGCTGGAATCTATTTGCTCTGTGACCTTGTGCAAAAGGCAGCCTCATGGATTTATTTTCTTCCCCTTGTGGTTAAGTTTTCTTTTACTTAGATTTACATGAAAGTTGATGTTGGTAACATGTCCACTATCATACATTGTTATAATGATATCCTTCAGCAATGCTCAGAGAACTTTAAAAGTTGTTTTATTATTATTAATATGATTACTATTTTGGTATGACTTCCATCCTAATATCCCAGTGGGATAGGACAGAAGATATTTCCTACACAAAGTAAAGAATTCTTAACTCTCAAGTCCTTGTATACAAATCCCACATTTCATTCAGCAGAGCCCGGGAAAAAATTAGTAAGCCAGCACCCTCATCTTCCAGACTTGGACCCCATTTCTGCAGCCTCTGTTCTCCCGGCACCTCCCAAGCTCACCCACTAGCATTCTTAAGTTTCCCCATTTCTCTCATCAAACAGGAAAGTGATCTAATTAGCATTGACCTAAGGTGTGAGGGAGAAACAGTGCAATTCTTCCACCTTCAAAAGAGACAAGGGGAAAGGATGATGTTCAACCACACAGGACTTGCTGATAATAAGGCTTTTGATTCATAAGTGTGAGAGTTAATAGGAGATGGGAAGCCTTCCATGAAACCCCTCAAGTCACCCTGTTAAGATATAGTGAAGGTAGAGCTCTCTAAAATTCCAAAACCTTGCTCTGGCTGGTTTTGCTCAGTGGTCAGAGCATCAGCCCAGCAGATCAAATGATCTTGGGTTCAGTTCTCAACGCCACATACCATCCAGTTGGGCAGCGTGCAAGAGGCAACCAATTAGTGTGTCTCTCTCACATTGATGTTTTTCTCTCTGTCTCTCTCCCTCCATCCCACTCTCTGAAAATCAATGGGGAAAAAATATTCTCAGGTGAGGATTAACAATAAATAAATAAATAAATAAATAAATAAATAAAATTTCAAAACCTTTTACACTGATGCCTATTATGTCACGAATCTTGAACAACCCATTTGATTAAAAATAAAACAGCTGTAACACTGAAATAAACCCCAGGCCAATGGATTAGAAATGCCATCTTCAGCATATGTTAGAGAATGAACTACCTTACCAGCATCTGTCTCCTCCACAGCCTTTCTTCACAGGGTGTTCTTTGTGAAGTTGATGCCGCCTAAGAGAGCACTTCAGAATCTCACTCACTAGCTCACTCTCTTGTGCTTGAATCCTGTCACCACCTAACCCACAGTTTTGCATGAATGTCTCTGACAATAGGTACATAATCCATAGACAGCCCTATTTGATTTTGTTTTTAGATCTTGCATAGGTGGGTCTTGTCAAAGCTCCATGGATTCATTTTCTGCCAGTTTCTCAGTATGTTTCCACAAAGATTTGAAACTATTTATAAACTGCTTCACTTCCTGGAAAGTTTTAGCTCCTCCAAAGAAACGTCTAAAGTTTTAGAACATCATTTTGGAACTGGCTGCTTTGGCACTGATCCTGTTTTTTTCATTCTGGCGGAAAATGTTCCAGAAACTCATATTTAAATAATCCTAACCGAATTGCTTATTTTATTTTGTAAAGTCATACAAAACAAGACTGTAAACGCCTACAAAACAAGAAGCTGTAAACTCTTACAGATTACTAGCAAAACTGTAAACTCTTACAAGACAAGAAATATGCTTGTCATTTGTTTGTTTGTTTGTAAGCTAATTATCATCATAATCATTCCTCCCAGTGCCTCGCACAGCTCCCATGCACACAATGGATGCTAAACAGCATCTTGGTAATGAGTGTTGAACTAGATAATTCAATATTTAAGGCTGGTTTCCGGCAGCCAACATTTTTGTCTGTACAGACAAATGAAAATGGAGATGTTAAAATAGCCTGGGCTATGAAATACAAAATGACACTTGTCTCCTAGCTAAGAAATGTATAAATGTAGAGCTGGGGGAGGAATTCTATTATCTGCTGTCTAGAACACAGGCTAATAACACTCTGACTAGTCACTGAACAGTTATACATCTCAAGGAGCTGGGCCCTGGCCCTTTAAATCACCAATGATTGTGCATAACAGACCTCTGTGGTTTCACATCCTTTCTTCAGAGGCATATGGCATCAGACGTCTTTTTCTTTATGTGTACCGTATTTTTACTTTAGGCCATTGCTCCCCACAGTAGTGTTTGTAATAGATGCACACTAGAATAAGTTAAAAGCTGTTACCGCTTCTTGGCCATCACTTTCGGTGTGCATTTCAGACTCTAAATATTTTGACTCTAAATATTTCTTTTTAACTTAAAATTATCCTTGTTACAATAATTAGGCATCAGCATTCAATAAGGTATTGCCTGTACAATTATAGCACTCTTTTTTTGTTGTTGTTGTTGTTAAACTACAAATAAGTAGACTTCATGGATTTTGAAGATGTTAAATCAGTTTTTACTGCATTATAATAGTTATTTTCAACAGTTAAATACAGTTTGTAAGATTCTATGACCTAGGTTAGATCCTAATTTTCAATAGTAACATTTAGGACATGGTTCAGCTCTCTTGGGCAGCACTAATGGGAAATATATACTTATATGTAATATGTACATATTTACATGCATACACACATATATATTTATATTTAAGTTTTTTTGGGGGGTAGGCTCTTGTAAAGAGCACCCTTCTCACTTGTGTCATGATCAGATCCAGTTCCCTTTGATTTAAAAATAACAGAAAGAACGCTTTTTAGGTAAACAAAACAATCATCTATTAAGTACTTACTATATACCAATATACTCTGTAATTCTCCCAATTGCTAGGCAGCTGTTGTAATTTATATTTTATAAGTGAAGAAACTATATCACAGAGGAGTTATTCTCTCCAGCGTTCATGGCTGGTAAACAAGAGAGCAAAAAGTGTCTGATTGCAAAGCCAGTCCTCTTCCGCTGCACCAGACTCCTGGAGGACCCAACTGAGAACCACAGCCAGGGCAGCTGCTCGAGGGAAACTCTCTGACTCTCAAAAAAAGGTGATATTCATTTGTAAGATATTTTCTTGGAAGAATAAAACCCACTTTCCCATAAACACTAATGTGTGTGTTTTTTCAAAAGCTAGTGTACAAAGTCTCTTTTACCTAAAATGTCTTTAAATAACTTACCTTCCAGGATTTTTTAAAGGAAGGAAACAGTAGTATTGTTAATGTACATACAGTATTTCAATCTGTCTTATTGTGTGGTCTATCATAAACGTCACCAAATATTCCTTCTCAATATACAACAACAGAGCACCTCCTTCTCCCCCGTCATTGTCCCTCACCTGTTAAAAAAATACGACAACAGGTCCAAAATGGAGTCACTTAGGCTAAGTCCTACATCACCGAACTGAAACAACTTAATTACAGTTTTGGCTCTCCCCAAAATGAAGTCTTAAACCAGTCCATCAGGAGTCACCTGATCACCACTAGTTAGTTATCTGCCTGATACACACCTGCCATCCCCTAAGAAAAGTGACCTTGCAATAACCAACCCGCTTTTTTGCCAGGTATAACTTCCCTCTCCTGATCCCTTCTGCCTATAAAAGTCTCACATTTTGTACAACTTTTCAGAGCTCCTTTCTATCTGCCAGATTGCATGCTACACAATTCATGAATCATTGAATAAAGTCGATACGATCTTTTAAATTTACTTAGTTATTTAACAAATCATAGAATATGAGAATTAGAAGGAAGCCCATAAATATGCTCACCAAGTCTCTGTTTGCTCTTAGGGGGCCCTTAGGACAAGTGACTTTCAGTTTCAAGTTTGGGAGTAAGGGGATCCTGGGACATGGGACATTCAGTGACATGGGACTTTCAGTGCTAAAACTGTGAAAGTTCCAGCCAAACCCAAACAAGTTGGTCATTCTACACATCTTCCAGTCTAACCTCTTCATTTCACAGATAAGGAAGTGAAGGCTCAGAGAAGAACACATCAGGTCAAGTAGTTAGTGACCATGACATTTGTACTGTTTTCCCCTATGTATACAAATTCATTCAGCCTCCAGATATACCGTAATTTCTCAGGCTCGATCACCAGTTTAATTGTTCATCACCTATGCATTGATTTGTGTATCAGAAACCAAATCTATGCTCCCTTTGTGTTTTCAGCCCTAGTCTGGTTCCTGACTCAATGAATGCTATTTGATGTGTGTTTGTTGAAGCACAAGATTGTGTTACTTGGGGAAATTGAGGTCTTTATTCAAATTGTATTGGACCATTCTATCCTATATTAAAGACAGAGTGCTGGGAGCTGCACAGGCAGCATCTTCACCAATGTTTTTTCTTTATTTTCTATATTTTATATGATAAACACATTACTTTATAATCCTATATAATAGAAGCCTAATATGCAAATTGATGGAGTGGGGGAATGACCAGTGGAACAACTGGTGCCTATCACGCACACTGACCACCAGGGGGCAGACGCTCAATGCAGGAGCTTCCCCCAGCCTGCAGGCCCCAGGCCAGCTAAGGCAGGTGCCAGTGCCCGCCCCACGCCCCCCCCCCCGCCCGCCACACCCATCACCCCAGCGGGAGGCGACCAGCGGCAGTGGCGGGGGGTAGGGCCAGAGGGTGGGTGGTGCCAGGCCAGCCAAGGCAGGTGCCAGCGGGGGTCCCCTGATCACCCTGCCAGTCACCCCACAGATCGGCCTGGATCACTGTCCAGTTCTAGGGACCCTACCCATGCATGAAATTCATGCACCAGGCCTCTAGAGAAAAATAAAAAGCATTTGTTTAAAGAATAATTACCAGGGCTCCCTGTGTCTGTGCTCCCTGATTAACCAGAGGACTGCTGACTCAGGAGGTGAAGATCATGCCTAGGGATAAGTGGCTATCTCAGGTGCCCTGGCTGCCAGGGTTCTTGCCAACCCCCAGCAACAACAGAGCACCTCCTTCTCTCCCGTCATTGTCCCTCACCTGTTGTCCTCACACATTATGTGTGGAGACAAAAAGAGGGCATTGGGTGAACAGATTCCAAATGGTTTTCTTACTGTATCAGTAAACACCCACCAAATCCTGTTCAAATTAAAATCGGAACTGGCAGTGGAACATGCTTAAAAATTGATGGAGCGTTTGCGATATGAGATTTCAAAGGACAGAGTTTTTCTCCAGCTGTGTTGCATCTCCACGTCTGCCAAACTGCTCATGGCTTGACTCTGGGCATTCCGAGTGGCATTCCTCCTCTGACGGAGATGAGAGCCCTGTGCCAGGACGCATTAGGAAATTACCCAGTGAACACTCTGCCCCCAAGTTGCTTTCGGACACCAAATAGCTTTCTTTGATCAGTAGAAATGGTATATTATATTCACTATAAACCTTTCCATGGGAGTCATTGCCAAGCAATTCCAACAGAGATGAAAATACCACAATTTTGAAGTTGACCCACAACTGCTTCTGTATTACACAGTATGCTGTGATTCAGAGAGGTTAATTCATTACTATTTAATTTTGCTGAAGTGTTTCTACACTCACTTGGAAACATCCTCTTTCATGTTTCCCTTCCTTGATACTAACAGAGTAACATTGTCCTATGACTTAAAACTATACCCTGGGATTATTTTATTAAAGTGCAAGAGGAGATTTCCAGGAATCGGTCGGCTGCTGGTTGTTTAATGGTGCACCACATGCCGGTGGTGCTGGGTGTGCAGCTCTCTCACTCCCGCCCGCCGCCCTTCTTGTAGGTTAAAATGAGCAGCGAGTGTCAACTGGAAGAGAAAAAAAGTCCATCACCAAAGGGCAGTCGGCACTGAACATCTGAGAGGGAGCAAGGATAACTCTGCTCTCTTTCTTTAAGAGCTATCAGGGGTTTATGTGTATGTTATTTACATAGACTAGAAATCATGTTTGCATCAGTTTGCAGGATCACTTTCTTCTGTTCTACTGGCTCCTTTCCTTGGAGTTACTGAGCAGAACAAACCCCAAACCATGGTGCTTGTTATGATAGCCCTGATGAGCTCAGTACCAAGTACACCTCTCACAGCAGCATTCAAGCTTTTCGGTAGAAAACACAGAAACAAACTCTAGTACAGTGGTGTCCATATCAGAATCACTTAAAGAGATGGACCAAATTACTGAAGTTCACGCTCACTCCCTGCAGTCTGAAATGCACTCATCTTTACCCACCTGCACCCCATTAAGACCTTTGCTGTCACCCTGGCCAGTGTAGCTCAGTGGTTAGAGTGTTGGACCATGCACTGAAGGGTCATGGATTTGATTCCTGGTCAATGGCATGTACATGGGTTGCAGGTTCAATCCTCAGCCCCAGTTGGGAGTCATGGGGAAAGCAACAAATTGATGTTTCTCTCTCTCTCTCTCTTTCTCTCTCCCCCTCCCTGCCCCTCCTACCCTTCCACTCTCTCCAATGGGGGGGGGAAAAAATATCCTCAAATGAGGATTAACAACAACAATAACAAAAGAAAGACCTTTGCTCTCATAACTGCAGCCTACCACTGACACCGTAATAGGCTGTGGTCAAGATGCCATTAGTTAAACTACCACTTCAAGGAAGAAATACTAGTATTTGAAATGTGCACAGCCTCTGATCCAGCAAGTCCACT
Organism: Cnephaeus nilssonii; assembly: GCF_951640355.1. Classification (NCBI taxonomy): domain Eukaryota; kingdom Metazoa; phylum Chordata; class Mammalia; order Chiroptera; family Vespertilionidae; genus Cnephaeus; species Cnephaeus nilssonii. The sequence continues at coordinate 71,308,998 of NC_137074.1, read as the reverse complement.
TGTAGGAATCTATCCTACTGATACTTACACAAGAAGGCAAAAATATGCAAATGGTCAGGTGAAATTCACCACTGCTTGTAATAAATAAATAAAAAATTTTTAAAAAATGAAGGACTAAGTGGATTAAATAAATTAGGGTATCAAAGCATTAAAATTCTATTCAGCTGTTATAAAGGAATACGAAAATCTTTATCTGCTGATTACAATAGAGAAAAATAACTCATTCCCTCACTGATTTTAACTGTCTATGAACAGGCTTTTAGTTGTCATTATTACAGGAGCAGAGATGAGCAAAAGGTTCTTAGGGCTGGGCCCATATAGTTAAGAACACTTGGAAGGTTTTGTGACCAGTAAAGCTGCAAGATTTGCAGGAGAACGTCCGGCCTGCGTGGCAGAGCACACTGAAATGATGTGCATTGGCTACAGCTGTGCCAAGATACTGTTCCGCTCAAAGTGGCCAGGCAAGGTGCAGAGCTGCCCAGACCTGTTACCACCAGCAGGGAGCCGCTTCTTCTCGTCCCTCAGGAGTGCGGCATAAATATCCGCGGGTCCACCTGTGCACTGGGGAACAGGTACAGGAAGTTGTGAATTTCAGGAAATGCAAATGTCACCTGATACTTGTATCATTGCTTGTCTCAAAGACTGAATTCCAAAGGGAAAAAACACAAAATATTGACGTAACTAGAGCAGCCTGTGCAAAAGAATAAAGATACCTGGGGCTATCTGAACCCTTCCCTCATCTTTTACCTTAAAGTCACTTTGAAATGCTAAGTGAAAGAAACCAGACACAAAAGATCATATAATATATGATTCCATTTCTGTGAAATGTCCAGCAAAGACATATCTTTAGAAACAGAAAGTAGATTAGTGGTTGCCTAGGGCTGGAGGTAGAAATACATTGAGTGCAAATGGTCATCAGGCATCTTTTTGGGATGATGGAAATGTTCTAAAATTGGTCTGTGCTAATGACTTCATGACTCTGTAAACTTACTAAAAATCATTGACTGGTGCACTTAAAATGGATGAATTACCCAATATGTAAATTATATCTTAACATGTCTCTTAAGAAACACTTTAATATTAAATAATTTGCCATTTTAGATATATTACTTGGATATCTAAACAACAGAAGTATGTTATAAAAAGCAAGTTGCATATAATGACATTCTATTTTTTTTAATATTTTTTATTGATTTCAGAGAGGAAGGGAGAGGGAGAGAGAGACAGAAACATCAATGATGAGAAAGAATCACTGATCGGCCTCCTCCTGCACACCCCCCACTGGGGACCAAGCCCGAAACCCAGGCATGTGCCCCTGACCAGAATCGAACCTGTGATGCTTCAGTCTGCAGGCCGACGCTCTATCCACTGAGCCAAACCCGCTAGGGCGACATTCTATATTTTTATTTAAGAAAGCTAAATTACCAAGTTTGTGCCAGGCTTGTGTGGCTCAGTGGTTGAGCGTGGGCCTATGAACAATCCAGTCAGGGCACATGCATGGTTGTGGGCTTGATCCCTAGTGTGGGACATACAGGAGGCAACCAATCAATGATTCTCTTTCATCATTGATGTTTCTATCTCTCTCTTCCTCTCTCCTTTCCTCTATAAAAATCAATAAAAATATTAAAAAATAAATAAAAGATAAAAAGCTATATTCTAAAGAACAAAAAAAGTATTTAATCTCAAATATGCACAGAAATGACTCAAAGGAAATACAAAGAATGTCCTTTTTAGTGGGTGAGGATGGAATTTCCATGCAGTGAAATTTTTACTTCTTACTTTATGCATTTTTCTACTATTAAATATTTTTATGGGCAAATATTTCCTTTATTAAAAAATATACTGGTAAATTATCCTTAAGGTCTATGTTTTTCTATTCATTTCAAATGGGCTTGTCACCAAGGTTCTCAGAACATAAATTACTTATAATTAAATATTTCAATTCCAGAATAAAATATAAAGTATTTGCTGGTTCTGAAAAAAATATGATTAAGGATTTCATGCATCCTGTCTCTTGACAAATGTACTATAGCAATGTTTTACAGAGTGTGCTCTGTGTTCCATTGGTGGTATGGAGGTAATTTTAGGTCAGTGTTGGTGAACTTTTTCATAAAGAGCCAAATAATAAATATACTAGTCTTTGTAGGCCATTCTGTTTGTCTCAACTACTAAACTTTTGGGAGTCAAAAGCAGGCACAAACAATACATAAATGAATGGACTTAACTATTTTTGCTGATCCCTATATTAGATGATAGAATGGATAGATTTTTATTTTAACTTGTCTGAATATGTATTAGAAAAATAGAACTAGTACATAAGTACATAAATTCATAACTACTATTGCTTAGGATGAGGTCAGATTTACTCACATTTTTTAAAGATTGGAGAGTTAAAGAAAAATGTTACATGAATAAGAGAACAGAGGTATCTGCATATAAAAAAAAAAAAAACTATGAAAAATAGTTGCCAATGGCAAACACTTGGGAAAACTGCATTTGAGTATAAATAACAATTTATTAACAAAATAAAAAACAAAAAACAATGGGTTGAAGAAAATCTCTAAGTAACTCCTATCACAAACCAACCCAGTACTTGAGGCAAAGCTCCTTGAAAGAAATATCAAAACGTAGACCAAAAATCCCCCAAATTTACTAGATCATAGACGTCATGGACGGGCTACCTAGAATAAAGTGCATACTTTGACATTGAGCCCCCTGAAGCATAGCCAGATTCAGAGGCCTCAAGGTGGAGCAAGGAAAGAGAATACACAACAGCATCATTCCAAGGTGTTTTCCAGGCACTGCAGTGCACAGGACCTGTGCCCAGCACTGAACTCAGCAAATCAGACAAACCAAGAATTACGTGCGCTTTGGGACCCAGTGTCCTCCTCACATACCAATTATGACAACAAGGGAAACTGCAGTGTCAAAACCTGCCAGCACTGTCCCCACTCATTCAACATGCCACAATCTAGGTCAGAAAAAAACCAGTTTAAAACTTTTGATTCTTCTTCCACTTTCCTGAACACAGCCATAATTTACAACTGAATATTTAATAACCATCAATAAGGTAGATGGTGGGGAGAGAAAGGAGCTAACATTTTTGAGCACCTATGTGCTAGGTACTCTACATATGCTGTTTTGTTGAGTGGTTACACAAATCCATGGTGTAGGCATAATTATCTTCATTTTAGAGAAAAGAAAATGGAAACACTTGTCTAAATGTATCTCCTTCGTCTCCTCGAGATAAAAGTTTCATATCAGGAATCATGAGCAGCAAATATTTATCTGTAAACTTACCTTATTTCTCTTTTAGCTTTATTCAGATTGCTAGAATGTTCTTTCTATATTTATACTCAACTAAATTGTACTTGGCTTTAAGACTCAGCTTAAGCATTGGCTTTCCTTGAGAAGCTGTCCCTAATGCCTTCTCCCATTCCCTGCCTTGGTTCTAGATGCATAGGATATACCGTTTTACATAGGTCCATGGTACACTACTGAAACTGCTGATTTACTTGACAGTCTCTCCCTTTAGACTAAAATCTCTTAAAAATAGAGATAATTTCTATTTGATTTCTCTCCTCAGAGCTTTAATACTATGTCTGACACAAAGTAAGAACTCTGTAATCTGTTGAATAGATGAATGAACTGCCCAATGTCTCACAACATGTAAATTATAGAACTAGGATTCGAACTGAGTGTCTCTTTCCATTATACCAAAAAGAGCACACACAGAAATGAATTAGCTAATTACTACTTTAGCCTTAGGACATTAAACTCAATCCATCAATGGCTCAATTGCTCCATGGGGATCCTTCAGGAAGTACTATGAACTAATTTGTAAAGGACAAAAAATATTTTTAATGTCTCCACTGTTATGAAAATAAAAAATTCTATTATGTAGAAAAAAATGAGGTTTTGTTGTTGTTTTTTCTCAGAATTAAATTCCCAAAGAACTGGAAGTGATAGTGTGGTACTCAAAAATAAAATCATCAAAGTCAAATAAGTTTATACTTGTAGTGTGGTCCCTTTAACCCCATAGCAGGCCGAAGTATTTCTGCCGTTCCATTTTTAACAAACCCTCAGGAAGGTCCCGGGGTGGAAGCTGTCCATATCAAATTGCCTCTTTGAGATTTCCCTAGAGTAGTCCACAATCCCTGAGAGGCCAGGATCTAAATATACCCCCTGTCTGACCAGGAAACAATTAGAGCTCACATTGAATACCAAGTTGTTATTCCTGCTTTCCTTAAGTTCTTTGCAGACAGTTCTGTGGTGTGAGATGTGGTGGGATGTGGGGGCCTTTGCCAGAATAAATTTCCATCCTGCAGGGGCACAAGTACCCAGCTGCTGCTGCTGACGCTACCAGCACGCTGAGCGCGATGGCAAGGTAATTAACAAAATAGTGATCAAATCGATGCTTCCAATGTTCTAGTTGCATCATTATTATTTCACCATCATCATCACTATTTTTGTTATTATTACCTTCACAGTAATGTATTCTCGTGCTCATTTCCATAAGCTCCCAGAATGGGAGAAAGTGCGGCAGCAGCTGGTATACATGAAACAACTTTGTATAGGGATGTAGAAATGTACTGGGAGATTAAAGCAGCATCTATTATGTGTGTCATGAAAGGAAAAGGACTGACAAGTGTTGTTTCAGACGACTGTATTCTGCTGCACTGGCAAAATTAAAAAGTATCTGTTGTGTGTCTCCTGCGCGCAAAGCTCTGTGCCAGGTGCTGCTGTGTTCTTGGCTTCTTAGGCAAGAACTCTGGGGAATTTCTCAGGGACATCATTGTCTAAGTCAGTCCTAAGCTTTTCTGCTTCATTTTTCTAAGACACCGCTAGCTAAAATTCGCAGGCAGCATGAACAAAAAGTTATACAGGGTGAAGCGAGCAGCAATCCGAACAGTCAAAATAATGATGATTTGTCCAGGGGGTAATGAGGAGACCATTCTGACTCGGAGCAGAGTTTGTATAAGGAAGTAAGAGAAGTGGGACCCAAAAGGTAAGCTGGTGACAGATTATGAAAGGTCCTCAATGCCAGCCCAATACGATATTTTGGTTCAGTAAAGGAAAGTGACCAAAGCAGTGTTTTATTTAGAAAAATTGGAAAGGGGGAGAGAAGTTAGACAAACCAGTGAGAATGTGATTGTAACAGTCCTGTAGTGGGGGCATACCATGGAGCAGCTACCGAGAAGAAAGATAGAGACAAGAAGTATTTTGAAGGATAAAAAAAAGACACATTTACTGATCAAGTATTGATCACAGTCCTAATCTAAAACATGTTGTCAAGCCACATTTTCCTGAGTAGGTAAGACTATGAATTCAAGTTATGAAATTCCAGAGACGTGTTGATTCTTCCAGATACTATAATGGTTGAGGAGGGTACTTTGCTCACAGTGAGCAATCAGTGTAGGTGCTCATAAAAATGCAATCTGTATTTGTATACCCATATTCCTAGTAGCATTATTCACACTAGCCAAAAGGTGGAAGCAACCCAAATGCCCACCAGCAAATAAATGGATGTACAAAATGTGATATATACATACAATGGAATATTATGCAGCCTTAAAAAGGAATAAAATTCTGATTCAGGCTACAATATGGATGAATTTTAAAGACATTGTGTTAAATGAAGTAAGCCAGACACAAAAGGACAAATATACTATGATTGCACTTATATGAGGTGTATAGTGTAGTCAAAGTCATAGAGACAGAAAATAGAATGGTAGTTGCCAGGGGCTGGGGAAAGGAAAATGGGAAGTTATTGTTTAATGGGTATAGATTTTCAGTTTGGAATGATAAAAACAGTTCTAGAGATAGATAATGGGGATGTTGTTTGCACAACAATGTAAGCATAGTTAATGCCACTTAACTGTATACTTATTAATGGTTGAAATGGTAAATTTTATGTTATGTATGCTTTACAACAACAACAACAACAACACACACACACACACACACACACACACACACACACAGGCTCTGAGGCCCTGTGAAACTGCATGTTCACTCACAACAAGAGGAAGGTACGGCTTGCCAACCCATTTAGCCGAGCTGCTCAGACAAGAGGGCCCCTCTCCACTAGGCCAGACACCATTAGTTGACTTGTCCAACTGGAAAAATGAAAAGAAAAAAATGCCAGCCATCATCTACATCAAAATGGTAGCACAAGGGTACATGCCTCTCAGATTGTCATCTGCCCAGGTCTGACACTGAAGGAAAAAGAGAGGAAGTCACCTTACTAGTCAAATCAACACCTCATCTTGCTGCTTCCACTTGAAAACAAACTCCTCTCTATGCCTGTACGTCCAGAACCATGACAAATGCTTCATGGACACACTCACTGAGCTTTGAGAAACTAGAGTTCCTTAATATACTTCTATCAATTAAAATTTTCCCAAGTGCATACTGTGTTCAGCACTAAGCCAGATGGAATGCAAATATAGAAAGAGCATAAACCATGGTCCTTGCCTTTTAAGATCATATAATCTACTTGAGGGGACAAAAATCATACAATTATATAATAATGAACATTATGAGACAGGATATAATTAGTTGCTAAATTGTGTAGTACAGATTATAAGTACCCTAGGAGGTCATAAAAATGTCTACTATCCTGTGGAAATGAATTAATGGGTGGGGAAATCTGTACTCACTGCCTGCTTGGAAGAGTGAGCAGAGAAAGCTATAAAATGGAATGAAGGCTTTTAAAAATATCCATTATATTTTAATTTTATGTGTAATACACCTCTTCTACCCAACAGCCCCTTTCTTAACTTTTTTCCAGATTTGCTTTTTTTCTCAGGCTTTTTTTATAATTGGAAAATGCCTCAAAGGAAAATAAATTAACATACCAACAACCATTTGAAAGAATGTGTAAATTACTGTGAAACAGAGATACTCAATGAAAGATTAGTAAATTCAGCCTTCATAAAAATAAACCTTTCATTCAAAGCTTAATTTGTTCACACAAAGCCAAGAAGAAATATCAATATGGACTCCCCGCCTTCCCACATGAGTGCTAATGAGATCCAATGACAATTTTATTCATTTAACATCAGAATTCAGACCATCTGCTTTAAAACAGGAATTTCACATCCCTCTGCATGGCATAGATCAAAACAGACAGAGATTTTTGTTCCTATAAAGACTCAAACTATGAGTGTATATACTTTTTTTGCTCTGGCCAACCTCAAACATTAAAAATTGCGTGGCCATGTAGCTTAAGTAGTGAGCTGAAGAAGCAAGGCATTAAATTCTAGGTTCTAGGCTGCCAGCGATGATCATCTGTCTCCATCATTTTCCTTATTCCTCCTTCGTAAGTAGCAACCAAACATATTACGCTCCATCAGACTTGAGTAAATACAGAGCTACCTGGTATTTCTCAATCAATGATTAGCCCTACATAATACTGAAAAGGCGTGGAGTAATACATGGCTACATAACAAACTACCCCAATAATTGTGACTTAAAACAACCATTTTGTTTCACTCATGATTCTGTGGATCAGGAATTTAGGAGGGCTCAGCTTGGTGCTTCATTGCATCCAACTAGTGCCAGCTGGTAGCTGAGCAGAGTATCAATATTTAAGATGGTTTCCTCACTTAAATGTTTTGCGTCTCTGTGGTTCTTCATGGTGATTCTCTCTCTCTCTCTCTCTCATTCTCTTTCTCATCTGCCAGAAAGGGCGAGGACTAAGGGTAAGGCAAGAAGAGGTGCTTTGGGAGTAAATTTTTAAACTGGCCTCATTCCCAAGTGCTGCCCTTGTACTTGCTCAACCCTGAGATTAAGTGCCTTCTTAAGAGTGAAGCTCCCAAAGTGCAAAATTTAAGGAGGTACTATGTAAAATTTAAGGAGGTACTATGTAAAATTTAAGGAGGTACTATGTAAAATTTAAGGAGGTACTATGTAAAATTTAAGGAGGTACTATGCAAAGGCACCTGAGAATTTTATACCCCAGGCACCTTACTTGCCTCACCCTAGCCCTGGCTCAGAGGTGTTGGGGCTTCACACAGCATGGTGGTCTCAGGAAAGTCATCCTTCCTACATGGATTATCTTCCAAGAGGTAGGGAGGTAAAGCTGCTAGGTCAGGAAAGGTCTATGCATATAACTGGTATGGTGTCACTTGGGCCCTATTCTATTGGTCAAAGTAGTCACTAGCTCTGCCCAGACTCATGAATAGAGAAATAGACATCACCTATTGAGGAGGGTGTAAGATGGTCTCATTGGGTAAAAACAAGTGGTATGAGAGACATTGTTGCAGCCATCTTTGGAAAATACACTCTTCCACATCTTCCTTTATAAACATTCCTTCACATTATTCCTGGGAAACTAATGTCCTCCTAGGATTAGCCTCTAAACTTTATCTTCAGTTCAGTATGATGAAGTATACTGCTTGCCACCAGACCTTCCTGTAGTTTCCAGCGGTCCCCCTGGCTTATAAATAAAACCCATACTCTTCTACCTATCATTAAAGTGCTCCATGATTTGGTGCCCTCACACCTATTACCAGTTGAAGTATGTCCCCAAAAAAGACATATTTAAATCCTAACTGCCCAGTACCTATAAATATAACCCATTTAGCAATAGGTTCTTTATGGATGTAATCAAGTTAAAATAAGGTCATACTGTATTAGGTTGGACCTTAATCCAAAGACCAATGTTTTATAAGAAAAAGGACAGAGAGATCTAGACAAAGAGACAGAGACGAGACACAAGAAAGAAGCCATGTGAAGCAGAGTCAGAGATTAAAGTGATACATCTACAAGCCAAGGAATGCCAATGACTGAAGGAGCGACCAAAGGTTAGAAGAGACAAGGAAGGATTTTTTTCCTGGAGCAGGGCCCTGCCAACACCTTGATTTTGGACTTCTGGCCTCCTGACTATGAGAGAACAAAGTTCTGTTGTTTTAATCCACAAAGTTTGTTGTAATTTGTGATGGCAGTCCTAGGAAACTAACATACCACATATCCAATTCTACCCCCCATTGCTTCCAAACACTCTTCCTTTATGTAGGCAAAGGTCTCTTCCCTGTCCCCATCTTCCAATTAATTACTGCATCTGTCTTTGTCTTTTCCTTCCACTAAAAGGAGCAAAACAAAGCACTATACATACCTACAAATTGTGCTGAGTTACAATTGACATTTCTGGCATTTTGCTAGGCCGAGCTACTTGTCCCAAATGCTGAGTCAGAGTACACCTGGCATAAAGAGAGTTCCACACATTTGTCAACCTGAAAAAAGTGTTGAGAAGATACTAAGTTTTTTTAGTAAGTGCTTCCCCTGTCATATTCTTGTTCATCAAAAAGAAAAGTGTTCAAGTGAAAGGATAAATTATAGAAACAGATTGTGCAAAGCTATAGAAGTCCTTCCTTGGCTGCTCACCTTTTAGCTGTCAGAAAATCTATGAACTGCAGCAGCTTTAATCAACTAGACCAAAAATGATTTCAATAACCTTGAGCTCTAGCAAGGTTGCCCTCATTTTTGTTCCCATGTCCATTGTGGAAACAGTGTATGAAAAGGTCTTGGAGGAATTAGGGAGGTCATTTATCCTTTCCCAAACTACCTTAAATGGTAACATGTGCAAAATAGATACAATTCTTTTTAATAATAGGTGGAATGGGACACCGTATAGTACATATTGATCACTTGGTTATGAATAGAAATCATTCCAGAGTTTTGAGGGGCAATGTCTGGAATGCAGGAAGTGATCAATAATCCTGTTGTATCCTCCTGATCAGTCTATGCCTGGAGCTCTGAATACCCTATGGCAGTGATGGCGAACCTATGACATGCATGTCAGCACTGACACGCTTAGCCATTTCTGATGACACGCGGCCGCTGAGGCGGCCGCATGCCGAGGATGAAACATTTGCTGCTCCTGAGGATGAAACATTTGCGAAATAATGTTTTTTCCTCAAAGTGACACACTACCCGAGTTATGCTCAGTTTTTTGGCCAAGTTTGACACACCAAGCTCAAAAGGTTGCCCATCACTGCCCTATGGGCACCACACCTGTACAGAGAAGGAGTCAACCTGGAAGGCCTTTAGGGGAGTGAGCTGGGTGGAGAAGAGGCTTGAGGAGTAGCAGAATTACACAGTGGTGTCTTTAATTTGAAGAGTAGACATTTCCGAAAATAATTCAATTACCTAATTATATAAGAAAGACTTTTCCAGTAAACAATAAGACTGATTTTTTATGCCCCAACGAGTAAAGCTGCCATCAATAGATGGAAGTTACAGGAAGACAACTTCTGAATTGTCATAAGAGAGATTCTTAAAAATCAAGTTAGTCATTGTGAACTGTCCCTGCAAATGTTCATGCAAAGACTTGTAACTTCTCAACAATATCTTATTTATCTTTATAACCCTATTGCATAGCACAGTTACTCCCATATAATAACTGATTAATATGTATTTGATAAATAAAACGAAATTCAAATTGTCCCTTCTAAACCTAGAATTCCAGTACCTTAGGATTCCACAAGAAACTCAACTATTAGTCACTAATTTTTCCTTTTAATGTGTCACATAGTCATAATTTTCTTTCAGCTGAAGATATACCCATCAGGAAAATAAAGAAAGATTCCAAACATATCAGTAGGGACATTTTAGTTAGTGCTATACAGTAATTAAGTGTAAAACATGAAACACTTAACAAGTTCAAGATTCTAATACACATATTTAACATATACTTAATCCCTTTAAAATTTCCCTTATTCAAGGCAAAACTGTGCTGCAATTTATCAAACCTTTAGCACAGACATTAAGCTTAGTACTTTCACAATCATTCAAAAGCATTTACTGAATGCTGACAATGTGCCAGGCCTGCCTACTGTTTTCAACCAATTTAGTGAGGTAGGTATTAATATTTCCGCTTCAAAGCCAAAGGAGCTACGTAACTTGTCCAAGTTCAGGCTGCCAATAGCCCATACAGAGCATTTGTACAAAGCAAATGAAAAGAAAAAAGGTACCTCTTCTTCAAGATATTTTAATTCCATTTGTCAGGAAATGGGTCATAATATACTAATTAGAACAAAAAACTGTACTGTCTTCTGCCATAAAATTCTCTCAATAAATATTCAAATTGATGTCTATGACACAAATGGTGTGCACTTTAGAGGATCATTTTTGTGTAGTGCACAATATACTCAATGGTAAATGACAATCCTGTATGAGATCTAATAAATGCAGCGCCAGGGATTTCACTCCACAGTACTACCATTGACTCCCACCCTAAATGAGAATGATCAAGAATTTCACATGAATCACATAACCCTCTGGTTGCATATTACTGCTGTCTCCTTTCATACTCAAAGAACTCATTATATGTATTTATGTTGGTATAAGCCCACCAAACACACAGGAAGCAAATAACAATAGATGAATGAGAAGGATTTATCAGAAAGCCCATCATCAGCATCTCCCAGACAAAAAGGGCTTATCCTAACCCTGATTTACCTACCAGGTAGAGTGAAAAATATTCTTAAGATTAGTATAAAACTGTTGTTCTCATAAATGTCATCTAAATAATCAGAACCTAAAGGTCTTAATCATTATAAAAATGACTAATCAGATTCCATTAAATCGAAATCTCAGTGCTTCAGATCAAAGTCAAGTCAAAGTGCTTCAGATCAATATTCAGTCAAACTCTGAAAGTTATTTAGAATGTTTAAAAAAAACATTTTAAATAAAGATCACATTTTTAGGGGGGGAAAGTTATTTAGATAACAGGGGTCTTCATGAAAATATTTTTACTTTTCCTAAATGGCCTAAATACCTAATGGAAATTAAACTATCCTTAGAAAGAGCAATCTATGTTTATGTGGTGCTTTAGCCATCCAAACCACACTTTTGGGGTCTCCATTATGTTGCAGGTTTTATTAGATGCTGAAAACACAGTGGTGATCAAATATAGACCATGTTCTGCTCTTACTCCAGGAGGCAAAATTAATGTACAAAGGGAAAGTGTGATAAGTGTTACTGAAAGTGTTTAGGGATAGGGAAGCAGTTATGGAGGGGTCCATGGGAAAGGAATGCATACGTGACAGACAGAGACAGCTCCAAACTGCTAGAATGTTTATCTTATAAGGGGGGCGGGGGAGGCCATGGGGTGAGCTTTGAAACTGATACCAGCCAGGGAAGGGTACAATTAGAAAATAGCATAAACAGGCAAAGAAGCTGCCAACATTTATAAACCCGTAGACAAAGTCTCATTGGACTAGGTTTTTCCCATTTTGGGGACTCCTCACCAAGGGGGAGTTTGTATACACTTGCAATAAACTTCCACTCTTTTGCTTAAAACCTTTTTGTTGGCAAATTTTTAAAAAAATACATATGTTTTTATTGATTTCAGAAAGGAAGGGAGAGGGAAAGAGAGAGAAACATCAATGATGAGAGAGAATCATTGATTGGCTGCCTCCTGCTCATTGAGCCTGCAACCCGGGCAGGTGCCCTGACCTGGAATCGAACCATGACCTCCTGGTTCAACCACTGAGCCACGCCAGCCAGGCTTGTCGGAAAATTTTTATTCTTCAAATTTCATAGGACAAGAACCCAGGATAGAGTTCCAGCTTGCCATTTGGGGTATCACTATGATAGAGATCTAGACTAACTGTGATTGGCACATTTAATGGTGCCTTGATCTGTTCTCCATACATGATTTCATGCAATTTAGGAAAATAGAGCTCACAAAAATTTAATTAACCTTTAAAATTAAGTTACAAATAATCACTATCATCATACTAGCACATAGTAAATTCATAATAGATATGAGGTGAATGACTAAAAGAGTATTCCGCTTATAAATTAGAGTTTGGCTGATAACAAATATCCACGTCATTTATAAAAGATGTATTCATGAGCACAAAAAATTCTGAATAGCCAAATGCTTAAGGCAGTGGTTGGCAAACTGCGGCTCTCGAGCCGCGGTTTGCCGCTCTGTTGACTAATGAGTTTGCCGACCACTGGCATAGGGGCTTCATCACAAGGAACAACAACAGCCTGTAATTATTGGAATCAAGAGTCTAGGTCAGTGGTTGGACCACTGGCCTAAGGTGATTTGAATTGAGGGGAGTCATTTAAATACAAACCTCATACTGACCAACTTAAAACATACATAAATTTATTTGTATTAGGGCAATTTAATGATATATTTTCAGCATCTCAGTAGCACACTTATTTTTACTTTCAAAGTTATATGGACAATTTTCTCCCTAATCCCAGCCTTAACTATCAATCTGGCTTTGACAAAAGTTATTAATTATGAGAAACTCTAATAATTTCCATTGCTTTCAGCCATCCAGAGGAAGTCTGGGTTTAAATGCAAAAGAGAGAGAAAGATAAACAGAGACAGAGATTCCTTGCTGCAATTTCTAGAGAGGATCTACATGCATGAATTCCAATTTTGGGGGTGGATAATTGAGATGAAGGCTTGTATCCTCAACAGTTTTAACCACTCTACCCTGTACTAACCAAGCTGCCCAAAGGACATTTTACTGAAATATAAGTTAAATGCTACATACCCTACTCACTTTTTCACCTAATTCTGTGTTTTAGACTTTTTATTGAATTTATTGGGGTGGCATTGGTTGATAAAATTATATAGGTTTCAGGTGTACAATTCTATAATACATCATCTGCATATTGTATTTTGTGTTCTCCATCCCAAGTCAAAACTCTTTCTATCACCATTTATCTCCTCCCCCACTTTACTCTTTTCTACTCCTCCCCACCCCCTCTTCCTCTGGACAATCACCATATTGTTGTCTGTCTATGACTTTTTTTTTTGCTTAATAAAACTTATTTTTGTTCCTCATGCATTCCATTATAAATAATTTGAGGGTGGGAACTGGTTTGTGAAATTCTCTCATTAGCACCTAGCCCAGCACCATATGCAATGAAGCACTTACAAAATGCTTTGTGAGCCTCCTCACATAAGAAGTTGACACTTTTTAAAAAACATACTTTTAAGTAATGTCTGATGTGAAGGAGAATACTAGAATTAAAAGAGACCTGCCCACTATTCAGAATATTATTGTCAGCAATTTGTTTAACCTTGCAAACTTCTTCCATCACCACCGCCAACTCAACAGAACATAGTTCTGAACTTTCCATGTGGGAGTCTACAGAACTTCAGATGGGAAAGAAAGAAAAATATAAATACAACTCTTTAGCTGGAGAGCTCCAGCCCGGTGAGGGTCTCCAGGCACCTGCGGCAGGGTGGGGCCCTCCGTGGCCTCTTGGCCTTGCCCGAATTGTTCCTCTCTTGCCACCGCCACACCTTTTCCTGCTCAGCACTTGTGCGGGGACTCAGTGCGGTGGGGGTGCTTCAAAGACCCAAGGTTGTCTAAAACAATGGGAAAATGGTGGAAAGCTTGCCATCACTGGCAGAAGGCACGATTGATGGTTTTGTTCTTTTCTTAATCAACCCAATTGGCTTTATACTCTTGCTTGTGGACGTTTATTCCTAAATCTTGGCTGAATTCCTTAGGCTTAAGTTATCAGCTTCGAAACTGTTGGGCAGTTGCATTGCCTATCCACCTCCTTATTACTATAGTAATTGGTTTTGGACTCTTATTTGGAAATAGAGGCCCAATGCATAAAATTTGTGCACCAAACTGGGACATCCCTCTCCAAATCTGGGACTGCTGGCTCCTAACCGTTCACCTGCCTGTCTGCCTGATCACCCCTAACCACCTCTGCCTGCCTGCCTGATCACCCCCTAACCACTCCCCTGCTGACCTGAATGCCCCCAACTACCCTTCCCTGCAGGCCATCTTGTGGCAGCCATCTTGTGTCCACATGGGGGCGGCCATTCTGTGTGTTGGAGTGATGGTCAATTTGCATATTACTCTTTTATTAGATAGGATAAAAGTTTGAATACAAATAATCCTAATACTTCCTCCCAGGCCTATATAAATTCCCTCCAACTTCACTCTTCTCCTCCATTGAAATAAAATATACATCTGTTTGACATAGACTCTAGTTTTAGGCAATTAGTAAGTGATCATAGTCATTCAACAGAAATGTATTACAAATATATGCAAAATTTGTACCAAGTGCTAAAGTACTAGGGATTATGCAAAAATATATAAAAAGGGCTAGTCAACATTCCTGATTTGTAATTTAAACAAATAAAATGATTATAAGTACTAGTATATATAAAATGAAACAGTAAAAAGGAGAATAAATGGAATGGGATGGGATGAAATGGAATAAAAGGGTGAAATGAACAGAAATGGGAAAATTAATTTTCTGTTCTTGGCTCCTGGCATGATTATCATATTGCTGTACTATACTTCTCTAAAGTATTATAAAAAGGTCAAGGGCATAGTCTATCCTATTTTTTACCATATCTTTAACACCTGCCATAGTAGAAAACATAAATGTGAGTAAATAAATAAATAGTAAGTGGTTACACAAGAGAAAGAGAAAATGCTATAAGCACTGAAACTAATGCTGTGAATAGAACTACCTTGAGCATTAAGGAATCAGCTTGTTAATTGTTACCTGAAATAAACCATGTAAATATTTTCTCAATTTTTTATTTATTAAAATCCAGCATTTGTACCTTTGAAGTAGAGACTTCAGAAGTTTTAGAAGTGATACTCAGTATCAAAAACTTAATCTTTCAAGAAGATTTGAAAATAAAATAAAAATCTAAGTCTTTCAAGAATAGTTCAGGCTACATTTCTAGGTTTATCCTAACAGGGTGTAATTTTGTAAGTTTTGTACATAAATATTGCATGTAATTTTCTAAATATTAAAAGGTTCTTCTCTAATCCTGTTCCTCATGGACAAAGAGTCTGACCAAAAAACAAGTGCTGAAGCAAGGCCCCAAGCTTCTAAATTGCTTTTACTGAGTGAGAGGGGATCTAGGGACCTTTATTACCTAATCCCGCTGGAAGCTCTGGCATGCAGGAACTAGCAGCCCCAGGCCCGGGGCGATAGAGAGCTGAAACCTGGAGCAATTAACATGGAACTCCCATGCTCAAACACACACATTTGCACATGGCTGACTTCCATCCAGGAGAGAGCCCTGACCTCTAACCGCTGAGTAAACCAGGAAATCATCTCCATGCATTATGTTCCTCTGCTCTGCCTCGATGGCTCCAACCCACATCCCAAAGCTTCTGAGAAATTTCCATGACCAGCCCAAGAGGCTGAGACCTGAAGGCTCACAGATGACCCATCCAGGCTCTTCCACAGAGACAAGTCCGTTTTCTAAGCAACACCCTCTGAAAGGAATGCAAAGATCTTGTTCAGGATTGAACTGCTTTACACTTGTATGTAAATTATCCATTACCCCCTCCTTTTGCCACATTTTGCTGGTGTTCTCTGTTTACTTCCTGCTCTCACTTGACCATTTTTTCTCTAAGGAGTTACTTCAGTTGCCTTGTACTCTTGCTGTCCTTAGAAACTAAAAAAGGCAACCGTATTCCTTAGCCTAACAACTGAATCATAGACTTCTCAACATTTCAGGGAAACTCCAGCTGCTTTGTGATTTCTTTGATATTCAGCTTTCAGAAATTCTTGAAATTACTGTTTTATTATTTTATTGAATTTATTGGAGTTACATTGATCAATAAAATTATATAGGTTTCAAGTGTACAATTCTACAATATATCATCTACACATTGCATTGTGCACTCACCATCCAAAGTCTAGTAGTCTCCTTCCGTACCCATTTATTATCCCCATTTTACCCTCTTCCACCTGCTTCGCCCCTCCCCTTTGGTAATCATCATACTATTGTCTGTGTCCATGAGTTGGTTTGGTTTTTGCTTAATCCTTTTACTCTGTTTTAAATCTTAGAACTACTTCCTCTAACTTCTCTGGTAGCAGGCTAACATTGCACTAAAGTGGAATGTTATGAAAATCCATTTCTATAGAGCAGTGCTTCCATATGGCCAGCAGGGGGCAATAACGCACCAAGAATCGTGGATACTGTCCCAGGCCTTGAGAAACACTGTTGAATTGCTAAGCTGGGTCTGCATGCGCCGCCAGGATGATCTCAGCTCTCAGATGAAGTCTTTTGTTTTGTGTCCTTTTTGACAATGCACTGTTCAGTTTTCTATATGAGTTGTGACTTAGACAGCATTTCACTGTGCCAGTTGAGGTTAAGAAAAAAAGTTGAAGCGAAAATTAAAATGCTGCCAAATGAAACACATAAAATCAAGGAAGAAGTAATGGTGCATATATTTAGTTTGTCCCTTCTCTGTTCCCATCCACCAGTTTTTATGCATTAACGACTTAATTCACCCCCATGACTCCTCTCATACGGACTCCCATTTCATTCCACCCTCTATGCCATACAGTTTTCTGCTAAAACAACAGATTTCTTTATTTAAAAAAAAAAGGGGGGGGGGAGTACTTTTTAAGCTGAACACTTGACTTTTTTTAAAAGAATTAAAAAATAACTTGTATGTTGTGTTTTGGCCTTTGGTCAAGCTTCCCAGTATATAATTTTAATGTTTTATGTTTTTTGAACATTTTATTTCAATTATATGTGTGGTTTTTTTAAATCTTCCCCTGTAAATGCACACCTTCATATAAATAGTGAATAGCTGTGAATCTAAATCAGATGTGTTTGGGGTAGAACATAAAGGAGACACTAAAACATCAGATTTGAAGAATATATCGAAGGGTCATTTACATTGCATTGGGAAAGTCTTTAGTAATCCAACCCTCAAAATCAGCTGAGATTAAATGCTTTCATGCATAATTTGAATTGCATCCCAAAATAATACACCCATAAACCTGGCTTCCTTTCCTTCCTAGGCTGGAATTCCCAGAGTTATTAATGTATTCCCTTAGAGTTAATTTATGACTGCAAGATGGTGGAAGTAATGTTATTTCAACACCTGACACAAAACTCCTCTTGAAGGGGTTGTCTTGTGCTCTTCCTAAGACTGACGGCTCAGGCTGATTCTCTAGATTCCTCCCCTCTGGCTAAGTTCCTACTGTTCTCCTGTACACTCCACTCTAGTCACACCAGCCTCCTTGCTGTTCTTTGAAAACAGGGTCTTTGCTTCAGCTGTTCTCTCCCTCAGGATAAATCTTACCTCACTTATCCAAATAGCTTATTCATGCATATACTTCATCAGTTTGTGCAAAAGTCACCTTTTCAGTGAGGCCTTCCCTGACTACCTACTTAAATGGAATATTCCATCCCAAATTTCCTATTCCCTCTTCCTCTTTAATCTCTTCACTAGCACTTGCCATCATTAGAGATGCTAGATATTACATACATAAATATAATATCAGGTGAGATGTGTGAAACAAAACATATCAACAATAGAGTGTTTATCTTTGCTATTAAAAGAACAAAGCAAAACCCAACTCTATGTTGCATAGAAAGACAAGGACACACCTAAAACAAAATAATTCAGAAAAGCTAACAGTGAAAAAAAATGGAAAGGGTATACCCACAACATGCAAATAAAAATAATGAACTGAGATTTTGAAATCCAATTAAGTTGAATTCAGACCAAAACCATTACCAAGACAAAGGATACATTATAATGCTCACGGCTATAATTCACAGTGAAAATAAAATATTTATGAAAGATTTACAGCAAATAATGCATTACCTTCTTTCATGTAACAGAAACTACAAGAAAAGATTCCGAGAAAACAGAAATACATACAGAAGAGTAGACATTAGTGCACTTCTCTTAGCCCAAGACAAAAATAAATTATTGTACAAAAAGCATTTATGATAATTGACTCTATAACTTACATATAGAAAAAAGTATACCTCAATAAATTGCATAAAGAAAAATACAAGTCATATTCTCCATCAATTATATAATAAAGGTAGGAATCCATAACAATCAAAACATAAGAAAGCCTTACCACCTTGAAATGTTTAACTTTTCTATTAAACATAACTTGACTCAAGAGGAAATACCAACTGATATTGAGAATTTCTAGAAAAAAAAAACATAATGAAACAACATCAGAGACTATGATGTACTGCTAAAGAATATTCAGAGTAAAATTCATAGATTTAAATATTTACATCAATAAAAGTGAGAAAAATAAAAGTAAGTTAGACATGGCACTCAAAAAGTTAGAAATATTTAAGGTTTGCTTTATTTTTCCACTTTGGATTTAATTATTTGTAAATTAAGCAATCTAGGTGTGAACACAACCTGAAACAAACCTAGCTCTATGAAACTGCAATTAGCTATTTTACAATTAGGTATAATTTTGGTACTGTTATTTTGAAACTATTATATAGTAGGGGGAAATAAATAAGCAATTATATTATTATTATTAGGAACCATGCTTTTCACCAAAGAGAAAACAATCATTTGTGGTAGCAATATCTTTACTGATACAGCTCCTAGGCCAATGGAAACTAAGGAGGAAATAAACAAATGGGACTACATCAAAATAAAAAGCTTCTGCACAGCGAAAGAAATCATCAACAAAACAACAAGAAAGCCCACTGCATGGGAGAACATATTTGCCTATGTTATCTCTATAAGGGTTTAATCTCCAACATTTACAGGGAATTCATATAACTTAACAAAAAGAAGATAAACAATCCAATAAAAAAATGAGCAACGGACCTAAGTAGACACTTTTCAAAAGAAGACATACAGAAGGCCGAGAGACATGAAAACATACTTAAGTCACTAATCATCTGAGAGATGCAAATAAAAACAACAATGAGGTACCATCTCTCACCTGTCAGAATGGCTATCATCAACAAATCAACAAATGACAAGTGCTGGCGAGGATGCGGAGAAAAAGGAACCCTCTTGCACTGCTGGTGGGAATGCAGACTGGTGCAGCCACTGTGGAGAACAGTATGGAGTTTCCTCAAAAAACTAAAAATGGAACTCCCATTTGACCCAGTAATCCCACTTCTAGAAATATATCCCAAGAAAACAGAAGCACCAATCAGAAAGGACATATGCACCCCTATGTTCATAGCAGCACAATTTACAATAGCTAAGATTTGGAAACAGCCTAAGTGCCCATCAGTAGATGACTGGATTAGAAAACTGGTACATCTACACAATGGAATACTATGTTGCGGTAAAAAAAGAAGAAATTCTTACCATTTGCAACAGCATGGATGAAACTGGAGAGCATTATGCTAAGTGAAATAAGCCAGTCAGAGAAAGATAAATATCACATGATCTTACTCCTTTGTGGAATATAATGAACAACATAAACTGATGAACAAAAGTAGAACCAGAATCATAGAAGCATCGAACAGACTTTCCAACCTATGAGGGAAGGCAGGGGGTGAGGGGGTAAGAGATCAACCAAAAGACTTGTATGCATGCATATCAGCATAACCAATGCACACAGACAAAGAGGTGGTGGTAAAGGGGAGTGAGGGTATGTGCTGGGGGGTTGGGAGGCCGGGGAGAGGTCAATTGGGGGTAAAGGAGACTTATGTAAGACTTTAAACAATAAAGAATTTAAATTAAAATATACGTATATATAAAATCAAATAAGTAAAGAATTACATAATCTTTCATTAGAATTGCAAAATAATCAAACATTTATGATTTATTTTTATATTTCTTTGAAAAACTACATACTTCCTAGACCTTATATTAAAAAGTCTGAGAAGTAACAACAACCCATTTAGCCATGAACATCTTAAAGTGCACAGATGTGATCAAAATGCCATTTCGCTGAAAGCAATGAAGACTCCTTTGAGAAATAGTTGCTTTTATATCTGGGGCAGTAAATGAGACTGTTCCAATATAACACTGGAACACTTTTTTTTTTTATAATATATTTTATTGATTTTTTACAGAGAGGAAGGGAGAGGGATAGAGAGTTAGAAACATCGATGAGAGAGAAACATCGATCAGCTGCCTCCTGCACACCCCCCACTGGGGACGTGCCCGCAACCAAGGTACATGCCCTTGACCGGAATCGAACCCGGGACCCTTGAGTCCACAGGCCGATGCTCTATCCACTGAGCCAAACCGGTCTCAGCAACACTGGAACTCTTATATTGTCCAAAAGCAAGGAAGCCGTTAAGCCATTTGTGGTTGTCAAATGAACATAGAAGCCAAAGATACACAATTTGAGCTTTAAAATGAATCGTTACTGTAATTATATACAAGTGTAACTAGAGATGCCAATAGAATTAATGGATAACTAGAAGCAATAAGAGATTCATTATAGTAACAAGATATAAAGTTACATAAAGAAATCAATACCTTCATATATTTAAGCAATAGCAATTAAAGGGAAAAGTAGAAGAGATGGCCCCATTTACATTGCCAACAAAAATGAAATATAGTCTAGTAATACATTTAACAAGAAATGTGCAAAACTTATATGAAAAAAAACTTCAATGCTTTCCTAAAAGACATAAAACTGAAACTTGAATAAAAGAAAAAATAGCATTGTTCTTCAGTAGAATAATACAAAATCATAAATTGATGGCAATATTTTAAAGTATTTTTATGGATCTAGATTCTATAGTTTATACAACTAAATGAATAAGCAAGACTATCCAAGAAACAGGGAAAACTAAATAAACAAACCAAAAAAACACAGCAATGAAACAGGTTTATCCATAACAGATATTGGAATATATTATACAATTTCTGTAATTAAAGCAGTCTAATATTAGCACATGAGTAGACAATCAGATCAATGGGGGGGGGGGTGGAATACAAATATAACCCAAGTACAATGTGGAAATTTATGTATGGGATAAAAGTGGTATCTCAAGACACTGGAAGAAAATTTGACTTTTTAAAAATTAAACGTTAAAGCAGCTAAATAGTCCTTTGAAAACAGATAAAATTGAATGTAACATCACCTAGATAAGATTCCAGCTCAAAAAAACCCCAAAATGTTCAACATTAATCTTATGTTGAGAACCAATCTGAGTATCCAAATTGAAGTATATTCTGGAAAAACCACGGGACTGAACTAAAAAATGCCAGTACCAGAAACACACACACACACACACACACACACACACACACACACACGGTTAGGAAAGTATTCTAAATTGAAGGAAATCTTAAAGAGACTTGAAAACTAGTAAATGCAGTATGTGATCCTTGCTAAAGCCCAGATTTACGGTCCTAACCCAGAGGGTGAGCGAGGATTTGGGAGGAGGCGGGCAGCGGCGGGGCGGTCAGTGAGGAACCTGGAATACAGACGGCGGCATACACTAACTTAACAGGGTTTGGTGGACTCCGGCTTCCTGCGTCTGGAGAGCCTAAGGGTGCATTGACGTCCTAAGGACACTGTATTGTGAGCCCACAGGACCGAGGTCCTCAAAAGGGGCCGTTTTGCCCCAGCCTCCCACACAAACAAACTTTGGCAGCGATTGGGAACGCTTTTGGTTGTCACAGCGACGGAGGGAGGGTCGCTGCTGGCAGGGCACAGTGCCCACGACAGTCCCCCACCCCCTTTCACCCCCCCCCCCCCCCCCTTCCCCAGCAAAGGCTCTTCCGGCCCAGAACGCTCGTAGCTCCCGAAGGAGAAACCCTGACTCCGGAGAATCCCTCCGCTCGGGGGGCGGGTACCGGGGTATCAGGCTGAATGAAAGGAGGTTGTCTTTTGCGCATGTCACACGCTAGTAACGGTTAAAGGTGAAGGGTTACGAAGTTCACAACACCACCAACTCTCCGTGGGTTCAGCAGAGACACGGTCCAGGTCCTTCCGCCCGGGCTGCCTCCAGCCCGGACAGCGGGAGGCGGGTGGCGGGGACCACGCCTCCCCCGCGGGTCGGACCGCGGAGCCTGCGCGGTGAGAGCGCGCTGCGGGGGAGGCCACTGCGCACGCGCCCGGCGGCCGCGCCCACGCGGCGCCCCTTCAAAAGTTACCCACGCGCCGGACGGCGGCGCAGAGCAGCGCGGCGGCCACCACAGGGAAGAGGAAAACGGGACTCCCGGGCCGGCGGGTGGGGGCCTCTCCGGAGTGACAGCCACGCTTTCCCAAGGGAAGCCCGGAAACCTTCTCTGCGATCCGCCGGCGGCTGCAGGGAGCGTCGCCCATCCTTTCGGGACCCCCGGGCAGAGGAGCCAGTCGCGTGTGGGCCCGCCATGCCCCCACCCCCCCTGCCGGGCTGGACCCCGCAGAGGCGCGTTTCCACGCCCGATGCCGACTCCCTGCGTGCGAGGGGCCCGGGCGGCACTGCACCCCGTGCTGCCGCCGGGGGTCGTGCCCCTGGCACTCACCCCGCCCCAGGCTTCCCGCCCGCGAGAGCTGACAGGTAACGTCCTAAAACGCCGTGAAATTCCTCAGCCTGCGTCTCTCGGTCAAAGAGTTGGCTAACTTTTTGTATAACGGGCCAGATGACAAACGTTTTAGGATTTGCAGGCCAGGATCTGTTCCCGTCGCGTATGTTGCCTTTTTTCTTTTCTTTTCTTTTCTAACAACCTCATAAAATGTAAAAGCAACTCGTAGCCCGATTAGCTCCTCGGGCCTTTCAAAAACCCTGAGGATGACAGTGATGAGACTCTGATCGTTCACTTCGCCCAGCTCGGAGCTTGGAGCTTGGATCTCAACCACGGTGTGCTGCAGGGACTCAGGTTCCATGAGGACGGCGACCCACCTGCCCAGGTGTGGTTCGCAGTCTTTTGGTCCGTGCACCTGCCCCTCTGCTCCTCCCTCCTGCGGGGTGCCGCGGGTGAGTCCCTGGCCGTCCGCCCGGCCACCCGGAAACCCCAGACCAGCAGCCACACCCGCCTTTACTGTAAAATGACAATCTCTTCCTTCCTGGGAGCAAAAGCCGAAGTCCTTACATTGTGGTTAAATTAGTATAAGTAAGAGAGGGGTATTGCAAACAAATGTATTTTAAAACATTTTTTCTAGTGATAAATATAGTATATGTCTACTATGGTAATTTGGAAAACACTGAAAATTATATAAAAGTATATAAAAATTCTCTCTAAAACTAACCCTCCACCACATATACACACAAAAAAAACCCTATTTAAATGTTTATATATTCTTTTAGTCCATTTTTATCAATGCCTATTAATAGGACAACTTATTGAATAACTGGATTTTTACAAATATTTCTTAATAAACTTTTATTGAAGTTTATTGCCACAGTCAATTTTAGGACAAAATACAGAAAACTGAGCGAACTATAAATATACACTTCAATAAACTTTCAAAGACTATCACAAATATATCCTTGCAACCACCCGTGGAGATAAAAAAGACCATTCCCAGCTCCCTTTATCCCCTTACCCAGTCAGGGACAAATACAACCATTGTCTTATGCGTAAATGCTTAGATTAGTGTTGTCTGTTCTTGAATTTCACATTAAATGAATTACTCAATAAATATGATATAGTATTTGGTTTCTTTCATTTCATATTACATTTGAGATTCTTCCACTCTGGTTCCTGTAACAGATCCTTTTTAAATTTTTACTTTATTTTATGTTGTATGACATCCAATTATATGAATATGCCACAACTTATTTTTCTTTTACACTGTTTTTTATTAATTTCGACCTAATTGATATATAATTCACATACCATACAATTCATTTATTTAAATTGTACAATTCGTTGGTGTTTTTAGTATAGTCACAGACAGGTGCAACCATTGCCACAGTCAATTTTAGAACATTTTCTAATCTCAGAACAACTCCATCTCACAACAACTCCATACTTCTTTAGTTATCACACCCACACTCCCCATCCTCTCTGGCCCTAAGCAACTACTAATCTACTTTCTGTTTCTATATATTTGCCTATTCTTGACACTTCATAAAATGGAATCATATAATATGGGGTCTCTTGTGACTGGTCCCTTACACTGATATGGAGTGTTCAATTCATTTGATTTCCAGGTGTGAGATAATTATTGATAATACTACTCTGTATTATCTGTATGCTATGTATCAATGGAAACAAATGTCCCACATAAAGATACATATTTCTATTGGGATATATATCTTAAAAGTGGAATAGCTGGGACATAGGTTATACTTATCGTTAGCTGTAGCTGATAATGCCAAACAGTTTTTCAAATTTATACAACCATCAGCAATGTATAATGGTTCTCATTGCTCCATACCCTCCCCAACATTTGGTGATTGTGTGTTTTCAATTTACATTTCTTTGACAAAAGAAAAAGAGCAGCATCTTTTCATGTGATCATTAGTCTTTTAGAAATCCTCTTTAGTAAAGTGTCTGTTGGGTCTTTACCCCATTTTTCTATTGGGTTGTTTATCTTTTTTACCTCATTTATGTATTCTACATGTGAGTCCATTTTCATTTATGAGAGATGCAAAAAAAAAAAATCACCTTTCCCTAATCTGTGGCTGGTATTTTAACTATTTCATTGTCAAATTTTAATGAATGTAAATTTTCAGTGTTTAAAGACATACTGTTTTCTTTGAACATTTAGACCTGCTAACCATATGAATTGACTTTGGAGTATAATATCAAATAAGGGTTAAATTTTTTTTTCATATAGCTATCCAATTGACCCAAGTCCTTTCCTTGAAAAGATCGTCCTTTCCCCACTGCTCTGCAATGTCACCTTTGTCATAAATCAATAGAAACAATAGATCAGTACAGATGTTAGAGTTAGTAAACAAGGACTTTAAACTATAAACATGACAGGTATATTTAAAAATCTTGCTAAAGAGGATATAAAAGATGAATAGAGAATTTCAAGAGAAATACAGATATTATTTTTTAAAATATGTTTTTATTGATTTTACAGAGAGGGGTGGGGGAGGGAGAGATAGAAACCTATGAGAGAGAAACATTGATCAGCTGCCTGCCATACATCCCCCAGTGGGGATTGAGCCTGCAACCCAGGCATGTGCCCTGCCCAGGAATCTAGCTGATAACCTCCTGTTGCATGGATGGACACTCAACCACTGAGCCACACGGGGCAGGCAGATAATATATATATATATTAAAGAACAAAATGGAAGTCCTAGAACTGGATAATACAATATCTGAACATATTTGATGGGATTATCAGTAAGTTGGACACAAAAGTAGAAAGGATCATCAACTTCAAGACAGGTCACTAGAAATTATTCAAACATAAATACACAGAGAAAAAATATTTTTTTAATAAAACATCCATGACTCATAGAATAGTATCAAGTGATCTAACAGACATGAAATTGGATTCCCAGAAGGCAAAAAGACTGAGTATGGGGCAGAAAATTATTTGAAAAAAATATTCACAAAAGCTTTCCAAATTTAATCAAACATATTTTATCCAAGATGTCTGCTTATTTTCAATGGAGAGTTGGTCCCAATAACCTCGCTTACCATGAATGAAATTTAGATGTTAGTATAAATAATTATAAAGTTTTACATCTACATGAATGAGCAGTAGGTTATTTTCCAGTTAAGCAAAATGTAGAAAAATACTTCGTTGGGAGCATTATTGTACTTTTAACATGCATATTGCCTATCTACTAAAGGTCAGTAGTATCAACCAATCATAATAATACCAGATGTTTTTCAAAATACTCCCTCGGTGTGTAGTATACCCTGCATCCATTGTGAACCCCTCTCTCACGTGACCTGACACTGCCTCCTTTCTCCAACCCCTTTCTAACTTCAGCTTCTAATGCTCACATCTCTCAGACAACACTGGTCTCTTTCTATCTCAGAGCTCTTAGGATTCCTTTTTCATCTTTGCAAGTGTTCCTCCCCCAAATACTCATGTGACTGACCCTTTTCTCCTCCTCAGGTTGTTGATCAAATGTCATTTTCTCAGTGAGATCTGTAGTTTAAATGAAAGAAAACAAAAAAACTTGTACACTCTTTCCCCCATCCCAGGTTTATTCTTTTATTCAGATACTAGAGGCCCGGTGCACAAAATCTGTACATAGAGGTGGGAGTCCCTCAGCTTGGCTTGCACCCTCTCACAATCCGGGACCCCTCGGGTTGGGTCCCTAGGCCTGGTTGGCAATCAGGGCCTATTGGGGCTTTCCTTCCCCTGGCTGCCGGCAGCCGGCCCCGCCCCCGCTGCTGCCACTGCTTGCCATCTGTGCAGCGCTGCCCCCCCACCCCCCGCCACCGGTCACCTCCCTCTGCAAGTGACACGCATGGGGTGTGATCGCTGGCCGGCCCTGCACACCCGCCACAGCATCACTGGCGGGTGACCTGGGCCTCCCTCTTTGAGGCAATTGATCGCAGGGCTCTCCGATGGACCGCCCAGCAGAGGGAGGCCCCGCCCACCTGGCCAGGGCTCTGCGATCTATCTCCATGCAGAGGGTGGCCTGGGCTTCCCTCTTTGGGGCGATCAAGGAGCCCCCCCTCCCCGATCAATTGCCCCACCGGCCAGTGGCCTGGGCCTCCCTCTTTGGGGCAGTCGATTGCAGAGTCCCCCCATTGATCACCCCTCAGAGGGTGGCCTGGCGCCAGCGCATGTCATAGCGTGGTCATCTGCTGTTCGGTCGTTTAGTCGAGTTGCGTATTACGCTTTTATTATTATAGATAATTGACATATAACATTATTATATTAGTTTCAGTTGTAAAACATGATTCTATATTTGAATATATAGAGAAATGATCACCACACAGTTATAAAATGTTTTTACTTGTGATGAGAACTTTTAAGATCTACTCTCTGCAACTTTCAAATATACAATATAGTACTGTTAACTTTAGTCACCATGCTGTACATTACATCTCTAGGGATTTTTTATTTTATAAATGAAGTTTGTAGTTTTTGACCACCTTCACCCATTTATTTTTATCTATACCTTTTATTTGAAATGCTATGTATTTTAGTTATTTAATTTATTGTCTCACTTTCCACACCAATAT
The DNA here is from genome assembly GCF_951640355.1 of Cnephaeus nilssonii. Classification (NCBI taxonomy): domain Eukaryota; kingdom Metazoa; phylum Chordata; class Mammalia; order Chiroptera; family Vespertilionidae; genus Cnephaeus; species Cnephaeus nilssonii. The sequence goes on along the minus strand of NC_137074.1, from coordinate 71,281,222 downwards.
AAGTTCTGGTGAGAGGGGAGGGGAATTTACCAATTTTGTTCTCTGCTGTTTCTTCACTATCTTGAATTTGTAAAAATTTCTAATTGTTAACATTTTTCTCAGGGCTGGCATGTGGACAACCTTAATTTATTTCTAATAACCCCTATATCTTTCAGGGTATTTCTTCAGTTTTCCATGAATAAGAAAGCCCTGATTGTATTCTAGTAATTTTTATATTTTTAAGGTATGCTTGAGTTTCTCAGCAAAAAAGGATTATAGTAATAAAAGCTCTAGGCTTTTACCAAGGGGAATAAGAAATGTGATATGGTTGTTGCCAAAGCAACCAAAAGCTCGTTCTGATTAAGTACACTGAGGGCTTCTCCTTATTAGATTGGAGTACCCAACCAAATTGCCGAGGGCCCCTCACAAAGAGAAACCCCTTAGAGTATCATCACAGAGAAGTCTGCCTATTTGATTAGAAGGTAATTTGTACCAACTGTTTTTGTTTAGGTGGTCCGGCTTCAGGGTGGATGGTGACCTTCCAAAAAAGGAAAGCGATGGAAAATCATCAAAATTACCATAAACCGCTGTCAACTGAATGTTTCTTTGTAGCATGTGCAGAGTGGAGGGAAATGATATTCCTGCATTATATAATCTACCAACAACCTACTTACCTACTGTCTTCTTAATCTGCATTGTTCTTGAAAGCAGAGCCTGAGACAGAGGCAGACATATTCTATTTGGGAATATAATCCTAGGGAGCAGGAATGAGAGAGGAGTGAACAGGGGGAAAGGGGAGAGAAAATTCAAACAAAATTAGGTAGTGTTATCAAGTGTCCGCCACTAGTAACGGTTTCTTAGTGAAGAACCTTCTCAGGATCCTTACCAAATTTTGTGTTGGAACTGTCTGCCTGAGTGTTGACAGGGAGAAGCATTGATCTCTCAGCACCCATCTCCTACATGTTGACAACTGCTCCCATTGGTGTTAATTCCCCCAGCCCTGTGGTTGCAAAGCTGGGAGAGCCGCACTGGCGCCAGAGCATCACTCATGGCCACATCAGAGAAGCCGTGAGATAGGAAGCCAGATCCTTGGTCCAAGCTTGCGTGAGGCACTGTCAGCACAGAACAGGGGAAACCTGCCCAGACTGTTCTCCAGAGAGGTGGCTGGAACTGGAGGTTGAAGAGATGTGAGACGGTGCACAGCAGACATCGTATAAGCCTACAGAATGTGCTTTTAGCTGTGTCCAAATCTACTTTCTCTCTTTTTTCTATAATCAAAATTTCAGTGTCCAGAACAAGGCTGGCAGAAGTAGAAAGTTTAAATGTGTTAGAACATGTACATTAATAACAGTTTTAACCTTGAGGGATTTTTGTAAGAAATAGAACACGAACATGCGAAATACAACATGAGAACTTGGAAAATAAAAATTATATATATTGTACTTGAAAAATTAGACTATTGAATAGAGATGCTAGATATCTTCTAAACTCATGTAATCTCAGAAAACAATCATGAATTGTTTGAAGAAATAAAATGAACCTTTTGTTGTGTCTCCATGGGTTTTATGAGTCAGTGTCATTAACTTTTCCTAAGATAGTGTTGTCTACTGTCACATAGCATTAACAATACAGAGCTTACAACCAATGAAAGAAAAATTGATAGAAACACAAGAAGGAAAAATATTGGGATAATTTCCATCACGTAAAGGGTTGGCGTTAATATTGGTTGGAATAGGGGGAAATTGCATGCTTTGATTCATGCTTCCTCTATGAGGTTCCACCTTACCAAAAACAGTTTTTTTCTATGCCTACACTCTTGTAATGTCCTCATCATCCTTTCTTATTTGATCTGGAATTGCCATCAATAGGATAAAACCTTTGAGTTATTCAATTCAGTATGTGTTGAGCTACCATTTGTTATGTATAGGCACTATACATTTGAATAAGATAATATAAAACATTATATCCAAAAATTTTAGAATACATATTTTAAGGTTCACCATTCAACATTTACCAAAACTGACCATTCAATTGATCACAAATTTCTAAATATTGAAATAATATAGAATATGAATTAAGCCAGAAATCAATTACATAAAGATAAAAACAATTTCCCAAATTCTTATAATTTAAGGAACACACTCCGAATGATCCATGAGGCAAGCTAAATAACAGTAGAATTTAGAAAATAATTTGAGATAAATTCTAATGGAAATACAACATACCAAAACACGGGATATTGTGAAAGCAAATATTTATGGGAAATTTGTAACTCTAAATATATTACAAATTTCACAGAAAGATTGGCTATCAATATTCCCAGGAACCAGGGCGGGTGGGGGGTGTTGAAGCAGCCTTTCAGACATTGGACAACTGGCAGCAAAGGAGGAATGACTGAGGGAGGGAAACAAGGTGACCCTCCAATTGCCCTGCCTGCCTAGATTTAAGCGCTGGATGACATTGCAGGAGGAGAAGCTGAAACAGAGCAGTCTTTCCGAGGTAGCGAGACCAAGACAAGTTGAGTAAAACTGAGATGGCTTGAATTTTCAGGGCAGAGTATCAGTGAAGAAGAAGGTGTGCAGATTAAAAAAAAAGTCAAGAAATCAGCATACAGATCCCTTTATGTTCATTGTTGAACACTAAGCTTAACATTGCCTCACACTAGCACAAGAATGGGAAACATTTAATTTCCATCCAGCCATAGTGGAGAGCCCTCACTCAGAACTCCTGACATTCATTGGGATCTCAGGAAGGTTACACCTTGTGTAAGTAGGGTTAAGCCAGCCTAATGGTAAAATCTACACTAGACATGACAAAAAAAAAAAAAAAAAGCTTACAAACCAACCCCAGCAGTATGAAGTTGATCCACAAGTAACTATCTGTCAGAACAAGGTCCCTATTGGTCAGAACAAAGTCCAAGTGTGTTATTTCAGGTCCTCCAAGATGCACATGCAAAAATAGATTTACAAGTGATCTATTTGGGGAAATGCCTGTGAGAGTTGAAATAGGAAGCCAGAGGAGGAAGTCTTCAGACAGTTGTATGTCTAACCCCTCTGAAAGAAAGAAGTTTGAAGTAGCCAGAATCTCGACTGCAACACAATTCCAAGAAAGTTAAGGGTCAGGCTGATGAAAAACTCTCAAGCCAAAGTTGCCCCTTAAAGGAGTCCCCTTGCACACACGAATGGGCCTGCATTCCTATACCCGCTCTGCTCATTGTTCTGATGGAAAAGCCTCATGGGAACTGTAGCCTTGGCATGAAAATACCAATGGTTTCAGAGAGCAGCAGACAGGGCCCTCAGCCAATTGAGCTCCCCTCAGCAGATCTGGGTGGTGCACTTGCATGGCTGCCATAGCCCATCATTCTCCTGAGCACTATTCAGGGAGAAAGACCTCCGTGATTCCTGTAACAGGCCTATTTTCTTGAGCATGAACTTAGCAGAGGGAGGTTGGTTAGTAGGCTGAACTACATCCATTGTCACTGATCTCAGGGCTGCAAGTGATTCTCATCCTCTTTTCCCCCCACTATCCCACTTGGGAACCTCTTCACACTTATCAATCACCTCAGGAGTTCTTGGTGGTTTGCCTGGTCATGTGATGCAAACTTTCATTTCTCAGGGGTCTGAAACCTTAGTAACCACACCCTTCTTGGACTGAGTTTGCCATGTGCATCTGATCAGTTATAGTGGGATAAAGGAGCAACAGGAGGAACCAAGTGGCTCACCAGGGACCCACACATATCCCTCCCTGTCCCACTGTGGAGGAGCCCAACCTCCTGCTCATGGTGGTCAATTACTCTTGTGGATATGGTGACTCCTCACTTGCACATCCCTGGGCACAAGGAGTACAAAGTGCTCTAGTGGCAACCACTTCTTGTGGTTCAGTGAGACCCACTGTAGCCCCTGGGAAGAGTACGCCCCCTGTGGGAACCAAGACCCCCAAGTTTACAGAGGGCAGAGTTGCAAGAAAGCACAAATGCTTCCAACAAAAAGTCACTGGGAGTGTTGTAACTGAAGCCACTCCTTTTGCCACTGTATTTGACTCTTATAATACCTTTGTACTAGAAAGTTCCTGATTTAATGAATCCACTGTAGTCATAATGTTACCCCAAAGCTCATACTTTAACTGTGCCTTTAGAAGACGGTTGTAGCATTCCATGAGTGGCTGCAGGTGCAAGACTGCAGTGCTGTATGTGATAAGACCAGGGGATCCCATGGTCATGGGCCCACTCTTCCACCTTCATCATTATGAATTTGTCAAATACTATGTAAGTCCTTTATAGTGATGCTGGTTGAGGCTCTGCAGGTAATAAAGGCAAACTCATACCTGGACTAGGCTCTATCCCTGTAAGAACAAACTACTGGTCCTTCCAGGATAAAAGAGTCCCATTAGAGTTGACTTGCAACATGAGACCATTTAATCTACTTGAAGAACGGTGCCACATTGAGGGCTCAGTGATTATCTCTGTAGCTGACAGCACGGACATGAGACTGCATTAGCTAGATCAGCCTTAGCAAATGAGAGTCCATATGTTGAGCCCATTTATAACTTCCAGCTCTGCTACTCCAGCTACTTCATTCATGTGTTCATGGTTCCAGTTCAGGATCTGATAACGCCTGGCTGATAACAATCTCCACTGGCCAAGTGCTAAGTACCCCATCAATGACGATTGTCTTCTAGTGGGTGGTAAGGTGTGAAATAAAAATCTTAAAGCTCTCTGTCCACTCCCATATGTCTGTCGACATACCTCTACACCAGACTGCCTTGTAATTTTCCAGTCTTTTTCCATCCATCCCCTGAACAAATTGCCAAGCCATTAGCCACTGCCCAGAAAAGTATACATATTCTCACCTGGAACCAGCTCTCCACACAAAGCAGAAGACCAGGTATGCCATTCACAGCTCTGTTTATTAGAAATATTTGCCCTTTCTATTGTCCTTCAAGGCCACTTCTGGACATAGCTATAATGTAGCCAATTGTGTCTGATCCTCTTTCCAAATTGGGATTGAAAAGAACGCCTTCACCAGATCACTGGGTACATACTATGTACCTGAGCCCTTCTTTATCGCTAGTGATGAACGATACCACATCTGCTCAGCACCTGAAATCAGGGCTAATACTAGGTTATACCTGCACTAGTCTACAGCCACTCTGTCCAGTTTCTTCAAAGCCCAGACTGGCAAAGTGAATGGAAAAATCGTGACGACCACCAATAAGCTCCACCTCCCCCATCCTAGCCAAATGTTTATGATTTCCTATCTTGGCTGGGTTAAGGAGGAGTTTCAGAGATATCCATTTGGCTTTCCCCACTATGATAACTCTTACCTCATGTCCCAAAGGCTTTATTTGTCTTACAATCATTCCCCATTACACACTGAGGCACTATAGACATGAACAACTGTGGACGCATAGACTCAATGTGTCCACCATGAGCCAGACTTCAGCCAGTACCACAGGACCTGGTCCCTATGAGCCCCCACTTTAAGGGAGTGCCACCATGTTGCTTGGGTTTCCAGATATCACTGTCAACTCAGATCTTATGTCCAGTAGTCCTTGAAATGTCTGGATAGTACCCTTTCTCAGTGTACTATCACCCTAGCAATTGGCCAAACGAAGAACTTGGAGATTCATCACAGTATATGCCTGCCACTGAATAGCAGGCTCCTTCCTCTGAAGGACCCTCTTCCATCTGTGGGTTCCAGATCTGAAAACTCTCTTGGGTCTTGGAACTGAACAAGGTATTGTGACATTTCATTGGGGCCAATGCCCTCACCCTCCTCCTTTTCCATTTTTGCCTTCCTGCTTACAGATGTGAAGCAGCATTTTTATTACTTGCCTATCAATTTTGGCTGTAGGAGTGTTATATTCAATCAAAAAATCTCCCAAACACCCCGAGGGTCAAACCCCCTTCACTGCCCCTCCAGTTGTGACAGTAATTATGGCCTCTTGGCTTTGGGTAGTTCAGCAACAGTCTCCTATTTCTTCAGGGCCAATCACCCTGAATGACATTGAGAAGCCCAGTTCTGTGAGCACCTCATGCACAATCAGTCCTGCACTAAAAGGGAGAGCCAACACAACCCACGATGCTCAGGCCTCTCACAGGCACATTCTTGGTGGCCTTGGTGAATCACGTGTCTTCTGGGCCTTGCTGTGGAACAAAATCATGTGATGAGTTTTCTAGCCTCACAATAGATGCAGTCCAGCATGACCACTTCTCTCAGCATCTTTATTACTTCTACAATTTACCAGGACAGCTTAAGGATTTTCACTTCACTCAGTGTTGGCCATAACAATATCAGGCTTCATACCCTATCAGTGAATCTGTCCCATCCCCTCGGGTTCTTGCTAAGATGATAAATCCTGTGTCCCAATAAAGTTCCCCTAAATAAATAAGTTTTATTTCTGTAATCTTATATTCTGGTCCCCTAAATAAAGCACCCTCAAAATCCAATGCCAGGAATACTCCCCTGGCTTGCCAGGAATACTCCCCTGGCTCCTGGTGGTACATGCTGTTTTTTACAACTCCTTTAATCTATAATATTTTTCTTCCTTTATCAGGCCCAGCACTTTTCAACTGAGGTTATGTTGCATTAACTCAAGTCATCTTCCTAGCAGCCAGGAAAGAAGATAAGACATCCCCTGAGGGGACACCTACCTATTGCCTTGTTGAGGAATAAAACAGCCGAGTAAAACTGGGAGTATTTTTCTCCACAGTCAAATGCCTTGTTCCTACCTCAGCACTTAGCCCCCATTCAAACTCATCCCCCCTCAAACTATTCTGTAAGCTTTATGCCTTGAGGAGCAGAGGCCATAGGCAATTCATCAAAATAAACACACACACACACACAAAAAAAGGTTGGTGATTGGCTTTCGTTTGCAAGGATCAAAATCATGGCATTAAACTTAGGATTGGAGGGATGCTAAATTCCTCCATGCACTACCCTCTCCAAACTCACTCAAAGAAGGGGAAAAAAAACTCAGCACTAAGTGAGCAGAAAATAAATCACAGTTGGAGAGAAAGCAAAAGAGATAACTGCTGCTGAGAGTTTCAGAAGAGAGATTCAATATTCTAAATTAGAGCATAATAGAACCCCTAGAAAAAAATGTATGTGTGCTAAAAATGGAGAAGCCGGTACCCTACCTCCTGTCTGGTTATCTTGAGAAAGTTCCATGGTGTTGTTTGGACACTACGGCATTAGAAATTGGAGTAGAAATATCTGCACTGAGTAACTAGCCTGATGGATCCGAAACTACTTCACAGACATTGTGGGCCACAGGATCAAGCTAATGGTTTTCTGGATGTGATTGAAAACATTTGGGAAATTACCCCAAGAGCTGACAGACTTTCTTGGCCTAAGATGCAGTGTGAACTCTTTGAAGAGGTACTGGAGGGAAATGCAGACACATCATCAGGTGTAAGCAAGGAGGGTGATGTCAGCAAAGGCCAAAAAATAACAGGGTTAATCTCAGTTCATGCTAGCTGTGGACAGATGCCCATCAAGAATCAGCTGTATCCCCCAAGGCTGTGACATGACTTAAGTTCCTTGGAGCTTAGCTGCAATCCTGAGTAGAGGAGAAAATGTTGTATTAAATCATTTTAAAGCATAATGTCTGTATACCTAGAAAATGACTGAAGTTAAGGATTTGGGGGAGAAAGTGCATGTACCACCTGGCAAAACAAGAACTTCAGACATAAATTAAGTTCTGTTATGGAAAAATAAAGTCATTTTCCCACACACCTGAGTCTGACTTAAAGCTAATACAGCAACACCAAAGGGGAAGGGAGCCGAGAGCAAACTATCTGTCTTCAGTTCTTTTAACACAACCTGCCAGGCACCGTAAGATTAGGGAGACGTTTATACAATTATGTATGAATTGATGTCAGGAAAGAAACAAAGTTGGGAGGTTTCCTCAGTTACCAGATTCTCAAAGCCATTCCTATGTGAATGTTTAGTGCAACTCTCTAGCACAGCTGAATTGACCTGGCTCATGTGGCAGCATTGTGATGTAGGGCCCAGATCCCCCTTCAAGGAAGGACTTGCTCCTCGGTTGGGTTGCTCGGAGTACTGTCCACAGGCAGGCAGCCTGCAGCTGTCAGCCCTCTCTGGGAATTGCCTCAGCCGCACAGAACCACCTCACCTAAGCACACCCCTTCAGGGGGTTGCCCATACTCAGTGACTTTTCAGTGCAAAGCCCAAAGTTGTTCTTTTGCCCATCTAAGGACAACTCTGAAGGTCATTCCAACTCCAGAGCTCCATGGTGTTGGCCATGGTGGCTGTTGGAGCTGCATTACAAATCAGCCTCTCCCCTTACCCAATCAAGTGTTGGGCCCAAGAGCTATTCTTAATAAACACCTTGCAGGTTAAACTGTATCTCAGAGTCTGAATCCTGGAAAACCCAGTCTGAGATGTCCCTTTTCCCAATTCTGTTTGCCTACCAAATCCTTTCTTCACAGACTACTTAACAAGCATAAGGTTTAAGAAACACATTTTTGGATGCAGATGTAAAAACTGGGTAAGTACTTGTGTGGGGAGTGGAGGAGAGTCGCCCAAGTCTTGAACACCAATCTATGGATTCCTCCTAAAATTTGAAACCAGCCCTATTTTGAGATATAATTGTCTAATTCTTAAAGTACTACAAGAATTCATTATTTATTAAGACAGATGGAAAGAATATAAATATTATACAACCTACACAAACAATTTTTATTTTCCCTCTATAATGCTTAAATCTCTAAGGTGGGATCAGTGTTGTATACAATGCAATCATTTCTGTCTGGCAAATGCAAATATTTTGCATTCACAGCTGCTTTTGGATATTTAGTGAAAGAATAAAAGGGAAAAGCATAAGGAAAACCTTTGAAAATCAGTTTCCAAGAAATAAAAACTAGGCAGTAGGATTTTTACAAAACTAAAACATCTTCAGAACTAGAAAATACCAAACAAGTCTGAAGGGTGATAATACACTTACCTTATTCAAATATTTGTGTTTGGCAAGCCAGTGACTAACATCATTTCAAGATATAATTGTGCTACCAAAAACCATGAAATGACTTTTTTTTTTTACAAATCTTTGAAATAATCATTTTATTTTAATACTACTTTGAAACAAGGGGCTGGACTGACAGGCTAGCACTGATATGATCAGAGACAGTGAACTCAGGCTGCATGGTCAGCATAGAGCAATTTCCTAATAAAATGAGATGCGTGCAGCCTCTGCTAAAGCGGCGTGGGGTGGAGCTTGCTTCAGCTCACTTGAATAAGCCACTGTCTATGGCTCACAAGGGTCCCGTTCTTAATGAGGTGGTGCATAGCAGCAGCACACTGTGAATCCAAATAGCAGATGGCAACACTGTTGAGTAGGCTGGCAGTCTGATGTCTAGCCACCAACTGGCAGCAATCATTATTAAACTGATTCATGTGCCCAGGGAAACTCTTCCTGGGAGTCTTAGCACATGTGAGCAGTGAGAAGCAAATGATCTGCTCTTGCTATCTTTTGTAGATACTACCTATATTTTTTAAAATATTATTTCCCCAGGCAATGCACACAACAACATGGCACAATGTGTGAACTGGAGGCCTTATTCCTTTCCTATAGTATAGACACATATATCTCAATGACAGGCAAGCACTTACAGATTCTCCAAAATAAAGGTTCTGTGTAAATGGTATAGTCAATCTAATGACAACATATTCTGTCTCACATAATGAAGCAATGGCCCAAATTGCTCATGGTCCATCTACCCGAGGCAGGTAGCTCATCCCTGGGTGAAAAGCATGTTATTACCGCACTTGGCTAAAAAAGCAGGTAAAGACGGCTACTAGCTTTAGAAAACTGTTCTCATCCAAGGACCTTTCACACGAAAAAAATCTTGATGAGATTCATTTTTTAGATAATATCTTTATAAATAAAAATGATAAGCAAATAGCATTTTTTCTTTTCAAATGTTGAAAGGACTTGCTATTGGTCACCAGTAGAGACAAATCTTAATAAATAAGATTTAAGGCAAGGCTTTATGGAACAATAAAACCTTGCTTCAGCACTTACAAAATACTTGCACTTAAATTAAAAAAACAAAACAAAACAATCCAGCAGTTTTCTAAATCTTCATTAAGTTTGTTTTCTAAAATTAAGATACTAGATTTATTTTATGTCATGTGTTTATAATAACAAGGAGAAAAACTACAGCCAAATGTCTGGTATTCCACACATTGCAATCACAGATTTTATTACATATTCTTTTTTTGGTAATTATTTAATGAAAGCAAAATTTTAAGCCTTTTTAAAAGACATGTCAAAATCTTTCCGAATGTATTCTCTTTGATTCTAGCAATTTGAAAAACCAATTTTGGCTGAGATATCATTTATAACCTCCAGAGAGAGCTTGTGTCCTTTGTCAAACATGAAGGTGATTCTCTAGTAAGTTCGGTACCCAAGCCCCAACCATAAAGCTCAAAAGCAAGCTCACACCCACCTTTCAAATCTCTCCACATTCTCCCCAAACAGGAAATCAAATACCAGGAGTCATCATGCCCTTTAATATTTAAGATCACAAAAACCCAAATCACTTAGAGGTTGTCTCTTCGTTACTTTACGAGAAATCAATTATGCCAATGTTAGAAGATAAGATGTCCCTCTCTTGTCTGGAAAAGTAAGTGTTGTGTTAAAAGATGTCTGTGAAATGGTAGCAAGGGAGATCCTTAAAATAGCTGGAAACGCTCAGAATATTGAACAACTTATCAGACCAACAAGAGTTGTATTTTTATTCAAACATTATAAAAAGCTGGATATAAGGAAAATGAGATAGGATGGTGAATTTTTGTCCCTGGTTATCAAGCCATACTCAATGTTTAGTATAAAAAAAAAAGCTAGCAATAAATAGGCTAGTTCAAAGGACATAGTTCAGGCATTCCGATGCAATGGTAAAAACTAGGAGCATAAGTATAGCAGTACTAACAATGCTCATTTTAAATACGTCAACCACTTTATCAAAGATGAATGTTCTCTTTCAGAACAGAAGACTTCCAGCGATCATGAGCTAAGGATGCATGCGCTGAGTAGTTATTTTCTGTTCTCCTGCGTCTCACTAAAGCTGCCCTTATCAAAGACCCCACTCACCCCCCTGATATCCATTTTGCCAAAATCAAAGTTTCATTCTCCAGGTCTCTCTTACTCTAACTCTCAGAGGCATTTAATGCAATTGATCACTACCACCATCTTAAAACACTTCCTTGGCTTGGATTCAAGGCAGCAGCACATATGCCTGGCTTGCCTTCTCCCTTGCTGCGGTTCATTGTCTCTTCAGCTCCTCATCAAAGTCCTGACCTCTTGACATCTGAATGTTCTTAGATATTCTCTTGTGTACATTCTGATATCCAAATGAACTTGGACGTTCTGCTATGTACACTCCACTGAGCACAGGGACTGTGTGTGTCTGATTAACTGCACAATGCTTAGTACATAGTGAACACAAATATTTGTTGAAGGAATGAATAAATACTGGAACAACATACCCAGTTGGAATAGATAAGTGTCAGTACAATAATGATGGCCTGGGAATTAAATAGTTTCTGACTATTATTTTATTGAAGTAGTTATAAATATCATAATCCTCATCTTTTTAGAATAGGAAACTGAAGCTTAGAACAATCAAGTAACTTGCCCAATAACATGCAGCTACTAAGTGTCAGAATTGAGACTTGTGTTCTTGCTGTTCTAGTCCAAAGGCCATGCTATTAACTCAGTGCTGTACTTACTGCAATAAGTACAAGAGAAAACAAAGAATAAGAACCTGAGTTCAGCTCGTCTATCTCCTGGTCCTCTGCTACAACAATCCGGCCTTGAAGCTGATGGCTGTGATGATAGCAGGACTACAAATGCGATTTTTCTCACATTCAAAAGGAAAAGGGTCTGCCTCCTCATTTATAAAATGGAAATAAAACACTCTCAGTCTACCTTCCGTAGGTTGTTATTTTTAAAATAAGATAATGGGTATGTAAAATATAAATCACTATACAAAAAGTAATGGATAATTTCCCTTCATGATTACTACTGAGAGGTACTAAAAAAAAAGAGCTAAAGTGGAGAGGCAGTGGTAAATCTCCTTACCAACAGGAACAGATAGAGGAGCAGGAAAGCAGTCAAGAAAGAGCAAGAGCCCTGGCCAGGTAGCTCAGTTGGTTAGCATGTTGTCCCAATAGGCCAAGGTTTTCGGTTCGATCCTCGATCAGGGCACATACAAGAGTCAACCAATGAATGCCTAAATAAGTAAGACAAAACATCAATGTTTCTTTCTCTCTCGCTCCCTTCTTCTCTCTAAAAAGCAATAAATAATTTTTTAAAGTGCTAGAACATCCCTTATTTACCTAGTTCTGTCAATTAGGGAAATGAATGGAAAGAGAGGTAATTTTCTCCAGCTTCCAGCGAAAGTGTAATGAACACCCACTACATAATTACAAAAATAAAAGTTCATTAACTTAGCCATACTATGTATTTTTTAACAAAAAAAGTAAATCATAAGGACAAAAATCTGCTGATGCTGTGAAATAAAACTAGCAATTCTGCACTTAAATTTGTTTTGCACCTGTGTGGTTTTACCTCCCATTAACTCTAGAGACATTACAATTAGCAAATCCCAGGGATGACTGGAGATAAAGTAGGCAAGAGATGTCAGGTTAATGAGGCAGCATGGAGGAAGGCAATCCTGTGACCGGCTGGTCCATACAGGTCTTTCAACTGTAATCAGGTAGCACAGTTAGGAATACTCCCCAAATTCCCGTTCACCACTGGATTCCAGGTGGTAATATCCAATCCTTACAGAAAATGGTGACCAGGGTGAATTTAAATTCTGGGACTCCACTTAAAAGTTTGGTAAGGGTCCCTGCTTCCTTTGTTAGCAATGTAGTCATCAGATCTCCATTAGGGGGCCATCACCGCAGATACCCAGGTTTCTTGGTCATGTTTGTATCACCACTGTGGACATCACACGAACATTTAACTTAGTTAACCCCAAGTATTTCTTAACCCAAAGGATATAAGAGGTAGGTATGGCCTAGTCACTAGTGAGTAGAGCTTTGGAGTTAGGTCAATCTTTAAACATAAATTCACATACTTAGCAAATATACTAGTAAAACTCAGACTCAACCTCAATATGCTCATTAAATAGATATGATCCCTCACAAGGTACAGGGTCAGTTTCCAGTAAAGTATGGCTATTATTGTTATTAAAGTTGTTAAACAGTGAAATGATGATTCCAAAATTGGCTATAACTTTTTTACTAGGTTTCTTTTATTTTAATAAAAAAAAGAGATCCATATGTGTGTTTACATAAAACCTTTTCCAGAGAGTTAAGAATTCATGCAACAATCACTTCCTAGTTCTCTTTTAACTTTAATTATTAATTAATAAAACATTAAAGGACATTAATTTTAAAAAGTAAGTGTCTAATATGTGCTAAGTCTAAGGTACTATGAGTCTAGGGTCTAGGAAAAAATACAAAAGTAAGTATAATAAAGACTCCATTCTAGAGACTAAAAGTAAAGAATAATTTTTAAAAAAATAAGTTCACAAAAGAGGCATAAATAAAATATGGGAATTCAGAATACATAGTTTTCTTTGTTAAGAATCTGGAAAAATACCATGGAAGAAACGATATTTGATATTTCTTAAAGTAAGCACTAAAATTTAGATATGAAGAGATTGAGGAGGAGGTAAACAAATTAATGCATGAATTATGAATGAATCATTCATTTCAAAATCTTCTGATTGCTCTAATTCCTGGAAATCAGCCCTTGTGGCGCCTACACTCTAGTGATGAACAGCAAACCCATATGAAAATGAAATGACATGAGTAAGAACATGGAGTGATTCACGATGGCTGAGGGGAATAGTGACTGATAATAAACCAGAACATGGAAGACTTCAAATGCCAAGGTATTTGGACTTTATTCAAGCCTTTTGGAAACAAGTTTCAAAAACATTATCCCACATCACAGTTAAAAACAAAAGATAGAGATCTGGTTCAAGTACAAACTGACCCACAGAACACTGTTAAAAGGTAAACTGAGTCATATTTAAAATTTTAAGAGTTTATTTGAACATTTATGGATTGGAATCAGATGGCGTCGAACTAGAAGTGCTTAGGAGCAGTCTGCTGACAGGAGCCGGGAAAGAATTACATGGATTGGGGAAGCAAAGAAAGGAAATTATTGGATTAGCTGTAGTTTAAGCCTGGTTGGCTGTTTGTGATTGGTTGTCCTTAGCGTTTGATTTTATAACTTTGAGGCAATTACAGGCTTAGATTTTGGTTTCCTTATGTAGGACACCAGGGCATTACAGCCACCTCTGTCTAATGGTCTCCTTGTTTAATTACTTCAACAACATGCATATTGTTCAATGGCGTGTAACGTACTTTCTAGCAGAGTTTGAAACGTATCCCATGTAAGGAAGTCTGGAAATAGGGATGTGATTTCAATAGGTCAGGAGTGACGTAATGAGGACCTGATGTGAGACAGAAAGAGAAAATGAGAAACACTGATAATGCTTCATGACTCTTCACAACTCCTTTGGACCTCCTACCAAGACAGGGAACTTGGTTAAATAAAATAATTCAAATCCTTATCTCTCTCAACATTTGTACTTACAAGGGAGCAAATCTTTCCATTTTAAACTTACACATGAAATAAATAACAAGGTGATTAACAGTCAGTTAATCTGGCAAACTCGAATGGAAGCCAGAAATGTGCAAGAGAGCAGCCTCCCAAACTCCATATTCTTTCCCATTCTGACATCCTGTTTGCCGGCCTCCATGATGCCTGTGTCTTCCTCAAGGATTTTCAGTCCTCAAGACTCCTGCCTTGAAGTCTAATCAGGTGAGACGTACTGAACCCCTTTTATGGCTACACCCAGCAAGGCACATCCTGCTAACTTTCAATCTGGCCCACTTGTGTGATGACATTTTCTTGAAGTGACTAATATTATTATCTCTACGAGAAAAAGCCCTATCTGTGACTTTTCATTATAAACATATCCACTGGGTACATAACATTATTCAAGAAAACATGAAAGCTTGCAGAACAAGTAAACAGCTGAAAGGGCAGCAAGACAAGATAAATGTTTCCTAATAAAAACATGGGAATACATTTCATTGTCTGTGAAAAGTAGAGAGGTTATCCTAAGAGACAGATAAGGTTAAAAAATACCATGAGGGATACGCTCACTCACAACTATAGATAAATATATTAACAGTAATGTATAAATACCAAATTCATCATACTCACATTCCCCAATGCCTGCTCATTTCCACTCTACCACCCCCACTCCACTCTATTATTCATCCAGTAAAAAAATCAGAGATGTGGGAAGCACACTTAATCTCCCATACCCAATTATTTAAAATATTTTATTATATTCTACTAACTAAATTTCTTGCATATACCTAATTTCAACCAATGGTTATTTTCTCCTTCTGGTATAGGATAAAATGCAAACTCCATATTGTGGCAAAAAAAAAAGTCTATTATATTTAGCCACCTTATAGCCTTACCTCCTATCTTTCTCCTTTATGCACCTATTCACATCCTGTTCTCTCTGTTTGGAATGGGGTGTGACTACCCACCACTACCTGCCCAGTTAGGAAATTATGATCAGATCATCCTGTGAGGTTAGTTTAGGCAGGATTTATTACAGAGCTCAATTTGTTCACAAGTATCTGATAATTACTTCCCACTACTCAAATGGAACCACTTTACTAAGATAATGAAAAGGAGAAAATATTCACATTTTCTGAGCTCTATGCAGAAATATTTTCCAAATAAATATCTGATTAAAACAAAGACTTCACCAGTAAATAGCATCAGTCAAGTCCTGTATTTGAATCTATGCAACTTCCAGTTCCATGGGAATTGTTTTATGATGATTTTTAATATAGTGCAATTTTTTTAGGACAAAAGGTAAACAAACATACACGTACTAAATGGCTTAAGATACAACACATGTTAGTATTCACCAGGCTTCCATTCTCCATGTCCTTTTCTCCTTCCACTTACTGGTTTTACCTAATCTCTCATCCTTTTCCTACCTCTAAGAATCTTTCTCCATGTCCTCTGGAAATCATGAACTGGCATCAGCAAAATCACCTATATCTTCAACTTACCCTCTGGTCTTCTTGCCTTAACTGAGACTTGGCAATACCCTGAGAACACAACTTACCCTTGATCCTCCCCTCATACTCTCATGGGTTCCTTACTTCCAGGAGGGACAAATACATGAGGTGACCCTAGAATAGTTTGCCATATACATAACAAGAAGGTATCAGAGATCACAGGGTCATGTCCAAAGGATCCAGGAGCTAACTTGAAGAGGCTCCCAGTGGTCAAAAATAGGAAAATTGAGGCATCACTAAGAACAATAGCTACAATGAATTGAGGCACAACAAATATGTCTAAATCCTTGAGGTCATGATTATACCAAAAATAATAATTGGTCAACATTGGAGGATACTAGGAATCATCTCATTATTTTGAAAATCCTATATAATAAAAGGCTAACATGCAAATCGACCAAATGGCAGAACGACCGGTCGCTATGACAGGCACTGACCACCAGGGGGCAGGAGCTCAATGCAGGATCTGCCTCCTGGTGGTCAGTGCGCTCCCACAGGGGGAGTGCTGCTCAGCCAGAAGCTGGGCTCACGGCTGGTGAGCGCAGTGGCACTGGCGGGAGCCTCTCCCGCCTCTGTGGCAGTGCTAAGGATCCCTCAGGGGATGTCCACCAAGGGGTCTCGAATTGTAAGAGGGTGCGCAGGACAGGCTGAGGGACCCCTCCCCCCCAGTGCACAAATGTCATACACTGGGCCTCTAGTAGATAAATAAAGGAAAATACTCTACCAGTGGTGTATCAGCTATTACATCAGGAGAAAGTTCTGTTTATAAAAATGTTCTAAAGCATTTCCTGTCTCAACCATGTACCTGGTATTGAACTAACGCTTCTGCCAAAAACAACAATAAAATCTAGATGACATACAGAAATCAACTGTTTGAAGGCATTGGCCAGGAACCAGGACATACAGGACTCTCTCAGTCCCTAAGAGCAGGGAAGCACATATGGTGAGCGCTACATTAGTGCCACAGCTTTTTTTCTGAGGGCATTTTTCAAACTGTGATGCAGGGAATAGAGCTCAAACAGAAAGTGATAGTCTTTATTGGACTGAGGGGAAAGAGGTCTGAGTTCACAAACTGCCAAAGCAGCTTGGAATTAAGCATCACAGTTCCAGATAGAAAAGGAATTGAGAAAAAGATCCAAAAAGCTGCACTCAGATTTTCCTTGACTCATGTTAATGTCTATGGTGCTAATGTATATGGTAATATCAGCCCAAATAGTGGCAGGTAGGTAAATGGAATTGAACTGTTGAAGTATTCTTGCATTGGTCAGTAACTGGTAAAGTTGCTAATTTAAAGTAGACAATAAGATATTGATATATATTTTATTTATATGGAAGACACCAAAATATAATTTTTAAAATATATAACTAAAATCCTGTAGAGAAAAACAGAATAAACAATGCCTACTTAATCTAAAATAATTCAAGAAAGAAAAAATAAAAGACCAAAAAACAGATGGAAACAAATAATATGTTGGTAGACATAAACCCAACTCTTATAGTTAGTTTGGGGTGCTATTACAAAATTCCATAAACTGATGTCTCATAAACAACAGATATTTATTTCTTATGGTTCCAGAGGCTGGAATTCCAACATCGGGGTATTAGCATTTGAGTTCTGGTGAGAGCCCTCTGCCAGGTTGCAGAATACTGAGTCTTTGGCCCCTCCATGGCAGAGAGCAGAATGGGGAGCAAGCTCCCATTCTAAGGGCATTAATCCCCATTCATGAGGCCTCCGCTGTCATGACCTCATCTAATCCTAGTCACCTCTCATATATGTCACACTGGGGATAGGGTTTCAACATATGAATTTGGGGGGACACAAACATTGATTCTGTAACATCAGCTATGAGAGTAG
This sequence comes from Cnephaeus nilssonii, assembly GCF_951640355.1. NCBI lineage: Eukaryota > Metazoa > Chordata > Mammalia > Chiroptera > Vespertilionidae > Cnephaeus > Cnephaeus nilssonii. The sequence goes on along the minus strand of NC_137074.1, from coordinate 71,263,228 downwards.
TTATATGTAAATGGACCAAAGACTTCAATTAAAAGGCAAAGGCTGAATCTTTTTTATAAAAGGAAAAAACAAACAAACAAACAAAAAAAGATCCAGCTACATGCTATAAAAGACATGCTTTAAAAAAAAAAAAAACTTAAAAAATAAAAAGAATTGCCCTGGCCGCTCGAGCCTGCAGACCAAAGGATTACAGGTTTGATCTCTGGACCCAGTCAGGGCTCAAGTGGGAGTCAATCAATAAATGAGTCTCTATCACATTCATGTTTCTCTCTTCCCCTCCTCCCCTTCCCTTCCATTCTCTAAAAAATCAATGGAAAAAATATCCTCGGATGAGGATTAAAAATAATAATAATAAAATTTAAAAATAAAAAATGGAAAAATTATATCATGCAAAATCAAAACAAAAGCTAGCATAGCTTTATTAATACCTAGCAAAGTAGAAATTAAAGGTTTGTATCATTATAAACATCGAGGCTAGACCCTCCATCAGCAAAAAGATTATGACTCTCTGAAGGCTCAGATGGTAGTTAGCATTTTTTAGCAATAAGGTATCTTTTAAATAAGGGATGTGCATTGTGGATTGTTTTTTAGACACAATGCTATTGCACACTTAATATACTACAGTATAGTGTAAACATAACTTTTATATGCACTAGGAAACCAAAAAATTCCTATGACTCACTTTATTGCTATAGTCATTTTATTGCAGTGGTCTGGAATTGAGCCTGCAATATCTTTGAGGTATGCCTTGCATTACTAGAAAAATAGAGTGATATTTCAAAATGATAAAGGAGTCCATTAAATAGGAAGATAAAACATTCCTAAACCTGTGTCACCTAACACATCCTTGAGACAAATCCATAATCACTTTTGGAAATGTTACAATTATTAGCAGAATAAGTAGACGGAAAACAGTAGAAGTATAGAAGATTGCACAATACAATAAACTACCTTAACCTAATTGACATACAGACAACACTACAACCAACAACTGCAAAGTACTTTCTTTACCAATGCACTTAGACATTTCCAAAATAGACCACATCAAATCTTAACAAATTCCAAAGTTGAGATCATAGAGTATGTTCTCTGACCAGAGTGGAATTAAACTAAACAATAGTAACATAAAGATAACTAGAAAAGAATCCTAAATGTTTGGAAATGAAGCAATGTACTTCTAAATAGCCTGCGAGTAAAAGAAAAAAAAAATTGCAAAGCAAAAGAAATAACACAAGTTCTTACACAGTCATTTTCATAAGCTGATTTGCTTTTGAATTACTCATTTCATAAAACGGCCTTTGGAAAACTTCAGAGAAAGTTTATGGGCGTACTCCATTTTCCCAATCTAAAAATAGACCTTTTTTCCAATGACAATCCCAGCAATTAGGGGACTTACATTTGTACAGAACTATGTAGGAACTGATATTTTCCTGAACTTGCTAACCTACCACAGTTTTAAGGATGAACAATGAAGATTCCTGAGTCAGAATCGAAAGCCTTTATCACAGCACAGTGGCAGCATGAGCTGCAAGTTTGTAATGGTTCTCTGTTTTCCAAATGTCACGGGACTGATAGGGAGCGTCTCAGGTGCATGCAGCTCACTACGATGACCAGCTCCCTGCTGTGCCCCAAACTGAAGGGTTCCTGGTATTCAGGACATTATACAATAATCAGGGAATTCTCGGCCAATGTAGGACAAGTTAGTCACCCAGTGCATACCGGGTTTGTATCCTAGCTGAAGTGCCTGAGTTTAGGAAACACAGAGTGCATAAAAGAAGACAGCCAGCCAGCAAATGTGTCCAACCTTTGCTCCAGAAAGAGACATTATCTTTATTATCCTGTCGGCAAACAAATCTGCCCTTTGCCTCAGAGAGAAACACTATCTTTACCTTCCAAAGCTGTTTGCCAGACAAACATACTTGAAAATATAGTTTAGAACAGAAGCTGCCAGTGTGTCTGCTCAGAAGATATGCAGAAATGCAAGACATCTGTGAAGAATTGTCTCCACAAAATATCCCTATAAAATTACAGTGCAATTATACTATAATGTTCTCTGCAGTAATCTTCATCTTGGCTTTGAAAATGAAAAGTCCATACTCATATATATATTGATCAAGTTCCCTTTGTTAAGAAACTAATAAAAGATGTTTGCTCACAATTTTTTAAAAGGAAGTTTGTGATAAAGGCATCTAAATAGGCTGAAAAGGACAATTTATCTTTCAAAAATAAGTTGCTATTTTATTTCAGTAGCAAAAATTTAATAATTTAAAAACGCAGTTTTCTACTATTTTTATTATCCAAGGACATACTTATTAAATCCATCTCTTGGCATCTACCAAAAGAGATCAGGGCCCCCCAAAAAAGGAAAAAAATTTAGGAGTGGGAGGAGTAAGTCAGAGGCAAAATAAAAAACAACTGTGTCCCTTTTGGTGAATGAAATGCATGCTAGGGAACTGGACTTTATGGAGATGTATACGATCAGCTTGTAGAGTCCAGTGGTTCATCTATATATATAAAAAGCCAGCGATTGTAACGGCCATAACGACCAGTCTCTATGACGTCCACTGTGGCCAGCAAACCCGCAGATCAGGGGGTGGGGCCTGCCGGCCAACCTCTCGGCCCCTCCCCACTGCCAGCCTGACCCTGATTGGACTCTCCCACCCCAATCAAGAGCTGGCTGCTGGCCAAATGCCCCCCTCCCTTCCTTCAATCAGCCCACCCCACCATGATAGGCCCACATCCCCTCCCCCGGTTGCCCACCCCTGGTCGCATCCCCCACCCCAATAGGGAGTGGGGCTGGCCACCCAACCTCCTGCAGTCCCTCCCCCTGCCCGGCCCCACCCCAGATCGGCCCCCTCACCCCATCAGGGGCAGGGCTGGCTGGTCAACCACCCATGGCCCCTCCCCCAGACCACTGGCCCTCTATCGGCACCCCCTATCCCAATCAGGGGTGGGGCCCACCAGCCAATTGCCCGTGGCCCCTTTCCCCACCCGGCCCAGCCCTGATTGGGCCCTGATAGGGGAAGGCTGGCTGGCCAACCTCCTGCCATCTCCTCTTCCCAACAGGCCCAACCTCGATCTGCCCTGATTGGGACCAGGCTAGCCGGACCCCACCCATGCAAGAATTCGTGCACTGGGCCTCTAGTATTAACTATAACAATCCAATTTTTATTGCTTTGTTGTTTTTTCACCATCCAGTAAATTTTCTGGGAGTTCCTATGGGATATTTCACAAGCCATTATCAAGTCTTATATCATGTTCCACCATTTACCATGGACATCCATTGTTTCTGGGACACTGTGGCCTCCCACCACAGCTGAGGCCTGGGTCCCATAAAATAGGAGCATCATCATCCTTTGTTACTACATTCGTTTTCTATTGATGCATAGCAAATTACCATAAATGCAGTGACTTAAAACAATACAAATGGTTTATCTCAAATATCTGTAGGCCCCAAGTCTGGCATGGCTCAACCGGGTTCTCTGCTAAGGGTCCCACAGGTGGAAAACAAAATGTATCCTGGGGTGTACTTTTATCTGGAGGCCCCAGGAAAGAATCTGCCTCCAAACTCACTCAGGTCATTGGTCAAATATGGACGTAGGTCTGAGTTTCTTTGCTAGCTGTCAACAGGGGCCACTCTTAAGCTCCTTAAGACCACCTGCATTCCTTAACAAAAGGCCCCCTCCATCTTCAATCCAGCAACAGTGCATCAAATCTCCCCCTCGTACTTTAATCTCTGACTTCTGCTCTTCTACCTTCAAAAAATTCTCTGCCTTAAAAGGGTTCACCTCATAGGATCAGGCCCACCTGGACAATCTCCCTACTTTAAGGTCAACTGGGTTGGGACTTCAATCATATCTGCAAAACCCCTTCAAAGAAGTCCCTAGATTAGTGATTGAATAAGTGACCATGGACCAGAAATATTGGGGGTGAACAGCAAGGGTTGGTGAGAACATTTTTAGAATCCTGTCTACCAGTTGCCACATGGGAAGAGCCCTCACCTCTACATCCCATGGGTTTAGAGAGCTCCAATAATGCATCATTGCTTGTGCATCTATTCGTAAGAGTTTTTAGAAAATCAGGTTTTTTGGGATTGAAGTACAAACCCATTGTTCCCCACAGCATTTACACCTGAATCCAATGGAGTTTTGGCTACAAGTCAAATGAAAATGAAAATTGTTGGTGTTGTTTGGAATCGTCCATCCACTTACACAACTAAGACTTTGCAGGATCAAACTCCTCTCTCAGGACAGAAGCTTTCTCCAAAATCTCCTTAGTTCATTAGGAAACAAGTCTTTGGGGAAGATGGCTTTACCAGTATATTAGGCATGCAGAGACCTGTGTGAATTCTAGTTGATCTTCAGCCTGTTCTGTGGCTACATTTACATACTATTAACATGGAATCTCTGAGCTTGGTGTCAGTCAGAACTTTGAGGGCACTGGGCTGCTGCTCTCTGGGGAACAGAGAGACGATGTTTCTGGTGGAGCAGCTAAATGTATGACTTGAAGTTTGAGACAAATAGGGATTTTTTATTCCCTAGTTTAGATGTTTTCTCAAAGGATAAGCCCCAGAGTGTTTGTGCTTGGAAGGGGTGAGTGCAAAGTAACAAGTGAACAAACATATTTCCAGGAAGATAAGCAGAGAAATAGTGCTGTTTCTTCAAGAAGGTCCAGAATCAAGTAAAAAAAAAAAAAAATTAGGCCTCATTTTCTAAGTAGAGAGTAGAGAATAGTAGAATCAAAGCAAGAATAGAGTTAGCATTGTGGGAGGAATGATTGTGTCCCCTCTATTCACTTTTTTCCTCCCATCCAGTTTGCTCTAAACACAGAATGCCCAACTGTGAGCCCTGACCAAGTTGTAAAGGAGGCATACAGAAATGTAAGGGGAAGAGTTAAAGGCCACTAGCCAATCTTGGATTTTTTTCAACTTTGCTTGTAAACAGATGTCAAGTAAGATCATCCTTGGCAAAAAGTAACTCCAGAAAGCAGGACACACCACTACTACACAAGTTATGTAATATATGTCTTCTTATATTTTTATTTTCAAAGTCTAAGATCCACATAATTCTGTTCATTGTTTGTTTGGCAAAAATAGAAAATCTGTTATGTGCCTTGACTTCTGAAAAATTACAAGGGAAAGTAGCAAAGTGGATTGGTCAATTTGTTATAAAAGGCTTAGTTGTCCAGGTGGATGGATGTTTCTGAACAGTATCAAAAATTTTCACTTTCATTTGACTTGTAGTTAAAACCCCATTTCAATGGGTCAATTTGTTTTTAGGGAGTTGTTCTATGAAACCAACCAGTCAATAGTTGATAAAATAAACCAACAAAGGAAATGGGTAATTTAATTTCAGAATTTTATTTTCCTTTTGTGAGTTTCAAGATTATTTATGTGGGAGGGAATGATGCATATAAAGAGAGACACCTACTAGGTGTATATTATACTCACCCCTAAAATTAATGAAAAGCTCAGAGCAAGAACCAGGTTATGTGTTTATGCTCAACCCAGAAAAAATGATAAAATCTCCTGTGAGCTTTTGTTTCTAATTCCATGTCTCAAGTCCAAAAAAATAAAATAAAATAAATGGATACATAGGAAAAGAAAAGGCTATTTTCTGTCTGTATATAATTATGGTAATAAATGGACTTTCACAACAAGAAAATTCAAATCTAAATTATTGGTAGACAAGTATATAAATATATAAAAATCATATATATATATATATATATGATATATAAATCCTTTCAGTATTATAATTCAGGTAAAATGAGAAATAACCTCAATCACTTAAATCTTGGCTTCTGTTAAGTATAAATAAAGGTATAAATAGTGCTATAAAGTGATTTCTGGAAACTACAGAGAGATTTTGGATGTGATGGTATGGTGGAGAAAAACTTTCCTCTAGCCTTCAAGGTTCTGTCAACTAGTCTAATAATTAAATCTACATGAGACAGATTAACAAGAGAAAATAAACTTAATTATATAAGTCATATAGGAATCGCACATGCATAAGTGAGTCAGAAACCCCACATGGCTGAGAGGTTCAGGGACAGAAAGTTAAAATAAGGCGTATATGCCATTCTGAGCTAAGGATGAGGTAAGGCACCTTGGAGCTTTGGAGCGGGGGACAGGGCAATAAGAAAAGCAGATGTGCAGTAATTAATAGTTGCCCTGTCATATAGACTAAGGTGACCAGACGTCCCGCTTTTGGCAGGACAGTCCCGATTTTTAACAATTTGCCCCGCCTCCCGCGGCGTTTTAAAAAAGTCCCAATTTTTGGAAAGAATGCACGACAAGCTAGGGAACGGCAGGAGAACTGGAAGGGCATATACTGTTTTCAGCGGCCATGTGGCTATTTAGCCAGGATATGAGTTTTATATTATTGTTGTTAATTTTATAATGTTAAGCTTTAATAATAACAAATAATTGTTGAGAACTGATTATCGAGAACTGCTTATCAAAGTTCACATTGTTGATCAGTTGTTAGAATTCGACCACCATTGTTTGGACTTCATGAACAATGGCATTTTTGGGGATTGGCAACGACGAAAACATTTTGTAACTCTCTCTCAGACGATACACATCATACTGCGTGCTAGTAAGCTAGTTAAACAAGTGATGTCATTACAAATCAGCTATTCAGATAATTTAGGTAAGTAATTTATTTATTTATTTCATAAATACATAAATTTTCTTGAATTTAGCAGACAGTACTCATATTATTTATATTTTATAGTGGAGGCAAAAAGTCTAGCGCCGGCCTTGAAAGTGACACTTACGACTTAAGTTATGGCAAATTCAGAGGAAAAATAATACAAGTTAGTATTGTTATTATTTAGAAAGAAATATAGGATTAAAATAATTTTTAAAATATAGTTACTTTATAACAATCAAATTAATTTAATTTATAAACTAACAATAAAACATGTTCATGTAATTATGTACCTACTTACTGTGTTTTTAAGCAATATGTATATAATAATTTATAATATAATTTTAAATTATTTTTTTTAAATTTTTAACATAATGAGTAAGAAAAGAGGATGCAAATTCAACGATGATCTAAGAAGTGAATTTCCTTTTATTAAAAAAACCAAAAGCGATTACAATATAGACCAAATTTTTAATCAAGAACCCCCCCCCCCCCGGCCGAAACCAGTTTGGCTCAGTGGATAGAGTGTCGGCCTGCGGACTCAAGGGTCCCAGGTTCGATTTCGGTCAAGGGCATGTACCTTGGTTGCGGGCACATCCCCAGTAGGGGGTGTGCAAGTAGGGGGTGTGCAAGAGGCAGCTGATCGACGTTTCTCTCTCATCAATGTTTCTAACTCTCTATCCCTCTCTCTTCCTCTCTGTAAAAAATCAATAAAATATATTTAAAAAAAAAAAAAGAACCGCCCCCCCCCCCCCCCCCGGTCAATGGTGTCCTGCTTTACCAATGTTAAAATCTGGTCACCTTAATATAGACAGGTCAAAAAGGTGCTCTCTGATAATCTCTGATTATGAACAAGATCCCTAATATAAGTTCTTCTATATAGTTACCAGTAAGGGGGTGGGGGAAGTAGAAGTTTCTCTTGAGCCAGAAGGGTCTCAGTTGCCTTTAGCTCAAAATAATCCATATACCACAGAGGCACATGTTGGGGTGACTCATTCTGCGCCTCTACAGTGATAAATGTTGAGGTTTGAAATCAAGTAGACTCAAGTTTGATGCTTACTTCTGCCCCTTTTTGACTGTGTGGCCATAAGAAATTTTTGTTCTAAAATAATGTGACAGAGACTGAGTAGCTGTTTCCTAAATACATTTCTCATTTGTGGGCCAACAGCTAAACTACATTTCCCAGAATGCATCTTGATGGCCATGTGACCTGTCTCTCCAATGGCACATAAATGAAAGTGATGTGTCTCATCCAGTCCAAGGCAGTTTCCTTCTCTTTTACAAATCACGTGCTACAGTTTCTTTGCATCTAAGGTCCTGTCACAGGTATTTTCCTAAGGAATGTACTATTCAATGTAATATTTAAATCTTTTTAAACTTAAAATTGCCTCCAGTGTTCTTAAAGTTGCACTGTAAGACTAATGAAATTGTTAAAATTTCCATTGGAAGGAAAATGAAAAAAGAACAAATGGGACACAGGGACAGCAATGTAAACCAGGACTTTTCTGGGCAAACTAGAAAGTCAGAGAGGAGGAGATAAATAGGTATTTGTTTCCACCCAGCTGTGTGGCTCAGTGGTTGAGCGTCGACCTATGAACCAGGAGGTCACGGTTCAATTCCTGGTCAGGGCACATGTCCAGGTTGCAGGCTCAATCCCTAGTAGGGGGTGTATAGGAGGCAGCCAATCAGTGATGCTCCCTCATCATTGATGTTTCTATCTCTCTCTCCCTCTCCCTTCCTTTCTGAAATCAATTAAAAAAAATTTTTTTTTAAATAGATATTGATTTCCTACGCAGATGTCAACCCTCCTCAGAAATGGAGGATACTGCCAAAACCGGTTTGGCTCAGTGGATAGAGCATCAGCCTGCGGACTGAAAGGTCCCAGGTTAGATTCCGGTCAAGGGCATGTACCTTGGTTGCGGGCACCTCCCCAGTAGGGGGTGTGCAGGAGGCAGCTGATCAATGTTTCTCTCTCATCAATGTTTCTAACTCTCTATCTCTCTCCCTTCCTCTCTGTAAAAAAATCAATAAAATAAAACATAAATAAAAAAAGGAAATGGAGGATACTATGTTTCTAATGGTGAAACGTTAGGATAAAAAAGCAGGAGGCATAAATTATGAGAAAAAATGATAATTTCACATCAAACCACTGCTGACATTGTCTTCCAATTGCAATGCCATCCCTATTTTACATCTAAGAGATGAGTAAGCCCTGGCCAGGATGCTCAGTTCGCTGAAGCATCATCCCGTACACCAAAAGGTTGCAGGTTTGATTTCTAGTCAGGGCACATACCTAGGTTGTGGATTTGATCCCTGGTCAGGGTGCGTATGGGAGGCAACTGAGCAATGTTTCTCTCTCACATGGATGTTTCTCTCTCAAGTCAATTCTCAAATCAATAAACATATCTTTAGGTGAGGATAAAGTAAATAAATAAACAAATAAGTAAATAAAAGAAATGAGTAAATTTCCTCTTTCTAGCATTGTGCAGCCAGTTATCTCTGCAGGAAAACAGAGTTGCTAAATAAGATTCCAAATAGGTAGGGGGGAAACATATATCTGAGAAATACATTTACACCCGCCCCACAAAATTATGAGAGATGTGTTTTAGAGAAGACAGAAAATCCTAACACCAAATTCACCCCTCTTAAATCAAAGCTTCCCCAAGAGGAACCACAGGCCACATATGAGATCCAGTTGCAAGTTAAAGAAAAAGGGTATTTATGCCCTGGCCAGTTTGTCTCAGTGGATAGAGCATTGCCCTGCAGACTGAAGGGTCCCGGGTTCGATTCTGATAAAGGGCATGTACCTTGGTTGGGGGCATATCCCCAGTAGGGAGTGTTGCAGGGGGCAGCTGATCGATGTCTGCCTCTCATCGATGTTTCTGGCTCTCTGTCCCTCTCCCTTCCTCTCTGTAAAAAAATAAAATCAATAAAATATATTTTTTTTAAAAAAGAAAAAGGGTATTTAGTGACGATTACTATTTCTTTAACCTTTCAGGGAAAAAAAATTCCAAGTGGAAAGAAATTCTCAACTCCGCCCTGAGGTTAGCAGTCCAAGCTCACAAATGCTCTCAAGAAAGTCCACATCAACACAGCCTACAATAGTTACTTATCTTCATAGAGACAGGTCAGAGAGAAAAGGATGCGTTCTAATTATCCACTGAAGATATCCTAAAGATTTTCTATTTTCCAGAATTTCTATTTCCTCAATATGTTCTCATAGCTGAGATTATTTTTCTCAAGAACCACAAGAGGGAGTATTCTTACTTCTTTGTCACAGTCCATCTCTGACAACGAATAGATACTATCCTTATGCTTGTCTAAAAATGATAAGGCATATTATTAAACACTAGGCAAGCTTCTTTTTTATTCATGTAAAATCTAAGTGATTATCTGCTTATCTTTCATTGATACATATTTTTTATATCCAGGACATTTTCTTGGCCCTTTGTGATAAAAGAGAAAGCAGACAGTATCTCATGCTGGTTCTTTCTCTTGTGTTTATTATCTTGGGATTGTGAAGGAGAATTTCTCTCTCAAGTTGTGTTCAGCAAGTGTAAGATAGCAATGGGAAGTTCTCCCTAACCACGAAGAAAGCAATCAGATATCTAAAAAGAATGATACTACTGCTTTGAGCTCATCTCTCCTATTCCCTAAAAGGCTACACCAAACCACAAACATGATTCTGCCAATTATCATCACATGCCTGCCTATAACATAAAGAGAGAATAACCAATACTTTCGTCAATGACCAAAATGTAGTGAGGATCAAGAAAGTGCAGGTCTTATGTAAAAAATTAACACCAACTGCTAAACCAAACAACCCAAAACACACACACTCACTCACACACACTGCTTATTCCACTTATTTCTCACTCAAGTCATGTCAGATAGGAGTGAGATGAGTAGCCTGGGCTGCTCTGTTCCAAGTGATGATTCAAGAATTCAAGTTCTTTCCATCGTGTGGCTCCCAACATCTTCCCACTGAATTCTCTCTTGGTGGATGAGCAAAGAATGGGATAACTTTAGGGGTCAGAGCTGGAAATTGTATACCTCTGTCCCCTAGCCATTGTCTCAAACTCAGTCACATGGCCAACCAAACGGCAAGTGAATTTGGAGAGTGAGGTTTCCTTATGCCTGGAAAGAGGATAAAGATTTACATGGGTTCAAGAGTTGCCAAAAGGATGGAAAATGAATTCCATCCTGTCCTCCAACTAAAACATAGTATGTGCTTTGATAAAAAATGTGGGTGTAGCAGATGTTTATGATGTCCTAAGCCACATCCCACTCATCAGTCCAGCCCACTAGAAAATGGTTGTCAGTGCCTCTTCAGAAATATGACTCCTCTCTGCTTTTCTGCCTAAGGTTTTTTTCTGAAGTCATGGATGTTATCATCATAATTAGCTAGTCCTATCTAATGAAAGAGTAATATGCATATTGACCATCACTCCAACACACAAGATGGCTGTCCCCATGTAGTCAAAGATGGCCACCCCCATGTAGACACAAGATGGCCACCACAAGATGGCCAGCAGGGGAGGGCAGTTGGAAGGGACCAGGCCTGCAGGGGAGGGCAGTTGGGGGGGACCAGGCCTGCAGGGGAGGACAGTTGGGGGCAACCAGGCCTGCAGGCGAGGGCAGTTGGGGGCAACCAGGCCTGCAGGAGGACAGTTGAGGGGGATCAGGCCATCAGGGGAGGGCAGGACGGGGGGGACCAGGCCTGCAAGGGAGGGCAGTTGGGGGGGAACCAGGCCTGCAGGGGAGGGGAGTTAGGGGTGAGCAGGCCTGCAGGGGAGGGCAGTTGAGGGCAACCAGGCCTGCAAAGGAGGACAGTTAGGGGTGACCAGGTTGGCAGGGGAGGGCAGTTAGGGGTGACCAGGCCAGCAGGGGAGGGCTGTTAGGGGCAATCAAGCCACAGGGGAGCAATTAGGCATCAATCAGGCTGGCAGGGGAGTGGTTAGGGGATGATCAGGCTGGAGGCAGAAGCAGTTTGGGGCAATCAGGCAGGCAGGCAGGCAGGCAAGTGGTTAGGAGCCAGCAGTCCTAGATTGTGAGAGAGATGTCTGACTGTCCATTTAGGCCCGATCCCACTGGGATCGGGCCTAAATGGGCAGGCGGATATCCCTCGAGGGGTCCCGGATTAGAGAAGGTGCAGGTTGGGCTGAGGGACACACCCCCCATGCATAAATTTCATGCACCGGGCCTCTAGTTAATATTAATAAAAGGGTCAGACATTGTTGAGCATATTCAACTGGGAAGCATAAGCCTGTTTGTTTCACCAGAAAGCTACAGCTTCACACCCTAGGGAATCACAGTACTGTCCCTGCATGGGAATTAACACCTCCTCTCTTCCCCCATTATTTACTGATTGTTGGGGGAGGGAGAAGAGGAAGAAGAGATGGACGCATGTGCAGTAGAAGTCAGGTGGTGCAGGGGAAGTGCTTACCTGTCACTCTAGCCTGAGGAACAGTAGATTGGCTAGGGACTGGACCCCATCAGAAGGGCGTGGAATCTTGGAGAGTTAATTGGCTAGTTTGAAGAAGCTCCTGGTTAAAGTCACCAGAGTTCCTTCTCTTGTTTGCTCTTGTACTCCTATTTTTCTCTTTGCTCAGTGACCTGCACTCACCCCTGTGTCCCTGAGCTCGCCTGTTCTCTCTCCATAGCCAGGTGGCCTTAAGCAGCAGCATGGAACATGGCCGTGCACATGCAATGGACTGCAGCTGGGAACACAAGCTAAGCTAGCCAGATGCTGGACTGGACAATACTTTAATACGAAGCAGGAACTATGAACATTGGCCTTTATTCTGGCCCCACTGATGACAAGATTGGACTTCTATGGTGAGGTGGACAGAGATGGAGGGGAACCCCTTAATTTTACATCATCAATAAAGCTTTCCTTGAAACCCCATCCTCCAGTGGGGGCCTCAGGAAATTCTTTTCCTTGTGGCATTCCATGAACTCCACTTCCACTGATAACACTGGAAGTCAATCAGTAGATGCAAAAAGTATTAATAACTAAGGCCACAACCCTCAGACAATGTTGTACAGTAGTTTTTATATAAATAGACTAGCCTCGTATTCTTTAGCAAAAACAATTCTAAATATTCTACAAGATTCCTCAGAATGCACAAGTGGAATTAAGAACCAATTGTTCTCAGCAACAATAATATACCATTTGTTGGCTTTTCTCCCTTTCCTGTTTCATTCTCTCCACTCTCTCACTTGTTTCCTGGGATTATCTCCCGAATAAACTACCTGCACTGAGTCCTTGTCTCAGGCTCTGCTTTCATGAAAACCTAATTTAAGCGTTGGAATGGGAAGAAGCTCTAGAAAACGGCCCCTCAGGATAGAAGTTTGAAATTGAATTACTCAACAGTCAGATGGCAACCATTGCCTGGGGCAGCGTGGGAGGAGGTTAATTCCTAGCATGTTGTGGCATTACAATGACTAACACTCCCATCTATGGCATATTGGAATGAGGTGCAGGTAAAAGACAAAATGTTAACATATGCAGCATCTCTAGTACTCAAAAGGTAATGGGGCAGATGTAATTAAAAGAATGGAAAGCATTGGTGGATGGATTTTGTTAATGCCCTAAAAGCTTGAAGAAAAGCTGCTTTTTATGTACAAGGTGTTAGGCATTCATTAGCACTCTATTTGAGATTCCAAAGCAATCCCTACTGTTTTAGATTTTATGTTTCAGCAGCATCCCCCAGGGGCACTTTATCAAAATCTATTCCATGTACCTATTGCTAGATAACAAAGGACCCAAAATATAGAGGCTTATGACAACATATATTTTGCCTAAAGATCAACATTTTGGGCAGGGCTCAGTTGGGACCATCCATTTATGCTCCACTCAGCTTTGGCTGGGGTAGCTTGAAGGCTGGCAACTGGAATCATCTGAAGCCGTGCTCACTCAGATGTCTGGCGGTTGGTGCTGGAGACCTCCTGGAGCGTTGCTTATGGATATCAGGTAAAGCACCTACATGTGTCCTTTCCGTGTGGCTGATTTTCAAGAGTGAGTTTTTCTAGGAAGAGAGCCATAAGGAAGCTGAATTGCCTTTTCTAGCACAAGCTGGTTGTGACACAGCATGACTTTTCAATGCATTCTGTTTGTTAAATGCAAATCACTAACATAACACTAAACACTATTCAAGGGGAAGATAATTAAAGTTAACCTTTTGATGGAAAGAGCATTAGAAAGTGTGTGGACATGTTTAAAAACTACAACACTCACACATAGTTTACATAAAACTGACATAATTTATCTTATTTTCATTAATCTGACTGCCAGCTTACATTAATGCGACTATTAATAATAATACTTTGTTGAAAAATATAAAATCTTGGCACATATAAGACTCAGCAGCATATAAAAGATTTTCCATTAATCTTTTCAGCAGCATAATGTTTTAAAAACTTTAAATGTCTAAAAAAACTCACTGGGGAAGCTCAATAGCAGAATGCACATGACAGGAAATAAGACCTATTGGATGGTACTAAAAGGCTTAATATTTGTGTAATCAGAGTTCCAGAAGGAATAAAAAAGCAGGGGTGCAGAAAAATATGTGCAGAATAATGCCTGAAATATCCTGCTTTTGATGAAAGTCATAAATTTATAAATTAAAAATAGTAAACCCCCAACCAAATAAACATAAATTCATGCCAAGACATATTATAATGAAATTTCTGAAAATTAAAGACAAAGGAAAAATATCAAAAAGTAGAAAGAGAACAATACATTAACTAGAGGGGAACAATGATTGAAATGTTTCTCCTCTGAAATCTTGGAGGCCAAAGGAATTGGCTCAAAATTTCCAAATGCAAAAATTTTCTTAAGGAATAAAGATAAAATAAATGCTTTCTCGAATGAAGGAAATTTTTTGCCTGAAAACTTGTTCTAAAACAATTGTTGCCTGACCACCATGACTCAGTGGTTGAAAATCAACCTATGAACCAGGAGGTCACGGTTTGATTCCCAGTCAGGGCACATGCCCTGGTTGTGGGCTCCATCCCTAATGGGGAGCATACAGGAGGCAGCCAATCAATAATTCTCTATCATCATTGATGTTTCTATCTCTCTCTCCCTCTCCTTCCTCTCTGAAATCAATAAAGATATATTTTAATTTTTTTTAATTATTGAAGGATGTTTTTCAGACCAAAGGGAAATGATACCAAAGGAAAACTTACAATATCAGTGTTGAAGGGAAAGCCACATAAATAGTGGATACTTGGATAAATATAACATCTCTTGAGCTCTTTAAAACACATTTATAGATGAAAACAGAAATTAATATATTTTCAGATAAGTTTTCATATACATTGACAACCACAACATAAAAAGGGGAGAATAAAGGAAGGAGCTATAGAGGGGTAAACTTCCTACAGTCTAACTAAAATGGTAAAATATGATTTGAAAGAAACTTTGAAAAGTTATGTATAGTGTAACTCTTAAGCACCACATACTAAAAAAGAGAGTAAAATACAATAGATAAATTAAATACCAAAAATGTTCACATAATCCAAAGGAAAATTATTAGTAAGAGGGAAAGATTAGTAAGGGGGAAATAGAAAGACAAAAATGGAGGGGAAGAACTAAATATCTATATATTTATAAAACCCTAATATGCAAATAGACCGAATGGGGGAACAACCAAACAACAGGTTGCTATGCCGTGTGCTGACCACCAGGGGGCGCATGCAGAACATGGCAGGCAATGGCAGCAGGCAGCAGAGCATGGAACATGGTGGGCGTTGGCCGTGGCAGGATGGTGGAGCAGGTGGGCGGGGGCACCAGACCAAGGCGGGGTGCTGGTCACTGTCATCAAGGTGAGCCTCTGATGGTTACTAAAAATTCTTTGCTCCCATGTGCTGCAGTCCCACCCGGTGCTCACACCTGCTGCCAGTGCTGGCCCCACTTGCACCTACTGCCAGTGCTGGAGCTGCTGCTCACACCCACTGCTGGCGCCCGGTGCCGGCCTTGATCACTCGGCACCGTCAGTGGGTACGTGTGGTGGCTGCCGGCCCCAATTGCCCCTCAGGGCTTCTCCACCTCCCCCTGCTCCTGAGGGGTGATTGGGGCAGCAGGCGCCACTTGCACCCAAAGACAGCACCAGTCCCTCTTGCACCCGCTTCTGGCACTGGCCCCAATTGCTCTGCACCATCAGCGGGTACAAGCAGGGCCATCGCCATCAGTATGTGGGAGTGGCGGTGGTGGGAATGGGGCTGCTGGAAGACAGGGAACTGGGGGCATGGTGGGAGGGGCCAGTCAGGGGCACGGAAGATAGGCTGAGACCCGCCCCTGTGCCCACTGCAGCCTCGCAGCCTATAGTTCCTTTCAAGGTGCACAAATTCATGCACTGGGCCCCTAGTGATTAATAAAATTTTAGACTTAAATCCAAAAATATCAAAAATCACATTAAGTGTGCGAGTGGCCCATGTTGGGCTGCCAGTTGTGAGGGTACCCACCTACGTCCCACGTTGGGTTCAGGGTTCAGGTTCAGGGTTCGGGCTCTGGAGGAGGCCGCACACAAATGAAAGAGACTAGACAAGAAAATACTAATTTGGGAATTGGGGGCCAGGCGGAAGACCAAGAGAGGACTCCGCTTTGCTCTGGCCTTGTGATCCCTTTTATTCAGGTTTGGGATCCACCCACAGCCCTTAGGCAGGCAATTTCCAGTAACAGGCAAACTATCTTATCAGTAAGGATTTACATGAGACTAAAAGGTGGAAGTTGCTTCAGCTACCATCGTCTGGACTAAACAGTGGGTGCATAGCTCTGACCCTTGCCAGAGCTTCAAGGTTGACCAGCCTTCCAGGTTGCTTGTCCACACCTCCCTGCTAGTGAAGGCAATGGGCAGCTTCCAACATAAGTATAAATAGTCTAAACACACAAGTTAGAAGACATAGGTTATCAGAAAGACTTTAAATAGAAAAGCTAGTCAGGTAAAATGGTGGGAGAAGATATACCATACAGACACTAATCAAAAGAAAGCTAAAGTGATAAACAGACGTATGGCATCATAATAAATGGGTTAATCCACCAGGGAGAAAGCAAGCCTAAATAAACAGAGAAGCTTCAAAGTACATGAAGCAAACTGAGACAGTGGAAAGTTAAATAAATTCATAATTATATTTGGCAACCTCAACTTCTCTCAGTATTTGATAGATCAAGCCAACAAAAAAATATAAAGTATATAGAAATAAACAATAAGAAAATAACATTAATTCTACAGTCTATTCCTAAAAACGAAAGAGCAGAAAATACTTCTCAAATCTGTTTATGAAGCAATATTTTTCTAATACCAAAACCAAACAAAAAATATCAAGCTACTTGATATCAAATTATACTACAAGGCTGTCATAATCAAAATAGCATGGTACTGGCATAAAACCAGACATATAGATCAATAGAACAGAATAGAGAGCCCAGAAATAAACCCAGGCCTATATAGGCAATTAATATTTGACAAAAGAGGCAAGAAAATACAATAGGGTAAAAACAGTCTATTCAAAAAATGGTATTGGGAAAATTAGACAGATACATGCAAAGAAAAAATGAAACTAGATCACCTTCTTACATCAGCTGTAAGAATAAAGTAAAAAATGTAAAGTTCAAAACCAAAAACTCCTAGAAGAAAACATAGGAAGTAAAATCTCTGACATTGGTCTTAGTCATTGTTATCCTCAGGTAAAGGAAACGAGAAAAAAATAAACAAATGGGGTTGCATCAAACTACATCAAAAAAATAAACAAATGGTTTTGCACAGTAAAGGAAACCATCAACAAAACAAAAAGACAATCTACTGAATGGAAGAAGATATCAGCCAATGATACATCCAATTAGGGGTTAATATCCAAAATTTATAAAGAACTCATACAACTTGACACCAAAAAAACAAATAATCCACCTAAAAAATGGATAGAGGACCTGAATAGATATGTCTCCAAAGAGAACATACAATAGACATATGAAATGATGTTCAACATTACTAATTATCAGAGAATTGCAAATTAAAAGCACAATGAGCGATCACCTCCCACCTGTTAGAATGGCTATTTATACTAACAATAGAAGAATATGCAAATTGTCTGGGATGCCATCACAATAACAATAACGACCAGCAGGCTGCCTGGGGCAATAAGGCCGGCAGGGGGGTTAGTGAGGGACGACCAAATGACTGAACAGCAAGCTGCATGGGCCGACCAGGTTGGCAGGGAGGTAAGTTGGGGGTGATCAGGCTGGCAGGCAGAAGCAGTTAGGGGTGATTAGGCTGGCAAGGGTGGGGGAGGGCAGTTAGGGGCAATCAGGCAGGCAGGCATGTGAGCAGTTAGGAACCAGCGGTCCCAGATTGTGAGAGGGATGTCCGACTGCCGGTTTAGGCCCAATCAGGCCTAAACTGGCAGTTGGACATCCCCCAAGGGGTCCCGGATTGGAGAGGGTGCAGGCTGGGCTGAGGAGACCCCCCCCACACACACCCCATGCACGAATTTCATGCACCTGGCCTCTAGTCGTCAATAAATCAATAAGTGTGGGCAAGAATGTGGAGAAAAGGAAACCCTTGTGCAATGTTAATGGGAATGTAGACTGGTGCAGCCACTTGGAAGAACAAACAGTATAGAAGTTACTCACATATTTAAATATGGAATTGTTTTATGACTCAGCAATTCCACTTCTGGGTATATAGCCGAAGAAAACCAAAATACTAATTCGACAAAATATATGCACCCCTATGTTCATTGCAGACCCACACAAATATGGCAAATAGATTTTTTATAAAAACAATACACTTCACACATTATACAAAAATTAACTCATAATGAATCCTAGATCTATATTTAAAACATAAAACTTTTGAAGAAAACATAGAAAAAAATGTTATGGTATTAGGTTAGTCAAAGAGTTCATGACCCCAAAGGAACAATTCATAAAAAGAAAAAAAAATTGATAAATCAGACTTCATCAAACTTTAAGACTTTATTTTATAAAAGATGATTAGAGAATAAAAAGACCAGTCACAAACAGAGAAAATATTTGCAAGTCATGTATCTGAATGTACAAACAATATTCAAAGAAGTCTCAACAACTCACCAATAAAAAATCAACCAAAATGGACAAATATTAGTACAAACACTGAACCAAAGAAAATACATGTTTTTCAAATAAGCATGTGAAAATATGCTCAACATTATTAGTAAAGCCACAAGGAGATACTCCTTCACACCTATCAGAAAGGGTTTGTTTTTGTTTTTTAATAATTCCAAGTGTTGGTGAGGATGCAGAGTTAATGGAACTTTTATAGATTCCTGGAATGCAAAATGGTACAGCCACTCTTGAAAACATCTTGACAGTTTTTTATGAAGTCAAACACATGTCATATCACCTAAAAGTCCTACTCATAGATATTTACCCTAGAAAACTGAAAACATATGTTCACACAGCAAATGTTTACACAAATAGCTCTATTCAAAATTTCAGAGAACTAGGACCAGCCCAATGTCCTTCAGTGGGTGAAAGGATAAACTGTGATACATCCATGCAAAGGAATATTATTCAGCAGTAAAGGGAACAAACTATTGATACACACGGAAATTTGAATGAATCCTGAACACAGTATGCTGGATAAAGAAGCCAGTTGCACAAGGTTACATCATATGATTCCATTTATACAACATTTGAGAACAGGACGGATTACAGTGATGGCAAATAGATCAGTGGTTGTCAAGGATTAGGGCTGAGGGGGAGTGTGACTTCAAATGGACAGCATGAGGAATTTTGGGGGATGATGAAACAGTTCTGCATCCCAACTATGATGATGGTTAAATGAATCTATATATATGTTAAAACTCATAGGACTCTACAAAAGGGCACTTTACTGTAAGTTAACTTAAAAAATAAAAAAGTAAATAATTTTTAATAATCTGAACTCTAAAGAGAAAAATAGTTACCATTTTTGGATCTCTATGTGATAGAAACTTGCTAGCTAAATAGCTAAAAATGATTATATATTCATTAATTTATCAATCTTTACATTAAATAACCCTGTTACTTAAGTATCCTTATTCTACAGATGAGGAAATTCAAAACCAGAGAGATTAAACAACTTGCCCATAATCACACAAATAGTAAGTGGCAGGGTCAGGATTTAAATTCATCTCTCCATTTACGTCCATAGCAATCATCACTTTGAACATTTAAGACAGAAAACCAATTTTGGGGGAAAAGATTGATATTAGAATATTTGCTTCTGAGGGTTAAGATGGATGAAAATTAATATTTACTACTGGCATCAAAATTGAAAAGTATTTTAGAAGCCTGCCAACTCTCAAGATATTTAAGAATTATAAAACATCTTGTTATCTACAATGCAAATAGCCAAAGAACTCAAATAACTGAAACGTGTGTTTTCGGCTGCAATTAACTTTTATGTGAAAAATACAAATGACAAGTAAACAAGCTGATACCAGAAATTTTTGAAGCAATTTCCAAAATATACCACAAGTCAGCATATTTTCAGCACAATTTCTTGGACTGTCTACTTTGAAGTATAGAATACAAATCAATGAGTATTTGATCACCTATTATTTATGTTCATTATGATAACTGTGTTACTTCAAGATCCCAAAGTACCTTCTAAATCAATAATGCAAGTTTAAAATTTGTCCAAATGGTTTTATGACTGTTTATTTCATCATTTCCTTCTAAAAATTGAAAACTTATAACTGTATAGTAATTCGAGAGACTATTACATTTACTGTAAAATCCCATTTCCTCAATCATTTCAATTAATAGGAGTTCATTCATAGGGTTTAACTACTTTAAAAGAAAAATTAAAATCAAAGGCTAAAACAAATGTTCGTCTTTGTTAAACATATTTCTTGGTTACTTATTTTGAGATGTATGATCAAGACACACCAGAGACTTTCGCTTCCTGCTCTTCTTCTTCCATATAACCCTAGGATTGGGGTTCACATTAATTAATTTTTTAAAATCTTTATTGTTGAGAGTATTATAGATGTCCTCCTCTTTCCCCCATTGCCCTCCTCCACCTGGTTCCTGCCCCACCCCAGGCCTTCAGCATCCTATTGTCTGTGTCCATAGGTAATGCATATATGCATATGAGTTCTTTGTTTAATCTCTCCCCATCCCCTTCTCCCCCTTTAATCTGAGATTCATCAGTCTGTTCCATGTTTCCAAGCCTCTGGTTCTATTTTATTCATCAGTTTATTTTGTTCATTAGATTACTTGTTCATTTATTTTTATTTTTAGATTCAATTGTTGATAGATATGTATTTATTGAATTTTGTTGTTCACATTTTGTATCCCTTCTTCTTCTTCTTCTTCTTCTTCTTCTTCTTCTTCTTCTTCTTCTTCTTCTTCTTCTTCTTCTTCTTCTTCAAGAATACCTTTCAACATTTCATGTAATACTAGTTTGGTGGTTATGGGCTCCTTTAGCTTTTCCTTGTCTGTGAAGCTCTTTATCTGACCTTCAGTTATAAATGATAGCTTTGCTGGGTAGAGTAATCTTGGTTGTAGGTTCTTGCTATTCATCATTTCGAATATCTCCTGCCACTCCCTTCTAGCCTGCAAAGTTTTTGTTGAGAAATCATACAGTCATATGGGCGATCCCTTGTAGGTAACTAACTGTTTGTCTTTTGCTACTTTTAAGATTCTCTCTTTGTCTTTAACCTTTGGCATTTTAATTGTGATGTGGCTTGGTGTGGGCCTCTTAAGGGTTCTCTCTGTGCTTCCTGGACTTGTAAGTCTATTCTTTCACCAGGTAGGGGAAGTTTTCTGTCATTATTTCTTCAAATAGGTTTTCGATATCTTGCTCTCTCTCTCTCTGCTCCTTCTGGCATCCCCATAATAGGAATGTTGGTATGCTTGAAGTTGTTTCAGAGGCTCCTTACATAATTTGGGAATCTTTTTTATTTTTGCTCTTCTGATTGGGTGTTTTTGCTTACTCATATTCCAAATTCTTGATTTGATTATTTGAATCCTCTACTCTGTTGAATCCCTGTAAATTATTCTTTATCTCAGTTAGTGTATGCTTAATTTCTGACTGGTTATTTTTGAAATTCTCTGAAACTTAAACTAAGTACCTTGAGGCTCTCGTTAAGGTCCTTGAGCATCCTTATATCCATTGTTTTGAACTCTGTATCTAGTAGTTTGTTTGCTTCCATTTCATTTAGTTCTTTTTCTGGAAATGTCTTCTGTTCTTTCATTTGTGACATATTTCTTTGTCTTCACATTTTGGCTGCTTCCCTGTTTGTTTCTATATATTAGGTAGACCTGCTATGGCTCCTGGAATTGGCAGAATAGCCTTGGGTAGTAGTTATCGTGTAGGGCCCAGTGACTCAGCCTCCCCAGTGACCTGAGCTGGGCACTCTAGGTACACCCTTGTGGGGGTTGTATGCACAGTCTTATTATAGTTGAGCCTTGATTGCTGTTGGCATTACTGGGAGGAATTGACCTCCAGGCCAATTGGCTGTGAGGACCAGCTGCAACTACAATGGAAGAGTTGCTGTGCAGGAGATGCCCCTAGCAGCAGGTCTTGCTTCATTGGGGCTTTGGTGCTCACTCAGTCTGCCCCTTGAGTGTGTCGCTCATGGATGTGTAGAGTTGTAAGCTGGTATGGTCTAAAGCTGTCCACTGGGTGCACTGGCTCTGGATCTCCCAGGAGGTGCAAAGTCAGCCACTGCCTAGGGCCACCAGGCTGGAGTTACAGAGCCATCTGCAAATGGCTGCTGCTTGTGTTGGGCTTGGAAATGCCCAGGGAGGCCCAGAGGTGAAGCAAGGTAGGCTGGTGCTAATGCTGGGTTTGGGGCCTTTTACTGATATGTTTGGGGCATGCTGACACCAGCTGCTGCTTGTTTGAGATATTTTAGGTAAGTCTGAAGCCTGAGCCAGGACAGGCCATTTATATGGAAAAGCTGCTGCAAATTGGTTGGGGTGGGGTCTCAGGGAATTCCCAGGCCAGAGCAAACAGTGTGTGCCAGGCTGATGGAAACTCAGATATGACTGCCAGTCAGCTCTGGAATGGGGGAGATCTCAGCAGAGGAACAATGACCCCTGTGAGCACCCCTGTCTAGAGAAAGCCATCCCTGAGTTTTTGCTCCAATGCCAGACAGTCCAGTTTCTCCCTGTATGTTCCTGAATCCTCCTAGCCACTGTCCCAGTGCTGGAGCTCAGAAGGAGCGACTTTGTGTAAGTTCATACACTGGTCCTTTAAGAGGAACTGCCTGGGTCTCCAGCAGCTTCGTATCACTCAGCCATCATCCCGGCTGGTTTTTATAGCCTGAAGTTACAGATTCTCTTCCCAGCTCTGGAACCCTGGGCTGGGGGTCTGGTGTGGGGCTGGGACCCCTTACTCCTCATGGGAGGTCTCAGCAGCCGAGATATTCCTCCTGATTAAAGAAATGCCACACATGGATGTCAGACCAACCCATTCTGTGCCTCCACCCCTCCTACCAGTCTCAATGTGCTTTCTTCTTTACTTCTCTGATTGCAGGATTTCCATTCAGCCAGCTTTCAGGTGGTTCTGAATGATGGTTGTTCTGTATTTGATGTGTTGTGGGAGGTGGTGAGTACACTGCCATCTTGGTTCTCCCTTAAATTATTTTTTAAATAATTTTAACTGCTGTGGGAGAGAATGCATTCTCTGCCTCTTTTCTTTGCACCCATCATAAATGCTTCTATTTGGGGATGCTGGGACATTCTGCCCAATTTAATTTAATTCCTTAAACTTGTTAGTATAATGCCAAGTATTGTATTTGATTTTGAGCATAAAAATTGTCATGCATGAATATTACTCTCAAGTTACTCAGTATCAAATGGGAAAGACAAGCATGAAAACAAAAGATTGCAAAAATAGACTTATCTCTAGAGAGACACAAAGGAAGTAAGGAGCAACTTTGCTTGGCTGGGTAAATGAAGGCAACACAGTATATAAAACTATGGGATGAATCTTAGCCCAGCTGTACCTACATTACTTTCCTCTCTCCCCCAGATCCATTATGCAGGCAACCATAAGAAAACCCATGAGGACTTTAAGAAAGTTTTAATAAAATATGTATTAATTCAAAGTGCAGACAACTTTTTCTGTAAAGAACCAGACAGCAACTATTTTATACTGGACATACATTGTCTGAGTGGAAGCAGCCAGAGACAATTTGTAAATGAATATAGTGTGGCTGTATTCAACAAATATTTACAAAAATAGTTGAAGTCTAGATTGGGTGTGAGGCCATCGTGTGCCAACTCCTGCATTAATCAAATCAACACAATTGTATGTCTAAGCTTCAAATACAAATTACTGGATCCTTCAGTGATAAAACAAGAATGATTTATGTCTATGAAAAATCTGATTTGTTGCAAGTAAAGTTAATAAAGACTCAAGTTATTTTGTTGCAGATACCTGAAATGCAAGAGCTTTCTCCTAATATAAATAAAACCTCAACTCCTAAGAACTTTGCTCTTGGCCTAACAAACTGTTCTTTACTACCTAAAGCTATGGGGCATATTAGGAAGCCCTAAAATAAAAGAAGAGCTTCAATAATCATTTACTTCTTCTTACTCTCAGAATTCTCTTTTAAACAAAGGGTTTGAGAATTTCAACCTATGGAAATGTGTGTGAACTGTGTGCGGAAATGTTTCTCTGTTGCAGTGTGGCTGATAGGGTCTTTATCCCTTAGCAACGAACACCTTTACAGCACAGCCCTGCAGAGAGCTTTTGAGCAAATCTTAATTGAGCCAAATCCTCTCCATGGGTGATGCTTTAAGTTTGACACTTTGGTTTTGATGGAGACAAGAGCTACCTGTTGACACATAATTTGAAACTTCTTTCATCGCAGTGTCTAAAGAATAATAAGAATCGGAACTGAGAATGTCCTAACTAGGTGATAACAGACAGGGATGGTGTCAGAGAAGTGTGAATACCATGACCAGATTACCCAAATCTGTGGCTAAATCTGGAATGTTACTTTCGAGAAATGTCAATCTGGCATCATCTAAGGTGAGTCATCATGTCATAAGCAACACAAGCTTTTCTCCAACTGCTGTTTTTTAAAAACATAATAATTACTATTGAATACAAGTGCATCCTGCTTTAAAAAAATATTCTGATGCCTTAGCAAAGGTAATGCTTTTATTCTATTATGAGCTGCCCACATGCACTTCTTGGGCTGTGACTCATCTCAATGGTTTTCCAGTTAAAGAACATTTTATTCTAAAATTTTTTAAAAAATTAATGTCCCACAGTGGTGTGGGGTTAGCATAAACACGGAATGATAGGCAATTCAGTCTAAAACCAGAATCATGATAACATCAAAGTATATAAGAGCTGCTATAGGATTTCTTAGGTACAGTATTTTCGTTTTCATGACCATAATTTCAGGGGCCATCTGATGATGAGTCACAGTCCTGTTTGTGGTGCTAACATTTTGTTCTCCCTTGTAACCATGATGGGAGTCTGAAGAGATTTCCAGTTCATCCTAATTTTCCTCCCTGAAGCTGCTACTTAATGTCTGTGGCTGACGCTCTTTGCAGAAAGTATGGGGGAGATAGCTCTCAGTTTCAGGATCTGAAGGATATCTCCTAACCAGAGTGCAAAGACCTGAAAGCCCTTAATTAAGTTTCTAATCACAAACAAGACGATCTTGCATTAAGGGCCTTTGAGAGCATCAGCAATCATGTCCTGGTGTCTTCGTCACCATATCCAATAAGATTCTTATTTTAGCACCAAAGGCAATTCTTTCCTCGTTGAGGGTGAAGAGAAACACTCAACAGTCAGTTTGAAGAACAGAACACAGTGGGTCAAAACACATTTCCTTTTCTGCCCCATGTGGTTCTGGAGCCAATTTTATTCTACTTACAAACAATTACACAGCTAATAGTATTTCACAATGTCAGGTCATCTAATCTCCATAGTGACCTCATGACATAGTTACTACTGTTACCTCCAATTTACAATGGAGAAAATGAGACTGTGTGGAAAACAGGGACTTGCTCAAGGCCAGCAGGTAGTTGACTGTCTGCCCCCTGGTGGTCAGTGCACAGGTTCAAGTGCAAGTTCCTCAGCACCACCAATCAGGAGCAGTTGGCTACTTCCTTCCCTTCTTGGAGGTCTCCAGCCTCCAATGGGTCTGGAGGGATCCTTCTGGTGAGTAATGCACCGAACAAACAGCACTAGGGTGGCCACATTTTAGACATGCTTAAAACACCCCATGAATTTTTACTTTGAATTCCCTCTGCCTGTGTAGAATTTATCCTATATAATAAAAGCCTAATATGCAAAGTAACTGGTCATCCGGTCATCCACTCAACCAATCAAAGCATAATATGCTAATGATATGGTAAGTCCGCTTGCTATGATGTACACTGACCACCAGGGAGCAGATGCTCTGACTGGTAGGTTAGCCTGCTGCTGGGGTCAATCTGGCCAATCGGGATTAAGCGAGATGGGCCGGACATGCCCTGGAGCCCTCCTGTGGTCCCTCTCTGGCTGGCCAATCTCCTGCGTCCCTCCCCAGCCCTGATCATACACCGGTTGGGTCCTTCAGCCTGGTCTGTGCCCTCTCACAATCCAGGACCCCTCAGAGGATGTCAGAGAGCTGGTTTTGGCCTGATCCCGCAGGCCAGGCCGAGGGACCCCACTGGTGCATGAATTCGTGCACCCGGCCTCTAGTGCTTACATAAAAGAGAAAACAACTCTGCATCTCTAAGATCTTCACAACTGGTTTGCTAGGGATGGTCCCCTCATACACTCTGTTGTATTTCTGGCCTGTTCAGTTTAGCATAGATGGGGCTGGTGGACTTGCACTTTTCCAGCTCCAGCTCAGACTCAGCTAGGAGCAATTAAAATTTTGTGCAGTGAGTAGAGTTCCCATTTTAGCACTTGGCTAAATCTGAGAGATGCCCAGATCTTTCTAGGAACCAAGCAAGTAACATCAGTCTCCCAGGGGCATCAGGTAGAATGCTCAATAATAAAAGGAAAAGCACATGAGTGCCTTCTTGGTGCCTGCTGCCATCCTGGCTTGGTGGGGCAGCTGTGAGCCTGCCAGTCAATGGAGTCTTTAGTAAATAGGGGAATTATAGGGTTGATATATATAAAATATGAAGGTGAAATAAAGGCAAGGATGTCCTAACCTGTAAGTTACTGATTAAAGTATTCAAATAGGTACAAAAAAGTTTTCAATAAGTCCAAGTGCCCAGAAGTAGATGAGTGGATAAAAAAGCTATGGTACCTTAATGGAGTACATGAGATGGTAAAAGAGAGAGAAATCTTACCTTTTTGTGATAGCATAGATGGACCTAGGGATTATTATGCCAAGTGAAATAAGCCAGTCAGAGAAAGACAAATACCATATGATCTCACTTATACGTGGAGTCAAATGAACAAAATAAACTGATGAACAAAATAAAAACAGAGGCATGGATACATGGAACAATCTGATAGTTGTCAGAGGGGATGGGGGGGGGGGGGGACTAAATGAAAGAATTAGCCAAAGAACATATATGCATAACCCATAGACACAGACAACAGTGTGGAAATGGACAGAGGGAAGGGGGGCATGGGCTGGATAGAGGAAGTCAAAGAAGGAGAAATGGGGACATCTGTAATAGCATTAATAATTAAAAAAAGGAAAAAAGTGTTCAATAAGATAGAAAACTCTGCTGATATAATTTTATTATACAGATAACCCATATAAGTACTTTTTATATTTTGCTTTAATATACATAGATACAGAGTGGGGCAAAAGTAGGTTTACAGTGGTTTGCTTAAAAAATAATATAATTAATAAATAATAATACAAGAACAAATTCTGTGCTTCATATACTCGTAAATGTACTTTTGCCCACCCTATAAATCTTATTTATTAAGAATTTTAGCCCTAGCCAGTTTGGCTCAGTGGATAGAGCATCAGCCTGTGGACTGAAAGGTCCCAGGTTCGACTCCAGTCAAGGGCACATGCCCAGGTTGCAGGCTTGATCCCCAATAGGGGGCGTGCAGGAGGCAGTCAATCAATGATTCTCTCTCATCATACATATTTCTATCTCTCCCTCTCCTTTCCTCTCTGAAATCAATAAAAATATTTTTTAAAAAGAATTTTATTTTTAAATGATTTTTGAATAGAAATTTTACTATATAAGTTCACTAATAAAATAAAACCAATATCTACCGATAAATATTTTCTTTAAGAATTATGTAATCAGAACCTAATCTGGGTGAACTGTGAGGAGCCAATGGCTGCCTAGGAGGCGGAGCTTTTGACGCTGACTGGCATAGGAACCGACCAATCAGAACCTAATCTGGGTGAACTGCGAAGGCAGAACCTAAGGTGGGGGCTGAGGAGGGGTTTTAAGGACAACAGCTGTTTGGTGTAAGGTGTAAGAAAGTGATTCAGTTTTTTCATGACCGGTTTGGTAGTATAGTGCATGTGGCTGGCTATCAGTCCAGATATAGAGATTATGTGTTTTTGTCTGCCAAGAGCATCTCCTCCTGCTGAAAAAGCGCCCCCCCCCCCCCCCCCCACATATAAGCAATCCTATCCTATATAATCTATCTATACTACTAAAAGGGTAATACGCTAATTAGACCAGGTCAACCGGCCTTCTTCGGGACATCCGACTTCCTTCCAGACAAAGCCATGGTGATTGGGGCCAAGGCAGAGGCAGTTAGGGGCGATCAAGCTGGCAGGGGAGGGCAGTTGGGGGTGAGATCAGGCAGGCAGGGGAGGGCAGTTGGGGTGAGATCAGGCTGGCAGGGGAGGCAGTTAGGGGCGATCAGCCAGGCAGGCAAAGGCAGTTAGGGGCAATCAGGCAGGCAGGCAGGTGAGCGGTTAGAAGCCAGCAGTCCCAGATTGCAAGAGGGATCAGGCCTAAACTGGCGGTCGGACATCCCCCAAGGGGTCCCAGATTGGAGAGGGTGCAGGCTGGGCTGAGGGAACACCCCCCCATACATGAATTTCATGCACCGGGCCCCTAGTCTGTAAATACAGAGGCCAGAATCCTAAATACAGTGTCATAAAATTATTCCAGAAGTGTAATAAATACAAAAGTATGTTTTATATCATAAATTTGAGAGCAGTTCAATATTAAGACATTTATTAAAGCAGAAAAGCACATGATCATATCAAGAGATGCAAAAGATATTTGATACAATTCAACCATAAAAAAAAAATCACCTAGAAAATTGGAATTTAAAAACATTTCCATAGTGTGGTTTTTTAAAAGTATTTATTGTAAGCTAGTCTGAAACATAATTTTAAACATTGGAACACACACTTTCTAAAGACAGGAGCAACACCAGGATGCTCTCTTGTTCATTAAAATAATTATCTTTTTGCCTAGACTAAAAATACCTTGAAGGTTAAGACAATAACTATTTCATGGATATATCACCACTTTAAAAATATTTCATAAATAATATTCTTATGCCTAGAATATTTTAGTGAAAGGAAACCTCCTCGAAATGGGGGAGGCAAGTAACATTTTACAATTATGATTTTATGTTTACTTATCTGAAACAAATTAATTTTTTTATTTTTTTCTTTCTCCTACTCTTGAGAAAGTTAGGAGATTAATTGATCATTAAAATTGTTTTGTAGTAATTTATACACTGCAAATATCTACTCCAGATAGTCAAGAGTTTCAAAAAGAAGAGAAAATGTTAACCACTTCCTTTTGTATGTTTTCCCCAATTATAACAGTAATTTAGAATAAATGGTTTAACTGTGAATTTGGCTAATCATGTTGGATTCTACATGAGAAAAGCTAGAGACTCAGAGCTTGGAATTGGTTCAAGAGGCTTAAAATATGCCTAATAAATAGATGAGCCTTTGGACAAATTAGAATAATTTAATTTTAGCTTAAAAACAACTCCATGTCTTCTCCATGGTTTTATCACTATGTAAAAATAATGTTTGCACTATATTTTAATTAGTATAAGATTTGAGTTCAGCCCTAACTGGTTTGGCCCAGTGGAGAGGGCATCGACCTGCGGACTGAAAGGTCCCAGGTTCGATTCCGGTCAAGGGCATGTACCTTGGTTGCGGGCACATCCCCAGTGGGGAGTGTGCAGGAGGCAGCTGAATCCATATTTCTCTCTCATCAATGTTTCTAACTCTCTATCCCCCTCCCTCTCCCTTCCTCTCTGTAAAAAAGCAATAAAATATACTTTAAAAAATAAAAGATTTGAGTTCAATTTGTAATAATTTCTATTTTTAAAATTTCCTTCATTAGCATCATGGATATTGGAAGGTATAAGTTTTATTTCAGAAATTTTTAAATTGCAAAAAATATAAAAATATTTTTAATAAGAAAATTGAATTGACAGATTTTTTAAAGAGTTTTATCTTGTTAACTTTATAATGCTAGAAATCACAAATGGTCTCATTTAAATTGTTTATCCAGATCTTTAGTCACTTTAAGATTTTAAGCTAATGTCAAATTGTGTTATTTAATAAATAATGTATAGCTATCTGGATAATTTCTCAGTAAGAAAAATATAACACTTTGGTCTTTAAACATGGTTTTACATTTATCTTGCTATTTATTTTTATATAGCAAATGACTATAGATTAAGATGTGTAAATAACTTTAAATAATATTAAATACATTGAATTTACCATCTTAACATTTATTTAAGTAAAATAAAACATATGCTCATAAAAAAAATTTAGCTGTATTGATCTTGGTTTCCTATTTTCTCGTTTTCTCTGGAAAAAAAAATTAAGTTGGTTAATTTTGTTAAAAGTGGTAATTAATAAAACTGGCTATGAAGAAATCATCATATGTATATAAGAAAATAAGTAAGGTTTTTTTGTTTCAAGTATTTTATTGATATTTATTTATACATTTAGTTATATAAGCATATAAATTTTATATATAAACATATAAATAAATTTTATATATGTAACCATATAAATAAATTTGGCATATGTAAATATATAAATAAATTTATTTACACAATAAATTCATTTTTTTGGTGCACAGTTCTGAGATTTAACATATGCACAGATTCTTGTAAGGTTCACATAAACAGAATATAGAATAATTTCAAAACTCCCAAAATTCCCTCTTACTGCCCAAAATGTAGTCACTCTCCCCTCATACCTAAGCCTGGTAACCACTGCTCCTTTGTCTTTATAGTTTTGCCTTTTTCAGAATGTCATAAAAATTTAACCTTTTAAGATTGATTTCTTTTGCTTAGTATAAAACATTTGAGATACAATCACAGGATATGTATCAAAAGTTCATCACCTTTTATACCTGAGAATTATTCCATGGCTTGTTTATTCATTCACCCATTGAAGAACATTTAGTTTGTTTCTTGTTTGGGGCAATTATGAATAATGTTATTATAAACATTTGTGTCCAGACTTGTGTGGACACAAATTTCTCTAAAATAAGTACCTAGGAGCCAGATGTGATAGGTGTTTATAACAAACTTCCAAGAGACTAAATCCTACACACAATGATGAATTCATGGACAGTGGAACTTACCTATACAGAAGAATCTCATTTCCTAGAATTTCCAATATTTTTTCAGTATATCTTCATGATCTGGTAGATTAATTTTTTGTTGTTGTAGTATAACATACATATAAAAATGTTCAGAAATTGTAAGTGCTCAGCTTAAAGAAGTTCACAAAATGAACAAAAGTGTAATCAGAACCCAGATTGTGAAATAGAGTATAATCAGCACCCCAGATGGTCTCCCTCAAGCTCTCTTCTTCCCACCAAAGTAACCACTAAACTCACTTCTACCAGTGACCTGTTTGAAAACCCTTGACAGAGAAACTGTAATAATTGGAAAAAACAGTCATAGGTTCATAGAAAACTAAAAAAAAAGAATTAAACAAAAAATATGGCACTTATGAACTCAGAGGAAAATGTACTAGAAATAAAATAACCATTTGGTTCAACTGTGATGATTGTTATTACAATTACCATAATATAATCACTGATTACTGCTTAATCCAAAAATTATGATAACTTTTGAGGTCTCTGAGGGGGCCCAATAAGTAGCAATCATCTTCCCAACCTGAGTTCTGAGTAAACTGAGATGTAAAACAAAAGAATGGCAGAGAGAAGTTAAGGTGTCACCTTTATCATACCTGATAGAGGCAAACTTGAGGGTGTAGCATCAAGTCTTTTTGCAAAGTGGAGTGATTAACACAGAACCAGACTTGGGGAGACTTACCCCCTCAGGTGTAGGCAGTGCTGGATGGAGATAGGCTTTCTCACATGAGTTCCTGGTGTTGCCCATTCAGACAACAGAAGTCCCTTCCAGCCAGCAGGTGCCTGTTTTCCACATAACATCACTAGATTTTCAAGTTTTCTTTAGAATGTAGTTTAGTTCAATAAGGAGGAAAGTTTATCTCCAATTCTTTTGGTAAGAAGAAAACCATTCTAGGCAATATTCGTGCAGGAGTATGTTTTAATTAAGATATAGCTAGTGCTATAAAAAACAAACTCCTAAATGTGAAATGTCTCAAACACAAATAAATTGAGTTCTTGTTCAGTAACAGGCCAAATCATATGTTTCTCATCAAGAGACACAGCTTTGACATTTCCCACACATGGCTTCCAAGGTTGCACTAGTCATCTCAGCATAGAGAAACAAGTGAGGGAGGTTTTTATGGGCCAGGCCTAGAAGGGCCTCTCATCCTTTCCACTCACCTTCAGCCAGCTGGAGACCTAATTGCAAAGGAAGCTGGGAAATGTAGTCTAGCTATGAGTGCAGAAAGAAGAGGAGACTGAATTTTGGTGAACAGCTATCAATCTCTGCCACTGGATGTAAGGTTCATTTGGGCAAAACCTTATGTTTCCCATTGCCTCCTGTGCCTGACACATGAGAGAGAAAGAAAGAGAGAGAGAGAGAGAGAGAGAGAGAGAGAGAGAGAGAGAGAGAGAGAGAAACTGTCAAACTTTTCCAAAATAGCTGTTCCATTTTGCATTACTACCAGATATGATGTTAGTTTCATACTCCTATTTGTGAAGAGATTTTATCATAAATGGAAATTTATGTTTGTGAAGAGATTTTATCATAAATGGAAATTGAATTCATTAAATGACTTCTCTGCATCTATTGATATGAAATACAACTATTGGTATTACATTAGTAGATGCAATATCAATGGTGGATTACATTGATTGATTTTTGAGTGGTGAACCAGCCTTGGTTAACTTTTAAGATAAACCCCATTTGGTCATGACATATTGTTCTTTTGATATTATGCTGGATTAAATTTGTTACTTTTTGTTGAGGATCTTTGCAGTTGTATTTATGAGAGATATTGGTCTATAGTTTTCTTCTCTTGTATTGCCTTTATCTGGTTTTGGTCTCAGGATAGTGCTGTTTTCATAAAATGAATTGGGAAATGGTCCATATGTTTTGTGGAAGAAATTGTGCAAAATTAGCATTATTTTTTTGCCAAAAATGTGTGGTAACATACACCAACAAAATTGTCTGGGCCTGGAGTTTTCTTTTTTGGAATATTTTAAACTATTAAGTCAATTCTTTAAATAGATATGGAACTCTTCAGGTTCTCTATTTCTTCTTATTTCTGTCTTTGAAAAAAATCAGTCAGTTTCATGTAGGCTGTCAAATTTATGTGGATAGAGTTATTTAAAGCAAACCTTTATTATCCTTTCAATATCTATGAGAGTATGCAGTCCTGCCAACACCTTGATTTTGGACTTTTTGATAGAGAATCAATTTCTGTTGTTTTAAGCCACCAGGTTTGCAGTAATTTCTTACAGTGGTCCTTGGATACTAATACACCCAGATATTTATTATGTCAGTTGCTCTTCCTTAATTTGTAAAATTCCAAATTTCACTGTTATCAGTTCCTCTTCTACCTGAAGAGCTATTAGCATTTCCTTTAAGGCAGGGTTTTAAGTCAGTAAATTGTCTTTGTTTCCCTTAACCTGAGAATATGTTTATTTTACTTCATTTCTAATGGATATTTTCACTGGCTATAGAATTTTGGGTTGACAGTCTGTTCTTGCAGCACTTAAAAAATGTTGTTCTACTATCTTCTAATCTCCTGGTTTCTGATGAGAAACCTTCAGTCATTTGAATTGTTGGCACTTTTCAATGGCTGTTTTCAAGAATTTTCATTTTCATTTTTGGTTTTCAGAAGCTTGATTACTTTGTGTTTGGAAGATTTCCTTCAGTTTATCCTGTTTGGAATTTGCTGTGTTTATTGGTTGTCAATTTTATTTTCCCTCACCAAACGTGAATTTCTTTGCTCAATAATAGTTTCCTTTTTTATCACTAAGATTCTTCTCTAAATTTTTGGCATAGGCCTCATTTGTTCTATAAAATGGTTTGTATTTTTGAGAATAAAAAATGTTACTAATAATCATCCTATGTAATAAAAGCCTAATATGCAAATCGACCGAATGGCGGAACGACCAGTCACTATGACATGCACTGACCACCAGGGGGCAGATGCTCAATGCAGAAGCTGCCCCCGGCCCACAGGCCCCAGGCCAGCCAAGGCAGGTGCCAGCAGGGGGGGCCCCCAATCGCCCTGCCAGTTTCCCCACAGATCAGCCCTGATCACCGTCCAGGCCTAGGGACCCTATTCATGCATGAATTTCTTGCACCAGACCTCTAGTTTACTTATAATCATATTAATGAAACTAAATGAATTATATTAAGTTTACATAACAAAATATTTCAATAACTACATTTTTACATTAAAAAACACACAAAGTAATGTTCATGTACACAGACTGGTGTAATTGTCTAAAAAAGACTTAAATTTTAGGTTACTCAATTTTAGCACCTATGTTAACTGGGGATAATCATAACACACTTTAAGGCACAAACCAAAAGGCCCTGGAGCTTTCTCAGTGTCCTCACTGCTCATAATGTGTTCTTCTTCCCAGAGTAAGACTATATACTTATACCTTTATTGCTTTACACCTCAAGAGAGAATTTCCCCATTTCTGCTAATTCTCCAGGACATTTAGTCTTTAAAAGAGACATCACAGAAAAACTGTCCTTGTGGCTTGGTGAAGAGAACTTGACTAGGTTCAATTAATAATTAATACAAGAGTCCAGCTGGTATGGCTCAGTGGTTAATTGTCAACCTATAAACCAGGAGGTCATGGTATGATTCCCGGTAGGGCACATACCCCAGTTGCAGGTTCAATCCCCAGTGGGGGAGGGGCGTGTGCAGGAGGCAGCCGATCAATGATTCTCTCTCATCATTGATGTCTCTATATATCTCTCCCTCTCTCTCCCTCTCTGAAATCAATACAAATATTTAAAAATAATCAATTCAAGCCCTAACCGGTTTGGCTCAGTGGATAGAGCATCGGCCTTCAGACTGAAGGGTCCCAGGTTCGATTCCGGTAAAGGGCATGTACCTTGGTTGCAGGCACATCCCCAGTGGGGGATGTTTCGATGTTTCTTTCTCATCGATGTTTCTAACTCTCTATCCCTCTCCCTTCCTCTCTGTAAAATATCAATAAAATATATTTAAAAAAAAATAATAATTAATTCAAGAGGAAAACTATAGGGTGTGGACCCTTAGACCTACGTTTCAACTAAACAGATATTATTCATTTCTGAAACAGTGAAAAAATGTCCCAGCCAGATTTCAAGCTTAGGATCCTTAGGAATCCTCCAGACGCTCATGATGTTGGGGGTTGAGCAGTTTACAACAAAGACCTTCAGATTAAGGAGACAAATGTAAATAGTAGGCAGTTTCCATTTAAGACTAATGAGCAAGATCCAGATGACCAGAACTACTGATTCCCATGCTTTTATTTGCATTATTTTGTCCTCTATTTCCCTAGATATTTTCTTTCTTCTTTCCTGGTCTAAGATTCCTGATTGTGAGTAGACACTTATTAACTCTGATATCTGTACAGTTTCTATACTTTATAATTTGTTTGTGTACATATATATTTCTTGGCATGATTCCAATGCCTTCCTATAATTTGATTGTGATTTGGTTAAAGCATAAAATCAAACTGGCTATTGGGTTTGTACTCATTTTATTGGGGGTGCTACCCAGCTTCATTTGGTACTATTTCCTTATTACAAATCAGACAAAACAAACTCCTTGTTAATCCCTGTTAATTGGACTCAACCACCAAGCAACTTATTTAAGTGGCAAATACCACAATAGACCATATAGAAATCTAAAGTCCCTACTATGTCAAACCTAGACAGGGGTGTTCCTTTTCCTGTAGAAAAAAAAAAAATAGCACACAGAGGAGCTAGCCTATGTAATCAAGCTTTCACAGATATAGAGCATAGAAAAAGCTAGGTAACACATGGGGTAGATTGAAAAGTTGCCTCACTTTTATAGACCTTGCAATAAAGGTGCATTAGTTAGGCTAAACCCTCATGCCTATCCAATTTACAGATTGCAGTCAATAGTCTTTTGTGCTTCAAATCCAATACCACTTGTTAAGGGCAACCCCATGATCTGCTTTCAGTGAAATACTCATATGTGGATGTCAAATAGAATTGGCCTGTCACCAGGCAATGGAATTTGTGCCAGGCCTATTCTATTTAACACTCACATATGGATATTTAAAGCTTAAAAGACTATTGGCTGCATTCTGAAATCTGTAAACTGGACAGGCATCTCTAATGTCAGTAAACTTCAGGATAGTTCTTAATATTACCCTTGGTCTATTCTGACCCACCAATTTCCCTTCTAAAAAAAAAAATAGATATTTAGATCATTTAACCCAAAAAGTAAAAAGTTCTGAGCTTCAATTTACATTTAAAAATATCCTCCCAATACGCCAAATTTGGGTTTTGATATCTGGTCAGGGCACATACCAGAAGCAAGCAAATCAGTATTTCTCCTCCTCTCTCTCAAAGAGAAAATAAATAAAAACAACCACTGAAGGAATATTTTAGACAGCTTTCTTCTTCATTTCACACTTTACATGAGGCTTGAAAACTAGGCAGAATTCTATAAACAATCATACAGAGACTAGCAGGAGAATGACAATATTACTGAGGCCATAGAACTCCTCACCTAAGAGGTTCATAAATTTGGACAGGTGGTTGTTCAAAATTGAGGCCTTTCAGCGTGGAACATGTGCTGACTTAGGACACAGGGATGGAATGTTGTCCTTACATTGCAACAGACCTCTGTTGGATCTCCATTATTAAATTATCCAGAAAGCAAACATAAAAAATCATAAAATTATGTAATTTGGCTAATATCCCTATATCTGGTTGTGTGGCCTGTGCAGATTGGAAACGGTATCAGTTCTCTTGACTTAATCTGGCCATTTTTGGCTCCTGCCTTAGAAGTCATTACAAGCTCATAGCATAACTGTTCTCTTAGTAATTGTCCATGTTGCAACTCTCATTTGCTCTCCAGGGTCTTAAATTATGCTGTGCAGTCACTGTTCCATCAAATGGTCAAAACATGATCCTCCAACAAAATGAACAAGAAAATCTGTCACTTAGTAGAGTTTGGAATGACTACCCTCCGAAACTTTTCACATGACCACAACACATCAAACAGTGATATAAATCTTGAACAATCATGTCCGTAGATGATAATGGTCTATCCTGCAGCCTGTGCAGAGAAAAAACCAAAAGGAATCCTGACAACTGAAAGCAACATAATTCCCCGTCTTTATTTTAAACCCAGACACATTTCCTATTCCTGTGTTAAATGATATCGGGGCAGAGCAAAAATGACTACCTGCTTGCTCCAGGGATTACTTGCTCTCAAGAAGAGAAGCCTGTAAACCAACTTAACAGCTTACTCATCA
This sequence comes from Cnephaeus nilssonii, assembly GCF_951640355.1. NCBI lineage: Eukaryota > Metazoa > Chordata > Mammalia > Chiroptera > Vespertilionidae > Cnephaeus > Cnephaeus nilssonii. Next base: position 71,225,800 of record NC_137074.1, on the reverse strand, counting down.
AAACTAACAATTTATTTATCAAGACTTTCTTCAAGATCCTCATCTGCTGTGCCCATCAATCCAGTTATTATATCATAAACTCTTCCCAATCCCAACAAAGTTACGCACCTTGCAGGACTCAGATTGAAATCTCCTAAATTGGTTGACTCTAAACCCTATAAATATACTTCCATAATTCCTCCACTTTGAGAAGCTATTGATATATTTTTTCAAGCTGGTGTTCTCCCTCACTGCTGTAAGTCTAATAAATTTAGTCTTTTTTTATTATTAATCCTCACCTGAGAATATTTTTTCCATTGACATTTTGAGAGAGAAAAGGGAAGGGAGGAGGGGGCAGAGAGAGAGAGAGAAACATCAATGTGAGAGACAGATCAGTTGGTTGCCTCCAACACGTGCCCCAAACAGGGCCAGGGATCAAACCTACAACCCAGATACATGCTCTTGACCAGGAATCAAACCCATGACCCTTTGGTCCAGGGGCCAATGTCTAACCACTGAGCAACATCAGTCAGGACAATAAACAGTCTTGGTTGATCAGTGGGCTTCTCTGGTGGTCAACTGGGGTGTAGATAGTTGGCACTACTAAACTTTTATCAAAATGGGCCTTTGTCCTCAGAATATCTTACCTGACTGGTTTTTTAATATCCCTTAAGATTTATCTGAAATTCATAGAAAACTTTCATCCCCTTTGGTGATCCTCACCCCTATGGCTTATCCCCTAGCCATGAGCACTACAGTGGAATGCAGATAAAGCTTATGAAAAACAGAAGATGAAAAGATTACTCATTGTCCTACTTCTCTGCCCAACCTACAAAGTTCTACTTTGTTTATATGCAGACATGTAGAGGTATTTCCTGGCTATGCAACAAAGAGAAATCCAGCCACCTACTTTCATGCTTACATACACAACAAGCTGTTTTCTGGGGAACAGAAAACTTGATGTTCCTCCACCAATTTCATAGTCTCCAGATTCTCAGTCCAAACACTTGATGGTGTCTTTCTTCTCTAAGATTCATCCACATCTTTGTTAAAGCAAGTGTCCCTGGCCCTAATTTTTTCTGATTTTGGGTTTCTTGTTTTCCCTCCCCATCAACTTTCCATGACATAGTGTGGGAGAGCATAAAAAGTCTGGCCTGATAGAGTTCCTTTCTTACATATTTACAAACTCTCCTGAAGCCCCAATTGCCCATACTTACTCAATTGAGTCAAAATTTATCTTCAGAACGTTTATAATAAGGAACATTAGCACATGATAACGCCCCCCTCCTTGTAAGACTGCTTCACAGCCTTAGGTTAGGGCCTGAGCCTTTGGAGCTGCTAAGCTAATTAGGGCCAATTAACGATATAACATTATTATCAACTGCAATAAAGCACTTTTATGTCTTTTAAAAATACTATGAACTGACCTCATTTTAATTTATTTTATCTAGAAGAGACATTTCAGTGCCCAGCTCCTTTCTTCTAGGCATGGAGGGGGAAGGAAAGGGAGGGAGGAGGAGGCAGAGATAGGAGGTCTCGGCTCTTTTTGAGGGCTCCTGTTCAGCCCAGGTTGCTATGCAAGTCCAGGTCTATTATTACTGGTGATCTGCTACTTCAAGCACAGCCACATACTTAACTTTTCACGAGGAAAAAAGCGGCTTTCTTTTGTTGGGTGAAGAAACTCAGAATAATCTACTAGACCCTTCGACTAGGGCAACAGTGTTCACTGAGATGTGACTGGCATTTAAGCAGCTCAATGCATACTGTTAAACTTATGCTCTTCCTCATAATACTCAGCACAATTTAAATTACATTTATTTGGAATATTACTCAGTGCATCTTTACCCACTAAAATATATTTCCCCTAATGTCAGGGGAGTATGCTTCCTTGTTATATAATCAGTGGTCTTGGTGTATAATTGGTGTCGCCTGGTAGACCTTCACTAGGGTATAGGAAGCCCTCAGTAAAGACCTTAAATGTGTGAATAAAAGAAACTGCTCAAATAGAAAGAAAACCAGTCATCTGCAGGCAATGCTTCCTAAATTATGCCTGTTCTCACAAGTGTGCCATGCAATGAGAAAAATAAGTAGGACAGAGTAAATTTTCATAATGTTACATAGTTTATGCTATATTTTATCCCACTCTCTTGGTTTTAAAAAGGCTTCCCATTCTTTTATGAAATGGTGGTATTAATATCTGACAGTTTTCTATGTTTCTGATTTTTAAATTGATATTACTTGGAAAATTAAAATTGGCAACACTATCTCAGTCATCCAACTTCATTTTATTTTAATAATTTTCTTCTTTGTGAACTCTGAAAGTCTGGGAACTACTCATCTAGGCATGTCAAAGTATAATTTCCAAAAAATTAAAATCATGACTCTCATGCAAGTATGTAGTGTACAAATGTCAAAGATTTTTTTGAACTCATTAATGAATGAATCAGCAGGATGGTAAACCTGTTTCAAAGAAGAATATAAGAGTTTGAAAGAGAGTTACCAAAAGAAAGCTGAAATAAGACTGCTAATTTATATACAGGGCAATGAAACTGTAACCTTTAGGGGTTATCTTTTCCATAGGACAAAAAACATTAGAATCTCTACCAGAAAAAAAAGTAATTTGCTTCTTCTCAAGTTAATATGCAGCTTTATGGAGTTTGGGCCTTGGTCAATAATAAATAATGAGTGGCAGAAGACTCAGACCAGCTTCTTAGACAGTCTCTAATATGAGTTTGGAAGGTCATACTGTAATTTTTCTGCCTTATTTTCAAGTTTTGGATAATTTTATTATGAGGAACTTGCCTCTAATATTTGGATGGAGGTTACATATGTATAAAGTGTGGATCTATAGATTTATAGATATGAAACTGAAAGGAAATAAACCAAAATTAAATAGTTTTTATGACTTGGGAATAGTATTATCAGTTTATTAGTTTGAGAGGGCTGCCATAACAAAGTACTCACAAACTGAATGGCTTAAACAACAGAATGTGTTATCTCATAGTGCTGGAGGCTAGAATTCCATGATCAAGTTGTCAACAGGGCTCCAGTCCCTCTGAAGGCTCCAGGGAGGAACTGTTCCTTGCTTCTTCCTAGTTTCTGTGGTTGCCAGCAGTCTTTGGCATTCCTTGCTGGGTAGCTTTGTAGTAGTTAGAACAACATAGCAAAGTAGGAACCATAGGCCAGGTACTGAAGGTCACTAGGGCTAAAAACCCCAGGGGCCCTAGCAACGGACAATTGTAAGGTATGACCTCACCCCCAGGGTGACCTTTCCCCCCCACCATACCCTTAGTCATGCTGTTTAGACCTCCTGATCTCTCATATCTCTAGGCATGTGGTAGGTCCCTTTAGAGGAGGAACAATGCAGCTGAAAAATAGTCTCCTACAAGCCCTTGCACAACCACTCCCTTAAGCATTAAGCACTAGAGATAACATCTAGGTTGCAGTTGTGTTTCAGCTCCAGGCCCAGAAAAGCAGTGAGGCCAGGCAGGGCGATGCCATGGCTGACATCAGGTCCTACTGTGATGACTAATGACCCTTTGCCCTGGCGCCAACCAGTGAAGACCACAACCCTGAAAGAACACAACTAGTAAGCTAATGAATATTCATGCTTCAGCCTTTTCCCTCTCCTTCCCTCCAGGAGCATGTATACTTGTTTTCTCTCTCCTAATCTCCAAGGCCCCTTCTTTTGTCTCTGTAACTTGTTTTCTGAGCCCACACAGCCCAGCTGGCTCATTTCTTCCATGGCTCACTCCTTCTACCTCTGTGATTTTCTAAATAAACTAGAGGCATGATGCACAAAATTCTTGCAAGAGTAGGCCTTCCTTCCCCTGGCTGCCGGCACCGGCTTCCCTCTGGCACACAGTACCTGGGCTTCCCTCTGGCTGCCGGGAGGCACCTGGAACCTGGGCTTCCCTCACAGCCCCGGCTTCATTCGGAAGGTTGTACAGTCTAATTAGCATATTACACTTTTATTATTATAGATTTTGCTTGCATTTGATTCTTGGCTCTGAATTCTTTCTTAGCCAGAACTCAAGTACTGAGGTTACTGAACCAAGGTCCCATAACATTCTGGGACCATTTCATTGCCAACAGCTTTATCACTGCAATCTCTGCCTTTATCTTCACATGGATGTCTTTAATTATCTTTTTAAACTTTTAAATGTTATTACTAGTGGTGTTCTAGGATTTATCATACATATCTTAACTTCTGATGAGTTAATCCTATATAACAAAAGCTTAATATGCTAAGTATCCGGTTGTCCGGTTGTCTGTTCAATCAATCAAAGCATAATATGCTAATGATATGCTAAGGCCACTCAACCGCTCGCTATAACATGCACTGACCACCAGGGGGCAGACACTCCAGCTGGTAGGTTAGCTTGCTGCTGGGGTCCAGCCAATTGGGACTGAGCAAGACAGGCCAGACATGCCCTGGAGCCCTCCCACGGTCCCTCCCCCGCTGGCCAACCTCCCGCGCCCCTCCCCAGTCCCAATCATGCACCGGTGGGGTCCTTTGGCCTGGCCTGTGCCCTCTCGCAATCTGAGGACCCTTGGGGGATGTCAGAGAGCCAATTTTGGCCCAATTCCATCGGCCAGGCCCGGGAACCCCACTGGTGCATGAATATGTGCACCAGGCCTCTAGTATATATTATCTAATTAGTATCATTAGATTTACAATAATTTAATTGCTGTTATTGTTAAGCATATTACATGTGTTCTGAATCCAACGTTACATTGTTATAATTATTAATTTATATAATTTTATTACTATTAAAAGGCTGAGAAAAGATAGGTAAGCATATATTTATAGAATTTGTTATATTAACCTTCTTATTTACCATTTCTGGCTCTCTTCACTTGTTCCTGTGGATTCGAGTCACCATATGGTGACTCACTTTAACTCCAGTGTAACCTTGCTCCCACCTACCTTCTTTGTGCTACACTTTTATTGGCAAATATATTGCATTTCTATGTGTTATAGGTTCAACAACAAAATTTTGTGGATATATTGTTTTATAGTTGCTTTTAAATCAATTAAGAGAACATGGGAGAAGAAATATGCACTTATACTGTCTCATAATTGCACAATTACCTTTACCACTGCTACTTGTTTTTTCATGTGGATTCAAATTACTATTTTGGATCACAGGCAGTTTCTGTTTCCTGTTTTTTCTTCCTTTGCATAGGTCACACTTTCCTGTTCTTTGAATGTCTCATAATTTTTTTTCCTGAAATTGGATGTTTTAAGTAATATGTTATAACAACCTGGATACCGATTCCCCACCCCCTCTCTGGAGCTTGTTTTATTGTTGTTACTGTTTGCTTCTTTATTAGTTCAATGACTTGGATAGAGAACATTAGTGAATTCCATTTCCCCTGCAGTATGAAACCTTTGCTATTGCTCCTTGGAGGGAACACTTTGGATATGCACACAGTCAGCCTGAGATGACAGCAGTTTTAGCAGAGCTTCTCTTTTTTTTATTGAATTTATTGGGGAACAGGTTTCACATGTGCAATTCAATAGACTGTCATCTACATACTGCATCCTGGGCCTATCGCCCCCAAGCAATTTCTTTCAATCCTCATCCCCATCCCCTCTTTGTCCACCTCCACCTATCCCCAACTTGGCTTTCCCTCTGGCTATCACCAAACTGTTGTCTGGGTCTACATGTTTTATATACATATATACTAGTGACCTGGTGCATGGATTCATGCACATTGAAAGGAAATTAATTAGAAGGTGGCTGGTGGGGTGAGACTGGGTAAGATGGGCTGGACATGCCCTGGAGCCAACCTCCTGGGGTACCCCAGCCAGCCACAACTGGGGGGGCACTGGGGCTTGAAGGCTGTCTGCAGAATGAGCAGGGTCCCTCCGGCAGGTGAGGTCCCTCAGCCTGGCCTGTGGGGATTGGGCTGAAACCAGCTCTCTGAGATCCCCCGAGGGGTCCTGGCGTGCGAGAGGGCACTCTGCAAAGTTGCTGTCATACAGGGTGTGGAACGCAAATGCAAGTGTGCAGTAAACCAGATTTTAGGCTGACAGTGCTCCGGCAATAACATATCCCAAGGCCGAAGGTGGAATCGAGCAGCCCCACAAGGACTAAGGCTCCCTCCTCTCTGGTTTTGGGGTGCATCACCCGAGAACCACTGCTGCCAAGTCACTGCAGTTTGGCAACTCCTGGGTTGAATGTCTGCCCTATTGTGGTCAGTGCGTGTCATAGCGACCTGTTGGATGGTTAGCATATTAGCCTTTTATATATATAGACTAGAGGCCCAATGCACAAAATTTGTGCAAGGGCCTTGGCCCCAACCCCCATCTCTGCAGCCTCTGCTGTGGCCCCTGCCCACTGTGGCTTTGTCTGGAAGGAAGGATGTCCAGGAGGATGTCCAGTCTAATTAGCATATTACACTTTTATTATTACAGACTAGAGGCCCGGTGCATGAATTCCTGCACCAGTGGGGTCCCTCAGCCTGGCCTGCAGGATCAGGCCGAAACCAGCTCTCCAACATCCCCCGAGGGGTCCCAGATTGCGAGAGGGACTACACCGGTGCACGATTGGGGCCACGGAGGGACGCAGGAGGTTGGCCAGCTGGGGAGGTCCCACGGGAGGGCTCCAGGGCTTGTCTGGCCTGTCTCGCTCAGTCCCAATTAGCTGGACCCCAGCAGCAACCTAACCTACCAGTTGGAGCGTCTGTCCCCTGGTGGTCAGTGCATGTCATAGGGAGTGGTTGAGCGGCCTTAGCATATCATTAGCATATTATGCTTTGATTGGTTGAATGGACTACTGGATGACTGGACCCTTAGCATATTAAGCTTTTATTATATAGGGTGTGTGTGTGTGTGTGTGTGTGTGTGTGTGTGTGTGTGTGTGTGTTATTTTGCTTAATCCCTTCACTGTCTCTATCTGATCTCTCTGTTAAGCTGTCTCCCTCCTTTGGCCTCAAGCCAAGTTCATAGATTCCATTAATTGCTGACTGATTGCTATTACTGACTGATTGCTCTATCATCTTTGATAATGCCCCAGGGCATAAATTGTTCTACAGTCTGATCTAATTGACTTTGGGCCCCTTTTCAGGAACACTTTTGGAAGACAGTTTTTGAAATTTGTTCTGGCCCCAGGAGGACTCACTCTTGTTAACTGTCTCTTTTGCTGATTCTCTCTGGTAAACTAGCTGGCCACTGCTTTAGGCTGTTGCTGTCATAGATGTATCAACTGCCTCTTAATTGTTTACCACCAAAATCTCCATAGTCATTGAGAGCACTCTTAGGCTTGAACTTCCCCACACTGTGTTTCAAATATAATCACTTCCTTTAGGGAAAGCTTTGTAAATGTCTGTTCTTATGAATTGCCTCTCTGCTTGGGAAAAAAAGTATCAGAGCCAATGTGCTGGGCCCTGGGCAGGTCTTCTCAGTTTGCCTCTCTTGGAATAGAACTTATACCTGAATAGTGGGTTGGAGGGAAAGTAATCCAGACCCCAAGATTCTCAGCCTGCCATGCCTCGGTAGAACTTCCTCCCTGTGAACAGAGAGAGGCCAGATAAAATGAGGGCACTCCTGACCTCTCAGCCAAATTCACTAGGAATTTAGTCTCTGCAACTCAGAGTAAGAAGGTATGGCAGCTGTCCCTCCATGTGAGATATTGTATCTTTTGGGAGTTTGGAAAGAGGACTTCCATCTTCTTGGCATATTTACACGGTGTGGAATTTCAATCATAATGTACTGGGGATGGAAATGAAAGAATGGGTCATGAAATGTGAGAAAAGAAGGGGACACTGTAATACTTTCAATAATAAAGATATGTTTTTTTAAAAAAAAAAAAAAAAGAAAGAAAGAAAGAAAAGAAGCCCAGCCAGTATGGCTCAGTGATTGAGTGTCGACCTATGAACCAGGAGGTCACGGTTCAATTCCCAGTCAGGTCACATGCCCAGGTTGTAGGCTCTAGCCCCAGATGGGGGTTGTGCAGGAGGCAGCAAATCAATGATTCTCTCTCAACATTGATGTTTCTATCTTTCTCCTCCATTCCTCTCTGAAATCAATAAAAATATATATTTTAAAAAAGAAAAGAAACTGATATTACTAAAATTATAAATTTGATGATCTAAAATACAAATTTCTAGAAAAACAAGTCAGAAAAATCATATGGCCAATCAAGATCACATAAGTAAAATGTTCTTTTTTATTATATTATAGAGGCCCAGTGCACAAATTCATGTATGAGTGAGGTCCTTTGGCCTGGCTGGCATCGAGGCCTATTGGAGGGCTGGCCAGCCGGGGGAAGGAACTGCGGGAGGTTGGCCAGCTGGGGGGGGAGGGGGGTGGCGGAGGGGCCATGGGAGGTTGGCTGGAAGGGGGGGAAGGGTCACGGGAGGTTCGCTGTGGGAGCACATTGACCACCAGGGGACAGCTCCTGTGTTGAGTGTCTGCCCCCTGGTGGTCAGTGCACGTCATAGCAACTGGTCAACTGGTCGTTCTGGTCGTTCAGTCATAATGGTCACTTAGGCTTTTATAAATATAGATACTAGAGACCCAGTGCACGGATTTATGCACCGGTGGGGTCCCTTGGCCTGACCTGCGCCCTCTCACAATCCAAGACCCCTTGGGGGGTGTCGGACTGCCAGTTTCGGCACAATCCCTGCAGGCCAAGGCAAGGGACCCCACCAAGTGCATGAATCCATGCACTGGGCTTCTATTATGCATATAAGATCTTTGGTTAATCTCTTCCCGCCCTCCCCCCTACCCACTTCCCTCTGAGATTCATCAGTCTGTTCTATGTTTCCATTCCTGTGTGTTGAGCTTATGCCCCCTGGTGGTCAGTGTGCATAACAGCTACTGGTCGAATGGTTGAACAGTTGAATGATTGCTTAGGCTTTTAAATATATAAATAAACATTTGACACCAAAGTACTATATTTTTTTCAAATTGACATTGTTGCTCATTCTGTGTCTCATTCCTAATCCTGACTGTCCTAACTGCCAGGTCTCTGGCCCTTCACAGTCATCCCCGGACCTCTTTCCGGCTGGTCTCTAGTTGTGTAGCCTTTGCTACCTGGCCACTCACTGGGAGCATCACTAGCTTTCAATCTCACACCTCCTCAAACTTCTACCACACTCTGTCATCAGTAAACATTTTGTAGATCACCTACTATGTGCTAGGTGAACAAAAGATGAATTAAAAAAGAAAAATGGGTCATGAATTAAGTGCCACAGAGCCTTGTTATTCTTAACAAGTTTGAGTAGACTTTCTTAAATAAATCTTTCTTCATTTGTTGCATGCCTTCAGCACAAATACCAAAGACTTGAATTTTTTTAAAAAAATTATTTTAGCCAGTTTATGTTTGTTTTGCAAGAGAGCAGATCCTTAGAACTCTTCATTGCTGCCATTCCTGATATTTGCTTTTCATAATTAGCTGTTCATTTGTTTTCCATTGCAAACCTGAACTCACACATGATAGTTATCAATATGGTGAAAAGTAAGTGTTTTACTAATGTTGAATTCTTGTGATACTTTGCATTCGAAATATTTAAAGAGTGGACAAGATGACATTTCAAACTTACTTTTTCTTCTCATCCCATATGGGACAGTGCCAATGTTTAATAGAATGTGATTAGAAAAAATTGTATCAAAAGATTTTCTATGTTTATAGAATCATAAAAATGTTTGAAAGTCTATGTTTAAAACAAAAGCAGATAGTGGTTGGAAGGCAGATGAAAGTGAATATTAATGAGACATAAGTGTAAACCCAAAATTTCCTTTGTGAGTCAATCCAACCAAAAGAGCTAATCCAATTATAATATCTATCTTAATATTGCAGCTAAGTCAGTTCACAAAGAATCTACATCAGAGTAAAGGCCGTGGTTTAAAACAAATATATTGCAATGACATTCATCCATTCATTTAATGCATTAGAAGTGGTTTCATTTCAGAACATGAAAAAAATCTCATGGTAGAGATTTATACTTGAATGTGAGAGTAGAGATGTACTTTAGGATGCTTTCCTATTTACTAGTATGTTTTCATTTATTTGTATTCTTTGTGATGTGCTAAATGATTTTCAGTTTACAAAATGTGGCACCTATAAATATACTTTAATTATTCATTTAGTTCAATCATTTAGTCAACAAATACTTATTGAGTAAATACTAAGCCAAACTGTTCTAAATTATGAGAATGTGGCAATGTATAAGACAGACAAGATCCCTTTTCTCTTGAGTTCATACTCTAATTATTATCTTAAAATAAATATATATGTATGGAAATGTGTTATGTATTGTATTGTATGCTAAGGCACACTGTTTAGATGCTCTTATCAGAAATAATACACTGAAGTGTTAGCTGCTGATATTTCATAGCCACATCTCTCCCTTGAAATTGCTCTCTGTTTAAGGGACCCATCTCATCTAAAGTTACAATATCTGCCCTAGGACAGCCTACATCCAATGTCTGGTTAATACAAAGTATTAGACCTGTTCTTCAGAGTTATTTGTGGATAACTCTGAAGAGCTGTCTAAGCTCCAGTGATCCCCAAAGGGTCATCTGAGACTTCTGTTATAATTTTATCACAGTAGAATTTCTGTATCTATCTACTTCTGCTTCCTGTACTTCCTTATAGGCATTGTTCCTTAGGGAAATTACCAATAAACATCCTACACACAAAACTTCATCTCAGATCTGTTTCTAAGAAACTCAACCTGAGATGGTGGGCACCAGAAATGATCATAGAAAGGAGACTCTAAGTGATACCTTTGATCGCATCACATGCTGACAGGTGGAAAAAAAACTAAAGTCAGTCCAATAGCATAATTTTAAGGGTAGTGAAACTTCAAAGAATGTTGAACTTTAACCCTGGCAGCATTGCTACACCAGAGAAAAGGCTTCAATTAAGAAGTGGAGCCCTATCGGCAAAGGCTCTAAATAGACACTTTTCGAAAAAGGACATACAGAAGGCCCAGAGACATATGAAAACATGCTCAAAGTCACTAATCATCCAAGAGATGCAAATCAAAACAACAATGAGATACCATCTCACACCTGTCAGAATGGCTATCATCAACAAATCAACAAATGACAAGTGCTGGTGAGGATGCAGAGCAAAAGGAACCCTCGTGCACTGCTGGTGGGAATGCAGACTGGTGCAGCCACTGTGGAAGACAGTATGGAGTTTCCTCAAAAATTTAAAAATGGAACTCCCATTTGACCCAGTAGTACCACTTCTAGGAATATATCCTAAGAAAACAGAAACACCATTCAGAAAGAATATATGCACCCCTATGTTCATAGCAGCACAATTTACAATAGCTAAGATTTGGAAACAGCCTCAATGCCCATCAACAGGTGAGTGGATTAGAAAACTGTGGTACATCTACACAATGAAATACTACGCTGCCATAAAAAGAAGGAATTCTTACCATTTGCAGCAGCATGGATGGAACTGGAGAGCATCAAGCTAAGTTAAACAAGCCAGTCAGTGAAAGAAAAATACCACATGATCTCACTCATTTGTGGATAATAAAGAACATTATAACCTGATGAACAAAAAGATAGATACAGAGGCAGCAAAGCATCGAACAGACTGTCAAATTACAGCAAGAAGGCTGGGGAAGAATTAGGGGGGATAGGTAAGAGATTAACCAAAGGACTTGTATGCATGCATATAAGCACACCAATGGACACAAGACACTGGGGGTGGGGTGGGGTGAGGGCATGTGCCAGGGGGTAAGGGAGGCTGGGGGAAGGTCAATGGGGGGAAAAAAGGAGACATATGTACTACTATTTGTAATACTTTAAACAATAAAATAAAATTTTAAAAAAGAAAGACAAAAGGTGTCAAAACAAGCCAGAGGAAAATCATTTGGGCAAAAAATGAAATAGGATCCCAAGTCAAATTTATAGAAAATATTCCTTTATTAACTTTTGGTCGAGAATATGTTTGTATATTTTCAGAAAACAACTCCGAGACCATGTGGATTCCAGCAACAGAGAGGAATCGACAGGACTACTCCAGCCATGAAGACAGAAGAGAAGCAGTCCAGAGATGGAAGACGCTGACGACACCTTGCCATACTAGCAGTTAACAGCTGTGCGTCACTGCAGGTTGCCCAGGACCAAACCAGAGAGAGTCGGACCTGCATTACCACCATTTCTCCACCATCCAGAACTGAAATGTCAGTGCTGACATGTACACATAAGGAACTGTTGGACATTGAAATTGGGTCTCAAAAGAACTGTTGGCCCAGAAAGAAACTCACTACAGACTGATTCATTTGCCTGTAAGCATAACCATTATTGCTTGTCTCATTTTCGGTTCTTATAAGTGTATTTCTAATAGCACATGATCTCATGCATCTAGGGGAAATAATGAACAACATAGACTGATGAACAAGAACAGACCCAGACACAAGGAGGCATGGATCAGACTGTCAGGCCTCAGAGGGAGGGTAGGAGAGGGTGGGGGTAAAGGGGAGAGATCAACCAAAGGACTTGTGTGCATGCATATGAGCCTAACCAGTGGTTAAGGACAACAGGGGGGTGGGGGCATGCGTGGGGAGGGGTGTGGGATGGAAATGGGGGGATGAGGACAAATATGTGATACCTTAATCAATAAAGAAATTAAAGAAAGAAAGAAAGAAAGAAAGAAAGAAAGAAAGAAAGAAAGAAAGGAAGGAAGGAAGGAAGGAAGGAAGGAAGGAAGGAAGGAAGGAAGGAAGGAAGGAAGGAAGGAAGGAAGAAAGAAAGAAAGAAAGAAAGAAAGAAAGAAAGAAAGAAAGAAAGAAAGAAAGAAGCCAGACATAGAAAAAAAGAAACAAAACTGTGGTACATCTACACAATGGAATACTATGCCGCTATAAAAAAGAAGGAACTTTTACCATTTGCAACAGCATGGATGGAACTAGAGAGCATTATGCTAAGCAAAATAAGCCAGTCAGAGAAAGATAAATATCACATGATCTCACTCATATGTGGGATATAATGATCAACATAATTTGATGAACAAGAATAGATCCAGAGACAAATGGTAGGGGAGGGAGGGGGGGTTAAAGAGCAACCAAAGGACTTGTATGCATGCATATTAGCATAACCAATGGACACAGACACTGGGGTGGTGGGGGCTTGCCCGGAATGGGAATGGCTGGTGCGGGGGTTAATTGGGGGAAAAGGAGACATATGTAAAACTTTAGACAATAAAAATTAATTAATTAATTAAGTTGAATGAAAGACAAAAAAGAAGTGGGATCCTAGAACTAAGAATGAGGATATCTGGGTCCATACAGTGGAGAACTTTGAAACGCAAATCTAGCTGAGCCCTATGGTCCAGTAAATATCTCACCTCTTCTCTTAAAAGCTACCCTGTCTCTTGCTTACAGATGATGCAGAGATTTATTCTTGAAAAACAACACATTACCTCTCAGGATCTATCCCTACCTATAAAACCCTGGTTTGTTTTGTTTTAAAAAAACAAAACATCTTGGAGTCTAATCTCAGCATAACTCTTATTTGAGAAATTGTTGAGCCTGGGAAAAGAAGGAGACAGACTATACACCAGTGATGGCAAACCTATGACACGCGTGTCAGCACTGACAGGCGTAGCCATTTCTGATGACACGCGGCCGCTGAGGTGGCCGCATGCCGAGGATGAAACATTTGCAAAATAATGTTTTTTCCTCAAAGTGACACACTACCTCAGTTATGCTCAGTTTTTTGGCGAAGTTTGACACACCAAGCTCAAAAGGTTGCCCATCACTGCTATACACTGAGAGTGCAGGGCAACCCAGCATGAACTGGTAGGAGCCAGGAGAGTATATATGGGACAAGAAAATGAGATTTCTGGATTAAGAGATGCAAAATATAAAGATAGATAAGGGATACTTTATTGAAAGGAGAGTACTCTCCTATAATATTGAATTTAACACCCTAGCAAAGGTTGTATGAGGTGTTACTAACATTGGCCAGGATGGCTTTTGGCAGCTGGAAGAAAGTTATGGCCCATACTACATGACAGAAACATGCTAGAGCTGCTGACAGTGGGGGGATAAGTCAAAAGGCTCAGAGAACAGCATGCAAGAATGGATATACTTCTCAAAGTCTAACATCCTACCAGCCATCTGTATTCTATGGGAAGACCCAGAGAACATCCCATTTACCAAAGAAATAAGGAATGTGCTGGTAAGATGGACACCAGCATCATTGAAAAGCTCGGTCTCTTTGGGCCATGACTAACAGTAGGAGGTACTATTACAGAGCCAAACCCTTAGTGTCAATGATGATGACAGATCATGGACTAAATCATGGAACGGCATGAGCCAGATGGTGGCACTATACTGACAGAGGCGAGGTGGGAATAACTGCCAAAATGAACAGCAAGGTTGGGAGAGCAGCCAGGAGGCCTGACTTATAAGGTTCTATGGTGAAGGCTTATAAAACATTTACTCACAGGTATAAGATAAATGGGCAACCAACAAGAACATTGCTAAATATTTAAAATCAAAAGTGATTAAGAGTGGGTGAGCAGAAAGACGAGGCCAATTATCCCAATGAAATGTATAACCCTTTACCAAGCTTCCAAACCTGAGCCACTTTTCAGGCCTAAGACCCACTGATGGAATGATAGACTGGGTTCCTATGAAGAAGGACCGTGCAACAGCACAGCAAATGTGTACAATAGTGATCCTTCCACATTGGTGAAGCTTTTAAGGCACAAGCGGCTGAGGCATAAAAGAACATCCCTTTGAAAGTAAAGGGCAAATTATTGCACCTTGCTCTTCCCAGCAGTAAGAAGGAAGCATAAAGCTTGCTAGGCCTCTGAATTCCAGAGGCAGCATTTTCCATGGTTGGCAATAGTGCTCCAACCCACTTACTGTACTATAAGGAAGGCTTCCAACTTTCAGTGGAGTCCACAGCAGGAAAGAGCCTGTGGTAGGTCCAGACTGTGGTACAATCAGCCCACAGTAACCTAGGGTCTGCCATATGACCCAGCAGATCCTAGGTTACTAAAGGCATCTCTGATGAAAAAAGACAACCCATGGAATTTAGGGAAGCCACAATAGAACAATTGCAACATAGGAACCCTAAGGTCTGGAGAAAATGCATGCCATCTGCAGCAAACTAGTATCCATCATTTGAGAAAAAGCTTCTGGTGTGCTGTTGGGCCCTGGTAGTGAAAAAAACATCTGACCATGTGGTGAGAGCAGCCCATCATGAGCTGAATTCAGTCAGACCCATCAAGTCATAAGGTCAGGCAGCCCAGCTGCAATCCACCATAAGATGAAAATAGGATCAGTTATGACCAGTTATGAGCATGGCCAGAGGGCATTAAAATATACCAATAGGTGGCCCAGACCTCCACATCACTTACTATTATCTCATTGGCAACTCTTTCTCAGATCACACCTATGCCACAGCAGGGTGGTGGGAGTCTTTGATGACCACCACTAAAGGAGAAAAACAGCTGAGTTTGGATGATGGATTGAGACGAGCTGAAAATAGACTGCTGCTGCACCACAGCACCACGCTGGGGTGATTTGTGTATTAGTTTCCTAGGATTGCCATGACAATGGGTGGCTTAAAACAACAAACATTTATTCTTTCACAATTCTGGAAGCTAGAAGTCCAAAGGCAAGGTGTCCGTGGGGGCCATGCTTCTTCTGGAGGCTTTAGGAAAGAGTCCTTCCTTGCTTCTTCCAGCTTCTGCTGGTTGATGGCAATTCTTGGTGTTCCTTGGCTTATGGTATCATAACTCTAATCTCATCCTGTGTCTGCCTTCTTCCCCATGAGTCCATGTCCCCAAATATCCCTCTTCTTAAAAAAACACTTATCACTGGGATAGGGCCCACCTTAGTCCACTATGAGCTCATCTTAATGATTGTGTCTTCTAAGACACTGTTTCCAAATAAGGTCACATTCACAGGGACCAGAGAATATCAATATATCATCTGGGAGACACAACTCAATTTAACCTGCAACACCTTAAGAAACATAAAGGAAAAAAAAAAAAAAACTGTGGTACATTTACACCATGGAATACTATGCAGCTGTAAAAAAGAAGGATCTCTTACCCTTTGAGACAGCATGGACAGACCTGGAGAGCAGTATGCTAAGTGAAATAAGCCAGTAAGAGAAAGACAAGCATCACATGATCTCACTCATATGTGGAATCTAATGAACAAAATAAACTAATGAGCAAAATAGACCTAGGGACATTGAATCACGCAACAGACTGACATTTCAGAATGAAGGGGGGCGAGAGGGAAGAGATCAACCAAATAATTTATATGCATATATGCATGGCTCCTAGACACAGACAATAGGGCAGTAAAGGATTGAGGAGAGGGTAGGAGTGGGATGGAAGGAGTCAATGGGGTGAAAGGGGACATCTGTAATACTTTCAACAATAATGCTATTTATTTTTTAAAAAGAGACATAAATGAGAGAAAATCCTTCCACTGAGCATTGCTTCATACCATGTACTAGGACATTATATCAGTCCTCCAGAGAAACAGAACCAATAGGATATATGTAAAAAAGAACCTTACTATTATAAGAGTTGGCTCACATGGATATGGAGGCCAAGAAGTCTCATGATTTGCAATTTTAAGCTGGAGAACCAGGAAAGCTGGTGGTGTAATTTAATCTGAGTCCAAAGACCTGAGGATTGAAGGAGTGGGACATGCTGATGATCAGCGTCCTGGTCTGAGTCTAGAAGTTCAAGAACCAAGAATGCTGATGTCCAAGGGCAAGAGAAGATGAAGGTGTCAGTTAGGGTAGAGAGCAAATGCTATATTCAGGCCCTCAATGGATGGATGATGCCTGCACACTGACGAGAATGATCTCCTGCACTTAGTCTACAGATTCAGATGCGAATCTCATCCAGAAATACCCTCAAACACACACCCAGAAACAATGTTTCTCAGATATCTGGCATGCCTACACCCAGTCAAAATTAACCACCACTGTCATCTCCTTACAGTGTGGAAAGAGAAGTGGCCAAGGCCGTTTGGACTTCTTGTGTGACTTTATTTCTTTGGAGAGATACATCTGGAGGTTTGGGTTTGTATGTGGGGAAAGAAGGATATTGAGGCCTATATTTTTGCTCAAAGAAGCTACACTGCTCAATATACTTAAATTTTTTCCTAAGGGGACCAAAAACTACAAATAATTATAACATTCTACATATTGTTGTCAGTTTTTATCCTATGTATATGTCTTTAAGGCTTGGAAGAATAGAAGGATTTGGCCAACACTCCTTTCCTCCCTATGAATCCCTAAGGGATGTATACATCCACAAGAAAGAGCCAAACAAAGCAAAGCACCATTTCTTGTTAACAAGACTTGTTCCTGAAACCCCAATGCACAGAGCTCTGGCTCTCTGGGCTTGCCTCCCTGTGGCCTTAACCTCCAAACCCAAATCTCATAACCATTTTCTGACAAACCACATGGAATACAGACTGAAAAAGCGAACTGTATAAAGTGTATACAAAAGAAGAAGAGCTCAGGTGAACAGATCTTTCATGTGGAAGTCACCCTACGGAAAGAGGAAGTTGACACCAGTGTGCAAAGAGGGCTCATTCCTATAGACCACGTATCACTTTGGAAGCAGGAACAGAACAGGGAAAGCACATGCACAGAAACTTGAAATGCACACTGACCACAGTTCACCAATGCACCTGACCCAATCAGAGTCCTTGAATCTAAGCATCCAGATTAACAAACCCTCTGCTTGGAGAAATTTAAGAAAGAGAGGTGGAAGGGAAGAGCAAAGGCTTACGTATCTGCCCTCCCCAAGAGGACTACACATCTCACATAGTATATCTATTTTGTATTCAGTGTCCCTATAAATACAATTCAGTCTTTTACATCTACTGGTTTTATTTTTGGCTCAGAAAATAAATCTCTGTATGTTTGTGTTCTCTTCCCAAGCACATTATAAAATACTAAAGAGAAAGAACTATCTTTTGCTTTCTTTGCATCCTCTACAGTGCTGGGGTTGTGAAAGTAATAAATAAAATTTTATAGATAATAATCATAGCAATTACATTTATCAATGTCTTTCAATTCACTAGGCAGTGTTTTAAGTGCCTTACACACATTAACTAATCTTGAAAACAATTCTATAAGGTATATACCTTAACATACCCACTTTCTAGGTAAAGAATTGTGGCTCAGGAAGTTACATAACTTTTCTAAACTCATACAGTTTGAAAGTGGCAGAAGCAGGATTTGAATATTTATTCTATACTAGAGGCCCGGTGCATGAAATTCGTGCACTCAGGGGTGGGGGAGGGTCCCTCAACCCAGCCTGTGCCCTCTCACAGTCTGGGAGCCCTGCGATTGATTGCCCCAAAACGATGGATTGCCCCCACGGGGTAGCCTGGGCCTCCCTCTTTGGGGCAATTGTGGAGTCCCTTGATTAATCGCCCCACCAGCCGGTGGCCTGGACCTCCCTCTGCAGGGTGATCATGGGGCTATGGCCAGGCCCCCGACCAATCGCATCGCACCTGCCTTGGCTGGCCTGGTGCTGGTGGGTGTCATAGTTTGGTCGTCCAGAAGGTCGTCTGGACGGTCATTCTGCTATTCGGTTGTTCAGTCAATTTGCATATTATGCTTTTATTATTATAGGTTGTATGGAAATGTGAAACATTTACAGAGGAAGAGAAGATGATGGGGGGGGGGAGGCGGGCAGTCTACAACATGTGGAGTATATCAAAGTCCAACCAAGGGAGCAAAAAAGTAGCAGATATATACATACATATTAAGAGATTTTTAAAAATTTCATTGATTTTTAGAGAGAGGAAGAGAGAGAGAGGGGAGGAAAAAGGGAGAGAAAGAGACAAAGAGAGAGACAGAGAGACAGAGACAGAGAGAGGTGAGAAAGAAACATCAATAGGTTGCCTCCTGCACTCCTGGACATGCAACCTGGGTATGTGCCCAGACTGGGAATTGAACCTGCCACCTTTTGGTGTTTAGGACAACATTCCAAACAAGCCAAAGCAAGATATTTTTTTAAAACAAAGAATTGCCTTATGCAATTATGGAGCCTGGCAGGCAGGAATTATTAGGGCAGGCAGGAAAGGAAGATTAGAAGGGCAGGCAGGAAAGGAACATTCTGAGCAGGTTTGCAACTCACAGGTTCAGTTTGAAGCTGGTTGTCCTTAGATGGAAGTCAAGAAAGAAGATTCAGGGGGAAGGGAGAACAATCAGTTTCTCCCTAAGGGAAGGCCTAAGCCCTCTTTTTAAACCTTCCAACTGATTAAGTTATGTGCACCTAGAATAGTTCTAATTTTGATTAACTTAAAGTCAACTGATTAGGGACTTTAATCACACCTGCACAATCCCTTCAGCACATAACCTAGATTAGTGTTTCAATCAATAGCTTGAATAAAATACATATAAGCTACAAAATTTCAGTTCTTTAACTCTTCAACCAGAAACGTACTAGATAGGAAATTATGGAGACAGTTTTTCATCCTAGCCAAGTTGACAAAGGCCATCAAGGAAGGTAAGGGGATTTTACAGACATAGAGCAGAGACGAGGTGGGGGAACAGCCAATACAATCCTACTGGCAAGAACACAGAAAAGATAAATCACTCATGGCTTCTTTTAAAAAGGTTACTGAAAGGTGAGGACTTCAGTGCAAGATGACAATGGCAAATGGTCTGTGTTTACGGGAAAAGGAAGTGGGAAGGTACCTAGAGGATTCGGCACACAAAGCCCACAAAGGACAGGGAGAAGGTGATGGAGTGAGTCCCATTGTGGGGGCTGGTGGAGATGGGACAGACCAAGAGTTCAGTGTGTCTGAAATTTTTAATATGAATAACTGAATGACCTAGCAGATACAATCAATTCTCATTATTTGTGGTAGATATGTTCCATGAAGTCTCTGTGACCAATGAGCAGATACTGAGCCATTGCTCTTGGGGGTTAAGTTCCTTCGAGTCTTTGGTCATACATAACATTTTTATCATAACTTATTAATACATAACCTGGTTTTATGTGGGTTTTTTTGTTTAAAGACATCTTATTTAACATATATTGTTGATTCGTTAACATTGAGCTTGTGTCCCACAGCACTATAACAATGTTTATGTAACACACATATTTTCCCCCTAAGACACATCCCAGCCTCTTTGTTTAGAAACACTTTTTACTTGTGAGCCATATTAAATAGGAAAATCACCAACAAAAAGTACAAAAATGCCAAAAACATGGCACTAAATAAACTGCAAAAAGGACAAACGCTTGTTTACAAATAAGAGATACCAGTAAAACAAGAAGGCAGAGCATCACCTTGATTGACAGCTGGGAATATGAATATCAGAGGACTACATTTTTCACCATTCTGTTCATGGTCATGAATGACCACAGGAACACCACAAAGTACATTTGGCATTACAAATAAATGTAGTGAGCAAGTAAATTCACAAATATGGAATCTGTGAATAATGAGGATTGACTGCACTTCTGAAGATTCACCTTTAATGTCAATGGTTAGAGATTCCCAGAGTTTGACACTGTTTATGACTCCATCTTAGACATTTTGTGATTAAGACTACAGCATGCCAAACAGGAGAAGAAAATTAAGCAAGCAATCCATTATCCATGCTTCTGGACCTACGGTGTCCGACATTGAAGCTCCTTGGCTTAAAGTCTGCTGATTGAGTCTATTTGTGGTTTTCATTTGACCACGGATGTTTCTCTGCTATCGAGTTTGGAGCTGTGGTTCATGGCCTCTTCTTTGTTTTTTTTTTTAAATACCTATAGTTTCTCCACTATGGCTGGACATGCAACAACTGCTTAGTTGTCTTACTCTCATCAACTTTTACTACATGTGCAGTAAAAGATGACTTTCTGTGACTCTGCACCTGCACAAAGAAAGGTAACTTTTGAAAAACACTCTCAGGCTGATACTCTCCTAGTAAATGTATCAGTTCTAATCTCAAATCGGCCCTTCGTGCTAACTAGCAATTCTAATTTCTCTACCCCATTCCTCTTGTCTTCTTCTGAAATAGACAGCTATGCCATATCTTTGTTTTTGTCTTAGTTTGCTCGGGATGACATAATAAATACCATAGACTTGGTTGCTTAAACAACAGAAACTTATTTCTCACAGTTCTGAAGGCTGGTAAGTCCAAGATTAGGTTACCTAGAATGGCCAGGTTCTGGTGAGAGCTCTCATCCTGACTTACAGTTGACCATCTTCTTCTGTCCTCACTTGGAGGAGAGAAATGGAGAGCAAACTATCTTGTATCTCTTCTTATAAGAGCACGAATTCCATCATGGGGGCCAAACCTCCATTTAAGTCTAATCACCTCCCAAAGGCCATTTTTCCAACCAAAATGGCTAAATTCAATGGTTAATGTTCAGTTCTCAATTAATTTGGCTCATTTGATACAATTTACACTTTATTCTGGTCACATTCCTCTCACTTGGCCTCTGGATTATCCTTTTTCTCATTCACTGCTCTAGT
The DNA here is from genome assembly GCF_951640355.1 of Cnephaeus nilssonii. Lineage (NCBI taxonomy): Eukaryota > Metazoa > Chordata > Mammalia > Chiroptera > Vespertilionidae > Cnephaeus > Cnephaeus nilssonii. The sequence goes on along the minus strand of NC_137074.1, from coordinate 71,204,362 downwards.
TATCATTTCTTTATTCCTTCTTATGTCCCTGATCTCTAAACAGTACAATATTCTATGTCTTCATCCTCGTCCTTCTCCTCTATACACCCACTCTTTATCTTATCTTTTATGCCTTCTTACGGAGATGAGACTCCCAAATTTGGATCTATAATCTGGATCTCCCCCTCAATTCCAGATTCATATCTCAAGGACCTACATGTGATCTTCACTTGATTTCTAATGACATCTCGAAGTCCAAATATGAACTCCTCATCTATCCGAGAACCTTTTTCTCTTCTTTCCTACCTCAATAAATTCTAATTAGCAATCCATTAGCAAATCCTGGCACATTTATCTTCAAAACAACAGTGTATTCATCCTCCTCAACTGCTACATCTGTACTCTAATCACCATTCCCTCTAATCACCATACCTGTATTGCCTCCTTACAGGTCTCACTGTCTCTGCCCTTCATTCCTGGGGGTGTGGTCTATAATCAACACACCCAGGGCCAGCATCATGGCTGTGAAACATATGCAATAACACAGCCCTATGTTAGGGCCAATGCTCAGTTTTATGCTTTGCTGTCACGATCTTTAAATTCTTAATAATTTTTGAACAAATGGTCTTGTAGTTTCATTTTGCACTCAGTCCTGCTATTATGCAGCCAGTCCTAAATACATCCAGTTAGACTTATTCATAAATCAGATTGTATCACTCCCTTGCTCATAACACTACAAAGGCTTCCCATATCATTCAGAGTAAAAGGCAAAGCCCTACAATGGCCTCCAGGGACCCACGTGACACCCATCCCCACCCCACTTCCACTTCTCTGATCTCATATTTTGTCACTCTGCCTTTTGTACACTCTATTCCAGCCTTTGCACATATTCTCTCCCAGGAATGACCTCCTCTGCTTTGCATGAATGGTAATCTCTCTGCTCCTTATTCCAAGACTCAGCTCAAACATTGCCTCTTCCTTAAGCTCCCCCTACCCCCATCCTTCTGGGCTCAGTAGTGCTGATTCTCCAGCTCCTATAGTATATTGTAAAAGATAACAGTTACTTGCTTGTCTGACGCCTTCACTTAACTATGAGCTTCTGGAAGGCAATTTTAAAAAATAGTTCTTAGTAATATGTGGAGTAGTAGAATAGAAAAACAAGGTATACCTTTAGAATGCACAGAGCCAATGCATTCTTGATTTACAATGTATCTAATTTAAGAAACTTCTTCGTTCTGACAGTGATTTCAAAATTAAGCTGGGCCAGTGTCACTCAGTGGTTGAGAGTCAACTCATGAACCAGGAGGTCATGGTGGTCAGGGCACATACATGCCCAGGTTGCAGGCTCAATCCCCAGTGAGGGGTGCGCAGGAGGCAGCCGATCAATGATTCTCTCTCATCATTGATATTTCTATCCCTTTCTACCTCTCCTTTTCTCTTTCAAAAATCAACAAAAACATATTTAAAAATAATAATAAAATTGAGAAAATGATGATCACAATAATAAAAAATAAAATATGTATTCCTTCATAAGAATTAAATAATGTTTATAGAGAAGAAAGATGAGACTTTTTTGGACACATTAGCATTCATACAAAAGATGTACAACATGCAATACAAAATATATTTTTTCTATGTTGTCTAGTTTTTGTACAATGAACATGTTGAATTGTACTAAAAATATGCATTTTAAATATCAAAATAATTTTAAAAATTTTAAACAAACGAAAAGAAAATTTAAAAAAAGAAAATAAATGTATCTGGTGAATCCATTTCAGTTTTTATAGTAACTGAACAGCCTAAACAAAAGACACATGATTTGAATCAATCACAAGTTCATTGGGCTCACTCACTATTCCAGAAAGGTGACATTCTTTTTGTATTACTACTTTCATAAACACCTATAGGAAACAATGGTCTTTGAATGGTGGTAAGGTTTTGCATTGGTTTCTTATATTCCTAACATATCAAGGGCAAGGTCCTTTGCTCTGGGCTCATACTATAATATCTGTGATGAGTGAAATAGCCCATGAACTTGAGGAGGAAAAAAGAATGGACTTAAAACAATCACCCATTGGTCTAGGTAGTTTATCTCTAAAATAAATAAATAAATACATAAATAAGTAACCCAACTAAACCACCTGCTATAGAAATTGATTCCTGAATCCTAGCACAAATAAACATTGACTTTTTTTCTTGGAGATGAAAATAAAAATAACAACAATCTTTAAAATATCATTTTGGCTTTATGTGTTCTATGATAAGTCTTTTATTTAAATATATGTGTAAATAACTTATTTTTCTTTTTATAAAATATTATTTAATTCTAGGTTCACTAATTAGGGAATACAATACAGTATTTTAATAATTAGGATCATAATTTGGAATTATTTTGTATATTGTGATTTAAGTTTGTTAATACATGTAGAGAATTTGTGCATATTCTACGGGATAATGGGAGATAGGAAGCCTGAGCTACATGTTTGATTCTATAATTTAAAAAAATTCGTTTGACAAGGCAGAGTAAAATTAACAGTAATGATAGTTATTTCCACAGTGCTTTTCATCTGACATCTCAAAACATCCATCATTTATAGGATAGTGGACCCTTGAACAACATGAGGGTCAATGGCAACAATTCCAGCAGGGTTGAAAATTCCCATATGACATTTTTTGTTGTTGTTAATTCTCCCCTGAGGATTTTCTTTTTTTGTAGTTAAAGCTTAAATATGTCAATTTATTGATAAATTAATTATTCTTTCCTACTAATGATATTTATTTCAGATTTTATTTTTAGTTTTAAGGCAGTAAAGGGGAGAACCCTATTAATTAATTAATTAATTTATTTATTCATTTTAACTTAAATTCTTTATTGTTTAAAGTATTACATATGTCTCCTTTCTCCTCCCCACCCCATTCATCTCTCCCCTGCCACTCCCACCCCCCAACACATGCCCTTGGTCCCCTAGTGTCTGTGTCCATTGGTTATGCTTATATGCATGCATCCAAGTCCTTTGGTTGATCTCTTACCCCTTCCCTCCCACCCTCCCCTGCCTTCCCTCTGAAGTTTGAAAGTCTGTTTGATGCTTCCTTGTCTCTGAATCTATTTTTGTTTATCAGTTTATGTTGTTCATTATATTCCACAAATGAGTGAGATTATGTGATATTTATCTTTCTCCAACTGGCTTATTTCGCTTAGCATAATGCTCTCCAGGTCCATCCATGCTGTTGCAAATGGTAATTGTTCAACTAAGGATATTTTTTTTCATTGATTTTTAGAGATAGTGAAAGGGAGGAAAAGAGAAAGGGGGAGGGAGAGAAACATTGATTGGTTGCCTCCATACATGCTCCAACTGGAGCTGGGAATTGAACCTGCAACCCAGATACTTGTCCTTGCCTGGGAATCAAACCTTAGATCTTTGGTGCACGGGTCAATGCTCTAACCCCTGAATAATGCCGGCCAAGGCCCCATATGACTTTTGACCCTACAGTAAGACCTTCCCATCTGCATCTGTGGATTCAACCCATCTCAGATCAGAAACAGTATTTCCAAAGAATATGATTGTCTAATCACTATGCTGAACACCTGAAACCTGTTAAAAATAATATTCAAAGTTAACTATAATTGAAAAAAAGATAAACAAAAACTATTTTCGATCTGCTGGTGGGAATCTACAATTGGAATGTGAAAATTCTATTTCTATCAGCAGTTGGGTGAATCCTCAGATGTGAACCCCATGGCTATGAGGGGCTGATTACTGAAAAAATCTTCCTGTAAATGGGCCCACGCAGTTCAAACCCATGTTGTCCAAGGGTCAACTGTAATAGTATTAGGCCTTGCTAACTCTGTGACAAAAGTACTATATTTTAGAAATGTTTACAATTTTTCATTATTTGTCTCCTTGTATTTGTTGTGCCTTTATTCTTTTTTTTTTTTTTTATTGTGATATATGCTTTATTGCTGTGGTCTGGAACCAAGCCTACAATGTCTCCAAGGTCTTCCTGCACATACCTTCATTTTATTTTATTTTACTTTTTAAATTTTATTTTATTGTTTAAAGTATTACAAATAGTAGTACATATGTCTCCTTTTTCCCCATTGACCTCCCCCCGGCTTCACCTACCCCCGGCACATGCCCTCACTTCCCCAGTGTCTTGATAGAGAGGCAACTTTGAGAATTTTTAGAATGTAATTTAGTTTCTACAGTAGCACAAAACGTGTATTGCAGGTTATTTGCCCAGAGTAAAAAAAATAATTAATTAAAAGTATTTTTAATATTTTTAGCATCTATGCACCAAGCCCTGTGCCAGGCATGTTACATTTGATACTATTTTATGAAAGCTTCACAAAAATCCTACAAAATAGATATACTTATTGTTTACTATACATGGGAGGAAACCATATGTATAATGGTTTAAGCTACCTAAGAGCTTTCAGCTGAAAAATCTGGATTGGAATCTGGATCTAGCTTATGGGTGTTTTTAAACACCCTGCCTGATAACTTTACAACTAGGAGGATGTAGAGGAGAAAGTGTAAGAGGTTTCTATTCCCCAATTTTTTTCTTTTCCTCTTTTGTCTATTAATAATACCACTGTTTATTTTTAAAATGTTGGATTCAGAAGCAGGAATCAAGAATATTGACAGATATTCTTCATAACAATTCATATCTTTGAATGGCACAGTGTAGATGGTCAGATGACTTAAAAGTATTGGGTTTATTTAGGTGACTCAAAGTTCTGATGTTTTAGGATAAGATAGTGTTTCGCAAAATATGCCACATGTACCACCACTAGATGGTTTTAAATTAACATTTGAGCATTTTTACTAGTCATATAGTTTAAACATTTTAATACTTATTTTTAACATCCATCAGGAAACAAATCAACTAGCTGAAAAACTTACTTTTACAGATATTGTTACTTGCAATAATTCCAAAATAGGTAGTGCCATCATAATCCACTTCTCACAGATTGAGTCTGGCTATTCAACAATTCCATGAATGGGCCAAACCTTCAATAATTAAAATTTCTGCTTTGGGTGTAAGGATAGGATGAATGTGCAGATGGCTGGCATAGATTCTTATATACCAAATTTCTATTCTCATCATCATGTATGTTTTAGTAATATATCAATACATAACTTCTTGTGGTCAACCACAGTTTACTATATGAATATATACTATTATAAGTATAATCTGGATCAGGCTTTTTATTTTTTAGTTGACATGATGATGAGTAAAAGGTTTAAAAATATTTTAGGCATAATAAAAGAGATTTAAAACAAAAGTAAGTACTAGTGATAGTTATAAAGCCAAATTAATTACTGAATCACCTGTTAGTGTTATAGAAATACCAACCGTAACAACAACAAAAACAAAACAAAATATTGCACAAATATGATGAAAATCAGTTAAATGCTGGATTTCATTGGCAGCTGAGAGTGAATCTATTTCACAATGTGTTGTGTTTAGAAACACTGGTACTATGAGAAATTAAAAATGTTCAAAGTAAAATAAAAGAACATTCAAGCATCCTAGAAACTAACATGCTGTATAATAAGGATAAGAATATAAAAGCTTTATGGTGTTGTGAAATAATTGCTAAAACATGCAGAATCCTACTGGCAAAGCAATAATTGGGGACAAAGCAAGCAAAATGACTGATAAGGTACCTCTGTCAAATAGTTCACTTTAGAATTATAGATATGAACAGAAAGTAAAGCAACCATTATTATTCAGAGAATAACAAAGGCAATACAATTCTCTGCACACCGATGAAACCACTAACATTGTACTGTCAGAAAACCTTTTTTTTGGGGGGGGGAGGGAGGGAGTCTGGTATAATCTGAATAAAGCCATCTATAAAAAAATTTTCAAAGCCAAATAATACACTGAAGAAAGGTTTTTAGAATTTATTGATGAATTCAGATAGTCAATAACAAAGACAGGAAGTGTCACTGGACTAAACAGAACGTATCAAAGAAGATTGATTCAACGAGAAGACTTGATTAATACAGTTGAGTTTCTGCACATATACTTGCAGCTGTATCCATAGAGAAATCAAGTCAGTAGAGACATTCATAAAATTTTAAAAACTGATTTATTAAAATTGTCAATCATATGTAGGCCTCTGAGTTCTCAAAATTTGCTCAAGTTTTGTGAAAAAAAATAGCATAAGTTAAAAATTAGGAAATACTGTCATATGTCATTTGTTAGATTCCCTCACTGCTGACAGGAGCACTTACATACCCATTCAAGTTGATATATCCAGGAAGAGACAAAATGGCGGTGGAATAGACGGACATGTCTTGAGCCTTATCCCAGAGCAAATAGAGTGAGCGGCTGAAACTAATAGAATTCAGCCCGAATTGGTAAAGGAGACACAGCCGGGAAAGGCAGAGGTCCCTGGATAAAGGTAAAATCAAGGATCCAGGCAGGATAGTCTGCCGGACCTCTGTGCCCAGAGGGTCAGGGAGAAACCACACAGCACCAAGCCGCATCCCTGAGGACAGGCAAAGCATCTGACTGTGAAAAAAGGGTCCACGGGACAGCGGGAGGTAGGGGATTTTGGACCTTGGAGTCTGGATTTTGGATCTGAGCTCAGAGGTAGCCCTGAAGGGCTGGCCGGACCACACAGTGCCTGCAAGAGAGGAGCTTGTGGAGACACAGTCCTTCCCCGTTCTGGGGCCTGTGCCTTTCTTCACTGAACCTAGTTCATAGGTCCTTTCGGATACAGACACTGACCTGTGGCTGAGGTGGGGGAGAAGGTGTGGACTTGTGGAATCTGGGGAGAGTAGGTGGTCCAGGATAGGTGGTAGCGAGTCTGGTGCTAAGTCATACCTGAGCCCCAGCAGCCATTTTCTCCTGAGAGATAGCCCCTCCCTCCAGTCTCCAGGCAACCAATACAGCCACACCCAGATCCCACCCTGAATGACACAAAGGAATCTAAATACTCCCTGAGAGGTCACAGGAACTGGCCTAAAGAGAAATCTACAGCCCCAGCAATGGGAAACTGAGAAACAGTACAGCACAGACGGCTGGGATCATAAGCCAGCCAAAGGAATGACACTGCACTTTTTTCCCTTTTATTTTTACTTTTTTATTATTTTGTTATCCCTTTTTCTTTTCTTTTTTCTTTGTTTTTCTTTTTTTCTTCTTTTTTCTTGATTTTCCTGTTTTTGTCTGTTGCATTATTTTCTATTTCTTTTCGCATTATTTTTCCATCATTATATTTTATTTTTATTTGCTATTTTTAATTTTTATACCATTTTTGAAATCAATTTTTTGTAAATTTATTATTATTTTCTTCTCATTCTCTTTCTTCCTATCTACTTATTCCCTTTCTAATTCCTCAATACTAAATTGAGGGCCTTCCCATATTCATCCAATTATTAATCTTATTTTCCGTACATAAGCTCAGCCTCTACAGATTCTGCCCCAACCCTCTTTGCTGGGTGTTTGGTGTTTGTTTGTTGTTGGTTTTTTTTTTTTTGGTTTATCTATTGGTTCTGTGGTGTCATATATATATATATATATATATATATATATATATATATATCCTCCTTTTTTTCCTTTGTCTTTTATCTCTTACCTTTTTCTCTCTCTTTGATATCATTTGTGCTCTCTTTTCTCTCCCCTAACTCTCTTTTCTCAGGTGGTCGCTTATATTGGGGTTATTGGTGTCATGAGTACATTTGTGCTTAGTTCCCTTTGTGTTGTGTCTTGTTGAAGTGAATTTTATCCTGTCTGGCCAAGGGGCTTAAGAGCAAGCCACATAACCAGACACCTGGAGAGGAAACTCCATCCACGAACGGGTCAATAACACACCAGACCCAACTATGGAGGCAGGAAGAATGCAGCAGTGAGGGAGAGAGCATGAGTGCATGAGTGAGGGAGTAAAAGAGGAGTATTTGGTCAGGTGGGGTGTGTGTGTGTGTGTGTGTGTGTTTGTGTGTGTGTGTGTGTGAGGCACAGTTAGATCCCACATGACCTTCAGCAGCAGGCTAATCGGGCTCGCCTAACTAGGCAGCTTCTGCTACCATTGCAAACAGTACTGGGAGGCCAGCTTGACCTCAAAGGCCTAGCCTTTTTGAAGGGGAGAGCTGCTGTAACTGAGTGCCCAGCCTCAACTCCACCCAGAGTGCCCTCAGATAACACCTGGGACTCTACAGCCACCCCTGCCAGGGACCTGCTACCTAGGCTGTGATCCCATGGTCAACCAGGTTCCAGCCACCCCGGACGCAGGCTCCTATGAGTTCTGAAGCATGCTTCCCTCTGACCGGCCCAACGCTTCAGCCCAGGGCACTGCAACCACGTGAGTGAGCAGCACACTCCTGTCAAAGGAGCAGCAGCTCCATGAGCAACCCACCCAAGGCCTAAGAGCAGCAGCTTCACGTGGCCTACCCCTGTCCAAGGAGTAGCAGCTGTGTGAGTGGCCAGTTCCCCCGTCTGAGGAGCAGCAACCACACGAGCAGCTCACCCCATCTGAGCAGCTGCTCGAGCAGCCCACCCATGACTGAGGAGCAGCAGCCCCATGCAGCCGTCCCCCATCCGAGGAGCAGCAGCTGCACGCAGCCCACACTCTGCACCTGTCCGAAGAGAAGCAGCTGTGCAAACAACCTTCCCCCATCCAAAGAGTAGCAGCCACGCAAGCAGCTGCACGAGCAGCCAGCCCCCTTCCAAGGAGCAGCAGGTGTGTGAGCAGCCCACCCACATCCAAGGAGCAGCGGCTGTGTGAGACCACCCCTTCTGAGGAGCAGCAGCTGCATGAGCCAAATGACCCTATCCGAGGAGCAGCAGTTGTGTAACAGCACATCCCCATCTGAGGAGCAGCAGCTGTATGAGCAGCTGCCACACGAGCAGATCATCCAAGGAGAAGCAGCCCTGTGCAGTCTGCACTGATAGAAGGAAGAGCACCCACAGGCAGCCTGCATCTGTCCGATAAGAGAAGGAGCCGGGTGAGTGGCCCGCCCCTGCCCTAGGAGCAGCAACAGCACGTGCAGCTCACTCCCACCTGAGGAGCAGCAGCCACGTGAGCAGACCACCCCCTGTCCGAGGAGAAGCAGCTGCCTGAGCAAACCACACCCGTATGAGGAGCAACAGCCCTGCAAGCAACCAGCCCCTGTCCAAGGAGCGGCAGCATCATGAGGATCCCACCCCATCTGAGGAACAGCAGCAGTATGCAGCCAGCCCCTATCTAAAGAGCAGCAGCCACGTGAGTAATCCGCCCCTGTCCAAGGAGCAGCAGCCACATGAGCAGCTGACCCCTGTCCAAGGAGCAGCGGCCGCGCACAACCTGTCCCCATCCAAGGAGCAGCAAACTCATAATCAGCCCACCCCCACCCAAGGAATAGCAGCTCTATGAGCAGCCTTCCCCACCAGCGAGAGGAGACACCACTGCTGCAAACAGCACCCACCAGAGGAGCCTCTGCCAACTGAGAAGCAGCTGCTACCATGACTGCCCTAGGAGCAACCGCAGCCCAAGAAACCACTGCCATCCAAGGAGCAGCCCCTGCACGACTCGACATCTAGAACAGTCAGTGAGACCAAAAATGGGTAGACAAAGATACCCCCAAAGGAAAGAAAAGGAGGAATTGCCAGAAAAGCAGCTAAGTGAAACAGAGGCATGCAATATGTCAGAAAAAGAATTCCAAATAAGGGTCATAGAATTCATAAACCAGATGGAAGAAAAAATCAACACCTTATGTAAGAATCAAGAAGAAATGGATGAAAAAAATCAATAACTTATGTAAGAATCAAGAAGAAATGAAAAGTGATATAGCTGCAATAAAAAACACCATGAAAAGTTTCAACAGTAGACTAGGAGAAGCGAAGGACCAAACTAGCAAATTAGAAGACAGGGAAGCAAAACACAGCCAAACTGAATTGCAATTGGAGAAAAAAATTAAAAGACAGGAGGAGAGCCTAAGGGAGCTATGGGACAACATGAAATAATAGGGGTGCCAGAACAACAGGAAGAGGAACAAGGGTTAGAAGACATATTTGAAGAAGTAATGTCAGGAAACTTCCCTGATGTGGTGAAGAAAAAAGTCACACAAGCACAGAGAGTCCCAAACAGGATGAACCCAAAGAGACCCACAACAAGACACATCATAATTACGATGACAAATATTCAGGACAAAGAGAGAATCTTAAAGGCTGCAAGAGAGAGAGAGAAAGTTACATACAAGGGAGCTCCCATTAGATTATCAAATGATTTCTCAACAGAAACACATCAGGCCAGAAAAGAATGGAAGGAAATTTACAAAGTGATGCAAACCAAGGGACTGAATCCAAGAATACTCTATCCAGCAAGGTTATCATTCAAAATTGAAGGGGAAATAAGGAGCTTCACAGACAAAACAAGGCTAAGAAAGTTTATCACTACCAAGCCAGCAATGCAAGAAATGCTAAAGGGACCGTTGTAAAAAGAATAAAAAGGTAAGAAGGAACACAGACACAAAAATAAAAATGGCTACCCATTTTTTGGTCTCACTGACAAGTATCTTTCAATAATAACTTTAAACGTAAATAGACTAAATGCTCCAATGAAAAGACATCAAGTGGCTAAATGGATATAAAAACACGACCCATATATATGCTGTCTACAAGAGACCCATCTCATAAAAAGGAACTCACACAGACTGAAAGTGAAGGGATGGAAAAACATCTTTCAGGCAAATGGAAATGAAAAAAAAAGCTGGGGTAGCAGTACTTATATCTGACAAAATAGACCTCAAAGTAAAGGCGATAAGAAGAGATAAGGAAGGCCACTTCATAATAATAAAGGGATCGATACAACAAGAGGATATAACCCTGGTAAACATATATGCACCCAATGCAAGAGCACCCAAATATAAAAAAAAAAAAAAAACTCCTGGAAGATATCAAGGGAGTGATCGACAACAATACAATCATATTAGGGGACTTTAATACACCACTGACATCACTGGATAAATCCTCTAGACAAAAAATCAGCAAAGAAACAGCAATTCTAAATGACTCACTAGATCAGATGGACCTAATTGACATCTTCAGAGCATTTCACCCCAAATCCATGGAATATACGTTCTTCTCAAGTGCACATGGGAAATTTTTAAAAATAGACCACATATTGGGTCACAAGCAAAGTCTCCCCAAATTCAAGAAGATTGAAATTATATCAAGCATTTTCTCAGACCACAATGGCATAATATTAGAAATAAACTACAATAAAAACATTCCAAAAAATTCAAACACTTGGAAGCTGAATAGCATGTTATTAAACAATGATTGGGTTACCAATGAGATCAAAGAAGAAATTAAAAACATCCTAGAGTCTAATGAAATAAAAACACAACAATGCAAATGCTATGGGACACAATGAAAGCAGTCCTGAGAGGGAAGTTTATAGCTCTACAGGCATACCTCAAAAACAACAACAACAACAACAAAAACAAACAAAACAAAAAAAAAAAAACAAGAAAAAATGGTAATAAATCATCTAAGTCTACAACTCAAAGAATTAGAAAGAGAGTAACAAGAAAAGCCCACAGTGAGCAGAAGGAAGGAAATAATAAAGATCAGAGCAGAAATGAATAACATAGAGACAAAAAAAACAACAACAATACAAAAGATCAATGAAACCAAGAGCTGGTTCTTTGAAAGGATAAACAAGATTGATGAACCTCAGCCAGGCTCACCAAGAAGCAAAGAGAGAGTACACAAATAAGCAGACCCCACAGAAATACAAAGGATTGTTAAAAAATACTATGAACAACTCTATTCTAACAAACTAGACAACCTAGAGGAAATGGACACATTCCTAGAAAAATGCAACCTTCCAAAACTCAATCAGGAAGATTCTAAAAATCTCAATAGGCTGATAACTATGGAAGAAATTGAAGCAGTCATCAAAAAGCTTCCAGCAAACCAAAGCCTGGAGCCAGACAGCTTCACAGGGGAGTTTTACCAAACATTCAAGGAAGAACTAAAACCTATCCTCCTCAGACTATTCCAAAAAATTCAAGAGGATGCAACACTTCCAAGCTCCTTCTATGAAGCCAGCATCACCAAAACCAGATAAAGATAACACAATGAAAGAGAATTACAGTCCAATATCCCTCATGAACATAGATGCCAAAATCCTCAACAAAATTCTAGCAAATAGGATCCAGCAGTACATCAGAAAGATCATACACCATGACCAAATAGGATTTATCCTGGGGATGCAAGGATGGTACAATATCTACAAATCAATAAACTTGATACATCACATAAACAAATTGAGAAATAAAAACCACATAGTCATATCAATTGATGCAGAAAAAACATTTGACAAAATACAACACCCTTTCTTGATAAAAACTCTCAGCAAAGTGGGAATAGAAGGATCATTCCTCAACATAATAAAAGCCATATATGACAAACCCATAGCCAACATCATACTCAATGGGCAAAACCTAAAACCATTTCCGCTAAGAACAGGAATAAGACAGGGATGCCCACTCTCACCACTCCTGTTAGACATAGTGCTGGAAGTACTAGCCATTGTGATCAGACAAGAAGAAATAAAAGACATTATTTGCAGATGGCATGATACTGTACATAGAAAACCCTAAAGATGACAAGTGCTGGCGAGGATGCGGAGAAAAAGGAACCCTCATGTACTGCTGGTGGGAATGTAGACTGGTGCAGCCACTGTGGAGAACAGTATGGAGTTTCTTCAAGAAACTAAAAATGGAGCTCCCATTTGACCCAGTGATCCCACTTCTAGGAATATATCCCAAGAAACTAGAAACACCAATCAGAAAGGATATATGCACCCCTATGTTCATAGCAGCACAATTCACCATAGCTAAGATTTGGAAACAGCCTAAGTGCCCATCAGCAGATGAGTGGATTAGAAAACTGTGGTCCATCTACACAATGGAATACTACACTGCTGTAAAAAAGAATGAAATCTTACCATTTGCAGCAGCATGGATGGAACTGGAGAGCATTATGCTAAGTGAAATAAGCCAGGCAATGAAAGAAAAATACCATATGATCTCACTCATTTATGGAAAATAAAGAACATTATAACCTGATGAATAAAAAGATAGATACAGAGGCAGTAAAGCATTGAACAGACTGTCAAATTACAGCGGGAAGGCTAGGGAGTGTTGGGGAGAGGGGGAAGAGATAAACCGAAGGACTTGTATGCATGCATATAAGCACAACCAATGGACACAAGACACTGGGGGTGGTGGTGGGATGAGGACATGTGACAGTAGCTAGGGGAGGCTGGGGGAAGGTCAATGGGGAAAAAAAGAGATATATGTACTACTATATGTAATACTTAAAACAATAAAATAAAATTTAAAAAATAATAATGATTAAGTACAAAAATGCTCAGGCAATGTTCTTCAAATACTCAATTAAACTCTCACCTAAACAAAAAGCAAACAGCCAAACTGTGCCAAAATGTGCAGCAGGATATGCCACACCTAGATGCTGCTTTGTATGTCTTCAACCAATGATGTGCGCTGCCTTTCTCCCTTGCCTTCACTTTTATTGTGTGAAACTTCATATTGATATCATCAATTAAAATGCAGCATTTCCTGGCAAGCATTGCCACTCGATAGAGTGAGGAATGTGATGCATGAAGTTGGATCACATCACGGGTAATGGCTGGATTGTTGCTTTTAAAATAACATCTGTGTGTGTGTACTTTGGACTGAAATGTCTCAGCTTCATTGCTTTATATTATTACAACACATTTCAGAGGTGTAACAGCTTTCAAAAGAATTTCTTAAAGTATCTTATTGTTATCGCAGGAAAAATTCAGAATCTTCACAAGAATTCAAGACAAAGTTATGCCTCTCAATCCATCTAATTTCTCAACAAACCGTTCTTCCTCTTACATTTATACCACTCCGATGATGAGGAGCAAGTATGATCCTCTGCCCTTTGTCCTTCTCTCTAGTAAGCAGGATATTACCTGTTTCCTCACTGCAATACTACTAATGCTATCATAAAATTGCTTTAAATTTGTGTTCAGAAACCTTGTCAAATTTTGCTTAAAATGTTGTTTATATCTGTGCTGGCAAGAACAGATGCTTTTGATACAACATCAGTGTTGTGGGTTTCTGTGAAAGCTCGTTTTGGTGCAACTCTAATTTGGTGAAGGGGGTGTCACTCCACTTCAGTGCACTCTTGTGTGGCTTCAGGACACTGGTCTAGAAGTACGGCTGCCTAGAGGAAGCAGTCAACTCAACCAGACTTTCCCCGAAGCCCCTGGGACTTGGCTTGACTTCCAAGAGCCCCCATAAGAAGTGAAGACCCCTACGGAGAGGTCATAGAAGGATGTTTTCTCTGACTTGAAAGTCGGCTGACACCTCCATAAACTAATCTGGCAAGGATGAGCTCCCTATCATGTGGCTGTTCATCCATCATCCGTGTAAGATACAAATACATGACTTATCTCTGAAAAAGATATTTTTAACAGCCTTCTTTCCTTATTTTTGTCATTTTATAAAAAAGAAAGAATAGTTAGATAGCGAATTGTAATATGAGGAAGGTACAACTCAAATCCATTTGTGTGAAAAGTATTTCCTGAAGATCCTAGATTATGCCCCAGAATCAAAGAGCAATAGGAACGAGGGGCAGCCCACCTGGGGGCAGGGCCAGCACAGGGACTCGGTGTCGTGGGCCCTGTCTCTGCTCTCCCTCTCGGTCTGCCCAATTTGATTCATCACCCTGTGATGGCACTACTCTCTCAGTTTTTTCATGCGGCAGTAACATGGCCACATTTGCACAGCTCCTGAACACAGAGTTGTATTCTCATAGCTCCTGAACACAGAGAAAATAAACCTTTTCTCTTCCAATTTGTATTTAGAACATTCTAGAGAAGGACACTGGTCTAGGCCCGTTGCTGCTCCCTGGCCATGTCATTGCAACCACTGCTTAGCTACCTCTGCTATGGAGTGCTGGGGGTATGATCACATGATTGGCAGACCCCAGCAACACCACAGGGCACTTCTCCCAAGGGAGAAAAGTATCAGGGGGGTCAGCAAATCAACAATCATTCCCGCTTCCAAATAGCTCCCTCAGCTATCAGCCACTGGGAAGTTATTGTCCCCTTTTATAAATGAGAAAATAGAATAAAATTCCAATTAATGCACATGCAGTCTCTCTCTCTCTCTCTCTCTCTCTCTCTCTCTCTCTCTCTCTCTCTCTCACACACACACACACACACACACACACACACACACACACACACAACTGGAAAGCAGTCAAATCATATTTATAACAAACAGTATCGTTTCTGTGGGTTTTAATAAAGAGACTTCTCATAGCAATCTATTTCTGATACAGTGAGGTTTGGTTTTAGGAAAAGCTGATAATTTCAGATTCTCAAATTAATTAATCAAATACCTGCATTTACAGAGGTCAGGAAATATAGGAAAAAAACTTCTAATACATTCTTCAACAGTCTGGGGATGTATTAGTCAAAATGTCACTAGTAAGCTGTAGCTAGTTTGGCTCAGTGGACCAAAGGGTCCCAGGTTCGATTACCAGGTCAAGGGAACATACCTTGGTTGCAGGCTCCTCCCAGGCTGGGCCTTGGTCAGGGCTCGTGCAGGAGGTAAGCAATCAATGTGTTTCTCTCACATTGATGTTTCTTTATCTATCTTTCCCTCTCTCTCTCACTCTCCGTAAAAATCAATGGAAAAATATCCTAGGGTGAGGATTAACCAATATATATAGTTAGATGGTATTTTGAGCATCTTTTGTTTTTATCCACAATGGCTCTTGTTCCTTCTGTCTCCAGAGAAGGGAAATTCTATTGCGTTCAGATTTCTGACAAATGATCAGTGGTTATCTGGAAGTGTCTAATGGCCTAACATCTAAAACTTTGGAATTATGCATGATATTCAGTTGAATTTTTTACTTAACTAGGTGGTTTAATGATACAGATTTATATGGAAACATCATTAGAAGCCAGAAAAAGCATGTAGTTCTGTAGTCTAAATGAGACTAACTTTTTTATAAGAGGGAAGAAATCCTAATAGGCATTGAAGGCAAAGTTTATTCAAAAACACTTCAGGCTTCAGAAAATTATATCAAACTAAGTGGCTCATTAAACTTTATGAAAACTGTAAAAGCAAATATTAAATAAAAGTGTCTTGATTGTTTGGATAAAATCCAGGTTAAAACCAAATTTTAGGGAGAGGTTTGACCTGATACAAGTATAAACAGTCTTATAATCTAAGCATTAAAAATGCTTAATTCTGTAAATTTACCTATACTTCAGGGTTTTAGTAAGAATAATGCTCAGGGGATAGGGGAGGCTGGGGGAAGGTCAATGGGGAGGGGGGGAAGGAGATATATGTAATACTTTAAACAATAAAACAATCATTAAAAAATAAAATAAATTTCTCCTTATCAGATAAATTTCTAAAACTGTCCAAAAAAAAAAGGAATAATGCTATTTGTCTAACTCAGGGTGCAAAAATACAGATATTTTTCTCTTTAACATAAATTAGAATAATTTAATGATTTGGATTTTACAAATAATATAGAGACTAAACCATCTAACAATTTGGTATTAAATCACATAATCCATATGAATGTGTATCTGAGTTCTCAAAGCAAGGTAATGATACAAAACAACCTCTTAAGCAAACTTAACAGTGTTAGTTTGGAAGTGTTAGGTCATTCTAGTAGTGTGCTGTGGCCAGATAATATACATGGGTTTTGAGATACTAAATTCTGTCCTTTTATTTTAGAAAGGGCAGAACAAGAAGTAATATAATATGGGAAAATAACACTGGCCTGGGAGTCAGAATGTCTGGATTTTAATGCTTTCTACAACCAAATAGTCAGGTGACCTTGGATGAGCTGTTATTTCTATAAAATAAGAAGATTTGGTAAATGGTCTCAAAGTCTATTCCAGTTCTAGAATTCCATAACTCCATATATGTAAATGTGATCAGCACAGTGCTCAGAGATAATTCAAAAGATGTACCACCCTCCATTCTTTCCTCTTTTCCTTTCCTTCCTTTTCTCCTCAGTTCTTTTCATGAACCCAGCCATGTCCCAATGCATATTTTTTTCTGTATCTACAATGCTTGCACACAGACTGGCAAAAATTGCTGTCTATAAAAAGGGCTTCTATCATCAAGCAATTCAATCTGATAGAGCCAACATATAAATAAATTCCATTACTATGATTTGAGTCCAAAAATACATTAGTAATTTATATTTCTCACAAAGGCAGTAGAGCAAAGAGAACGACAAACTGTCCTTTAAGCTAGTCCAGAGAAACTTAATTAAGCAGGGAACATCTCAATATCTGAAACAGATTTTTAAATGCTTAGGAACTAGTCAGGCAACAGAGAGAACAGAATGTTCCCTCAGTGGAGCCATGCCACAGTAACGTGGGTTCTGCTCAGGTGCAGATAGAACAATCTAATTGTCAAGAATTTTCTGCCCTTGAAAACCAGATTTCCTGGTAATCTACCATGCCTTCTAAGTGATTTTTAAAAAACTGATAAATGGCTTAATTAGTTTAGAGTTGCAATTGAAATATCATTTAGTACACCTTGATTATTATAGATATTATACATATAACATTAAAGATTATTATATTTTTATGTATGATTTGGGGGCTTCTTATTCAGTTTCACTGATCAGTATGCCTATCCTTTCACAAATATTAAATATATTAACTACTATAGCTTTATAACATATCATGATATCTGATACCGCAAGTCCTCCCTTTGCATGTGTTAAGACATATTTTCTGGCTTAGCAACATATTGAATTTGAGCAAATTTTCTTGGACCGCAAAGAATCAAGCTAAAAGTATCACCATTCAGTGTTACTCTTTCTCTTTCTTACCTTCTTTGAATAACTGAATTTTAATTATAAACACTTTACTGGGTTTTGTTTTGTTTTGTTTTGTTTTGAGGGGAGGAGGTTTACCTGAGATATTAAAACATATGTTCTTAATTTATCAAAATCTAACATAATTTAGTACTTTCACTTCTTCCTAGATAATGCAAGTACCTTAAACCATGTGACTTCATTTTACCACTCTTCAGATTTTACATGACACTGTTGTCATGTGTTTTAACTCCACATATTTTAAATTCCAAAGATATTATTATTATTATTTTAACAATAAATATTTCTGTAGGCTTACCCACATATTTACTCGTTTTGGTCCTCTTAACTTCTTGCACTTCCAATAATCTGTCAGGAATTCTTTTTCCTTCTTTCTAAAAGACATGCTTTCGCATTTCTCTTAGTGTGGATCTGCTAGTGATGATCTTTCTGTTTTTGGTTGAATGAAAAATGACTTTATTTAACTTTCATTCATAAAGAATATTTTCATTGGAAATAAAATTCTAGATTAGCAGTTATTTTCTTTCAGCACTTATTTCATTGTCTTCTAGCTTCCATTGCTTCTCATTAGCTCATGAGCTCATTCTTCTTTTCTAACATATGTACTTAAAACTAAAAATTTCTCTCAATATGGCTTTACCTATATATCATAAATTTAGATGGTAAATCCTCCTATGATTCCTTTGGAGTTATAACAAATTTTTTTTTCTGCTTTTAAGTATTTCTCTGTCTTGTTTTTCAACAGTTTTACTGTGATGTGCCTATGTGTGATTTATCTTTTATTTACCTGCTTGGGTTTCATAAAATAACTTGAATCTATGGTTTGATAACCTTAATCATTTTTGATAAATTATAAGTCCATCAACACTTCAAATACACTTCTGCCTTATTTTCCTTCTCCTCTCCTCCAGGAACTCTAATTTTACAAATGTTAGACCTTTCTCAGACTATCCCCTAAACTTCTCATACTATTTTACCAATTTTCGGTCTTTAAAAAAAAAATTATTTGAACTATCATCTGATTCAGTAATCTTCTCTACTGCTGGATTTAATCTGATGTCATACTCACCATTGCATTCTCGATTTCAGTTTTTGTTTGTTTAGTTCTAGAGTTTCCATTTAGTTTTCTGTTAAAATTATCTTGAACATAGTCAGCATGGTTGCTTTAAAATCTGTCTGACACCTCCATTTTCTGGATCTCCTATGGGATTATTCCATTATCTATTGTTTCTCTTATATTTTGATTATATTATCTTAGTTATGTGCTCTTTTTATTATTTATTTACTTGAGTGCCAGTTATCTATAATAATAAAAGCACAATATGCAAATTGACCAAACAGCAGAACAGTTGAATGACTGTCCGGATGACTTTCCGGAGGCAGCCGGGGCTGCAAATTTCATGCATTGGGCCTCTAGTTATATATAAAAGGTTTAGAATTCAATTTAGGCCCTTCTTATCTTCCCAAAGAGAGATTTGTGCACTGTTTCTGGCAAGTGGTTAAGGACTCTAACAATATGGGGTCACCTTAATGCAATTTTAGAAATTGAGATTATTACAAGCTAGGTTTCAGTCCCTGCAAGGGTTTGCTTCCTTTCTGGTTCACCACTGCTCCTGGAATGTTGCTGTTTTACTGTAAGAAAGAAGAAGGCAAGAAAGAGAAAAAAGCATCACTGAATGAAGAGGGTCTCAGCTCAAAGCATGAGTATTCTACCACTGCTCACCTTTCTTAATAGGCCCTGCTCTCCAATCTTTTGGAAAAACACAGAAGCCTAAATTGAATTTACTATCACCCGGAGAAGAACTAAATTTGTTTCTTCTGAGACCCAGCTAGTACTTCTAACTTGACAACACTCTAGCCCATTCCAGGATCCCCAGCTTAACTGGGAATCTTGGTATCAGCCACTCAACCTTGATGCACACCTAAGGCTCCATCTCCTTATTTTATCTGCCTTTTCATAATACTATCTTGTTGTTCTGATTTTGCATCACAGATTTTTTTTTTCTTTCATTTTATTCTTCATGTGTTTGGGGAAATTTTGGAAATTCCCCCTTCTTCCTGCAAGCTCAGTGACGCAATAAAATTTCATAATGCAGGATTTATGCAGAATCTTATCAGATGGTAGAAGGCCTAGGAGCAAAAGTTTCTGCTTCTCTTTTTGTAACTTATCACTTCATGAGCTTTTTGAGGAAGATAACATTCTTAGAATACTTACCAGATGGAAACCAAGTTAAGGCCTAGAGTTCTTATGGAAAACACTGATTGCAAACAAAAACACACACTTTGGCTAATGACAAATACATGGCTTTGAAATACTTTATGGCATAAATAAAAGAATTAATTCTTCCTCTTCTTTATTATGTTTTGCTTGCACTACAGGTGACTAATAAGTCTCAGATGAGTCAATGATACAAAAACTTAGTCTTACAGAGGGAGCTATGGTATGGTAATCAAGGCAGCCTTTTATTATTTAAACCTCAAATTCTGGCATTAAAGGAAAGATTTACACAATGGTTGTCATCCCAATTCTCTTATTCATATGCTTTAGAACTCTCTATATACCTTACATGCTGACTCAACATGAATTGAATTTTCAGTAGGTGTTGAGTGAATGTGAAAAAGGGGGAATTAGACTCAAGTATATAGCAAAAAATTACATCTTTTTAAAGGTTACCATGAAATACTTTTGTTTCTTTTTAAGATGAAACATCCAGAGAGTAGGAGTATGCATGAAGAAAGTAAGGAGGTGTTGAAATGTCCGTGCAGCATGAGCGGTCTGAAATGGCCTACTTTTTTTTTGCCTAATCATTCCTATTTTAACTACACAAATAGTACAAATGTGTCCAGAGTTACGGATAAAAAGTGGCATAGGGTAGTGTTAGAACTGACCTATAGGTTTAAATCCCACTTAAACTAGTTACTAGCAATTTAACTTTAGGTGAGTTTCTTAACTTCCCTCGGCTTCCAGTCCCTCAGTAAAATATGTCAGTACTTGCTTTATAAAATTGCTATAAAGCTTTGAGATATAATAACAAGTTCCTAAAACATGGTAAAAATTCAACAGGTTAATTGAGTTATTTTTCCTTCACTATGCTTTTCTTGTCCAGGAAAAATAATGGTGTTTTGAGGGATAGTCCTTCAGCTGAGCACCAAAATAGACCTAAGGGTTTACCAGGGGCCACAAAAAACAACGGTGAGCTGGTGCCCAACCCACACCTTGTCTACACTGAGTAAACCCTGAATAGGCAGCAGAAATAGTGAGGAACCGCTGGGGCATTAAAGAATCTCTGTTACAATCATCTGTGATATTTCCAGTAACACAATTGTTTTAAAAGATGTAATTATGTAGAGGGCCCCCTGGGAAGAAACAGGGACATTCTTCAGATTGTTGTTAACTAAGCCCGAGGCATTGGCAGAGTCTTGTCTCAGTTACACGCCCCCCAAGAATGCGGGGGTGTTGTCAGTTCCTAACTTACCTTTGTCCAGGTACCGGGAGAGGGCTTTGAGATGTAAATTCAGTCTAGCACCGGGAAAGAGGGAATGAATAGGACCTGGGCCCTCCCAAGCTCCTTTGATCCTAAGTTTTCAGGTGAAACCCCCTTGTATATTGGAAAATAAATAAATGTGCTGCGTGGCTCAGGGCAGTCTGTCTGTCTCTCCAGCAGAAGAGGTCAGCGACCCACCCGGGACCCAGCTTGAATCTATTTCTGTGTCGACTCTCTTTATTTCATTGTTTCTCAATCCCCGGCCGCCTCTACCAAGAACCCATTTCATCTCTCTCCGTGCTGGCCACGGGAAAGGGAGATCCCCGCCGCATCAGGCCCCAGCATTTTGACGCCCAACGAGAGGCAAGAGGCAAGGGATCGCTCCTAGAAGTGTGCGCGCACCACAGACTTAAGGTAAGAAGGAGTGGATTGTTGTAGAATTTTGAATCAACCGGGTGTAAAAATATGGGTAATTCAGGGTCTCAGGAAAGAGATCTCTACTCACCCCCACCTTCCCCACCTCCACCCGCTGCTCCTGCAGCTGCTCCACCATCTATGGTTAAGAGCTCGCCTAACAAAGATTTACCTCCCAAATATGAGTGGGAGTCAGAGCTTAAGGAAAAGAGAGGCAAGCATCACCGTGAGCGGGATGATTCAGATGATGAGGAAGATCTTGCTCACAGTTTTGCAAAAATGGCTTTCGCCACCCGGCCTTTACGGCTAGAAGCAGGCGCACAGCCAAATGTGAAAACCTCAACTTCTGCTCCAATACTGTCCCCTTTACAGCTGACCTTACGGGAGGCAAGACGAGCGGGAGAGGATATTACGGGACTTTCAATGTATCCAGTCGTAGAAAGGCCAGACCCTACCAACCCAGGGCAGATACTGAGAGTGCATGAGCCTATTCCTTTTAAAACCCTCAAGGAGTTTAAAACTTCTGTTTCCATGTATGGCCCCACTTCTCCATTTGTCTTGGGCTTGCTTGACACTGTAACTAGTGAAGCTCTGCCTCCTCTAGACTGGCAAACACTGGCTAAGGCATGTCTTACCCCTGGAGATTATTTAATGTGGAAATCCAATTGGACAGAACTTAGTGCAGAACAAGCGGCTAGAAATCAACAACATGGTGTGCCTATCACTCTTGAAATGTTAATAGGAACCGGGGCATATCACAGCTTACAGGCTCAGATGATGTTCCCTTTGCAAGCTTATCAGCAGATAAATATTTGTGGCACTAAGGCTTGGAGGGAGTTGCCCACTAAGGGAGAAAAGACCATGGACATTACAAAAATTATACAGGGGCCAGAGGAGCCCTATCAGGACTTTGTGGCACGGCTGCTTCAGGCAGTAGACAGAATGGTTGGAGATCCTGATGCAGGATCCCTACTAGTGAAGCAACTGGCTTTTGAAAATGCCAATAGAACCTGTCAGGAGGCTCTACGCCCCTACAGGAAAAGGGGGTCAATTTCTGAGTTCATCCGTATTTGTGCTGATATTGGGCCTGCCTATGTTCAGGGAGTGACTTTGGCTGCTGCATTGAAGGAGTCTCTGCAGAGGGACCATTCAGGGAGCAAAGAAAAAAGGACTTGTTTCACTTGCGGGAGACCAGGCCATTTTGCAAAGAATTGCAGGCAACGGGCTGCCTTAGGGGGACAGGAAAGTTCTCCTGGTCTCCCTGCTCGGCAGCCAAGTCTTTGTCCTCGCTGCCGTAAGGGGAAACATTGGGCCAGTGGCTGCCGCTCCCAGACAGACATTGATGGCCGGCTTATTGACCAACATCAGGGAAACTGCAAGTGGGGCCGACCCCGGCCCCACCAAACAGTAGGGGCACTGTCACTCACCCTGGCACAGCCGTACCATACCGGCCTGCCGATCGGCCCACTGTCAAGGAACTCTACCACGCCACCCCAGGAAGTGCAGGATTGGACCTCTGTCCCACCGCCAAATATGTACTAACTCCAGATATGGGGCCACAGGCAATCCCTACAGGGATTTATGGACCATTACCTAAGGGCACCATGGGACTTATTTTAGGGAGAAGTAGTTTAACTATGAAAGGTTTTCATGTTTTACCAGGTGTAATAGATCAAGACTATACTGGTGAAATTAAAGTTATGGCACAGACAGCAAATACCATAATTCAAATTTTTCCAGAAACTAGGATAGCCCAGATTATAATTTTGCCATATTGTACAGCAGGGAAACTTCTCTCCACAGACCTTCGGGGAGAAGGAGGATTTGGATCCTCTAATCAAATGTACTGGGCACAGCTAGTTAAAAGAGGGCGCCCAGAGCTAGAATTAAAATTAAATGGGAAAGTTTTCCTAGGAACAATAGATACGGGGGCAGATGTTTCTGTGATTGCCTCCAGGCACTGGCCCCCTGCATGGCCTCTTAATACAGCCACTGCCAATCTACAAGGCATTGGCCAAGTCTCTCAGCCTCAACAGAGTGCCCAGCTCATCAAATGGGAAGATTTAGAAGGAAATACAGGATATTTTACACCTTATGTGCTTGATCATTTACCTATTAACCTCTGGGGAAGGGACATTCTAGAGCAAATGGGAGTATTGCTAATGAGTCCCAATGCTGCGGTTACAGCTCAAATGTTAAATCAAGGATTTGATCCCGTTAAAGGACTAGGCAAAAGGCAGCAAGGCAGATTATCTCCTACCCCCATGTCCACCCAGCAAGGGAAAAGAGGGCTAGGATACAGGGAGCCACAGCCTTTTCATTAAGGGCCTTGGTAATCTCTCCGACCCAGAAGACTGCTGCAAAAATTACTTGGCTCTCTAATGACCCTGTTTGGGTTGACCAATGGCCCTTAACTGGAGAGAAGCTTCAAGCAGCACAGCTTCTAGTACAAGAACAGCTTGAAGCTGGTCATATTGAACCTACTTATAGTCCTTGGAATACACCTATTTTCGTAATTAAGAAAAAATCAGGTGGATGGAGACTTTTGCAAGATCTCCGAGCAATAAATAAAACCATGGAGGTTATGGGCCCCCTTCAATCGGGGCTGCCCTCACCTACTGCTATTCCTCTTAATTATGAATTACTCATTCTAGATTTAAAGGATTGTTTTTTTACTATACCTTTGCATCCAGATGACTGTAAACGATTTGCATTTGGTGTCCCTGCAATAAACTTTAAAGAGCCATCAAAGAGATACTGTTGGAAAGTGCTGCCACAGGGAATGGCTAACAGTCCTACGTTATGCCAGGATTTTGTGGATGCAGCTATCCGCCCCATAAGGCAGCAGCACCCCCAGGCATACATCATCCATTACATGGATGACATCCTATTGGCTCATGAGAATGTGGACACTCTTCATAAAGCTTTTGCAGATTTACAGCATTCTCTCTTAACTATGGGACTGTGTGTTGCACCAGAAAAGGTACAGAAAAGTTCTCCTTTCCAATATCTAGGCAGTTTAATTGAAGGACGTACTGTGCGTCCTCAATGCTTACAAATTCGGACGGATTCTTTAGTAACTTTAAATGATTTTCAAAAGTTACTTGGGGACATTAATTGGGTCCGTCCTTCCTTAAAATTGACTACTGCAGATTTAGCTCCTTTGTATGGTATTCTTCGAGGAGATTCCTCACCATCTTCTCCTAGACAATTAACTGCAGAAGCTGGTATTGCTTTAGCCAAAGTAGAAGCTGCCCTTCAAGCTGCTCAGCTTGCAAGAGTGGATTTAACTAAACCCCTTCAGGTATTGATTTTCCCTACTACTCACACTCCCACGGGAGTCATTTGGCAGGACCCAGGAGTAATAGAATGGCTCCACCTGGCCCATTCTCCAACCAAAGTATTAACACCTTTTCATGATTTGGTTTCTCAGCTCATAGCGAAAGCACGGTACAGACTAGTTCAATTAGGAGGGCAAGAACCTTCCCTCATTACAGTGCCATTTACCATAGCACAGCAGAATTGGCTATGGCAATACTCTATTAATTGGCAAACAGCTCTTGCTAACTATCCTGGTCAAATTGGAAATCATTATCCTGCTAATAAGATTTTACAGTTTTTGTCTGTTACAACTTTTATCTTTCCAAAAATAGTTAAGCAGCAACCTCTCCCCCAAGCACTAACCGTCTTCACTGACGGGTCCAGCTCAGGGAAAGCCGGATTTCATAGTGTAAAATGTTCTAAAGTAATTCAGACAAATTACTCCTCTGTACAACGAGTAGAAATCCAAGCTCTCATTTATGCTTTAGAAAACTTTGCCTCTGAACCTGTCAACATCTACAGTGACAGTGCTTATGTAGTTGGAATGGCTACAATTATTGAAACTGCTACCATTGGGCATACAAACTCTGAAGAGCTATTCCATCTGTTTATCACCTTGCAAAGAGTTATTCAAAAACGGCAATTCCCGTGTTTTATTGGCCATATTAGATCTCATTCTGGCCTTCCAGGTCCTTTGGCTGCAGGTAATGAGGAAGTAGATCGTCTCGTTGCCTCAGTAGAGGAGACCACCCCATTTTCCATGGCACAGGCCTCACATGCCCTGCATCATCAAAATGCCTCTGCCTTGCGCAAGGAATTCCATATTTCCCGAGAGCAGGCTCGCCAAATTGTCAAGCAATGCTCTCAGTGTGTTATCCACCTCCCTGTGCCAGCATTAGGGGTAAATCCCCGAGGACTTAAACCTAATCAAATCTGGCAAATGGATGTTACTCATGTGCCTGAATTTGGCAGATTTCGGTGGGTCCATGTCTCTATAGACACATGCTCACGTTTCATTTTTGCTACTCCCCGAACAGGGGAAAGTGCAAAGCATGTAATTAACCACTGCCTAGCGGCTTTTCCAGTCATGGGACGGCCCCTAGAAATAAAAACAGATAATGGACCTGCATATACTAGCTCCTCCTTTCAGCAATTTTGTAAGCAATACCAAATTATGCATAAAACAGGAATTCCCTATAATCCCCAGGGACAGGCAATTGTAGAAAGAGCTAATCGAACTTTAAAAACTCAATTACAAAAACAAAAAGGGGGAGAGAGGTATAATCCTACCCCACAGAATCAGTTAAATCATGCCCTTTACACTTTAAATTTTTTAAATTGTGACGATAAAGGTCACACAGCAGCCGAGAGGCATCAAACTCCTGGTGCTGTGGCATCTGCTGGTATGGCACGATGGAAGGATTTGCAAACAGGACAGTGGAAAGGGCCAGATCCAGTAATGATGTGGGGAAGAGGGCACGTTTGTATCTTCCCAGAAGGTGCTTCTAACCCCATCTGGGTGCCAGAGCGAGCAGTGCGTCACCACCATGGACCTGGACCATACACCTCCGGTGATGATGCCAGCCCAGCCACCAGCCCCAAAGAAGGAGAGAAGAGTAAGACAGCAGGCTAAGACCACCCGAGAAGCTAGTGTCCCCACATGGGGTCAACTGAAGAAGCTGGCCACTGATGCTTGGCAAGTGGTAAAAGAACAGGGGGCTCAGGTAACCCCCTCCACCCTTTTGCTGCTATGATGGCACTTGTCAGCTGCCAGGTAAGTATGGCTGCAACAGAAACTTACTGGACTTATGTTCCAGACCCTCCTATGGTCAATCCAGCCACCTGGACTGGAGATTCAGTGCCAGTATTTACTAACAACACCAATATGGTCGGGGGTAGCTCCGACAAGCATATAACTCCTTCTTCCCAAGGTGATTATACTTATTATGGCTTTAGTGGGGAGCTCCCTATTTGCTTATCAAAAAGGGGAACTTCAGGATGCTTACAGCTTGGTCAAGAGAATAAGACGCCTTTTGGTGGCACAAACATTGCTAACATTGAAGGCCTCTGGGAATGCACATGGATACTCTTTAAATTGATGTCCATGGCCTAGAACAAAGAATATCCTTACATGATATTATTTCTACAATGTCATTATAATTTTTGATATTTTACAACAGCATATTGTACAATTATCCTAAACAAACACAAAAATCTAATTTTTTGATGTTTGGCAGCAATTTAAAAGGACATGAAAGGATTTAATTCCTTCCACTGTGTGGAAGGCCCCTTGGGAAAGCATTTGAGCATTCTATATTGGCCCTTCTTGCCTTTTGTGCCAAGAGGGACCCTCTTCTCACAATCCAACTGCCCACAGCTGTTGCCTGAGTTTTCTGTTCATGCTGAGGTTGAAGCCTCATGGTGGCTGGTACCATAAATCTGTCTCTTGCACAGTGGCGTGAGCTGGGCCCTCCATGGAGAAGAAACCTGGGTTCCCCAAGAGATGTGATCAGTGCCGGGGCCCCGCCAGCCGGCGAGGGGATCCCAAGGCAGGTGCTGGGCATGGAGGCCATAGGGGCATAGGCTACCAAGGAGACAGAACTGAACCTCGCATCACCCTGCTTGGCCCTGGAGGATGGCTGGTTAGCCAATGACGGGTAAGATTCCTCAAGGGAGGAACAACCTAAGACAGGCACAGTCGCAGAGGGCCATCAGGAGAGAACTTGGGGGTCAACAGAGGTGGGGCACAGATCCTCACCCCCCCAACATTGCAGGGGCTTGAACACTCGCCCCTTCTGAGGGAGGTCTCCTGCCCCATGGCTGCTTCGTGCTTCCCATGCCCAGCTCAGATCGGGACCCAGGCAGCGAACAGAGATTTGGCCCAGCTCAGATCTGAAAGAGACCCAGATAACAAAGAGACTTGGCTCAGCTTAGATTGGGACCCAGGCAACAGAGAGTTGGCCCATGGCAGCTGCCCTATATCTAAGTCCAGCCTAAATCCAGGAATGCTCAGGGCTTTCTCAAGGATGCAAAATAATCCTTTCCATTAATATTTACAGGGTAAACTAAGATTGTTGTTAAAGTATTAAATTTGACAGTAAAATAGTCAAGTTTTCAGATTAATTTAATTGGCTAAATTGAAATAAGTAAATATTCAAGAAAATTTAATTGTACAAAAAGCTGCTACTAAAGTATCAACCAAAATTTCTATTGATAGTTCATTTCATGGTAAAATTGCTTAACATGAAATGAACCTAAAGCAGTCATATTTTGTGCAAAAATTTAAAGTTATCAAGACTGCATTATAAAATTCTCCAAAAGCCTCCAAAAAATTAAATAAAAAGGGGGGGATAGTGGAAAAATACCATGTAAGAAAAATATCCTGTAAGTAAATTACATAAAAAAAAAAATTTACTTTGAAAATTAATTTTCATAAATCAGGAAACCCATGAAATATATACATGGTGTCAAAATAAGCCAAAGGAAAATTGTTTTGGGCAAAAAATAAATAAATAAATAAATAAATAATAATAAAAATAAGGATCCCAAGAAAAATTTATAGAAAAGATTCCTTTATTAACTTTTGGTCGAGAATATGTGTATTTTCAGAAAACAACTCCAAGACCATGTGGATTCCTGTAATAGAGAGGAATTAACAGGAATGATCCAGCCATGAAGACAAGAGGAGAAACAGTCCAGAGATGGAGGACGCTGACGACACCTTGCCATGCTAGCAGTCAGCAGCTGTGCATCACTGCAGGTTGCCCAGGACCAAACCAGAGGTCGGACCTGCATTGCCACAGTTTGTCCACCATCCAGACATCATTGCTGACATGTACACATGAGGAACTGTTGGACATTGAAACTTGGACTCAGAACTTTTGGACATTGAAATTGGGACTCAAATGTTTTTGTTCTTATATGTTTATTTCTGGTCTGTAAATGCAAGATTCTTTTAAAAATTAAAAATGGGGGAGATGTAGAGGGCCCCCTGGGAAGAAACAGGGACATTCTTCAGATTGTTGTTAACTAAGCCCGAGGCATTGGCAGAGTCTTGTCTCAGTTACACGCCCCCCAAGAATGCGGGGGTGTTGTCAGTTCCTAACTTACCTTTGTCCAGGTACCGGGAGAGGGCTTTGAGATGTAAATTCAGTCTAGCACCGGGAAAGAGGGAATGAATAGGACCTGGGCCCTCCCAAGCTCCTTTGATCCTAAGTTTTCAGGTGAAACCCCCTTGTATATTGGAAAATAAATAAATGTGCTGCGTGGCTCAGGGCAGTCTGTCTGTCTCTCCAGCAGAAGAGGTCAGCGACCCACCCGGGACCCAGCTTGAATCTATTTCTGTGTCGACTCTCTTTATTTCATTGTTTCTCAATCCCCGGCCGCCTCTACCAAGAACCCATTTCATCTCTCTCCGTGCTGGCCACGGGAAAGGGAGATCCCCGCCGCATCAGGCCCCAGCATAATTATAAACCTAATAGTGTTCAACTTGGAAAGAATTATTAGTATTGTTGGAGGAAATAAATAATAAATTTTTAAAAGGAAAAAAATGGGAAATAGCTATTTTAAAAAGCCATTAAATACTTGGAGTTAGAAAACAGAGGCAACTCTAAAAGTAGACTCCAAGAAATTTGTACTTAAATAGTTAATATTTAAGGCAATCGAAGCTTTAAGAAAGTATACATATGTTATAAGAAAATATACAAATCATCAATTCTAATATCTAGCCAAACCAATATATCCTATAGTACTTAACAGAACTAGTTACCTCTTAATTCATAATCACATTGGGTTTTTAAATTTTATTTTAATGTTTAATATACTTTAAAAACCTTTTAATGTAATGTTTGATAAGCATTTATTAAGTATGTAACTACTAGGAAGCACCATGCTGGCTCAGCAAGTAATACAAAAAAGGGTAGGATAAGGGTTTTGCTGTCAAGTAAAGTCATACATTACAATATGATTTTAATTGATTGTACAAATTTAAAATACTGCATGCAAGACATAGCATTATCAAGTGTGTATAAACTAAAAAAGAAGAGATATCTGAAAACATCAGGGAAAAAGACTTAAATCACATTGCTACTCCAAAGTTTAGAGTAAGTGCAGAAAGAGATAAACAAATACATGAA
Source organism: Cnephaeus nilssonii (assembly GCF_951640355.1). Classification (NCBI taxonomy): domain Eukaryota; kingdom Metazoa; phylum Chordata; class Mammalia; order Chiroptera; family Vespertilionidae; genus Cnephaeus; species Cnephaeus nilssonii. The sequence continues at coordinate 71,174,157 of NC_137074.1, read as the reverse complement.
AAAGTAAATCATTAAAGAGTTATATATTTCTACACAAGAGAAAAAAAAAAGCTTATCGCAGGATGCTATGTAGTAACTAGTTGTTAGGGTACTATGGAGAAAAGAGGTTCTGTAGTTAAAAAAAAAAAAAGTAAAGATTCTAGATAATAGATATTCAAAGTTTCTTTAATGCATGATTTCTTACAGCTTTTGTATGGTAAATTTCATTGTGAATTCCCAAGGGTTTTATATACTGTTTTCCAAACTTCTTTGGAAAAAGAACACTTGTTCATGAGACTTCATTGCTTCTGTGTGTGGGGAAAAAAAGTCTTTTGTGCAAAACCTTTTAAAGAACTAGTTGGGCAAGTGTTATTAAATATACTAGAGGCCTGTTTCACGATATTCGTGCAAGCATAGGCCTTCCTTCCCCTGGCTTCATGCCCAGCCGCCCGGGAGCTGGCAAGTCCTCACTTCTACTGAAGCACCACTCCTGTAGCTCCCTCCGCCGCCCCCCACCCCTTCATAGCAGGTGCCCTGCCCCTCCTGGCCACTCCGTGCCTGCATATGCAAATTAACCCGCCATCTTTGTTGGGTTAATTTGCATACTCACTCTGATTGGCTGTGGGCGTAGCAGAGGCATGGTCAATTTACATGTTTCTCAATTATTCGGTAAGATAACATGCATGCTGCAACCTCGTATGCCAACTTCACGGTCCACATTGCTGGTCACTGGCTTTCCCAAGAGGTGGGACATGGCCTTGAAATGTTCAACAATGCACTCTGGCTAGTCACTCTCAAATTATTAGTTATAGATGGCGAAACACTTTTGCCATCACTTTTTTATTTTTTACTTTTTTTTTTTAATTGATTTTTTACAGAGAGGAAGGGAAAGGAATAGAAAGCTAGAAACATCGATGAGAGAGAAACATCGACCAGCTGCCTCCTGCACAACCCCTACTGGGGTTGTTCCTACTGGGGTTGTGCCCGCAACCAAGGTACATGCCCTTGACCGGAATCAAACCTGGGACCTTTCAGTCCGCAGGCTGACGCTCTATCCACTGAGCCAAACCGGTTTTGGCTTGCCATCACTTTTGCCATCCCTACAATTAGTCATAGGAGTTGAAGGAGAAAGACACTGCTCTGATCTGAAATAAACCTGCTTCAAGTAGGAGATACTGAACTGAGGTTTGAAATAAGGTTTTGAATTAATGAGAAGTTCCTTCATTAATTCTAAACTTTAACTTTTTTCTTACCTGAAATTATTTGCTTACTTCATCCTTCCTTTAGCATTCTAGAGAAAGAAAGGTTAGGGGACAAAACTGAAAACAGACATACTGCCAACTATAATTAGGCTGAAAATAGTTACTAAATATAGTCATGCATATGTCAAAGAACTCATAAAAAGTACTGAATAAGCACCGATGGTGTGACCCGAGTTTCTTTAATCAGGCCTCCCTGTTCCTGGACAGAAACCAGGCCTGGAGCAGGTCTGCCTCAGGATGGCCTGTAGTGTGTGGGTTCTTAACTTCATGCAGGAAAGATTTCCCAAGTCCAGGTGATTTTGAGAGTACATTTATTAAAGCTGGAGACAGTGAAACAAGGAAGGCCTTAGGATAGAAGAAGCAGCAGAGAGAGAGCCTAAGTGGGGTTGCGTTGTCTCTTTAGAAATGTTATAGGAAAGAAATGAGCCAAGGTGGGGCTGCTTTGGCTTACTGCGAAGTCAGCGAAAAGGTGGCCTTGGAGACAGGTTCAGGGGGTTAGCCTAGGATGAGCATTGTTCCCTTGGTGGCAAGTCTCATGGGGACCCTTAGAACCGAGGGAGAGAAAGCACACCTGAGAAAGAAAGGAGGAAGAAAGACATGGGCTTGCTCCCAGGAGGGAGAGCGAAGCCTGGGTCCTTGTTCCTGAGGGTTTTAAAGGCTAGGAGTTTAGGAAAGAATCTCAACAGACTGTTCATCAGCTTTGTGCTGATGCGCCAAAATGAGATTTATTCCCTTAACATATCCGTCCTTGGGTATGGTTGGCACAAATGGCACTAATTGGATTTTAGTGCCATTTGTGCCACTAAATCACCCTGTGTAAGGTGATTTAAGCTATTTATCCTCTGGTTGAGGAGGAAAAGTATAAACCATTTACTCTTAAGTGTCCTAAGTTAGCGAAGAGAGGATTTTCTATATGGCTGCAAACTACTTGGCCATTTAACTGTCTGTCTCAGTTTCCCCATTCCACCTGTCCTGGCTTACTGGCCCATCTCATCCCCAGCATTTAGGTACTAGTAAGGTAATCTCAAATTTCTCTGCCTCTTATTCTCACCTGTATAGGAGACAGAAATTGGTCCCATGAAAAGTTATCCCTGCATCCCAGCCCAACTATCTCTAGAGATCCCGAAAGAGTACCTCTAAAGCTTTCACAATCTTCTCATCATTTTTCAGGCTGTGGCCAACTCACTACAGTCAAACATTGAGAGGGGAAGTCAATGACTGTGCTGGTGTTAGTGTCAATAAAACAGCCGACACTTGAGATGCCTACATGGCATGGCCTCCCCTATCATTTTCTCTGAGCTAAATTCCCTCTGAGTTGGAAGAAGTAGGAAGTGTCCCTCTCCTTACTCTGTGTCTACATGTATCAGCCCATTGTATTCCAGAATCACCTGTGAAAATACTTTCTTCAGCTTCTGATTGGAGACCTCGTTGGAAGACCATTCTTCACGAGTCTCTCGCATTTCTGAACATCTTATGAGCAGAGACACTAACGGCCTTTGCTCTGGATTATCTTCCTAAGGATCTTTGTGTAGCCAAGATAGAGTATCTGCCTCCGGAGCAAAGGACAGATTTGTTTACTGTCCCCACCGGCAAAAGTCAGGCAGGTTCTCTGCCCATCATGAAAGGTTCATGTTCTCTAAACTTGAGTTTCTCCTGTAACGCAACCCATTGCATGTACAGACATCACCTCGTCCTATTTGCATCACCCTGTCAGAACACGCAAACATGCCATCTACTGTGCCATGAGTAATAAAGTCCTTTGTCTCTGACCCAGGAGTCTCATATCTTCAGCATCCATGACACGTGCAGGCTAACTTGTTACTTTGTAAGTAGAGTAAACTATTAGACCCTATGTAATTGTTGACACAGTTCTCACTGCTGGATTCAGATATAACGTTTTGGATAAGAACTGCTATGTAGGACAGACACTGTGCTGTCCTAAGCAATTCGCAGATCTGCCACCAAAAATTTGACCTACACTCCCATCTCCCGTATTTCACCTGCAAGGAGAGCAGGTCACTAGCAGTCTCTACCTGGAGGATGTTCAAGATCCACCTTAGCTCTCAAGCTGAGACCATGCTTCCTGGACAGCCACAACCAGAGTGTGGGTAGGTGGGGGTACTAGCACCCGGACATTTCTGCTCAGCAGGGGACTCAATCTCATGGAGAGTCTTTGCTCCAGAGCTCCCTGTTATGTTGGCCAAGATTTTATCAGATTAGTAGGCTTTTCCTGCTCAAAACAATTCCTCCTACTTTTATCATTCATGGATGTTTTCCCAATAAATTGTTTGCACTCCCAACTCCATCTCAGTGTCTGCTTCCCAGAGAATCCAACTGATATACCTGTGTCCTGTCACAGATACCAAAACCAAACATTCCTCTTTCTCTGAGGGTACTCATATAAAGCAGTTCATATACATTAACATCTCATAGGCATACCCAGGTTCACCAACAAGCCCTCACATATTAAATCTCTGCATAGGTTCAAGTTGGAACTTTTGCTGCATAAAAAATGTTCAATATAACTTAGTGTACTTAACATGGTTATGTTAGGATATATTGGGTTCACGAATTGCTGATTTAATTTTAAGGATTAGCATATATAATGCAGTTTTAAAAATATATTTTATTGATTTTTTTTTTTTTTTTTTACAAAGAGGAAGGGAGAGGGATAGAGAGTTAGAAACATCAATGAGAGAGAATCATTGACTGGCTGCCTCCTGCACACCCCCTAGTGGGAATGTGCCCGCAACCAAGGTACATGCCCTTGACTGAAATCGAACCTGGGACCCTTCAGTCAGCAGGCCGATGCTCTATCCACTGAACCAAACTAGCCAGGGCTATAATGCATTTATTTATGTTAAGACTAAAAGGTTGGTTTTAAATTTAGAAATTCTTAGTAAATTAATATTTACTGTATTTCAACAAACTTAAAATGGCATTAATTACAAGCATGTTGTTAAGTATTTTGAAGAAAAAAAATCCCCAATTACTCTATGACACTATGTTAAAATGCCTTCTATTATAATACAAATTCCAATTTCAGTGACATAAAAATGTGAAAACAGATGCAACTTTAATCTCATGAAATGTGGTACATATGACCTTGGAATTTTCCTGGTCTCAGATTATGTGTATATTTTTAATAGCTGAAACAGACATTAATAAGGAAAGAGTCTCCAATTCCTGAATTACGGTAGTCTCCCTTATCTGTGGTTTCACTTTCCATGGTTTCAGTTGCTCAAGGTCAACCTGGGTCCAAAAATATTAAATGGAAAATTCCAGAAGTAAACAATTTATAAATTTGAAATTGTGCACTGTTCTGGTTAGTATGGTGAACTCCAATGCCATCTCACTCCCTCCCACCCAGGACACGAGTCATTTCTTTGTCCAGCTTATCCACACTGTATGCACTAGCCCCCCAGCCACCAGTCAGTCACTAAGAGCCATCCCAGTTACAAGATAAACTGTCAGGGTATCACAGTATTTGTGGTTAAGTAACCCTTATAGTAGCAATCCGAACACTGTGTCACAATGCATCCATCACTCACCTGACTTCACCTTATCACGTAGGCATTATAGTATCACACATTATCACGAGAAGAGTCATGCCAGTAAAATAAGATATTCTGAGAGACAGAGAGATCACAGTCACATAACTTTTATTACAGTATATTGTTATAATTGTTCTATTTTATTATGCTACTAGAGGCCCAGTGCACGAATTTGTGCATGGGTGGGGTCCGGCCAGCCTGGCCCCGATCAGGACAGATTGGGACCAGGCCTGTCGGGAGGAGGAGACAGCGGGAGGTTGGCCAGCCAGCCTGCCCTGATCAGGGACCAATCAAGGCTGGGCCAGCTGGGGGGAGGGGCCACAGGTGATTGGCTGGAGGGCCCCGCCCCTGGTTGGGGTGCGGGGGGGGGGGCCGATTGGGGGCAGGGCCGGCTGTGAGGAGGGGCTGTGGGCAGTCGGCCCCACCCCTGAATGGGGTGGAGGGGGAGGTGATGGGGGGGGGGTGAGCGTCCAGGAGAGGGGCCATGGGAGGTTGTCTGGCCAGCCCCACCCCCTGATTGGTGTGGGGGGGGGCCAATCGGGGGAAGAGCTGGCTGGGGGGAGGGGCCGAAGGCTGATCAGGGTGGTGGGGGCTGATTGGGGGTGGGGCCAGATGTGGGAAGGGGCTGTTGGTGGTGAGTCAGCTGGTCCCACCCCTGAATGGGGTGAGGGGGCTGATCTGGGGCCAGCAGCCTGGGGGAGGGGCCATAGGTGGTTGGCCAGTGGTCCTGCCCCTGATCAGAGTGGGACGGGTGATCAGGGGTGGAACTGGCTGGGGGGAGGGGCCGAGGACTGATCGGGGTGGTGAGGGCCCTTCGGGGGCAGGGCCAGCTGGGGGGAGGGGCTTCAGGCGGTTGGCCAGCCGGCCCTGCCCCTGATTGGGTTGGGGAGGCTGATCTGGATGGGGCTGGGTGGGGGGAAGGGCTGCAAGAGGTTTACCAGCTGGCCCTGCTCCCTATTGGGGTAAGGGAGCAATCAGGGATGGGCCAGCTGGGGGGAGGGGCTGCGGGCCAATCAGGGTGGTGGTGGTCCATTGGGAGCGGGGCTGGCCATGGGGAGGGGATGAAGGAGGTTGGTTGGCTGGCCCCAATCCCTGATCTGGCTGGTTTGCTGGCTGCTGTGGGTGTCATAGCAACTGGTCATTCTGCTCATTATGACGTTCCGGTCGCTGGCTTTTTATGTCTATAGATTGTTCATCTCTTGCTGTATCTAATTTATAAATTAAACTTTATCATAGGTATGTATGTACAGGAAAAAACACAGTGTATATAGGATTCAGTTGTACCCACAGTTTCGGCATGCACTGGGGGTCTTAGAACATACCCCTGTGGAAAAGCGGGGACTACAATACCTGTACTTTTGCGGGACATGTGATTATTCTCAATTACATAGAAAAAATATTTAACTTGCTAATAATCAAATATTAGATAACAATAAAAAGCTTCAAGCTTAATAAACATACAAAGTGGGTGTAAATTATGAACATGGTATATAATTGAATATTTAACATTTACTACCACAAGGACCTTTTTTAAATTCAGAAATCTGAAGGTTAATTAAATCCCCCTTCTGACTTGTAAGGTATACTTTTTCTAATATTTAAATTGAAGTGGAATTAAGATATCATTGAGCCTAATCCCTGTTTTTCTGAAAACCACCAGGAAGCTCAGAGGGTGCAGCATATTCCCTCACAGGTAACTAATGATAGAGCAGAACCAGAGCCTTTCGCTGAGGAGCCCTCTGCCAGGGGTTCTATCCACACTTTACCAGGCCAGATTCCAGACTGCCACACTTGCATTGCACCAAACCTCCTAAAGCCACTGGGAGAGAGATGATCTTTCCCCCTCGGCACAGAGATGATAGGGTCTCTTCATTGCCAAAAATAATGCAGATGCAAACAAATCCAATAGGCTCAGATCTTTAGAAATGAGAAAAAATTCCTCCCTCCTATTTTTAAAAAAATTCTTAAACCATAACCCTAGTAGGAAATTATTGGGATCTACCAGTTCTGGGACTGCTCACAATGGTGAGGTTATGACTGACGTGTTGCGACAGCCTTCCTCCACAGCACATGCCCAGGGAGAACCAACGACAATGGCTCCCTGTGAGGTAGCAGGGATGATGAAGAGTCAGGGAACCAACTCCAACTCCCACTGTCCACCCCCCGCAAATATATGGCTCATGGGTACTTACAAACAGAAAAATTAGCTATTCCATAGGAATATCAAAGAAATTAAACTGTGGTGATGCTTGTTTTATCTTCATGACATATAAGAAAGAAAATTTTTGAGATTGTCTTGAAACATTTCTGTCTGTCTCTCTCCTTTTGTACCTCAAACTCAGTTTAGACTCATCTGGCAGCATGAGCCACCTTCCAGCCTCCTCACCCTCAGTCCTGAGGTCAGTCAGGATGCCATCAAGAGACCCAGCTGGCAGCAGATTTCTGGCTTTTCCTCCTTTTTAAAGTAATGTTGACAATTTTAAAAGAAAATCCCATCACATAGAAACAGGGAGAACTAGATCCTAAAGGATCAAGATGACACTGGTTGAATTCCAAATAAAAAGAAATGTAGAGAATAAATAGGAGATAAAAGATGAGATCATCAATGTGGACAAAAAAAAGGGGGTTCTACAGAAAGTAACCTCACACCATGATCTGATCCTAAATTTCCAACTGGGTTGGTCATGGTGGGTAGTCATGTCCCTGGCATATAACTTTTTAGTAAAAGGTTTATCTTTGCCTTAAGCAAGCAGTCCATTGTTTCTGTGCATCTAGATTAATACACCTTTGAAATAAACAGCCACCATCCTCCAGGGAGCACATAATCTTGTTAACTGTCCTGTAATCCAATGCTGGCCTTGCTTTCTCTCACCTTCTCGTGATCTTCCTTGGTTTCCCCTCTTTAATTTCAAGTTCATAAAAGAAATTGCAAAAGTGTTATTCTCCAGAGCTTTTGAGATCTTGCTTCCTGACAATTATTGTCAGTTTGGCTCAAATAAACTCTTATAAAATTCTCTACAGGTCTGGATGTTTCTTAGGTTGACACCAGTAACAGACCAATTTCTTTCCCTCTCTTTTTAAATTGCTCTATCTGGACAGCAAAATGCTGGGTTACTGAGTTCACTGATTTATAGAGAATATTCTTTTTATGACAACACCTACACCATAGATGTTTATTAAACATTTATCAAATGCCTATGATGGTCCAGGTACTGAGCTGTTTCCAGTATATATTTTCTCACTTAATTTATTCCTCTCAACAACTTTGTGAAGTACTATCATCTCTATCACATGGATAAGAAATCAGGGATATAGAAATTTTTAAGAAACTGATTGAAGCACCTAACCTGGTGATTTCAGGTTACTACTCACAATGTCCTCTTAAAAATCAGGTCAGTATGGTTTTTTTTCTCAAGTTTGTGATAAAAAGGCAAGAAAAAAAATCTCCAGTCATATCTAAATGATAAACCCTGCACCTAAAATCAAAATTTCAAATTCATAGGCTTCTTCCCAAATGCAATTCACTCTAATAGGTTTTACTCTGGGCTTTTCCAAACAGCAAGCTGAGCCATATCATCCAAATTTTTAATGACTCAAAATGAGCCTATTTGTGTTGGGTGTATGAGATGGTGAATAAATTGTGGGGGTTTTCCTTTCCCAATTTCTACAGTTGAAATAGGCAAAAGAGCATGGCAAATCAGAGATAAAAAATATCACCCTTATGATGGATATGGTGTAGCTGTGTGGCAACTACAGTCTTCCTAATATCCAACCTCAGAATGGAATTGACTCTCCACACTTCAGCCCTGACCCCTGTGTAGTGAGGTGGGGTCAGGAGGGTAGGGGGTTGGGGTGGCCGAGTCTTCCCTTGTTCAGCTGGTGGCATGGAAGACAGAATGAAGAACTCCCAAAGCAGGCAGGCAAATCCCAAAGGCAAAGGAAAGGAGGAAGGAGAGGAGTTATGTCTGCCCAGTTCCTTATCCCCAAACTCAGCTTTAGGCAAAGGCACGCTTCTCCCCTGAGGAGATGGAGAGAGGGCAGGAGAGATATGATAATTCTTGTCCCTTCTTCTAAAACACTGTAGTCTGAGAAGGGAGGGATCACCCCCCAAACACACACAGAGAGATATGTGCTATAGCACTGGAATGTAACATAGCCCATTCTCTTCATTTGGGACACATTGGGTCTCAGGCACTTCAGGACATGAACATTTTATTCATAACAGTCAGTAGGGAATAAGAAGTGAAATGACAATGTCCTGCTATGGGGAAAGTTGAGATTTTAAAAATGGAAAATATCATTGTCGCATATTACATGTGTAAGATAGACAAATAGATGTAAAAATCTGAAATTATATAGAAAGGAAAAAGAAAATGCCCACGGTGAGTCAGGATTAAATAGCCAATGGTTAATTTACCTCTCTGAATAAAGGAAAGCCACCAGGTGAGTCACTGCCCTGCAGCAATGACTCAGCAGATGGAGAGCCCACTTGTACAAGTAGGAAGAGGAGAGAGGAGGCAGAAAAGGGCTGGGAGTGGGTATGAAACAGGGTCTGTGTTTAATGATAACACTTCCTTTGTAAATGGTACTGAAAGAGGAGAGGGAAAAAGTCAAAATTAAAAATGACTTAGTTGTCCCACAGAGCCTTTCCTTCTTTCCTCCCCATCTGGGAAATTAGGCACAGGGCTCTGATGAGATAGGGTATGTGGCAGAACAGCTGCAATTGATAAAAGCTACAGGAACTGTGATGAAGTAAGACCCCTCCCACCACCAGCACAGGATGTATGGCTTAAAACCAGCAGAGTCCAGTTCGATACAACACGGTGACTAACTTCACCTAACGGTAACCCCAGCCACATACACTCATATATATCTATATATATAAAAGCCAAGCCTAAGTAACCATTAGGACCGGTAGACCAAACAACCAGTTGACTGGTAACTATGACGCACACTGACCACCAGGGGGCAGATGGCTAACACAGGAGTTTCCCCCTGGTAGTCAGTGCGCTCCCACAGCCAACCTCCCGCAGCTGGCTAACCTCCCGTGATCCCTCCCCCCGGCTGGCCAACTTCCCGTGGTCCCTCCCCGTCGCCGGCTGGCTCCGATTGCCCTGATCAGGACTGGGCAAGACGGCCCCTAATGGCCCTGATGAATAAATTGTGGGGACCCCACCCATGCATGAATTCATGCACTGGGCCTCTAGTTGTAATATATTAGCAAGCTAAACGAATATCCTGTGCCACCATCAAGCGCGTAAAGGTCACAAAATGGGCCACACAGCTGAATAAAGGAAAGCCACTCTGAGAAATCTCCACCCCTTTCTGGGGAAGATTATGAATATTCCTCCCTCTGACTGAGTACCCTACCCTGATTAAATGAACCTCGATAAAGGAAGCAAATGCCACTAAAGTAGGGCTGCTCTGTCTGTGCAGTAGCCCATTCTCTGTCTCACTGTTTCACCCTAATAAACTCACTTCACTTTAAACTCTGTGCTGGTTTGTGGTTGAATTCTTTCCTGCACAAAGCCAAGAGCTCACTGTGGGTTGTAGCCTCTCAGTCCCCGGCTCCCCAGGACACCTGCATCAAAAGCTTTAAGCGAGAGGAGCTGCAGGAGATGTGGCAGCCTCTCTACTGCTATGGGACTGAGGCCTGGCAGTTCAGTCTCAGATTTGGAACCACTTCTGCAAGTTCTACTCCTAAGGCCTATCAGAATTTCATGATAAAATATTGGGTATGTCACTTCCGCTGTTTCTTAGTTCCTTAGCAATAAGTTTAAGACACTTAATTTTGTAGCTTTGACCTCCCAATACCTCTTCTAAAATGCTTGCCATGCTCTCAACTGATCACCAGAGATAACTAGAGGGGTCACCAATGTTCATTTCATTCACTCAGCTTCAGAGGCCCAGGTGGAACTCCAGCCTTGGGTTAATGCCATTTTTCTTGGTTTAAGTTTCACTAAAACACTATATTCATCTTTATTGAAAACCTATTGGTATACAGCAGGCACCAAGCTAGAGACAGTGAAGACAAACCAAATAGGAACGCTGATTTCATGGTGCAAAGAACCAGACTTTCATCTACCTAATCTCACTCATTCTTAAAGGTTTCCACTGCAACCAATTCCAAACCACTACATTTCTATGGCCTCCTCTCCTATGATCCTGAAATAATCAACTGCCTTTACTCTGAGCAGTTCATGTATTCTAAGCTCTAAAACAAAACCACCTAAAGGCTCCAGACCTCTTAGTAACAACACACCCACAACCAGATATTGAAGTGTGAACCACTCTTCTTCTCTTTCTGTCAGGAATTATACCCTGGGGTATAATTTATAGTGTCCATAAATGCCTTTGGGACAGGAGACTGGAGGTTAGGTCTGTGAATCACCTAAAATTATATGCAGAATTATATGCATATGCTGTTTCTAAGGGATGACTGCAAATCTTTCTTTGGATTCTCAAAGGAATACTGGATCTTCTGTTTTAATAGGCTTTAAGCAATTATGTCACTTTTTTAATCATTATAATGAGCCTGGCATCCATTTTTTTTTTTTTTTTTTAGTTCTGATTTCTAATAACAAAGAATGTGATTTCTAGGAATGTTATTTTGTTGTTGTTGTTGTTTTTAAGTTCCATTAAAAAATTTAAATGTGAAGTTCAATGGAGGTTATGGTAAAGCTTTTTATCTATTTTAGTATGTAAATTAGCCAAGGGCTTAAGCCAGCTTGCTCTCATTTTATACTATATTATAGAGGAGAAACTTGGGCACCTAAATAGAATGAGTGGTAATTAATTCTCATAAGTTACAGCGAGAATCATAGCCATTAGTGCCAAAAACTGAAGCTGAAAATTATTGAAATATGTGTCTAATAGAACTGCCTTGTCATTCTCCATTTCTGTCATTTGATACTTACATTATATTAAGACCATCAGAAAAAGATCTCAAATTTCCAGAAAGAGAAGAATAAAAAAAGACCTAATTCTCAATCTTTAGTTAAATATTCTTAAGGACCTTTTATACTCTAATTGGCTTTTGGCACGCCCGAAGCAGGGGCAGCAACAATATCTATTCTGGGGGGTGCCAAGGGAAAGGAGCTTTTAATAAATACTTAAAGCCATGAGTAAATACCTCTCCCCTTAGCTCACAATTGTAGAAGCCTAGGTAGAGAAGAAAGAGGAAAAGAAAACCTTCAGTTTTACGATTGCCTTTTGGGCATTTTCTATTCTGTGTGTAACCAGAGAGTATAAAGAGAAATAATATATTTGGGAAGTTAAATAAGATCTTTGCAATCCAAACCCATTACAGGAGAAAGGACACATGTAGCATTTAAGGAGGGAGAGAGAATGACTCTAAAATCAAACTCCAGAAGAACAAACACTGCAGAAAAAGTGCATAATGGTAATAGTTTAAGGGTTACATAAATTTAAAAATTAGATGTTTCACGATAACCTTATGACACTCCTTCAACATCCACACATGGCATTACTGCTGTTCTCACTGCACATGTGAAACAAAGCGGGAGGAATTATGCCCGGGATGGAGAGCAGACTAATCACAGAAGGAAAGATATAGCCAAGGGACAAATACGCATTGACTTCACAGAGATACTGGTGCAAATTTCCTCGGAAGCATAAAACGTCATAACAACAGATGTCTCTCAGGGTTAGCAGCATTAAGGAAAACCAGCGCAATCTTTCACATTATAATCTTTAAAATTTTAAGCCCAGAAAGAAAATAGCTTCCTGGATTTTGTAGTCCGAAGTCCTATAAAGCATCATTGCAACTGAAAACCCAAACACTAAAACAGAGTTTTTCTTCCAATTAAGATATAGTAGCATATAGACAAACCCAAGTAAGACAACACAGCAAAGTACACAGTATTTATAATTAAAAATGGGAAAACTAACATTCTTCAATTTGTACACTTGATGATTTCTGGATTTGTTTACATTTTAAATCCCCATTCCTATATGATCACTATGTATTCCATGTCTTTTATTTTCGGTGTTTCTTAAATGAAGTTTGGTGCAATTCAGGAACAGGACAGCAAGTTAACCCAGGACTGCACCCATCACATAATTATTTTTAAAAAGATCTGCTAAGTGATATAAATTCAGTGAAACCGAGGTGTTTAAAGATAATAACTCACTGAGTTTATTCACCGGTGCCATTAAAGGAAAGAGGTCCATGGTTAAGCAAAACACACTTCTCTTTTGCTTCCTCTTTCTTTTTCCGGCCATTTATTTTTATGGCTACATCAATTGTGCACATCAAGACTTATAAAGCACTATGAAAAGGGTGTCAATCATAAGCTATGGGGAGCAGAGGTTTAACAGCAATCTTGGAGAAGGGAAACCAAGAGGTGAAGTTGAGCATTACAGAAGTTGAGCAGCCTTATATAATATATTACCAGCAAAAGGCAAGCATAACAGAAAGAACGGGAGGAAGATGACAGGGAGGAGAGATTACATAAAATACTAATGTGCCCCCAGGGTTCTGGAACTAAATGGTGACGGGTATGTCTAGATAAGCTACAGAGAGCTCTTTGTACATTTGGAGTTCAGAGTATAAAATGACATGAATAAAGAGATAAGTGCCTGAGTACCCTAGATGGTGACAAATGCGTTTGCAGGCATACCCACAGGGACTTGGAAAACACACTCATTACCTGTGGTTCCCTAGAAGCCTGAAATACTCAATATGGGGCACATGGGAAAGTATGCTGGGTACCTTAGTCACGTCTATGATCGGTGCCATTAACACCAGTCCTGTTACCATCACTACAGAGTTCTCTCTCTCATCCACGCCTTAGCTGTTTCCAAGTTCATAAATTACCTCCTTCTGCCTGATCTCAATTTACCTCTCTTGCCATTTAACTACTTCAAGTCTCTGGAGAAGCAATTATTAAATCCCTATCCCAAAATGCTAAATGTTCCCTTAGGAGCTGAGAAAAGTTATCATAGATTCCCTTTATGAAGAAAGCAATGTGTTCCCCAGCCACCCATAGAATTAGGCTCAGGAGAGACCCAATGTATATCTTAATAATCATCCACAAGGGCATTCATCCATGAATAAAGATACACTGAGCACCAACTACATGTTAGGATTGTGACACTGGAGATATCGAGTTGAAAGCAAGTTTCTCCTCTCAAGGAGCTCACAATCTAGAGGGGAGATTGGCACAACAATGGCATACAGCAATACTGTCATCGTGTGTCAATCACTACTAGGTAGGGACACAGAACTTTCAAAAGCTCTAGTAAGTCCACGTGGAGGAGCCTGGAGAACAGACAGGAGGAACATATTACCTGGATGTCTCCTAAAGGACTAGTAGAAACTTGCCTGGGTGATAAATACATGGAGGACATTCCAGAAAGGGACCCCACAATTTCAGTTATTGTGATGAAATAAATAGTATGTGAAAGAAAATGATCATTCCATCATTTCATCAGAGTTGTTCATCTTATTTGGCCGGGGATTCATATGATTTTAAAGTGTTATCCTGAGCATTTATGGACACCGTAGAGTGAAATTTGGCCCCGTCACCCCAAGTGTCCCTCTGGCCAAGCTGCCTTATCAATGGCAATGGCTCCATCATGTCCTTCAGCAAATAATGCGGCATCACTGCCTGCCTCTTCCTATCATATAAACACTGTGTCTTTCCTTTACTCTTCATCCCTTGGCCCAGTGCAACAGCTCTGATGTCAATTTTGTTCCTTTCTACTTCTCATAGCTAAAAGGAAAGAAAAGTAGAAGAGATGGCTCCACTTTGAGATCCTTAATAACTACTTGGCTTGTGAAACACCAGATCGAGGCTCTCTGATTAACACATTCTTATCCACTTGGGTCAGCAACCCCCTGATTAAATTTGAAAGACCTTCCTGGTTCCTGTTCCCTTAATCTTTTTTCTCTGCACATGATAAGTGATATTCAGGTGGGAGGCCTCAGGTTCTTGTAAACCTGGTCCTCAAATTTTGTGGGGGATGTAAAAGACCTTCAAAATTTTTTCATCTTCACAACCACTAAGGGTACTTGAACAATAGTAGAGACTATTGGAGTAACATAAAGGTTCCAAATAATGTCCAATTGCTAGCAGAATAGCTATAACTCTACTAACTAAAAAGAGAAGCATATTGAAAAGGATGTAAATTAGGGTAAGTTTTAAATAGATCAGCTGGACTCTACCATAATAAATTTATAGTTAATTTACTCAAAACCACTAGTATTTTAAATGTTAATGATATTATCTATTATTAGAATCACATCTCTCCAATGGTCATTCCATGCCAGTCTTTCTGATACCACAGCTTGTTGCAGTAGCTATACTAGGAGACACAATATTGGTTTATCCGACCCTGTTTGCTGCCTTCTGGTGCTTTTCTAACCCAAATGCATTATCTGCATGGCATATGGAACAGTGAGCAGTACTTGTTTATGCCATGGTCATATAGATGGTGGAGTGGCCTCTTTACTGAGAGAGTAATGCACTGAAAGAGACAGTAGAGTTAAAGCTTAAAGCTCTTAACCATTTCCTACTTTCATTCAAAAGATGAGTGAGAAGAAGGTAATCAGAGAAAAGGAGGAAAGGAGGTTACAAATACTAAACACCTTAATCCTCAAACCCACTCTATGAAATAGGTGCTATTATTATCCTATTGTACAGGCTTGTGAAAGGTTAGTAACTTAACTAAGAGCACCGAGTTAGTAAATGGGAACACCTTGAACTCTGAACTTTCTGGCTCCAAATACCATTCCTGTAAATGCATGCCTCCCGGAGAACATTTTTCCTCAGTGAAAATCCACCATTAGGTTCCAGTCTTCCATGTTATTTTATTTCTAAATGTCTCCATATATCTGGCAAGAACGAAAGGGTGGGAATCAGCTCATTCCCCATTTTCCATTGACCTTTTAATTACATTTATTGGGGTGACATTGGTTAATAGGATTATATAGGTTTCAAGTGTAAAAAAATTGTATAGTGCACTGTATGCCCACTACACAAATCAAGCCATCATTCACTTGTTGATTGCTCTTACAATTTCACCCAAATCAATAGACTTATGTCCTCCCACAATAGGTTCCCACTGACCATCAAGCCCCAAATAGGCTGAGCTCCTTTCCTTAACATTAATAAATACGTAATTGGAAACCCAGTCAGGTTTATGCTTTTATCAAACCCACTAGATTAATTTGTTTCATAAAAATAATCAGTGGACAAGAATAATTTTAGTTTAAAATTTTAAGTCTATTGTTCTTTATTATACAGTTGTTATACTACTATTACAATAAGGCAAGAATAGCCTTAGTAGCTTTAATAAATAAAATAACCAACCAAACATTTAGTTTTATAATATTGCTAAACAAATAAAATTTTAATCAAAATGTTTTCAATAACTATATAGTGTGATTTTTCTAAAAAATGAAATGCCTATCTCTTTCTGAGTTGGCAAACAGGTATTTTTATCATAATTGTCATGGCAGTAGAGATAAAATATATGCACTCTGGAGCTAGAATGTAAGGATTTTAAATTCAATTCTTCCCATTCTTTAGAAGAAAGAAAAATTACTTGACTTCTCTGAATTTCAGTTAAATAAGCTAATATTTAGAACAGTGTCTGGTATTCACCCAATAACTATTAGCTGTTATTACCCCATTTGGAGTATTTGCTACAAGCAATCCCTTTAATTTATTTGAGAATTCTTGTAAAGTGAGAACACCTAATCCAAAAATTCCCCCAAATGTAATGAAATTTTAATTCTAAATTTAACAATTAATGAAGATGATATAACGGTACACTTTGGAGATATTTAATTAAACATTTATTGTTTCAATCTCATAGCTTTCTTTTAGTATTCTGAACCCATTATTTTTTCTTTCTGCTCTCAGATATTTTTATTGGCTCTTGACAACCTCATGGGCCCTAAGCACCGTGTCTACAGTGCTCGATGGATAGAACGGCCTTGTCTTAGGTGAATGGGGCAGCTCTGAACACTACCTTTTTGGCCCCTAGTACTATTCCTTTGCTAGTCTGCTTCCTGGAAAACATTTTTTTTTTCCTCAGCAAGAGTTTGGAAAGGTTTCCAGAAGTTTTCATGAGGTTTCTAAATAGAGATTCAAAGATAGGACAGTCAAGGAAAATCCCAGATATCATTGATGAGCCAAAATTCTTAAATTACTTTGGCTTAAATTCAGAGTTTGTACCAAAACCTAAGCCAAAGCTAGCCCTGTAATTAGGCATAAGTAGGAGGAAGAATGATTTAGTAGATGGTTGGGACTGGCACTGATTCTATAGGGAATATCCTTTTTCATAAAGTGGAACTGCACCTTGATAGACAGCTTTATCATGTGATTTAAATTCCAAAATATCCAGTCTTAGGTGACCAAAGAAAAAAATTAATGTTTACCTCAATATATAAAATAAACAAAACAATATTTCAAAGGAATGAATTTCAAATATTATTATTTTTAAAAGCTTAAGAAGAAACATGAAAAATGTCTGCTGTTTTTTTAAAGCTTAAGGCCGTAGTTCTCAAGGTGTGGTGTACAAGGCATGATGAGAGCAAAATTTTTTCAAAATAATATTAGACTGTACCATGTTGACATTTGCATTTTGCAAATTGCATTGCAAAAGCAATGGTGGGTAAAACTTAGCAGAAACCAAGGCAGTGGCAGTAAACTGTATCAATAGAAAGAAAAGAAAAAGAATACAAGGAAATGCCAGTTTAGCTCTAGATACCCTTAATGAAGCAGTAAAAATTTAATTTTCTTAAATCTCAACCCTTCAATATGTCTTCTTAACATTCTGTGTGATGTAATAGGAAGTACACACAAAGCACTTCTGTGGCTTACCAGAGTGTGGTGGATATCTCCAGGAAAGTATTTATCTGAGTTACAAACTAAACTAGCTGCTTTTTTTCATGAAATATAATTTATATATTTATAGATAGATGATAGATAGATAGATAGATAGATAGATAGATAGATAGATAGATATAGATATAGATATACTTCAGAGAGGAAGGGAGAAAGAGGAAGACATCAATGATGATGGAGAATCATTGATCAGCTGCCTCCTGCACACTCCGACTGGGGATGTGTCCTGACCAGGAATTGAACCATAACCTTCTGGTTCATAGGTCAACACTCAACCACTTAGCCACACCAGCCAGGCATGAAACATCATTTAAAAATTTTTAAATTGGTCTTGAGAGAAAGAGAGAGAGAGAGAGAGAGAGAGAGAGAGAGAGAGAGAGAGAGAGATAGGAGAAAGTGAGAGAGAGAAACATCAATTTGTTCTTCCACTTATTAATGCATGCATTGGTTGATTCTTGTATGTGTCTTGACCAGGGATCAAACCCACAACCTTGACATATCAGGACAGTGCTCTAACCAACTGAGCTACCTGGTCAGGGCCATGGAATATCATTTTTACCTGAAAGAAAAACTGGCAGCAAACTATAATAATTCATATTTGGGTATTTGGCAAGCATTTTGGGGGAAAAATGGATGGAGGGACCTTATCTATCACTTTAAGGAAAACAACCTACAAGCTTAATTAATTTCAAGCTTTTCAAGCTAAAATTAGAATTTTGAAAAATTTTATCTGCTACCATGAGTTTGGCCTCTTCCCAGTACTAAAGACTATTTTCTTCATATACTTCAACCAAAACAACATTTCACAATAGCTGTAATGCAGAAGCAGAATCCAAGTGTCTTCTACTAATCCAGGTATTTAAAACATTTGCAAATATATAAACAATGTCACTCTTATTAATTTCTTATTTTGAAAAATATTATTTCTTTATGTTAACATGTAATATTGTTATTATTTTATTAAATTAGTATCCTAATGCTTTCTTAATTTTAATTTCTAATATGGAATATTAATTGATATAACCAATATAAACGAAAGGTTTGTGGTCTTCAATTTTTATGAGGGAAAAGCAGTTCTGTGACCAAAATTTTTGAGAATTATTAGCCTAAGGTTAAATGGAATCTTAGCTAGCAGCCATTGTGACATCAGAATCAGGTCAATAATCACCATATGAAAGAGTCCATGCAGTTGACCATTATTCACAAGCACTGCCCTGAAAGAAGCTAACCAAGAGTACCTACTATTACCCTTCATGTTCTCCATAGGGCATTCTACAATGTTACCAGGAAAGACATTCAACAAATAGTAAGAGAAAGACCATTTCATTCTAACATTGCTTCTTTCTTTGATTCTCATCAGGTCTCCCACCATCTTGGCTCATGAAAGATGTACAAACATCAAGCCAAAAGAGTAAAAGCAGCTGCTGGGAAGATGTGGCCTTCAAATCTCTCCAAGATCAGACAATCTCTTAAAAATGTTTACCATAATTTTAATAACCAGCACCCAGATTCAACTAGAAATCCAACTATAACTTCCTATGGTTGTGATCAAGATGACAGTACTGATGAAGAAATGAGTGTTATAGGAATGCTCCAAGATATTAAAACTGCCCAACTGGACCTCCTCAGGAAAATGACTGACATTGTCAGTGCAGTATCAAAATTCCAGGGAAAGACTGACTTTTATCAGAAGCAGATGGAGGTACTAGAAACCAAAATAAATGTTAATGAAGACAAGCAATGCACAACAACTAAAGATATCTTCTCTATGAAAGAAAACATTGATGCTTTAAAGAAGAAGGTAACAGAACTGGAAAACCAGCATTCTTCTTCCAGAATATATTGTTCAGAAGTTCTGGAAGGAGAAAAGGGTAAAGAGGTCATGGAACCACTTCACAAACTCATACAACCACAAACTTTGGAGAACACATTGGCTTCTACAGAGTCTGAAATCTCTTCAGCAGAACCAGAGAAAGTGCCTAGTTATTCTGATCCCACTGATCATCTTGAGGGAAAAAAAATTTCTCCCAAAATTAAAATTCTGAAGCAAAGTAACCATCAAAATTCATTAAAAAGCTTTAAAAAGGCAAAGTCAAGCATTTATATTTACCCAGACATTAGTACATGGATCAAGCTAACTTTTGTCCATGGAGGAAAGTGGAGATTTTTTCTCAGTGCTACCAAGTTAGAAGAATTCATCCAGTGGCTTCTTTCTAGGCCAACCATCCCTCCTGAAGAACCACAACTCATGACCCAGAGATACTGTCCACTCACTGGGCCTATTGTGAGCTTGACCACAATCTGTCTCTCTGTTTTCAACTACATTTACTGTCTCTTCGGTTTTTTAAAGGAGGAAATAACTCGACTATAGAGTTATATTCTGCTTTGCTTGGCACAAAATAAATGTAACCTCATGGCTGTAAGCATTCACACATCTTTGTGGTTGCTGTGAACTCCTTGCTCACATTTCTATACATCTACAGTAAGTTAAATTATATCATCCCACTGGACAACTGTGGTGCATTTTCTGTCAATGTTCTTGTTTTCTCATAGGCAAAATTCATGAGGCTCATCCACTGCCCATCCTACCTAATAAAAGAGCAATATGCTAATTGACCGTACCTTCGCTACTCCCACAGCCAATCAGGGGTGCTATGCAAATTAACCCAGCAAAGATGGCGGGGGAGGGGGCAGCACCCGCCGCAGCCATTGAGACCCAAGCCCCGATCACGGACCGGGGCAGGCGGGGCTTGGGTCAGCGCCTGCCCCGATCGCGGACCCAACCAGCGCGAGGCCCCAACCGTGGGTCCCGGTCCATCGGGGGTCGGGGGAGGCAGGGTGGGCAGCACCAGGCCCCACATGCAAAGTCCTGTATCATCAGGGGTCAGGGGAGGCAGGGCGAGCAGCTCCAGTCCCTGCCTGAAAAGTCCTGTTTCATAGGGGGCCTAGGGAGACAGGGCGGGCAGCACCAGGCCCCAAATGAGGGGTCCAGGTCCATAGGGGACCCGGGAGGCGGGACAGGCAGCACCAGGCCCTGCAGGAAAAGTCCCATTCTGTTGGGGGCCCAGGGAGTCCAGGTGGGCAGCTCGAGGCTTTTTAGGCTGCTGTAGGGCATGAGGGAAGGCCTACATTTCCTGCTGTTTCTAGCAACACAATTGTCTATTTATTGTGTCTGAATTCTTCTGCCCCCTTACAAGGACTCTAAATTCCCTTGGGAGTTGATTTTCAATGATAGCTGTTATGGGAATTACTTGAGGAGTGTGTGTGTGTGTGTGTGTGTGTGTGTGTGTGTGTGTGTGTGTGTAAAATATTCCAAACAACAAGTCTACCCCTTCAGAAAGTAGTGTTCCAATTCTGTTCAATTTTCATAGATTTTGATTTTGCTGATTTGGAGAGTATCCAGCCAACAGTAAATTTTAAATGTCCCTGAATAATTCTAACCTGTGGGTTAGAAGCCACTGCTTATGTTTATGCAAACACAAGAGTCAAATGCCAGGTAAAATACAGAAATCTCAATTGTACAGCTCAATAAATGTTTACCTATGTCTACACCCAGGTAGCCACCATCCAGAATGTTCTGTTGAATCTTTCTCCATTAGCAATAAAGGCAGAACCAGCTACTTATCTTGGAGAGAGGAAAAAGAGAAAACAAAGGAGAATGTGTGGGAATATGTAATAATACCTCAAAACAGTACCTCCCAATAATTTTATTTATCAGATTATAGGCTCTTACTCATCTGTGTTGTACTTACTGGCCATCAGTCAGACATCCCCAAGGGGTCCCAGATTGGAGAGGGTGTAGGCCGGGCTGAGGGACCGCCCCCCCTCCCCCCGCCCCACCGCCATGCACAAATTTTATGCACCGGGCCACTAGTTTCTTAGATAATGAAGCAAAAATAAAGGGGTCATCACCTAACTTAGTTAATGAACTCTACCAATATAGTCTGATGCTGTTAAATTACAAATATTCATGGTAAATATACTACGTTACGTTATTCCCAGTTAATAATTTGAAATGGGGCTTTCTTTGGCAATAAGATAAGAACAACCTAGTTTCAAGTGAGAAAAAGGTACTAAGGCAGGTATAAAGGAAATTAAGGGAGGAATATTATGAAAAGACACAATATTGTCTAGTACCAGTCTGGTGGCAATTATACATTACGTTTTTTATTTACAATTGCATTTTACTTAATCCTTCTTTACAAATTTTCAGGTTAAATGTGTACACAAATAATTTTTAAATATGTCACTATGTGATAGGTGCAGCATGGAGGGTTCTATCACATACCTACTTAACACCAGGCTATATGTTAAATGGGTTTGTTTTAAACCCATTTAAAACATGCTAACAAAGTCAAGTATCATCTTGGAAAAGGCACCAGCAATCTCTATGTATTTCAGGCGTCCTCAAACTATGGCCCATGGGCCACATGCGGGTGTTTTTGCCGTTTTGTTTTTTTACTTCAAAATAAGATATGTGCAGTGTGCATAGGAATTTGTTCATAGTTTTTTTTTAAACTATAGTCCGGCCCTCCAACACTCTGAGGGACAGTGAACTGGCCCCCTGTTTAAAAAGTTGAGGACTCCTGATCAGAAAAATCCATAAAGAACAGCCAAATTTCTAGTTCAGCAACTTGGGTGTGGCCCTTACATCAGAGAGTAACTAGGGAAGGTAGGCCACAATACAGGCAAACATATCACAAGTGGATTCCGGGAGAGTGAAAAGTGACTCAACTGGTATTTTCTGGGTCATCTGAGCCTCTGTATATTTACACATGCTTTCACCTTACATGCCTACTTAGCACTTGCTTATTGTTTCAACAGAGGCAAAGAATTTAGGGAAAGAGCATAGGGCTGGGAATCAGAGGACTTTTGTTCTGAACAGTCTTAAATCCTAGACTTACAAGCTTTATTAGTTCATCTCAACTAGGCTTGTTTTGTCATCTATAAAAAAATGGAATCATTCTATTAACTTAGTACATATGTCTTCAGCGTTCAGTAATAGCAAAGGGTCATGGAGGATAAAAGAAAAAGTAGAAGACGTTCCCTGTATTGTAGACACACAACACTGAATAGGATAAATAGGATGTGTGTACCCATAACTCTCATTCATGAGAGATGGGGATGGGCAGCAAAGAGCAATATAAGAAGTGCTGCTAGTATCAGGGGGGAAAAGGGTGATGACTCTTGTAGTAAGGAAGGAGGCAAGGAGAGGAGGGTGTGGTGAGGGCAGTGTATGTACCAGGCAGAAGGAAAACCGAACAGAGCACAGGAGTGGGACCTGGAGGGAATGTGGGAAATCAAAGCCACCAAGTATTTTACAAACATAAAGTACTGACAGGCTATTATTTCAACCCTTTTATGGGTCTCATATTCCTCTTCAGTGATCCCCATCATGTTCATTTTAAGTTGGCTTTTATCTGAATAAGAATGTTAGAGGAGGAGAAGGTGAGAAGAACACCACACTACTCAGTCACAAAATTTTCCTGAAGATAACGGTCCTTTTAGTTTACCCAAGACTCCTGTGAGGAAAGAGGATTTTGCTTTTGAGTCAATTATTTATTATCACCACCTAGATGAGCTCTCAACAACGCATTAAAATAGAACTCAAGCCCAGCTCATGTGGCTCAGTGATTGAGCATCGACCCAGGAACTAAGAGGTCACTGGTTCGATTCCCGGTCAGGCACATGTCTGGGTTGCAGGCTCAATCCACAGTAGGGGGCATGCAGAAGGCAGCCAATCAATGATGTTTCTCTCTCATAAATATTTATATCTCCCTACCCATCTCCCTTACTCTCTCTCTAAAATTTAATAAAGGAAAAAATAAGTAAAAATTAAATTAGAACTCAACTTGTAACTACATGTGAGAAAATAATTTTTCACCCACCCTTGCTTTCAAATTCTCCTGCCTCATATCCCCTGGCTCAGGGGTAGTCTAATCACCACTACCAGTTCTCTGTACTCAGCGTACAAAAATATGTGTTTGCCTTGTCCTTGTGTCTCCCTCCTCTTTTTTGTGTCTCTCATCATCCTTAGAATGAGAAGCCCATCCTCCCTGTCCCCATTTCCCATTTCCTCCCTGGATCATACCTTCCATAATAATGCTCTCTCTCTGGTCCTCTTACAATCACTCTGGTGGATCTTTCTCAGTTTCTTAGATGATTCCTCTGCCACTAATTATTCCCTTAAAATATTCATGGTTCACTTTAATGACTCCTAAATCAAGGGACTATTAACCCAGACTCTTTGGGTACCTCCTAAGCGCCCATCCCAAGTGACTATTTATCTTCTCTACTTGATGTCTACAGTAGTCTGAAACTCCTTATTCTTAAATTAACCTTAGGAAGTCTTCCTTCCTCTGACTCAAACTCATTTCTTTTCCAGCATTCCTCTTGCTAATGACATCACAGTGCAAGTTATCCATATCCCCACACTGGGAATTACTCTCAGCTTTTTCTCTCTCATTTTGTATATCAATCATCAAATCTTTTCCTGTTTATCTTCCAACAATTCAAGTGATCTATCTCTCTGTTCTCACTTCTACTATTTCGGTTTAAGCCTTATTAATATCTCTCTTTTTTTTAAGGTTTGTCATACATGGCCTTTATTATGTTCAGGTACTTTCCTTCTATACCACTTTTATTTAATGTTTTTTTCTTTATTGATTAAGGTATTACATATGTGTCCTTATCCCCCCATTGCCCCCCCCCACTCATGCTCTCACCCCCCTGTTTTCTGTGTCCATTGGTTAGGCTTATATGCATGTATACAGTCCTTTGGTTGATTTCTCCCCTTTACCCCCACCCTCCCCTACCTTTCCTCTGAGGTTTAAATGAAAAGTTTTCCTGCTTGATATCCCAACCTCCAGGATGTCCATAATCCAAGTCTTAAAAAGTGATTTTTTTTTGCTCTGGTCGGTGTTGTTCAGTGGTTAGAGCATTGGCCCAAGCACTGAAGGGTCACAGGTTTGATATCCAGCCAAGGGGATGTACTTGGGTTGCAGGTTCCATCCCCAGTCCCGGTCTGGGCACCTGAGAGAGGCAACCAATCTATATGTCTCTCTCACATCAATGTTTCTCTCTCTCTCTTTCTCTTTTCCTCCCCCCCTCTCTCTTCCCCCTCTCCCTTCCCTCCCCCCCCCCCCCGCCCCCCGCATCCTTCTCTTCCACTCTCTTTAAAAATTAATGGAAAAAATATCCTCGGATGAGGATTAACAACAACAAAAAAGGTGAATTTAAAAAAAAAAAAAAAAGTTCAAAAATGTTTTCATTGATCCTCATATAAAGCAAAATAAAATCAAAATTTCTTAACAGAGCCTACACGACCCTTCCATCCTGCATTTTCACCTTCAGAAAGTAGAGTTCCATAGTGGTAGAGCACAATGGCTTTGGCATCAGGCTGACCTGATTTAAGAGCTGGCTCTGTCACTTACTCTCTGTGTAACTTTGGAACTAAGCCAAAGCTTACATTCCCAAGGCCTTGGTGTCCTTATTCCTAAAATAAGAATTATAATCATGGGTTATTGCCAGTAATAATGAAGATTATTATGTGAACTTCCAAGCAATCTAATTGATGTATAGTTAGTGTGAAATAAATGATATTATTATTACTTCTTCCCATTATTACTCATTTTCCTATCATAACTTTACATACAAATCACCATCCAGCCACAGTAAATGCCTTGCAGATTTTTTTCAAATCTTGTATCTTTGTATTTGCTGTTTCTACTGCCTTCAATGCCATTCTTTTATCTGGCTAATGAGCAATAATTGGTCATTTGAGATTCAACTCAATTTTTTTTTTTCTGAAACACCTCCCCTAATCCTTATCCTCTACTCAGTCTCTCTGAGGAAGAACTGGGGACTTCCTTAACAACCCCACCAGTGAGAGAGAGAGAATAACATTTATTTCATCACATTATTATTTTGTGTTCACATGTCGTCTCCCTCACAAAACTTTGAGCTTTTTTATGATAACGACAGAAACTGACCTGTTTATCTTGAATACCTAAATCAGTTTTATTAGTAGGTTTTCAGTAATTGTTTTTAAAATAAAAGACAGAAAATAAAGCACTATCCTGCTCTACAAAGAAAATTGAGTATAAATATAATTAGATGAATGCTTATAATGTATATAAACATGGAAACCATTGTGCATCTGCCAAAATGTCTCAAACCATTGTTGTGGTTGTTGTTAAACACATTATTGGGGAGGTGGAATTCAACAGTGAAAATAGTAAGGACATTCAAAAAAGACCAGACTTTAGAACAGCTATTTACTGAACATTTATTATGTATCAGGTACTCTGCTAGGAGCTGGGTGTACAATGGTAAACTTTATAAATATGTGATTTTGGCAAAGTCCTTGATCCTTATATTAGTTTTCTCAACTCTAAATTGAGAACAATTTATGTCACAAGACTTGTGTTAACCAACTGAGACAATGTGTATAACCTGCCCAGAACAGTCCATGACTTAGTCGACACTTAACAAATGGTAGTCATTTCCTTCTTCTCTTGGCTAGGTATTAGAAGGGGGTAGAAGATCAACAGAACAAAGTCCCTGCATCGAGGAGCTTACATTCAGAACCCTACCTCCCTTTGCCAGCTATAAAGAACTTCAGACTAATAATGAACCAAGTGAAAGACTAAATACAAAAACCCCAAAACAACTCTTGACTCCCTCAACCCAAGATAGCATAATAAGAATAAGACTGGGTGTGAAGCTCTCCTCCTGGTCTGGGCATTCAACCAATGTTCTGTCATCTGTAACAGCCGTTTGCCCACCTTTGTACACTGTAAAAATAAGCATCAGAAGAAGTATGTGGGGAGGAAGGGAGAGACCCATTTTAAGATAAGTCATTTCGTTCAGTTTGGGATACTTGCTTGCATAGACAGACTCTAAGAGCATTCTGTTCATTCAAAAACAGCATTCACTAACATTTATTGAAATCTGACCCTATGCCAGGAACTAACTGAGCTAGACTATGAAGAAACAGAGACGAAAAAAACACCAGTCTTGTCCTGAAGGAACATAATTTCCAATGGTGTTCTCGCCAGTTTCCAATTATTTTGCCCTGTTGCTTAGATTTGGAGTAGAAAACTACACACTTCATTTAAAACTTAATGCAATCTTTTTATGGGACACAACTCAAGTCCCATGGAGAAAAAAAATTGCTATTCCTAAAATTAAAGTAATGCTTTAAGATTAATCCCTGAAAGCCACAAAAATGCAACTTTTTCGGTATCATTCTACCCAAAATGTAGACACTCCCCAACATAACACTGGATTAAGCTCCAAAACTTCATTTGTAAATCCACTGTTTACAATTCAGAATGCATATTACAAAGAAATGTTTTAGAGTTGGATATTTTGGGCCAACCTGTAAAAACTGATTGAACAACAATATACCTGAGATATTGGTATTAATATAACTATGAAGCCAAGCTTTTGGTATTCCCATGCAAAGTGTATTCAGGAAAATACTATAAGAGCAGTAGTTTTGACAACTGAATCAGGGACTCCACTCGCTTTGCTCTCTCTTCTAACTGATAGTAGGATGAATATTTCACAGGTTGATGAATACCTTGGGGAACACAGGGACAAAGAACAGGGTCTAATGGGGCCCAAGGATGAACTCTAGGGATAAGAAGCTGACATGGGGAGTTCTTGGGCAAGAAAAGAGACAAGGTTCCATGTCGCTCCTGAGAATCTAGTCCAGGGCATAAGGGCTGAAGTGGGCCAGGGCCATTTTTTATAGTGAAAGATTGAAAGTTGATCTAGAAAGAAGAGAATTATACATGTAAAGCACTTAGCATAGGTCCTAGTACTCAATAAATGGTGATGGAGATATTGGAGACAGTGAGGTAGAAGCAAAATTGGAGGCTTTTCTCCCTCATTTGTCTTCTGGAATACAATCAACTTGGAAAATAACTTTTTTTAAATAAACAAAACGACATTTTATTTTATTTTTAATATACTTTATTGTTTTTTTACAGAGAGGAAGGGAGAGGGTTAGAGAGTTAGAAACATCGGTGAGAGAGAAACATTGATCAGCTGCCTCCTGCACACCCCGTACTGGGGATGTGCCCACAACCAAAGTACATGCCTTGACCAGAATCGAACCTGGGACCCTTCAGTCCACAGGCCAATGCTCTATCCACTGAGCTAAACCGGTTAGGGCAACTATTTTTTGTGGATATGGAACTCCAATACTTTCTGAGCTATAAAATGTTAGTAGCAGGTGGAGTTAGTGGAGCAGGGCATTGCTGTAGTGGGCTCTTGGGACAAAGATAGGATAGATTTGCATATCCCCTGATTATTCTCCTTCTCCACCCCATTCTTTTCACCCAAAGCTTGAAGTGCAAGGGTGTGGGAAGCCAAAAGTAGAGTCAGGGAGAAGGGAAAGGACAAGGAGAAGAAGGAAAACTCCCAGTAAGAATGAGAAACAGCCCAGCTGGTGTGGCTCAGTGGTTGAGTGTCGACCCATGAACCAAGAGGTCACTGGATCCATTCCTAGTCAAGGCACATGCCTGGGTTGTGGGCTTGATCTCCAGCAGGGGGCATGCAGGAGACAGCCAATCAATGATGTTTCTCTCTCATCAATGTTTCTAACTCTCCCTTTCTCTCTAAAAATCAATTTTTTTAAAAAAGAATTTCATGCAAGTTAAAAAAAAAAAATAAGAGTGAGAAACAGCAGAGGTTTGGTGCAGTCCTTCATACAGTAGGGATATTCCTACCAGAGACCCACACCTTGTGCTCTGAAAATACTAAAAAAGGCAGTGTGTCTCCATAGGCAGTTTAATCCTTTTTTTACTCTCAGTTATAGGTTAGCTCTAAGGAATCTGCATAAGCTTCCAGAACAACTCTCAACTGGACCTTTCCAATTTTTCCTTTAGTCAAGGATGACACCTATTTTTAGATACTCCCCCTCTCCCCAATTCTCAGTGAGGATAAAAAAATAAATGCATGAAAATGTGCCCAAATGACAGTCTGATTCTGATGATATACATATCCTTTGTATCAGTCTGTTCAGAAAGGGTGACCTCATGAGCCAATATCCTGATGGAAGGTATAACACATCTTTGGGATATCAGAAAATTAAGATGTGGGTGCCACTCTCATTTATACTGACCCTCAGTCAACTTACATTAGACAACTATAAAGATAATAATTGCTTGATGTACAGTTTGTAATTAGATCACAGCCATCAGTGACATGGTTATTTGTTGTTATAGCAATATTAACAAAATTATGCCTTTGGCAGTCTAATTAGAGGAGCACCTTAGGTGACCCAGCTGGTGTTTTCAATATGTTATCTAAGAGGTAAGATAAGAAGGCAAATCAGAGCTGACTTAATGAAGTTTCTGATCAGAGGCTGCTCTGAAGACAGTGAATTACTGAAGGGGACAAAGAGGAACTGTTGACTCATGCAGGCTTCTAGAAGACAACAAAAAGCAATGGAATACTAGATTCAACCTTATTGTAAGGGATATCAATGGAAGTTTCCTTTCTCTTGAGCAGCAGAATCCCAAAGTCATAGAAGGTTAGCTATACTAGTAAAAGAAGCCTAAAGATTACCAAGTTTGGTGTTATTCAAGTGGGAGTACTTCCAAGGGGTTTTTTAAAAACTGGTAGACTGTTTTACAAATTAATCCCTCCCCAATATTAAAATATCCCTATGGGTCAGGGGACATATCCTTACCCCATTTGAAAATCATGACTATAAGGAGCAGCAAATGTAGGGACCTATATATTAGATAGACCTAAATTAATGAGGGCTGTGTTACTCACCAGATGTGTAAACTTGCTGAGTTTCTTAAATTCTCTGA
This sequence comes from Cnephaeus nilssonii, assembly GCF_951640355.1. NCBI lineage: Eukaryota > Metazoa > Chordata > Mammalia > Chiroptera > Vespertilionidae > Cnephaeus > Cnephaeus nilssonii. The sequence continues at coordinate 71,144,653 of NC_137074.1, read as the reverse complement.
GCCAACTTTCTTGGTTCTAAGTTGTGGATAATAATAGAATATAGTGTAAAATTATATGCTGAAGATAAAATCAGAAAAAGTACTTCGCTCAGCATCTGACACGTAGTAAGTATTCAATAAGTGTTCCACATAATTTGTGATGGTTGATTTTATGTGTCAACTTGACTGGGCTAAGAGATGCATAGAGAGCTGGTAAAACATTATTTCTGCATGTGTTTGTGAGGGTGTTTCTGGATGACATTAGTATTTGGATAGATAGGGCTGAGTAAAGAAGATGCCCTACTCAATGCAGTGGGTATAATCCAATCTACTGAGGGCCTGAATAGACCAAAAAGGTGGAGGAAGGGTGAATTTGTTCTCTGTTTGAGCTGGGACATCATCCTCTCCAGTCCTTGGACATTAGCACTCCTGGTTTTGGACCTTCAGTCTCAGATTGGGATTTATACCACTGGCTCCCCTGGTTCTCAAGCCTTTGGGTTTGAATGGGGACTATACCACCAACTTGAAGATGGCAGATCATGGGACTTCTCAGCCTCCATAATCACGTGAGCCAATATCATATAATAAATCTCTTTCTGTGTATCTATATCTATGCTACTGGTTCTTTTTCTCTGAAAAACCCTGTCAATTACATAACTCTATTGTTATTACTATTGAATGGGCTGGGCAATAGCTATCCAGAATGTTGAGGCCTGAGATGCCAGGGTGGAAGTGACTTGCCTAACATTACCCAACTTGAGTCTGGACCAGATTCCAGGGTTCAAGATGGTGGGTCTAGTGTTCTGTAGGCCATACTGAATTTTTGCATTCTGAAAGCTAAAGGATAGCAAGATGCAGAGGAAATGCACTTGTCTAGGGGTCAAAGACACATTTAATTGTGCCTCTTACCACTGAATGTTCCATAACTAGGACAATGCATTGATCAAGGATTGGAAATCTGCAAATATTGCCACCTTACCAAAGTCTCCTTTCCCAGGTCATTCAGTCCATGTTCCATTCTCTTTGAAATTTTGACCTTTCTCACACCAGAATGTGCTATGTCAGTCTTCTATTATCTGATCATTTCATCAGGGATCAGATGCTAATATACGGTAAGGTATATGTACTAGAGGCCTGGTGCATGAAAATTCATGCACTGGAGGGGGGTTCCTTCAGCCCGGCCTGCCCCCTCCCACAGTCTGGGAGCCCTCAGGGGTGGGAGGCGACCTGGCGATCAGGGGAAGGCGATGCCCCTATCACACCTCTGCTGCTGCCACTGCTGTCAGCGCAAGCCTTGTCCGGCCCTGGTTACCTGAGCCTCGGGCTGCCCTGGGCAGCTGGGCAGCCACCATCTGAGGCTTGCCTGCACCTCAGGCCAGCCCTAGGTGGCTGGGCAGCCGACATCCGAGGCTTGCCTGTACCTAGGGCCAACCTTGGGCGGCTGGATGGCTGAGGGCGGGTCTGGCCACACCGTGTGCCTGCTGCACCCTGGCAGGGCTGAAAGGACTGGGGGACTCTGTCGGGGCTGAGGGACCAGGTGCCGCCATCTTGTGGCTATGGATGCCGCCATCTTTGTGATGGCATGACGGTCAATTTGCATATTCCCCCTTTATTAGATAAGAGATATATAAATATCTACCTAATAAAAGAGTAACATGCTAATTGACCGTACCTTCGCGACACCCAGCAGCCAATCAGGAATGAGTATGCAAATTAACCCAACAAAGATGGCTGGTTAATTTGCATACACAGGTGCCAAGCGGCTGTGGATGGGGCAGGACGCTTGCATCGTTGCCATGGCAACGACACAGGCATTCTGCACCACCCCAGCCGCTCAGGGCCTCTGGGCAGCATGGGAAGGCAGAAAGGTGGCTCTGGGCCAGATCGGAAAGGCTGCCCTGGCCAGAGCGAAGGCCATGCTGGCAGCCAGGGGAACAAAGGCCCATTCTTGCACAAATCTTCATTCGTACATGGGGCCACTAGTATATATATATATATATATATATATATATATATATATATATATGCCCAGTGCATGATTAAATCATGCACGTGTAGGGTCCCCTAGGCCTAACCTGCCATCCAGGCCATATCCACTGCCCCACAAAGCCTAGCACGCTCCGCGGACACTGCTAGCAGCCTGCTCCCAGCTTTTGATGGCAGGGGGTCCGCTGGTGCTGGAGCGGACACACAGCTCCCCGCTTTCGATCGCGGGGGAGCTGGCTGTCTGTCCGCTGGTGCACCAGGCCTTTTGAAAGCCTCCGGCGCAGTGGAGGCTTTCAAAAGGCCTGGTGTGGGAGCAGACAGACAGCCAGCTCCCCCGCTTTCGCTCCCCGCTTTTGATGGTCCGCAGCAGAACGTGGTCTCACTGCCCCAGAGGCCCCTTCTGTGCTGCAGCACAGCCATGGCGCAGACGCTGGCCCAATCGGCCACCCCCTGAGCCTCCCGCTGGCCCAATCGTGGGTGTAGCGGAGTGATAGTAATTTACATATTACCCTTTTATTATGTAGGATATATATATATGGTCTCAAATATATGCATGCATATATACTGGGTATATGTATATTTATACCACATATATAAGAATAGATAAACCTTTTGGTTAATTTCCTTGCCTATAGTCAGTGATACTGTTCTTGTTATTATATATAGTTATAGCTTTAAAAAGTAATAATAATAATAATAACAAGAACACACACATGCTTCTGATAGAAGCCTCAGATAATACCTCTAAATATTAAAGTATTTTTTCAAAGTTTCCTTAACTGGTTTGGCTCAGTGGATAGAGCATCGGCCTGCAGACTGAAGGGTCCCAGGTTCGATTCCGGTCAAGGGCATGTACCTTGGTTGCAGGCACATCCCCGCCGGGGGGGGGGGGGTGCAGGAGGCAGCTAATCGATGTTTCTCTCTCATTGATGTTTCTAACTTTCTATCCCTCTCCCTTCCTCCCCCTAAAAAATCAATAAAATATCTTTTAAAAAAGTTGAAGAGCTGTAAATACTGTTTAAGTAGCTTCTATGAGTTTTAAAGGACAGTGATAACTTACTGCAAAGCCTGTCATTCAAAGGAACAACAGAATTTGAAAGAAAACATGTATGAATACATTCAAGGTAAAACCTAGTAAACCATTCTTAGCTTGTCTTCCTTCTCACCATCTTTTAAAACAGAGTATTTCTTGTTCCCTATCTCTTTTCCTCTGTTTTTGATAAAATGTTTTTATTTCCACACATATCTCCCTCCCTTTGCTTCTGTCTCTGTGCATCTCTCTTTCCTCCTTCTATCTTAGCTTTTTTTGGGATGGTGTGGCAACCCATGAGGTCACACATACATTCACTTGCCAGATAAAGTCATGTGCACTTGTCTTTCCTCTTTTCTCCTACTCATTTTCAGCCTGGAAACCTTAGTGTTGACCTTTTCCTATTCTTCCTGATTCTGCTTACAGTATCTCTCCTGTATTAGTTGGGATTCTCCAGAAACACAAACAATAAACATGGCTAAGGAGTCCCATGTTCTGCCATCTACAAACTGAGACACAGGAAAGCCAATAGTATAGATTTTAGCCTGAGTCTGAAGGCCAGAGATCCAGGAGCGTGGAGGACAGGAGAAGACTGATATACCAGCTCATCAGCCAGGAAGAGAGTAAATACAACCTCCCTCCACCTTTGGTTTCTATTCAGGCCTTCAACAGACTAGATGACACTTACCCACATTGGAGAAGGCCATCTGATTTACTCGTTCATCTACTCAAATGCTAATCTCTTCCAGAAACGCACACAGAAATAATATTTAACCATTTACCTGGGCATGCTGTGGTCCAGTCATGCTGACACATAAAATTAACCATCATACCTGGTCCTGGTCCTGGTCCAACTTCCCCTCATGGTTGTTTACCAGCCTACCCACTCCCCAAACTTTCCTCCCCAGGTCCCGATTTCTGTTTTCATTTCATGCCAGCAACCACCCTTCACCTTTCAATTTTCTCCTTTGGCTGGCTGCTTAAATTTACATATCTTATCCTGGACTGAATATTCACTCTGATCATCTCCTTAGGGTAGCCTCCTAACACACTTGCCCAATTATTCACTACTTCCTCCATTTTTGGTCAAGTTTCTCACAACCCCCATTTTTTCCCACCACAGAACTAATCATAATATAGAATAAAATTTTATTAAAGAATTTATTTTGTATAATGAAGACAATTGAATATGCCTTAGTCCAAATTTCAAACACAGGTGAGTGGAACAAGTTATAATTTGGCTAGGGAAATAACTATAGTTTTTTGTGTGTGTTTTTTTTACTCTTTATTTTCTTATAGTCAGTTGAGAAAAATACTCTCCAACCTGAGAAAATATATGAAAAAAATGTCTTAAACTAATTTTCTTTTCTTTATTTGCTGTAATATTCTGCCCCCATTATGGTTTCCAACAAATTACTTTTTTTTTTAATTTCTATGGAGAAATAGGAGGTATTTTGGTTGGTTTTTTTTTCCAGTTCACTGAAAATTGCTTTCAGAAAAAGCATGTTTTGCAGAAACACTAATCAGAACTCTGTCATCTACAACAATAAAAAGAAAGTAAAAAATAACATGGACAAAATAATTACACAATAAGTTTTGTAAATTTACTGATTCAGAGACAGGATAACTTGCATAGCTCCTCCTTTTCTCTCTCTCTCTCTCTCTCTCTCTCTCTCTCTCTCTCTCTCTCTCTCTCTCTCCTTAATTCACAGGTATTGAACTTTCACAATTGTAAAATCAATTTCAATGTATTTATAATTTTTTGAATACTATATGACTGAGCAACCTAAAGAAGATTGAAAAAACTTGAAAGATTCAATTCACTATGAGTTATCTAAAGGGGCCAAAGAATTACGCAGTCTCAGATTCATTTCTCTTTCACTTTATTAAAACAAGCTCAATCACAGACAAATGGAATTTTAAATCAGGAGTGAAACTTCCCCAGCCTAATCTTCTGCTGTCTTTGTTAACTAAATGTGCAGAATGTCCTTTAAGGACAAGAAAGACATGTGTGGACATGATGAGACTGGGTTACACCAGAACCCTCTCCCCAGCATGCTCTGCGCTCCCCACGGTGGGTAAGAATCTGAGTTCCACAAAGCCCTGAAAGGCATCTCAATCCCAAACTCCTAAATTCTATGGTTTTAAAAGGTCTCTTTCAAGGGCATGCATTGGAAATGAAAAGAAAGAGACTGTGTCCTCCTCCCAGTCTGTGAAAATTAACTATTTTAATCTGCCAAATCACCCCAACTCCATGGAAATAAGCCCCAAATTGAGTGAAGTAACACTAGCTCTTACTACTATCATCTTGGATTTATCTCATACTAGTAGCCCTGAGCACGAATCCGTGTGCCAGTAGGTCCCTGCCGCCCTCCTGTAGCTCCCTCTGGCCCCCCTCATAGCTTGCTGCCCCGCCCCCTCCTGTAGCTCTCAGCCTCCTGCTTGCTTGCTGCCCTGCCCCGTCCTATAGCTCTCTGCTGCTCGCTTGTAGTTCCTTGCCCCACCCTCCGGCAGATCCATGATCTGGTCGTTATTCAGTTGGTCGTTATGCCTCAGGGCATAATGAATAATTAGCATATTTCTCTCTCATTATATAGGATGGTCATAAATGATTCCTTTACTCATTAATTTAACAGTCATTGAGGGCCTACTATATACCAGGCACCATGCCAAGTACTTGGTAATACGTTGGTGTGTAAAACAGGTATGATACTCTTGAGGCTCCAGGGAAAGGGTTAGAGGCCCACAGAGCTTTTTCCCTCCTGATGATTCCTCTTCTCACTTTTTGCAGATGTCAACTTGTTTTCAGTCTCTTCAGAGCCATTGCTACATAGTATTTCCTTCTTCCTGTTTGAAAGCAAAAATAATTGCAGAAGCTTTAGCATTCTGCTGTGAATGTGAGGGAAAAGATCAAGAGAATCACAAAGATGCCGGCCCTAACATTGTTTGAGCTACTGAAACAACACCAGCAACCTACCTACGGATTTGTTATATGGGAAATAAACTTATCTTGTTTAAGCCAATGTAGCTGGATTTTTTTGTAACTTATCATCAAATGCAATTCTTATTGATATATTGCCATTGTCACTATCACAACCAAAACTCCCTTTGCATCTTGGGAGTTTAGAGAATCTTTCAATTCCTACACTATCCAAGACAAGGTTGAAAAACTAATTCTAAAATGTTATTCATTCCTGAGGAAGTCTACCAGCACATCAGAACTCTCCTGGTTGTTTGTCTCCCATCCACTTTTACTTTGGTTGTTTGCCTGGAGGTATTTATTTAAATCCTTTCGAGGGACTGGGTGTGAGTAGTGAGGCCTGTAGCATGTGCAGGTACTCAATTTCCAGGCCAGTGGAGTGACAGAGATGCTAGCTCACTTCAAATAAGATAATGGCAACTTATCTCTAAAATGCCTTTCTAGAAGAATTAAAAAAAAAACTCAACAGGCCAATAACTAAGGAGGAAATTGAACCAGTAATCAAAAAACTTCCAGCAAACAAAAGCCTAAGGCCAGACGGCTTCACAGGAGTTTTACTAAACATTCAAAGAATAACTAAAACCTATCTTTCTCAGACTATTTCAATAAATGCAAGAAGAAGGCACACTTCCTAGCTCTTTCTATGAAGCCAGCATTACCCTAATACCAAAAGCAGATGAAGACACTACAAAAAAAGAGAATTGCAAGCCAATATCCCTGATGAACATAGATGCTAAAATCCTCAACAAAATCCTAGCAAATCGGATCCAGCATTACATTAGAAAGATCATACACCATGACCAAGAGGGATTTATTCCGGGGAGGCAATGCTGGTACAGTATCCACAAATCAGTAAACATTATGCACCACATAAACAAATTGAGAGACAAAAATCACATAATCATAACAATTGATGCAGAAAAGACATTTGACAAAATCCAACACCGTTCCTGATAAAAACTCTCAGCAAAGTGGGAATAGAGGGATCATACCTCAATATAATAAAAACCTTATATGACAAACCTACCACCAACATCATACTTAATGGGCAAAAGCTAAAACCATTTCGCCTAAGAACAGAAACAAGACAGGGATGTCCACTTTCACCACACTTGTTTGACATAGTACTAGAAGTGCTAGCCATAGTGAACAGACAAGAAGAAGAAATAAAAGGCATCCAAATTGGAAAAGAAGTAAAATTGTCATTATTTGCAGATGACATGATATTGTACTTAGAAAACCCTAAAGACTCCATCAAAAAAACTACTAGACTTAATAAATGAATTCAACAATGTAGCAGTATAAAAATTAACACCCAGAAATCTATGGCTTTTTTATACACCAATAATGAACTCACAGAAAGAAAAACTAAAAAAAAAATAAAATAAAAAAAAATCCATTACCATTTCAACACGAAAATTAAGGCACCTAGGAATAAATTTAACCAAGGAGGTAAATGACCTATACTCAGATAGAGGAAGACATAAACAAATGGAAGAATATACCTAGTTCATGGATTGGTAGAATCAACATCATTAAAATGTCCATACTACCCAAAGCAATCTATAGATTCAATGCAATTCCCATTAAAATACCAATGGCATACTTCAAAGACCTAGAACAAACTCTTCAAAAATTCATCTGCAATAAAAAAAGAGCCAGAATAGCTACAGCAATCATGAGAAAGAAGAACAAAGTTGTAAAGTTCACAATACCAGATATCAAGCTATATTATAAAGCCACTGTTCTCAAAACTGCCTGGTACTGGCACAAGAACAGACATGTAGACCAATGGAACAGAACAGAGAACCCAGAAATCGACCTAGCCCATTATGCTCAATTAATATTTGACAAAGGAGACAAGAGCATACAATGGAGTCAAGACAGTCTCTTCAATAAATGGTGTTGGGGAAATTAGACGGATACATGCAAAAAAAAATGAAACTAGATCACCAATTTACACCATGCACAAAAATAAACTCAAAATGGATAAAGGACTTAAATGTAAGACGAGAAATCATAAAAATCTTAGAAGAATCCATAGGCAGCAAAATAGCAGACATTTGTTGTAGCAATATCTTTACCGATACAGCTGCTAGGGAAATGGAAACTATGGAGAAAATAAACAAATGGGACTAAATCAAAATAAAAAGCTTCTGCACAGCAAAAGAAACCATCAACAAAACAACAAGAAAGCCCACTGCATGGGAGAACGTATTTGCCAAAGTTATCTCCGATAAGGGTTTAATCTCCAAAATTTATAGGGAATTCATACAACTTAACAAAAGGAAGATAAACAATCCAATCAAAAAATGGGCAAAGGATCTAAATAGACACCTTTTGAAAGAGGACATAAGGAAGGCCAAGAGACATATGAAAACATGCTCCAAGTCACTAATCATCCAAGAGATGCAAATCAAAACGACAATTAGGTACTATCTCACACCTGTCAGAATGGCTATCATCAACAAATCAACAAAGGACAAGTGGAAAGGATGCTTAGAAAAAGGAACCCTTGTGCACTGCTTGTGAGAATGCAGACTGGTGCAGCCACTGTGGAAAACAGTATGGCATTTCCTCAAAAATTAAAAATGGAACTGCCATTTGACCCTGTAATTCCACTTCTAGGAATATATTCTAAGAAAACAGAAACACCAATCAGAAAAATATGTGCACCCCTATGTTCATAGCAGCACAATTTACAATAGCTAAGATTTGGAAACAGCCTAAGTGCCCATCAGCAGATGAGTGGATTAGAAAACTATAGTACATCTACACAAAGGAATACTATGCTGCTGTAAATAAGAAAGAGCTCTTACCATTTGCAACAGCATGGAGGGAACTGTAGAGCATTACACTAAGCGAAATAAGCCAGTCAGAGAAAGATAAATATCACATGATCTCACTCATTTGTGTAATATAATGAACAACATAAACTGATGAACAAAAATAGAACCAGAGTCATAGAAGTATAGAATAGACTGTCCAACCTATGAGGGAAGGCAGGGGATGAGGGGGTAAGAGATCAACCAAAGGTCTTGTATGCATGCATATGAGCATAACCAATGGACAGAGACAGGGGGTAGGGGAATGAGGGCATGTGCTGGGGTTTGGGGGTGGCCAGGGAGGGGTCAATGGGGGAAAAGGGAGACATATATAATACATTAAATAATAAAGAATTTAAATTTAAAAATAAATAAATAAAATGCATTTTCTTTTTTACTATACCTTTTTCATTATCATTTAAACATACTATTGTCCTATTTTATAAAAAATCTAAATTTTACTAGAGTACAAATCTCCAAGTAAAAGTATATCTATTTTCCCATTTACAAAATATATAGCTATAGCTTCAATTTCTACTTCTTCGTACGATTGACTTCTCAACTCACTCCAATTTGGCTTCTGTTCCTAACACCTAAACTCTAGCATTAAGTCACCAATGACGTTTATGTTGCCAAGTCAATGGAAATGTTCATATCTATCCTATTTGAACTCTCAGTTTCCTTTGTACACAGGTTTCCACTCTTGTCTCTAGTAACAATCTCTTGCCTTGCCTTCCATTCTTCCATGTCCTTGTACTTAATTTGTTTTTCTTCTGACTTATTGTGAGGCTGCTTTGCTGACTTCTCCTTGACTCAGTCTTTATGCGTAGAACATCCTCAGGGCTCAGTCTTGGGCCCTTTTCAGTTCTCTCCCAAAATGATCTCATCCACTCCCTTATCTTCAAACACTATCCCTACTATTGCAGGAAATTATTTCAAAACCGTACCTTCAGCCCAGAGTTTTTCTGAGTTATAGACTCATAAACCCAAATGGGAAGCTTGAATGAGTTATAAGAATCTCAAATATGACATGCCCCCAAATAAACTTATTATTTGAAACCACCTTGCCCAAAAACTGCTTCTCCTCTAGCATTCTGAATCATTGTAAATGGTACCAACATCTTCCCAGGTGCTCCAGCCAGAAAGAAACATATGAGCCATCCTTAATACTTCCCTGTCCTTCAGTGATTCTGGCCCACTCTGACTCCCCAAAATTAATCACAAATCCAGTTGCCCTGCTGTGGAGAGCGGCTACAGTGGTTGGACAGGTTCAAGCCTCGGACTGACTTGTGGCAAAGACTCATACAAGTCCCAGCTTGGAGGGCAAAGCCCTCCCAGCACCATTATAGCCAAAAGGCTATGGTTGTAAGCTTGACCTTATAGTCCGACCCTGCAGTCCTAGGTAGCTGAGGGACGTGGGCTGCAGGGGTGCAGCAAGTGCTGCCAAAACAAGGCTTGATAGAGTTCAGAGAATGGCAACAACAGGGAAGAAGCAGGTTTGAAATTCGAGAGAACATTGTAAACACCTTGCCTTTGTTTTGCTTTGTGTGATCTGACTATAAAATAAAGCTTCAGCTTACAGGTTTTGGCACTGTCTCTCCACCTGAGAACAGTGTCCCATCTAGCCCCAACTGTATTCTCTTGTCTGTCTTCTTTAATCCTTCACCACCCCTGGCTGTGCTGGACGCGGTTCACCCTGCCTCCTAAATCTAAGTGCTTTCCAATTTAAGTAACCATCCTCTCTCACCTGGACTTTTCAAATTACACTCTACTAGTTTCCTCTAACTCACTTTCCTTGCCCCAACCATGCCCCAAATCATTCCTCTATTGAAATTATTTCATGGTTTTTCAGTACTGAGTATTAAATCCAAAATCCTTATTTGTATTACCTAATCAAGCAGGCTCTTTTTTGCCTCTAGATATTATATATGCCAGAAATGCTGTTTCTTCCAGACTGTGCACAGCCAACACTTACTCATCTTTCAGGTATGAGCTTAATTACTGTTTTCTTAAGGAAATATGTCCTGATTAAGTTAGAAATAGATTCCCTATTTATTTTCATACCACCTTATGATTTCCAATTATAGGACTTGTCACCATAGTAATTAAATCCTACTTGTGTGATTATCTAGTGGGGAGACCTAACTAAATAATGTAAACTCTATGAGAGTTAAGACGATATATATAATTTTCTCACTAATGTATTCTTGATGGCAAGCAGAAGGGAATAGTAGTTGCTCAATAAGCTTTGTGGAATGCATAAAATGAGTTTTATATAGTTCTAGTTTTAAGGCCTCTATTGACTTACTGTTGTGTTCACAGACATATAGGACTTTAATTATGGCTAATTACTTATGTTTTAATAATTATAACTATTTAATCATGGTAATTATTTAATTATGAAAATGAATATATTTCTATAAACTAAAGTTAGTCCTGAATTTTCTAGAAAGTTAATTATAAGGTCAGAATTTCATTGCTCTTGAAGACTACTGGCCAAGAAATTGTTGTATGTTTTTAAAGGGGGGGGTAGTAAAAAATTGACTAATTCAATAAAATTGGTATGTTGGCCATCAACATTCAAAATATATCAGAATAACACCTTTCACTTTTTTGAAACATTTTCTAAGTTGAATGAAATTTTAATTTCAAATCTAGAGTTGTGAGATTAAGAAGTTGGAGAGTGATATTCCAAAAATTTCCTCTAGTAGCATCCTATATAATAAAAGCCCAGTGACCATAACAGCAGAATCACCAGAATGACCGCTTGACCAGTCACTGTGAGGTGCACTGACCATCTCTTGGTCCTTTTCCCCGGCCGGGATGCTCCAATCGCCGATGGCGAATGGGAACCTGGGGTGGGTGGCAGGGGATGCAGGCAGCACCAGACGAAGGCCTCCACCCCGCTGGACACCCCACATACAGAGGGCGACCGGTGGCGGGGGGTGGGGAGGGGGCTGGCAAGTGGGAAGGAATGGCCAACCTCTCAGTCCCTCCCCCAGCCGTCAGGCTCCCATCACTGGATGGCAAACGGGGAACCAGGGTGGGTGGTAGCAGGGGGCAGGGTCAGCTGCCAGTAGCTGGGGAAGATGGCCCTGATTGCAGGCTAGGCCTAGGGACGATACCCAGGCATTATTTCATGTGCCAGGCCTCTAGTTCTAATATAAGGACTTAAAGGCCAGTCTGTGTTCCTGAAGTCCATTATAAATATGTATGGGAATAGAATTAACATAGAATGAGAGAATATGAGGGAAACCCTGCCAAAGAGGAAAAACACTGATGAGGATTTAAATTCTGAGAAAGTCCAGATTCTCAAGGGTTCTGCTTTATTGACATAAGAATATTGGGCAGACAGAAGTAAGAGGAAGAAGTAATTAGAGCAGAGTTTTCAACCGTGGCACTATTGACATTTTGTGCTGGATAACTCTTTGTTGCAGGGGCTGCCCTGTGAATTGTAGGATATTCAATAGCATCTATGGTCTCTCCCCAATCAAAGCCAATATAGTCCTCCACCCTGATATAGTTACACTCAAAAATGTCTCTAGACATTGCCAAATGTCCCCTGGGGAGGAAAAATTGCCACTGAATTAGACAAAAGTGAAAGAGATTTTTCAATTCAAAAAAGTACAAAGGACACAGTTTTTCTATCATTCACTGGTTTATTTATATATTTATATTTTATTTTTTTTATCCTCACTAAAGGATATGTTTATTGATTTTAGAGAGAGGGGAAGGAAAAGAGAAACATTGATGTGAGAGAAAGACATCCATCAGTTGTCTCCTATACATGTCCCAACCGGGGATCAAACCACAACCTAGTTATGTGCCCTGACAAGGAATCAAACCCGCAACTTTTTGGTATACAAGAGGATGCTCCAACCAACTGAGCCACCTGGTCATGGCTCACTGGATTATTGATTCATACATTCATTCATTAGACAAGACACAGTACTAGACACTGTGTCACAAAGATGAGTAGAGAGCCCAGTTTCTGTTAAGAGCTGAACGTCTACTGAAAAACAAAGAAGCCACTGTCTTAGAATGTATCATGGATTTGCAGTTATGTGAGACATGCAGTTATGTAGGTTTTAATGCATAAAGAAAATTACCCAAGAAAGGTCCTAACCATGCTTGAAATGCACAGTACACCTGTAATGGGACCATAGGGTATTAGCATTTAGCATCCAATTCGGCTTCCTAAAGCATCCTCCTGACTTGCATCAGTTAGAGAATAAAAACTACTTTGCCCCAAATCTCTTCCTGCCAGGTTTCCTGGTGCAGATCGGTTCGGTTCTTTCATCCTCTGAATCCACAAGTGAGGAAGAACCCATCTTCCTGCTGCTTGCTGCTCAGAGGCACAGTCCTTGAGACCCAGTATTCCAGAGTGCATCTCAACCAAGCTCCGTGGGGATCTTGAAGTAGGTGCAGTGGGGATAGTGGTAGCTTCCCACTCCCTGAATGGCAGCTATAACACTGTGTTCTTGAACTCAACAGGTCAGCAGTGGACTCCTAATTCCACCATCCTACTCTGAGAGAAGCAGCAGCATTGCTGGCAGGCCAGGTAGCAGTATTATTCTGGAACTTATTCTGAAAATTTCAACCTGTGCCTCTAGCACTCTGATGAATATGTATGGGACAGGTTCCTTGAATTATAGTTCACCCTGCTTAAAACATCTAGAGTGAGTTCTGCAAAATGAGGCCTGCAACTCTATACAACAAACTGTAATAGATCACTAGATCTATCGCACACTGTGATGACATACCCCCAGTACGGAAACAGATCATAGATTCTTCAGCTAAGCACCAGATGAAGAATTTGGCTTCCATTTAGGGGCCATGCTGTATGAAAAATATGTTTGCTTATGTTTATGTATTATTGAACTGCTACTTGCTGGGATTCTTGTCCCAGCTTAACAAGGGGTTCAGCAATCTGGAGAAAGGGGCTGATGCATAGATTCAAGAAGGAGTCCAAAGACGAAAGATAATTTTGAAAGGCATTGGGGTCAGAGGATCTTCAGCTAAAGGAGCTAAAAGACTACCTCCTTGTCTAGGACCCTTGCTTTTATTAACACAATTTGTCCTAAGGCAAGGTGGAGATATACACTTCAAAGGGTAAGGTTTCAAAGGGTAGAATTTACAGAAGCATTGTCAGATTGGGGAATAGCCTACAGCTGTTCAGGTGTTTGGCCAACAGGAGGCAATAAAATGCCCTGAGCTGTCTGGCAGCAGACAATCCTACTCAGGTTTGGGGGAAGTGCCATTTAGCCGTTCCACCAGGTAAACTGCATATGTGGCTCAGCCCTTGTTGAGTCCCCCAAGCTTCACCAACCTTTTGGTGAAACACTTGTAATTATATGACATGTTGGAATTGGTTCTGGCAGCTACTTGTAAAAATATAAGATTGCACTGTAAGTACAGTGCCAGAGATAAGCATACAGTGCAATATAGAGATGGTACATAGCCTGGGAAGATTTTCTAGAGAATTGAAGTCTGAGTTGAGCCTTAAAGTAGGAGTAGGAGTGTGCCAGAAAGATTGCATTTGAGCGTAGGGAAAAGGCAGAGGATGTACATTAGGTCTTAAAAGTCAAAAAGCACAGCACAGTTACGGAGCTAGGAATTGTTTAGGGCAGCTGAATTGTACCATGACAGGAGTGTTGAGGGATCAGTTGGAAAGCAGGGGCAAGATCATGAAGCAGGGGGAGTGACATAACTTACACATTTTCTTGAGTCTAAGAGGCCACTGATTATAAGACACACTATTTACTGTATAAGAGCTTTCCAGGGATAAAATTGAAACACTACACTAAATGTGCTCATTTATTTTAAAACTAATTAAACTCTCTATTTTCAATAGCTAAATCAGAATTTGCACCTAAACCTTCTTGACAATATTTGCCTATGAGAGTCTAGAGATCCTTCTAAGTCTCTTTCCACATTTGGCTGTTGGTTATATTTAGCTTTTCACCAGTGCCTGTGGCCTTGACTTCTTTTTAAGATTAACAGTACATTTCAAGCCATATCAAATTATATTAGGATTTCCTCCTCTGCATTTCTTATTTGGTTACACTCAGTGTTTTGTTTTTTCCATTATTTTGGGTCAAATAACTTCTCCTAAAAATTAGCCAGAAACGTTTGATAGATCGATATTCCATAACTAAATAATGGCCCTGTATGAAAACAAATTAACCACACTAACTCCTCCTGCTTTGAAAAGCCTATGATCTGTTCCAGGAGATTTGGCAGGTTCAATAACCTTTCATTCCATCACCTGGTGTATATGACAGGCAATCTCCCATGTACAGGATTTATTTTCATTTCAGTACTGTAGCATAAAGACATCTTTTTGCAGACATTCTAAGCAAAGAATTAGGGATCCAAGTGCAAGAAAGCTCAACTGAGAGACAATAGAATGAAGGAATATCATGATGTGTCTCTTAGTTCACATATGTTTAAGAAATGACAATGGTCACAACTCTATAACTCTCTCCTCTACCTAGAAACTTGTAAGACATTTTCACTGTAAGAATTTTCCTGTCTTAAAAGTGGTAAAAGGGAAAGGGGAAAAAACATATCTCAGGCAAATTAGGGCTGGAACAAGGTCCAGTGTGGGCCTCCTGCATACAACAGGAAACTTCTTTCTCCTTTAGAGCAGGAGATACGGGGTATGTGCAAAGCAGAGCAAGAAAAGATGATTTTTGGATGAGAACCGGAAGTGGAAAAAGAGGAAAAGAAAACAGAAAGAAGTCTTTTGCTTTGGTAGTAAGAATGATTTTATTGAAAGAGAGAGGAGAGAGGAAGAGAAGGGGGAGAGGGAGAAAGAGATAGATAGGTAGAGACAGAAAGAGAGAGAGAGATATCCTAGAGGCAGATGATTCTCCACCATAAAGGCAGGATATTCAAATATGCAAATGATCTGTGGTTCCTTTAATCTCTAAAATATGCCCAGTCTTCCTTTTAAACTACCATCCTACTAAGTAGTAGTAGCAATTTATACTTCTTGATTATACAATTTTTATTTTTCTGGTTTATACTATCTCTATTCATTTTAAACATTTAATCTTCCAGAATTTCATTTGCCTATCTGACTTCTTAAAAAAAAACTCCTTTGGATGACTCTGTTTTATGTACTTCAGATTTCTGCTCTTCCCCCTTCTTATCCCTAAAGTGATACCTAAAATATAGAATATGGGGAGGTCTGTGGCTCATGTAATCTCCAGATAGCAGGGGCAGAAAATTCCTCTGATCTTTGCTCTACTGCCTCTGTTTCCACAGCAAGATCCTTTATCCAACACTTGACCACATAAAATTTCCTTTTACATAAAATTATTTTAGCATTGAATGCTGTCTCTGAGACTTCCAAAGATGCCCAAGGAATCTGCAAAATTGAACTTATGCCTGGAGAAGGCTAGTAATCTGCTCTCGTAATGTAATAAATTGAGGTCTAAACAGAGCCTGAAATCCTTAACTCCTAGGCCAATTCGGTGTCAATCAAACCTATCCTCCTTGTCTATCAACCTTTGGCCTCAGAAAGACCACTCTAACCTCTAACCTCAGAGTGGTCCTTGTAGGATTTGTTAAGATTGAAGGTTTTTTCCCAAAGGCTATGTGGAGAGTAGCATAAATATATTTGCATTTTTTAGAATATTGGAGAATAGAAGCACAAAGTCCTATACAGAGTTGATGGCAGTGATCCATACAAGAAAATGTGAGAGTCAGAATTCTACAAATGTAGAAAGGATCTGAATTAAAAGGCTAATTAGATATGAGGATGGAGGAGAAGGCCACAGGAAAAATTGCCAGATTTCTAACATGAAAAACTAGGAGAATGGTGGTGACATTCTTTAAGACATAGGAGGAGAAAGTTGGGAGTAGATAAAATAATGATCTCAGTCATCGTTGTTCAGAGTTTGAAACTGGCTGTGGTACATCAAAGAGGAGATATTCATTGGGCACCTTTATACCGGTAAGTGGACCTTGAGCTTAGAAAGGAATCTAGGCTAGTGTAACAGATTTGAGAATCTTTGCAATATTAGAGGTAGTTAATATCATGAGAGTAGATAAGGTCATTCTACCACCAAACTGTGTAAAATAAAAAGAAAGAGGAATGAAAGGGGATCTTATGCATAGAAAAAGAAAAAAAATATTGAAAAGGAACATCCAAATAAGTAAGGAGGTAGAGGGGTGGGGGAAGAAGAATTAAATGCCATTTTATCAAATAAGATAGCTATTTTGATTTTTCAAAGAAAGTAAATAGGTGTATGGGCTTTACATTGTCCCCACTTATGAAATGTTGGGCACCTATGCTAGTTCCATTCAGGCTTTCTATTCCATCAACCTGATCTAAGTGTTCAAAGACACACTCACTGTGAATGCTGAAAACCAGTGAAAAGAGGGAAATTTATTTATACTGTATATCAGTAGTTGAACAGAGTCTAGATTTGATTCAAGGCTTGGACAAGGATAGGCAATAATGCTTCTGTTAGACAGTCACCCAATAAGGTAAATCTTCACTAGGCTCAAATGGGAAAGGCATATGGCAGAGTCCCTGGGTGACAAAGACAACAGACTCCACTCTCAGATGTCCTTGGATGCTTGACAATACTCCTCACAGTGTTTCTGCTCCAAGACAGCCCTCAGTCCTGGCTGGATTAGCCATTTCAGGTCCAGCCATCTTCTTCTGATCCTCATACCTTCTCTGCTATTTTCTTAGTCTCTATGCATCATTAATACAGGTTTGGGAGATGTTTTTCCTTTGGGGAGTCTTGAGAAGGAGGTCTTGCTTTCTCTTGTGATAGTTTCCCAATGTATCATAGGGTTTTTCAGACACAAAAAAAAACACACACATAGGATGACACTTTTGGCTTCTCTTTCTCACTTTGTCACATTCTTCCAAAGTGATGAGCTCAAAACACCTAGCTGTTTAAACTGGAAGGTGGAAGGGTGTATCAAAGAAGAAGGAAGAGAGAGAAAATGTTCTATCGACAGGAAAACATTATTTACTATATAAAATATTAGGCTGACACACACAAAAAGTTGGTGCTAATGTCTTAATGTTTGTGTCTCCCCCAAAATTCATATGCTGGGATCCTGATGAACACGGTGATTGTGAACACAATGTGATTGTGTTAGAAGGTGAGAGGCCTTTAGCAGGTGCTTAGGTCATTCAGGTAGAGCTCTCATGAATGGGATTAGTATTTTTATAAAAGAAATCCCACAGAGTTTTCTAGCCCTAGCCACCATGTGAGGATACAACAATAAATCTGGGACCCATGAGATGGTCCACACCTGACTATGCTGGCCCCCTGATCTTGGACTTCCAGCCTTCAGAACTGTGAGCAATAAATTTTGGCTGTTTATAAGCTACTCAGTCTGGTATTTTGTTATAGCAGCCTGAACAGAGTAAGACAGCTGGATAGTGTTAAAAAGATGCTTTTTGACATAGTACACTAAGACCACTATTTGTCTAAAAAGATAAAACAGCAATGGCCAATAGACAGAGATGTTGAAGAAGCAGTCAAGAGAAACAGACAGGGACAATGAGTATTAGATTTCTGAAGAAACAGTCAAGAGAAATAGATAGGAACAATGAGTATTACATTCTTACTGAGGTCCATTTTTCCAAGGCCTAAATCCCCCTTCTACCCCCAAAATAAATTTGCTACTTTGAGTTAAATATAGACTCTCCCTGAACTTCACACCATTTAGAATGCAGGAAATTTATAGGATAATCAAGAGTAAGGTTGTAGATGTAAATGTTTTATCAGCCATTATTGACCAGTTTCATATCATTAGTTCCAACAAATGTGGCTGTTGGTTAGTCCATTGCACCTATTTCCCAGCCTCAGGTTCAAGTAGAACATTAGCAAAGCCAAAGGCCCACAATTTTAAAAAGTGAAAGTAATAACTAACACCAATATTTCTAGCTCTGGCATCCTTCCTCACCGTACACCAAAGTACTAGACTTCTTATGAGGAAAGATTGGAAAGTGACCCAATGTCTTACACATCACTATCTACATATATTTAAATTCTTGCCTTCCTACTTTAATCATAGGTTTCTAGCCAATGTTTCTTTTTCCTATAGTACTCCTTTATATTTCAAGAAAAAAATAAGAAATAATAATTTTTATCACGGTGAAAATATTCAAAAATACACTAATGGAGAGGGGAATATAACATTTCTTCTCAAAGTATCTTAATTAGAAGCAATTGTGGTGTAATGTTGTAAAGAACATTTCCTCTGGCACAGGCTGCCGGGCTAACATCAGAAGGTCTCCAGATGTGTGACTTTGGGCATATGCTGTCTGTGCCTCAATTTGAGAAAAATTCAGAAATAATCCCTGACTCGTGCTATTGTTACAATACTGAAGCTCTAAGGACACTGCCTGCCACATAGTAAGTATTCAATAAATGTTATTTATTAACTATTATTTTACCCTCTCCAGTTATGAGCACATTTTCAGCTTATCTTACCTTATTTTTAATGCCCATCACTATGCCAAAGATAATAATTACAGAATGATGATAATGCAAATGGATAAAAATGAAATCACAAGAGATCAAAAGAGAGAACTCAGATTTTTTTATCTAGAGTCCTAGACACCTTAGAAAGAATATTATGAGAAAATCTGACTCTGACCCTGACAAGTTACTAAGGGAAAAAAATTTCAATGTTTGTGAAGAAAAACACCAGCTCTTAACCAATTTGCTTTCATTGTAATCAGTTCAAATGTCATTGTGAAATATAGTTTTCTCCAAAATATTTATTTCACTGACCACAGTAAGATATAATTTGTTACAATAAATTATGTTAATGTATTTTTATGATAGAAAATTTAACTAATGAATCCAACTAATTCAGTAACAAATTCATTACAATAACAACAAAAAAAAGGAATTAGTATTAGTCAGGTATCATCAAAGTCTTATTTTTTTTAGTTTTTTTTTACAGTGTCAGCTAGGAACAAAAGTGGACTAAACAATTGAGTCCAAGGCTATAAATTATAGTCAATGTGCCACTTTAATGGAATTTTTTTATTATAAATGAAAAAGAATATAGGATTTTTAACAGAGAAATAACCACTCTGACACTTAGATCCAAAAAGGCTAAAGAGAAATATCTCTTAATATTAACCTAACATGGTGACCTCATCATGCCTTAGTCAGTATAATCCTTAGCCATTAGCTGAGATATAGATTTCTGTACATGAGGGTATGGTTCTCTCTGTGGAAGAAATGCCTTTAGAAACATTTCAAATCATTTATTATAAAAGTTTTCTGGTGAGGCTGTGGGGTAGTGGTGAGAATGTGGAGGTAGGGAAATGCTATTTTAAAGATTCTAAAATGACTTTTTGATAATGAGTACAGTATAAAATAACCTAATTTGAACTTGGAATTTCCAGAAAAACTTTTTGTTGAAACAGCACTAACTTATTTCTTTAAAAATTTTGTATTTAAATAAAAAGATCAAGGAAACTGTTGAGTGAGGTCAAGGAACCATGATAAGCAGCAATATAGTGTATATGTATATACACTGAGTGGCCAGATTATTATGATCTCTGAATGCATTCAGAGATCATAATAATCTGGCCACTCAGTGTATATGTATATGTGTGTGTTTCCATGTGTATGCATGTGCATGTGTATATGTATATTGTGTATGTGAAAATACCAGGTATATATAAACTAGAGGCCCGTTGCACTGGGGGGAGGGGGGGGGCGAGAGAAGGTGTGTCTCTCAGCCCGGCCTATGCCCTCTCACAGTCTGGGACCCCTCGGGGGATGTCCGCCTGCCAGCTTAGGCCCGATCCCCCAGGGATGAGGTTGGCAATCAGACATCCCTCTCACAGTCCAAGGCTCTCACAATATGAGACCACACGTTCCTTACTGCCCGCCTGCAGCGGAGGTGGGAGAGGCTTCCGCCACTGCAGCTGCGCTCACCAGCCGTGAGCCCGGCTTCTGGCTGAGCGGCACTCCCCCTGTGGGAGCACACTGACCACCAGGGGGCAGCTCCTGTGTAGAGCATCTGCCCTCTGGTGGTCAGTGCATGTCATAGTGACCAGTCGTTCCCCTGCATGGTTGATTTGCATATTAGAGTTTCATTATACAGGATGTGTGTGCATGGGTGTGCATGTGTGTATGTACATGCTGTGGAAAGCTGTCCAGATCCACCCTTCAGGACTCAGGCATACATTTGGTCAGCTCCAAGTTATGGTTGCAAACTGCTCACAGCTCTGGTCTGTCTAGCAATTGCCCTCAGGGAAAGGGAGATGACTTAATCAAGTTTACACCCCCTCTCCGGTGGGCATTTCACCTCCAATGTCTAATCACTGTGGAGCAAAAAGGCTAGGCCTCTTTGCTTCAAATCAGAACAACTCTAAAGAATCATCCTAGCTCCAGCACTTCCATTGATATTAGCTGGAGCCTTTGCTACATCTACATTGCTTCCCTTACTCCCTCAGAGCAGTTGTTTTGGAGGGCACGCCCCAGTAAACTTCCTGAGCACAAATCTTCATCTCAGTCTGTTTCCCAGGGAACCCAAATGAAAGCAGTAAGCATGTATTATTTAGCATCACTTTTAGCAAAGAGATCTAGACGCAACAAAGTCAAGGAACTGAGGTTCAGAGCTAAGGTTCCAATATAGTTCGTGTGGAAGGGCTGGGCTCATGTTTGCTGGGAGAATATCTAAGAGAGAGCCCCAGCCCTGCTGGTGTGGTTCAGTCGTTAAGCTTCAACCTATGAACCAGGAGGTCACAGTTCGATTCCCAGTCAGGGAACATAACCAGTTGCAGGCTCGGAGTGCAGGAGGCATCCAATTAATGATTTTCTCTCATCATTGATGTTTCTCTCTCTCTCTCTCTCTCTCTCTCTCTCTCTCTCTCTCTCTCTCTCTCTCCCTTCCTCTCTGAAATAAATAAAAATATTTTTAAAAAATAAAAATAAATTTTAAAAAGACACCATTTGACTCTCTCCCATATTCCTCAATATTTTGCTTTCCCACTACTTCCGCAATATATTTTCAGCATGTTATAATCACCTTTTAAAAAATGTTGACACTTCATAATTTTGGAGAATATTCTTATGGGAAGAAACTTGCTTTCGTTGCTGGTTGATCTCAGAGCTTTGGGTGAGGATGAACCCATGGGCGGAGGTCAAAAAATCCCAGTTACTGAGAGAGGAAGCATGTGTGGAGAGCAGCCAAGAAAATTATTGTAATAGAACAGGGATAAGACCTGGAATAGACAAGCAATTGTCAAGTATTAAGGAGAAAGTAGCTATTTGGAGAAAATCACCATTGCAAAACTTTGAAAGACATTCTGGGAAGAAACTGTAGGCACAGAGGAAATGGTAATGTATGCATTCCATTCAAATTGCTTGTAAAAAATAACTTGGCCCACAAGCATACAGAGAAGGCATATCCTTCTTTCATAATGTGAATTGCTGGAGGCTTTCCCTAAAGGGTTAGATATATACTCTTATTCTCCAGCCTAAGGACAATTAACATCATCAGGTTTTCCCCAGTGGTTCTGATAAAGCCCAAAATTCTATTGAACCTAAATGTACCTAAAGAGATTAACTCCGAAGATGATGACCGTAACTCATGTGTTTTATACCTGATAAAATTTGATCACACATGATCTCACTTAAGAATGTCATGTACTATTATCATTACTTTATAGATGTAAACATTGTACCTGTTATATTCTAAGAGACATCTTGCCCAGAGGTATCAGAGTCTGGACAGAAACGGAGATATCTGGAGTCCTAACTTAGCTCTCATCATAGCATCCTATAGAACCTCTCTACAACTGTGACACTTATTATAGAGTCAGATACCCTTTGAATACTCAGTAAATGTTAATTAAGGGAACATTCTGTGATTAGCATTGTTTACTTGTGATATGATATTTTCTGCCACCTAGTGGTTTCTAAACCTAAGCATGTGAGGTCTCCTTTTGGGGGCTCAGGTTCCAATTATAAAATAGTTTAAATAGATATTTTAAATATTTTTTCTAGGTATAAAATATAACAGGCTTCTTCTACAGTAAATGATGTGCAAGCCTTCACCATCTGGCAGCCTGTAAGAGGTGTGTGTGTGTGTTGACACAAAAGATTTTCCATATTGATTATATCCAAAGGGTTGCATAAACTGATGTTAATTAAAGGATATTTGATTATTTAAAACTTGCCTATATTTCTTATATTCATAGTTTATTTTCCTTTCTTTGAACCTTCTCATGTATATTTAGGGGTATACCATGATTTTCTAGTCCTAGTTAATTGAAGAGTAAGTTATATAACTATTTTTTGTGTATTTTTTATTGTTTAAAGTATTACATATAGTAGTACATATATCTCCTTTTTTTCCCCATTGACCTTCCCCCATGTCATATATTAGTAATTAATCATTCAATAATGGTAATAAAATTGTGAGAGAGAGTTTAAGGAAACAAAGTATAACTAGAGTTGCATTAATAAATCCAACTGTGTCATAAATCTGATTACTCTTCATAATTACAACCTATATGTATACATATAAATATTTGAAATATAAACCACTTGGTTCATGTGGTTTTACTCTTTATAGCTTTCTTTTGCATATACACAGAGAGGTTTTGGTGCAATATTTATGTGACCTTTGAGTCATCTGACTTGTTTTTTTGCCTAGACTATTGAGTAGCTCTGACTGTCCTAAATTCTTTCTCTGGTATGTTACAAATACAGCCCACAAAATTTAGAAATATTCCTACTACCCAAAGATCCAGCTTGATGTTTTACAAAACCTATAAATGGACTCTAATAAGTGATTTCAGTTCTGTGAGATATCTAAAATTCCAAAGTAATTCAGTTCCATATACAGACTAAACTATTTGTCTTCATTAAGAAGCAGAGGAACACTGGGAGTTACTTCACTGGATCTTCGTCCCTGTGATAGAGCATCCTGTTTGGCAATCATGAAACCTTAGCTTTGAAAGAGATTCCTGAATATTGCTGAAAATATGGTTTAGAACACACTATGTTATTTCAGTTTAATTGTTGTTCTTTGTTTCTTTTGATGAAAGTTTATTCATCCTAATGAAACATTTAATAAGTCAAGGATAAAGGTGTTTATTGTAAGGGAATGGTCCTAATTGCATGTTGGATTGTGTTCCTATTTAACAGGAATTAGAATTTCCTTTCAGTTTAGTAACTACTGAATATGTGAGGATGTACCACTCAAACTTATTTTTATATGTCATTTTATTATCATTTGCTTTCTTTGTCTTGATGTACATTTGTTTTTAATAATCAGTTGTTTTCTTCTTATGACTTACTCTTTTCCAGCTATCACCTACCATTATTTTATGTTATTTTCAAAGATTCTGAGATCTAATATTTTAATATATTTTTATTGATTTCAGAGAGGAAGAGAGAGAGAGAGAGAGAGAGAGAGAGAGAGAGAGAGAGAGAGAGAGAGAGAAACATCAATGATGAGAGAGAATCATTGATCAGCTGCACACCCCTCATTGGAGATGTAGCCGGCAACACAGGCATGTGCCCTGACTGGGAATCAAACCATAACCTCCTGGTTCATAGGTTGACACTCAACCATTGAGCCACACTGACCAGGCTGAGAGCTAATATTCTTAATTCTGAGGTCTTGAATATTTATAAAGAAATTTTTATTAAGAATAATACATTAACCAATGTTTAAAATTGTTCTTTTATAAGTTTTTTATTTACTTTATCTGAGAGTTTGCTTATGAATTGCTGCCCTTCTACTTTAATTTTTGCTAGTTGTTGTTCCATAATCTAATTTTTATTTGGCTTCTATATAACTGTCTTGTTTCCTCTATTGACTTTTTCCTATAATTTCTCTAACTAATGAACAATGTCTGTAATTTAGAATAGAATAAAACTAAGTGGATGCATGATCAGAACCATAAATACTGTGCTGTGAGAAGTTAACCACATAGCCTTCTTTAGTAGAATAATTATAGTGTGAAGTAGTAGTCTGTCAACACAAAGAATAAAAATAGTCAATTTATAAGTCCAAATAATAATTTATCTAGAACTCATATTATGAGGTCTTAAAATATAAAAACAAGTCTTTTACTATCTTTCTAAAAACTAAAATTAGTATATAACTTAATCACTCATAGGCACTTAAACAAATCTAAAAGCTCAAGAAATAATGAGACAGAAATAGATGGCTTTTATAGTGTCACAAAGATAGAATTATTTTACTGCTTTACTGAGTCACTACTGAAATGAATTTCTCTATTATATCATAAACTGGGACAAGACACCATTATACCTTATATAGAAAAGACTTGCCATCTTAAATTAATTCTCCTACAAAGAATACCTCAGAAATTTGTGGGAAATCCTTGAAGAGTGAAAACATTTTATAAATATAAAACAATTTACCAGAGATTTGATCCCTCAAGCAATATAGAAGTTATAGAAATTAGTCACAGAAGATTTTTTTTTTGACTAAAATATTTCAAGAGACTTTTTTGATTAGAGAAATCATGGTATTAGCATTACTGCATTTATTTTAAAATAGATATAACTGAGATATTTACTTAGAAGAAAATATTCTTTCCGTATAGTTCTGGAAAATGAACTGAGAGATGTTTCTGGGCAAAATGAACTTATGAGTTTACATGAATCCAAAAGGCAAATAAATGTTCCCAACAGTTCTGGAAATATGGTTCTAAAAATGTTTTCCATCATTTTTGTTGTTGTTGTTCTATGTCAGAGTCCAAAAAACAGAACAAGATATGATTGGAGCCTAATTAAGCCTTTGATTAAGGTCCAGGAGTATCTGAACACAGGAGGCTGTTAAAGTAAAGGATTCTGTGTACCATCCCGCCTCCCCATTTGCATCCTCTGGGTCTCATCTCATTTACTCTGGTTAGTTGGTAATTCCCTCAATGTTTGTACACATGTAACTCAGCACACCCCATACTCTCTGGGAGATGATCCCCTTTCAGACCTCCAAGATCTAATTCCCTGACTAGAGGCCCAGTGCATGATTTAATCATGCACCTGGTGCACCAGCGGGCTGGCTGTCCGCGGGTGCCCCAGGCCTTCCGAAAGCCTCCGGCGCTGCGGAGGCTTTCGAAAGGCCTTGCGCCGGAGCAGCTTTGGCCTTTGATCGCGGGGGACCCAGCCGGCTGTCCGCCAGTGCCCCAGGCCTTCCGAAAGCCTCCGGCAGCCATGGCACAGACGCTGAGCTCGCGGCGCCACTGGCGCCGCGAGCTCAGCGTCCTGCTGGCCCAATCAGCTACCCCAGCCACCCTGAATCCCGCCCCCTGCGCCTCCTGCTGGCCCAATCGTGGGCATAGCGGAGTGATGGTAATTTACATATTACCATTTTATTATGTAGGATAATCAGAGTAGATGGACCTAAATTTTATTTCCTAAAGTTATTTTGACAGAACCAGGGATTTGTAAGCTGCTGTGGCCTATGCATAGAATAAACAAATACATAATGTATCACCAAACCCAGTTATTTGTGAGGGAGTAAAGGGGCTCAGTATAGTTACTGTACTAGTTAACTATCACTGCTGCAAAAAAATTACTACAAATTTAGTGACTTAAAACAACACAAATATACTATCTTACAGTCCCAGAGGTCTGAAGTCCAAAATCAGTCTCATTGGGCTATATTCAAGGAGCTGCCCAAGGCTGGCTCTTTGTAGACACTCTGAGGGCAGAATCTGTTTCCTTGCTGCTTTTAGAAACTGCCTGCATTCCTTGACACAGGGTCCCTTCTCTCATCACTTAAACTACTACTAATTCTGAGGCTCCTACCTACTTTCCAAAAGTACATGTATATATATATTTGATTTCAGAGTGGAAGGGAGAGGGATAGAGAGATAGAAACATCAATGCTGAGAAAGCATCATCAATTGGCTGCCTCCTGCACGCCCTCTACTGGGGATCCAGCCCGTAACCTGGGCATGTGCCCCTGACCAGAATCGAACCCAGGACCCTTCAGGCCGCAGGCTGACTCTCTATCCACTGAGCAAAACCAGCTAGGGCCAAAAGTACTCTTGTCATTACATTGGGCCAGTCCAGATCATCCAAAATAATCTCCCCATCTCAAGATCCTTAATCGAATCACATCTCTCTAGTCTCTTTTACCATGCAAGGTGACAAACTCAGGTTCTTGGGATTAGGACATAGACATTTTTGAGGGGCATTATTCAGCATGGTTATCATAGGTCGGAAAGTATAAATTGGAACTATTCCAAGAAAATCAGGACCCTTCCTAATAAGAGGTCAGGACTGAACATCTATTGTTATCTCTCCTCTGTGCTCTTGCTATTGTCATGTCTTGCTCTGCTCTTCCTTTGCCCACCCACAATCCCCTATTGTTCAAGGCCCATTTTGAAAGCCAACTCTGCCATGAAAACTATCCAGCCAGGCTAATCTCTCCCTTCCCTACTCCCTTGTCATGATGGATTTATGTCATTCATATTGCACTTGTTTCCACCCACCCAATCCTATATAATAAAAGCCTAATAAGCTAAGTGTCCAGTTGACAGGTCAGCCGTTCAACCATCGAAGTATAATATGCTAATGATATGCTAAGGCCACTCAACTACTTGCTATGACATGCACTGACCACCAGGTGGCAGACACTCCAACCTATAGGTTAGCTTGCTTCTGGGGCCCAGCCAATCGGGACTGAGTGAGATGGGCCAGACACGTCCTGGAGCCCTCCCGCAGTCCCTCCCGGGCTAGCCAACCTCCTGCGTCCCTCCCCAGCACCAATCATGCACCAGTCAGGTCCCTTAGCCTGGCCTGCACCCTCTCACAATCTGGGACCCCTCAGGGGATGTTGGAGAGCCAGTTTCAGCCTGAATCTGTAGGCCAGGCCAAGGGACACCACTGGTGCACAAATTCGTGCACCAGGCCTCTAGTCTGTTATAAAACCCTTAGGATTGAACATTCCTCTTTAGATTCTGCCTATCTCTCTTTTTTCCTTACCTCATCTATCATTGACTCCTTAAGTCATAAATAATAGTTTTGAAAAAACTGTCAAAATTTAAAAATTGGTTTTGTTCCTTAAACCAATGGATTTTTATTCTCCAATTTTACTGTGTTCTACAGCAACTGTGAACATTCTTGACCCATATTTCTTTTGTCAAATATATTTTTGGTATAGATGACATACACTGTCTTGGATTTTCTACTAAAATTTTGGCTCCTATTTATCAATTTTATTCACTAGTTTAATATAAATACAGTTGTGAGTGTGTCTTTTCTCTCCTACTAGAAGTAAGCACCTGATGATAGAGACCATACTTTAAGCCAAAAGAGAGCTGCAGGGATTCAAAATGTGCAACAGAAACATGTCCTCACCCACATACAGGCTGAGGTCTGTTAGTGCATCCCCTCCAAGCCAAATTCCCATCAGCTTATCTAGGCAGCCAACCAAGCATATGAGTCACATGACACATAGGACAACTGAGGAGTGCTTTCTACACACTACAGAGAAGAATATTTCACCAGAAACTTCTTTCAGACTGGGTGAAAGCCCACATTTTGATGAAACTGGGCCTACTAACCAACATAATTTTTACCAATAGGATTCTGCACCCAAATATCAGCTTATCCTAGTTTTTCATTGCAGAAACAAAGAACATGTTTGATAGTGTTTAATTATAAACTAAGTGCTTTCAGATGTTCACCAACAATGAAAACTCATTAGAGCTAGTTTTTGGCGGGAGATTTTTTAATGGCAGAAGATGATAACATTGAGATTTTTTTTTTTATCAAGTATCCTATATAATAAAACCCTAATATGCTAAGTGTCTGATCATCTGGTTGTCTGTTCAACCAAAGCGTAAAATGCTAATGATATGCTAAGGCTGATCAACCACTCGCTATGACTGACCACAAGGGGGCAGACACTCCGACTGGTAGGTTAGCTTGCTGCTGGGGTCTGGCTGATCAGGACTGAGGGAGGTGGGCCAGAAATACCCTGGAGCCCTCCCGCGGTCCCTCCCTGGCTAGCCAACTTCCTGCATCTCTCCCCAACCCCAATCATACACCGGTGGTGTCCCTTGGCCTGGCCTGCACCCTCTGACAATCTGGGACCCCTCAGGGGATGTCATAGAGCTGGTTTTGGCCCAATCCCACAGGCCAGGCCAAGGGTCCCCACTGGTACATGAATTTGTGCACCGGGCCTCTAGGAAAGATATAAGCTGCTAGAATTCCACTTAGTCATTTCTCTAGAAATTATGCATTATAGTAGAGGCAATAAGTGGAATCCATAAGAAGTTATATTATTTTGTGGACCCCAATCAAGAAAATGTATATATTTAAATAACCAAAAATAGTCCTTGGTACATTTGCTTCATCAGATACCCCCACCACACAGAATCCCAATCCTTTTAGCCAGATTAGAATGTATCAGAAAGTGGGAGGGTAATAAGCATTGCAGAATGACTTATTAGAAAAGGACTCTGGAAGTCATTCAGACCACTTTTTCCTTTTCCATTATTAGTCATTCCTAGCCTCATTCACAAGCAAGGGAATGAAAGACCAAAAATAGCCACCGAACCAAGCCTATTGTGAAGCAGCTGTCTTTGGTGCGAGAAGGCAAGCAGACAGTTGGAAGTCCAAGTGCAGAGAGTAAACAGAGGCTAAATTGAAACAGCAATCATGCTAATCATCAATTTGTTAGCAAATGTACTGCACTTTGTATTTTCAAAGCCTTGTATCATCATTCATTAATTAATGAGCAATGATTACTATTGCAGTGCCACATAAAATTGCGTGCAAGCGTTGAAAAGAAATAAATTGTTTCATATAGGGTGCACTTAAAAAGTTCTTGTTTCTGTTCTTGTTTTTTAGTTTGTTTCCCACTAAACAGTCTGTGCCATGCTCTCTGTCACTTTTCTGTTTTAGGTTATGCTGCTCCTTGTATCAGGAGCATTCTTCCCCCCATAACTTCTGTCCATCTATTAGATATCAGTGTAAGCATCCCTTTCTCCTACAGGTCATTCCCCAATCCTGCTGAGCTATTTTAGGGATTCCCATAGACCCCTTTCCCAGAGCCCTTCACCCTCTGTTCAACTGCCCACTTCATTGTCTGAAACCCATTCTGGATTGTGGGTTCTGTAAGGGCAGAGGCCTTGTATGTCTTATTCACCAAGCACAGTTACCTAGCACAGTGATTGGCACAGGGTAGTCACCCCTTTTTTTTAAAGAAAAAAAAATATGTTGTAGTGATTTTTTAGAAAGAGGAAGAGAGAGGGAGAGGGAGAGAGAGAAACATGGATCGGTTGCCCTGACTGGGAATCGAACTGGTGACCTTTTGGTGCATGAGACGACACTCATCCAATTGAGCCACACTGGCCAGGGCCAATAACTGTTTCTTAAATGAATAAAAGAAGCTCCCATAAGACAGAGCTAAAAAGAAGCTATTATTGCAACCTGAGTTCTCACTCTATAAGAATTAATCTGCTCAGCATGCTCAATGCTTTATCTCTTTTAAGGCTCACTATGTTACTGTGAGATAGGTAGCAGGTAGGAAAGGAAAGTGACAGAGAATAAGTCATTTGCCCATGATCACACTGCTGGTTAGTGGTGACACTGAGGTTGAATCACAGGTTCCCTGATTCCAAAGTAGTGGAGAAGACAGCAGCTGGCCCTGAAATCTAGGCACTGGTCTGGCACTCAGGGCTAGGTCTCAGTGGTACCACAGACCGGACTGAACTCAGCGGCTAGCCCAGGCTTCCCTCCTGTGGCACATTCACAGTCTCACAGAGCGGCATCAGACAAGGTCACAATAGAGTGAGACAAAACAGGGCCTCTTCATAATTTTGTCTAAGCACAGACCTAAATACGGGCCCTGGGGAAAACTCCCAAAATACCAAACAGCCCTCTCTCCTGGATTGTATGAGTTTCTGCTGCTTCTTTGCCAATTACAGCTTTATCCTCTCCCTTCCTACAGATAAGATTTATTCAGATACCCAATCATAGAATTACCCTCACTTCCTGACAGCATCCATGTAGAGTGAATCTCTGCTTCCTTAGACTCTCCTCAGAATCACCCATCAAAGCCCAAGTCCTATAAAAAGGCTTTTTAACATCCTCTTACTGAAACATGCCACTGTTCCACAGTGTGTGTTCTCCCTTGCTGCGATAAGTAATAAACTCCAGGTTCCCTTCTGGTGGTCTCTGGCTGGAGGACAATGACAGTGAGTTATACAAGTCCATCCATTGGACTGGAGATAGAAAATGCTAGAACTTTCATTTCTAAATTTTTGTTTAAAAGAAAAAGGCCCGATCGGTGTAGCTCAGTGGTTGAGCGTTGACCTATGAACCAGGAGGCCACAGTTCGATTCCCAGTCAGGGCACATGTCCAGGTTGCAAGCTCAATCCCCAGTGTGGGATATGCAGGAGGCAGCCGATCAATGATTCTCTCTCATCGTTGATGTTTCTATCTCTTCCTTTCCCTTCCTCTCTGAAATCAATAAAAATATGTTTTTAATAAAATAAATATTTTTTAAAATAAAATAATAAAAAAATAATCTTAATCAATATTTAATAGTTTATAAACAAAGCTCTCTTCCTTCACCCCTCCCTCTGTGAGATGGCCACAAGACAAGCAAGGTCCACAAAATAACTAGTTACTAAAGGGTCACTAAAGGTCAAATACTATATGGTTCCATTTAGGTAAGATAACCAGAGTAGTCAAAATTATGGAAACGGAAAATAAAATGGTGATTGTCTGGTGCTGGGAGGAGGAGGGAATGAGGAGTTGTTGTTCCATGGGTATAGAGTTTTAGTTTTGCAAGATGAAAAGGTTCTAGAGATCAGTTATACAATAATGTAAATATAGTCAACTCCACTGAACTGCACACTTAAAAATGATTAAGACAGTAAATTCTACATGCTTTGTTTTTACCACAATTAAAAAAAAAAAAAACCCACACACACTAAAGAGAAGAGTACACGTTTACAAGGGTATCCAAACCGGAGGTTTGACATGGCAGCCATAGTCTTTCTCCTCCTGGATGCTGTCATGTACTGCTATTGACCTGTGTTCAGTTAAGTGAATTTATGAATTATATTAGCTTAATTAGAATATGTAAAATATTTTGTCATGATACAGGGAGTATTCAAGGAACGTTTTGTCCAAAACATAACAATGGTTCTCCTGTGACTACATGTGAGAATAACTTGGGATGTTTTTGAAAAACACCACCTTCTGTGTCCCACTGCATAGCAATTAAATCAGACTCCTCTAGGGTTGGAACCTAGAAACCAGGTAGCGGGGGAGGGTTGTTTGTTCATTTGTTTCTATTTTGCTTGTTTTTTAAGGCTCCCAGTGATTCTATTATGTAGCCAGCAGTTAAGAGTCATTGAAAATAGAGGTCCTCTAGTTATCTCATGACAAAGCACTTGAGAGTTCTTAAACTGGGCATGTTACACATTGTTCTTTTGCAACTGACAAGTGTTCCTAATTTATTGAACTCTCTTGTAATGAAAAATTGCTATGAATAGCATGCTGCTCAGCAGATTTTTTAAAAATACATTAATGTTATCTTTCCTTTTGAGGAAAAAGTAACACTTTAATAATGAGTGAAATCATCATTTTTAAAAAAGCAAAAGCTTGTATTATATTGAAGGAATTTTGAAAATGTGTGGTTGGAAATGCTCCCATCACTTGGGTTGCTGAAAAAGTGATGTCATCATAGTTGTCCAATCAACAGCTTGAAAACAAAGTTTTCTACCCTATTTAAAATGAGTTTTAGTAAATTTGGGGTCCAGTGTTTGTGGACAGCATTGAAAAATTGGTGTCAAGCCCTATCTGGTTTGGCTCAGTGGATAGAGTGTCGGCCTGTGGACTGAAGGGTCCCAGGTTCAATTCCAGTCAAGGGCACATGCCTGGGCTGTGGCCTCCACCCCCAATAGGGGGCATACAGGAGGCAGCTGATCAATGATTCTCTCTCACCATTGATGTTTCTATCTCTCTATTCCTCTCCTCTCCTCTATGAAATCAATAAAAATATTTTTAAAAGAAAAATTGGTGTCACAATTAAAATTTTTAAGCCATTTATACATTTTTTTAAATTTTAATCTGCATATCTTTGTGGGGTTTTTTTCTTCCAGAAAGACAGAATTAAAACAAAATACAGAACCAGAACTTTGAATTGCTAGATAAGAAAATGCTGGGGAAAAAAATGTTTTCTAAAACAATAAAACATATTTAATAATAATGCTCTTATTGAACATATCAATATACTATCTAAAATAAAATACATTATATTTAAATATTAATGTATTTCCTAAGTCTATTTTTGAATGTTCTTTATAACATGTGATACATTCATTTATTTATGAATATACATTGAACCGCACTAAAAATATTGATATTGGGAAGTGTATAGTCAAAAACCAGTTCGAGGAGCCTTGACGTGCAGGAAACCATTACAGCACTCACATGTTTTCTGGCTGTTTCTGCCACCCCCGCTCTTGCTTCAGGTGCACATTAAAGATCCAAAACCATGACGGCCTCCAAGTACTTCACAACCAATAAAAAAGGAGAAATCTTTGTACTAAAAGTTGAACTCAACAATGAAAAGAAAGAAAAGAGGAAGGAGGCTGTGAAGAAAGTGACTGCTTTTATGACTGCAGGGAAGGATGTTAGCTTTCTTCTCCAGATGTAGCATATCTCTGCTTGATGAACTATGCCCAGTCAGCCAGACAAGGCCATCATG
This sequence comes from Cnephaeus nilssonii, assembly GCF_951640355.1. Classification (NCBI taxonomy): domain Eukaryota; kingdom Metazoa; phylum Chordata; class Mammalia; order Chiroptera; family Vespertilionidae; genus Cnephaeus; species Cnephaeus nilssonii. The sequence continues at coordinate 71,111,123 of NC_137074.1, read as the reverse complement.
GCTGTCAACAGCTGTTGTGAAGGACTGTGAAGATCCCAATCCTCTAGTCCTGGCCCTGGCAGTCAGAACCTTGGGGCGCAACCGAGTGGACAAGATTACAGAATATCTCTGTGAGCCAATCGGCAGTGCTTGAAAGACACAGATCCCCATGTTCAAAAAACAGCAGCAGTCTGTGTGGCAAAACTCCAAGCTATCAATGCCCAAATCGTGGACCACCAGGGATTTCTGGATTCTCTGCAGGATCTCAGAGCAGATTCAAATCCAATAGTGATGGCTAGTGCTGTAGCTGTGTTACCTGAAATCAGTGAGTCTTACCCAAACAGCAACTTACTAGAACTGAACCCATAGAACAGTGGTTCTCAACCTTTCTAATGCCGCGACCCTTTAATACAGTTCCTCATGTTGTGGTGACCCCCAACCATAAAATTATTTTCGTTGCTACTTCATAACTGTAATTTTGATACTGTTAATGAATCGTAATGTAAATATCTGTGTTTTCCGATGGTCTTCGGCTCTACAGTTGTGACCCACAGGTTGAGAACCGCTAGCAGGGTCGCCTAAGACCATCGGAAAACACAGATATTTACATTACGATTCATTAACAGTAGCAAAATTACAGTTATGAAGTAGCAACGAAAATAATTTTATGGTTGGGGGTCACCACAACATGAGGAACTGTATTAAAGGGTCGCGGCATTAGAAAGGTTGAGAACCACTGCCATAGAACATTAATAAGCTGCTGATAGCCTTGAATGAGTGCACTGAATGGGGACTGCACTGCCTGTCTGATTACAACCCTAAAGAGGACAGAGAGGCTCAGAGATCCGTGAGTGGGTAACTGCCGGCTATCTCAACCAACTCAGCAGTGGTGCCGTCAGCAGTAAAAGCCCTAATGAAATTTCTAGAGTTGCTACTCAACGACTCTGCTTATGGCCATCAGAAACACAGGAGCTGGTACAGCAGGTCTTGAGCTTGGCAACACGGGTTTCTGGTCATTTTGAGCTTCGAGATATTTATTGGTGGCTTCTCTCAACGAACCCTATCAGAGCCAAAAAAGGAGTCATATCTGATCTCTGAGGAGACAAATGTTGAGCCAACTCTGCTGGGAGAGCGAATCTGCCACTGTGGTTCTTTGGCCACTGTGTACCACAAGCCTCCCAATGCTTTTGTGAAAGGAAGTCACGGAATCCATCGCCAACACTTGCCCATACATCATGGGAGCACGGATGCAGGTGACAGCCCTGTTGGCACCACCACTGCCACCAACCTGGAACAGCCTCAGGTTATCCTCTCTCAGGGTGACCTTCTGGGTGACCTTTTAAACCTTTACCTTGGTCCCCCAGTCAATGTGCCAAAGTATCCTCTATGCAGGAAGGAGCCGTGGATCTCTTGAGAGGAGAACTAGATAGTCTGGTGGCATAATCCTTCATTCATCTTTAGTGCCTAAACCTTTGCTCCTTCGCCTACTGCTGCTGTGGTCAGCAGTAGTCTGAATGATCTATTTGAACTCAACAGGCATAGGCATAGCACCTGCTGGCTGTCTGGCTGCCTACAGTAAAGGATAAAGGCTTGGAGATTTCCGGAACATTTACTCATCGCCGAAGGCACATCTATATGGAAATGAACTTCACCAACAAAGCTCTGCAGCACAAGACAGACTTCACAATCCAGTTGAACAAGAATAGCTTTGGTGTTGTCCCCAGCACTCCTCTGGCCATCCATCCCCACTGGTGCCAGACCAGAGCCTCTCAACACCTGGGCCCAGTCGTGAAGATGGAACCTCTGAATAACCTGCAGGTGGCTGTGAAAGACAATATTAATGTCTTCTACTTCAGCCATCTCACCCCACTCAGTGTTCATTTTGTAGAAGATGGCAAAATGGAGAGCCAAGTCTTCCTTGCAGCATGGAAGGATATTCCCAATGAAAACGAACTTCAGCTTCAGATTAAAGAATGTCATTTAAAAGCTGATGTTATTTCCAGCAAGTTACAAAACAACATTTATACTATTGCCAAGGGGAATATGGAAGGGCATGCTGTACTAACGGCATTTGGATCTTGGCCGAGCTATGTAACCAGCCAGGAAATTCCAATTAGGTATAATTTATCCCCAAAATGTAGAGCTCCTGAAGTCTCTCATTACATCTATCAGGTCTAAGACAGCATTTTGAAAAACTAATAGACTTGTCCGGTGCCTTTGGGCCACTTTGTGATTGCTCCAAGCCAAAAACTCTTAACTGGAAGAAATTGTATCGCCATGTAGAATCTGAACCCAAATACACTGAGGCCACCCACCAAGGTAGTGACTACTCTAACCTGTGCTAATATTAGGGCACAACCTACTGGGCAGTTTTAGCTTCCTGTGAACATTTGTAACCACTGCTTCACTCACTTCCCACCTCTTGCCACCTGCTGCTGCTGTCTGTCCTTACTTGTGGGCTTGTCCATACTGGGCAAATGAGTGTAGTTTAATATTTTGTAATTGAGAGCTTATTTCAAAAGCAGAAAAAACCCTAGCTTGTTTACTCAGTGGATAGTGTCAGCCTCCGGACTGAAAGGTCCCAGGTTCGATTCTGGTCAAGGGCACATGCCCAGGTTGCGGGCTCAATTCTCAGCAACTGATCAATGATTCTCTCTCATCATAGATGTTTCTATCTCTCCCTCTCCCTTCTTCTCTGAAATCAATAAAAATAAAATATTTTTTAAAAGCAAAATAAAAATCAAAGCAAGAAAAAGTGTCACTAAAATAAAAGGTTAAAGAACATAGCACTAACCTATACTTCCTTCTCTCCAAAAGTTTACTATTCTTAAACAAGTATAATACTTTCATAACATTGGCTATTTATTTTTAACAAATTAGGTTAAATATTATTTATATTGCTTAAGTCTCTATGTGTGTTGGAAGCAGGATTATATATTATATAATTTAATTATAATTAATTATTATATATCATATATTAATTTATTTATAACTATATATTAAATTACATATTATGTATTTTATTATATAATAAATTTAAAGCTAGTGCTTGAGAAAAATATGAGTTGGGTATCAATAAAGCAAATTGATTTAAACAGCATTGCTAGTAAGATAACAACAAGAACAATAGCAAAAGATTTGAAATTTAAAAGTCTAAGCATGTAACCAATAACATTTGAAATGTATTTTGTTATTTTAATCATAGGTAAAAGTAAAAAAATACCCTTCCTATTCCTGGAGTTCCCAAACAGCTTCTCCAGATCACCTCTGCTGTGCAAAACATTACTAAATTTTCTTTGTCCTTGTGGTATACAAGATGGGGCAAACTAGGTTTACAGTTGTTTGTATGGAAAATAATATAATCTACATATAAAAGCCTAATATGCAAATTGTCCCCATGGAAGTTCGACAGGGAGACCCATCACTCACTGTGACATGCACTGACCACCAGGGGGCAGTGTGGAATGAAGGAAGGCCCCGGCCAACAGCCAGAAGGCCCCGATGGGCCCTGATAGCTGGCCAGACCTAGGGACCCTACCCATGCATGAATTTTGTGAACTGGGCCTCTAGTTAATAAATAAGAATATAAGGGGGGAAAAAAGAATAAACTATGTTTCATGTACTCACAACTGTAAATCTACCTTTGCCCCACTCTGTATAAGTAGTTTTAAAGACAAGATATAAAATACATCGTCTATATCATTTTGTAGCATAACTGTTTTTAATGAGAATTCTTTTTTTAGTTATTAAAGAAAATGCAATCTATCTACAGTACATCTCAGAGGAAAAGAACTATGGTTGGTGACACTTGAAAAACCAAATGTGGCTATTTAAAATATACATCACTATTTCACTCATCCCCAAGCACACTGCCTAAATTTCAATCTTTCAGCTGGTTGAAACACTAGTATCAAACTAGCCTTATAATACCAATAGCATTGCTTACACATGTCTGTCTTATCATTGACCTTAGGAAAACCCAACTGAATGTGTCTTTGTCCACTGTATCTGCAAGATTATGCAAGTAAAAATTAAAGACAATAAATTTTCCCCCTCCACATGGTAAAACCTTTGTTTAAAAAACACTTTTGAATATGCTTTATTAACATTAGGTTCAAAAGAGAAAAGACCTGGGACTTTAAAAAAAAAATCTTAAAGTGGCAGGAATCCTGCGTATGTAGGTTAGGAAGAATTGGTGAGTTGCAGCAGTGCTCTGAGCACTGAGGTTTGCAGGTAGAGGCCCCGGAGGCTCCTCTTGAAACCAAATCAGATGGGTCTCCAGACTCCTCCATTTGCTTTTTCATCAGATTCTTACATTCAGCTTCCAATTCAGAATTCTTTTGAAAAACACATTCTGTTGCCTTATAAAAAAGTATGAACATGACTGGATAAAGCAATTTTATGATATTATCTAATCCTGATATCAGTGGATGATAAATTGTACTGGAAAAGAAAGCCAAAGGAAGGCAAAGACCTATTTCTTAATGAAGTGCCCACACAGGGAACAGACTGAGTAGGAAGATCAAGGAGCAACAAAGACTGGGCCACACAGTAAAATTCCAATTTCTGATTTGTTCTAAGAGATGGGAAGAGTCTGAGAAGGTTGAGAATGTGGAGCACTGACCGCAAAGAGAATAGATTAGAAAAGGAAGGAGAAGCAACTCCTTCCTTTTTCACATAAGTATAAGAGTACATGCTATGTCCATAGTTTTCTGTTTTCCAAAGTGAAGCAATACTGTTTGAGTGTTTTTCATCATAGCTTCTTGTCTTACTTTTATATTTTATTAACTAATTTTTTAATTATAAAGATATTGTAGTATCATAACCAAAGAGATGAGGGTATTTTTTAATTAAATACTATAACTATATAGAAATATTAGCAAGTTTATGTTGATAATGTTGTTTTTAAATTCAGTGTAATGTAATGTTTTACCAAAACATTCAAAACTTATTCACAGTTATAAACATGTAAAGAAATGATAAAACTATTAAAACTAGTATATTTACTTAGTACACAGTAATTTGAAACATTTAAAAGAGCCTGATTTCCAGTAGGGGCTTGCCTGAGGTGGGAATGGCTGGGGGGTGGGGGGTCAATTGGGGGAAAAGGAGACATATGTAAAACTGTAGACAATAAAAATAATAATAATAATAAGAGCCTGATTTATTTGTCAAAAAATTATCAAGATTAGGTTGAAGGGTGCTTGCCTTATTTTCATCACATTAACTTATCAGATGAAGCAAACATGAAGTGTAATGCTCCTTTCTAAGTTTTGGTCAGTTTCCAACATCTTATCCTTTGCACTTTCAATGTCATGAAGTATTTCCCAAAATTCCTTTAGTGTGAAAATTTTTGCCAGCATCACTTCCCCTGGGACATCTTCATTCTTTATATTACAACCAGTGCCTCATATATGTCTACAAGACCACTTTCATTATTTTCTCCCTGCTGTACAGATAGGTTTTTGGACATCAGTTGTGTCAACAGTGCCATGGTCAGCTCTTTCTTCTATAAGCTCCATTTACATTGATTCAAATTTCACTTCCATTCTTACCATCTTTTGTTGTTTTGCTGAATGTTCATTTTTCTTGGCCAATTCCCTCTTTTGGTTATCCATTTTTAGAAAAATGTTAGGTGGCTTTATCATTGAGAGACAAGGAGACTACACAACTACATGCTTTGCTGACTATGCATAAACTGAATAACAGATGTAAAGTGATTGATCACCAACAGTCTTGGAAAGCAGTGATGGGACTGGTCACTGATCACAATGTACCTCTCTTATTTAGGAAATTATTTCCAACTGAAGGGCAAACAGTAAAGTTTGTATCTTATATAAATAGTCACCATAACATACCACATTAACTAAAACTTAAATCATTTTAGGAGAACAGTATTACATAACTAAATCATGGTAACTGAAATTCCTTCAATGGCCTTTGGCAATTTTTTAAATCTGTATTTTTCTTGCAGAATCTGGTAGTATGAACCATATTCAAGATAAACTAATTTCCTCACTTCAACAATTTAATGGGCACCAATAAGATAATTGCATACAGTCTGTAATCTGAGAACATAATGTTCAAAACATTACATAAAAGTTCATAGATGAGTGAACTTACCCTTGGTCAAGAGATCAAAAGAGAGATAACAAAGCTAATGGGATGGAAGACAAGTATTTTCAAGGTTATTCCAATGGCTGCTTGGGTTTCCACCAAAAGTATAAACTTTTTTTTCCTATTCCTCTAACATTAGTCATCTTGCTGTTATAAATGATTTTATGAATAACTTTGTAATTAGAATAACTTTAAAGTGTAATAACTAGACAAAATGGTATCAAGTTTTAAGGCTGTTGGTACATATTGTTGCCTTGAAAGTATTTGTCTTCAATGTCATTAGTTACCTTTGATCTCTGTTTTGATCCCTCAACCAAGGGTAATTTCAGTCACCTATTAATATTTTTGTCATTTTTGAAACTTATGTTCATCTGGTTATATTATTCTTTACATAAAAGTGTGTAAATCATAGCTACAACGTAGAGGGACCCATTTTTCTGGAGAGCCAAAGTTGAGAAAATAGCAAGTACTGCTTACTGAATGCTAAGATGAATAGTTGTCACAGAAAACAAGAGTCTTCTCAAAAATTATTTTCTAAGCTTTCTGGGATGATAATCGATGTGGAACAATTACTACGCTGGTGAAATATTTAATAGCTTAAGAACATGCTGTAATTTGAAAGCTTTAAAAAATTCTTTGTGACACTTCAAAGAAAGAACATAAAAATGAAATGTAGTCAACTTCTCCCATCAGGCAGAGTTCACGCCAACATAAGTGTGCAGGGAGGAGTCAGGGCAAGAGTACATTCTACTTATGTTTGAGATTGTAGCTACATTGACATCTCATAATGTTTTCAAAGCTATTCCTAAATAGTGAATGATTTTTTTAAATGCCAATTAAATTGGCACAATTTATAAGTTGGGGCAGAAAGGAAAGGAACGTTAAAACTGGTATAATTACATATAAAAGCATTTACAATTCTACTAAGGTATATTTTGACAAATTGATGAAAAGTCTAAAGAAGAAATATTTTCAAGATAATTTTTTAAAATATTGTCAAACGAATAAAATATGCCACTGCTATTCTACGAATTAGTTTCTGTTCCTGAAGACAACTTTCAGAGAACTACAATTCCCTGCATCCCTTGGGACTCTGTAGTTTCAAATCCCTTTGTAAGAACTCTAATACAAATATTTTAAGTATCAGACAATACTAAAAATCAGCCATTATATTTTCAGTTTAATCAAAATAAATGATAAATTAAACTCTGAACATCAATCAAGTTAATGTTACTGGTTATTTCAAATATCAAAATAAAATTAAATAATAGTACCAGTTTCACACCCACTTTTTAGAGAATACTTCATTTGCCACTTAAAATGTATCAATACTTCATTTGCCACTTAAAATGTATCAATATTGACTTTTGTTGATTATGTGTACTTAATTATCCATAGGTTAATTAATACTACAGATATGTACACATTCTCCTCTTAGAATCTGCCACTTAAAATGTATAAAATTCATGTTTTTATTAATATGTTTGTTTCAAAATTTGTTAATGCTCTTACTTCTTTTGGCAATATGTTAAGTACTGACAAAAATAAAGATGTGTTTATGTAGTCATTATATCAACCAAATACTTGGAAAATTTAGTTTGTCTTTTAAGAAAAATAGCAGCATGAATTAAATGGCCACTTGTCCATTAAAGATGGTGTCTGACAATCATAAAACACATCACTCTGCTTCTTGTCTCATTACATTTGCTACTTTGCACTAAATTCTAAATTTAATATTCAGCGCCAACAAAAAATCTCCCCCCAATATCTGAGCAACTAAAACGCTACCTTACTCTCCAGAGTCCTCATCCGAAGCAATCATTGGTCAGCAGATAATTGGCAACATGTGTCCCTATAGAAATATAATTCAAGCCAAGAAATAAATAAAGTCTTACTGGAGGAATTTCCGCTTCACAAGATGACACCTTCTTGGATCTTTCAGAGCTCTTGGTAGTTATTCAGCTTGTCGTCAGTTTTATTCACTGAAATACTGCCACCTTCAGGAAGAAATGTGGGAATCTGTAATTGCATTCTCAAGAGGAGACCCTTAAATCCAAACTGTACTTGCCTTTCTTGAAACATAATTGTGAAGTATTCTATTAAAATATCTTCCCTCTATATCTACAGGTTAGTAACTATTTCTGAATACTTTATTTTTCTTATTAGTTATTTTCCAAGCAAGTAGACATTAAAAAGTTTCTCAGAAATAATAAATAGAAGAGAATTCATTATTAACAATCAAATAAAAACTACCTCAATAAAACCAGGGATTTTCATATATTAAATTATAAAAAACATGAAGAGCAAGTTCTAGGATATTTTGTGTGCTCAAATAATAAAATATATATAGATAATATAGGTACATGGCTTAAAAATAATTTCAAAAACAATTTACACATTTTATAAGAAAAATATTTCTTTAAATGTATTAAATTGAAGCTTCTAAAACAGAACATTTTTCCCCTTTGCATTGTAGTCCCTCCTACATTTATGGGTTAACATATATGTTAAAAGCAACTCTGTGTCAGCTTTCTGGTGTTTAAATTGAGTATTTTCATTTACATAAAAAATTTACACACTCTCTCCTTTCTGCTATTTTTTTCTCTTTCATTTTTATAACCTGCTCTTGATCTCACTTTATTACTTTTCCTTTTGCTTATTCTTCCCCCTATCTTCTTTCCCCTCATCCTCCTCTCTTCATTGGTTTACCTTTCCTTCATTTAGAAAATCCATTTTTTATATCCAATAAGCAATGTATACAATGCCCTTTTTCTGCTTTTTCTTTATTCAAAATCCATTCCCTATTATCAGACACTGCCAACTAGCACTTTTCAAAAAGTACATTTTAAAGTACAATTACTATGAAATGTCATAAATATTCTACAAAACACTAATTATATAACCCAATTGGAAAAGCCACATATAAAACCTCTCATTTTTATACTCTAAAGTAATTTGACAATTAGAAATATGTCAATTCCCCTCAATATTAATTAACAAATTGTATAAATTAAAATCTCAATGTGAAAAGAACAGATGAATGAAGTAGAAACAAACTATAGTATAGAAAAAAGTTGGCATGTGTTAAAGTTATCATTTTTAAAAGTAGGGAAGATTGTTTATTTAATTAATGATGGTAGAACAAATAGTTAACTATTTAAAAAAATAAAATTAGATCTTCTACCTGATAATATGCCAAAATAAAACCTACATGGAATGACCATTTTTTAAAAATTTGTCTTTATTGTTGAAAGTATTACAGATGTCCCCTTTGTTTTTATTCCCATTGACCCCCCTCTACCCTGCACATACCCCTCCCACGCCTTCACCACACCATTGTCTGTGTCCACAGAATGAACCATTTTAAAAAAATAAAGGTCTCTTTAAAATACATGTAAATATTTATTGAATTATAATGTAGATAAGAAAGAAACAATAAAGAAAAAAGTTTAATATGTGGGTTAACATAAAAATTAAAAGATATCATAAATATAAATAATAGTCAAATGGTAACATGGAAAGATAATTTTCAACATTAATGGGAAGAGAAGGTTTAATATCCTTATATCTGAAGGTACACTACAAATAATAAGAATAAGATAAATACCTATACAGCAAAAAATGAACAAAGGTTATAGAAAATTCAAAAGAAACATTCCTGTTCAATATATATTTTGATGTTCAATCTCATTAGCAATAAAAATGCAAATTAAGCCTGCAAGTTTTTGCCTCTAAAATCGATGAATATTTTTTAAATTATAATACCCAGTTTCAGAAAAGGTGTTGGAAAAATGACACATATATAACCTTTTTGGAGGACAATTTAACAATACATATCCAAAGTCTTATGCTTTTATCCTTTAGCCAAGCAATTCCTTAGAACACAGTGTTGTATGTTCAAGGGAAATAATAATGATGTAAAGAAATTTATATACAAGAATAATCGTAGCAGGGTTGGTAAAATAGATAATAGTACATACATATAATGAAATAATATTCGGTTATTCTGTTTCAAAAATAATTACATTTGAAAATGTTCAAGGATTTATAAAGTGATTAAAGTGAGTTATTAAACTATATTATAGAGTAATTATAATGTATACTTACATACACAAAGGGAAGAGACTAATAAAAAATTGTTAATTGTTTTTTTCTGAGTAGTAATACCATTTCTTTTTTTAAAAAATACTTTTCTGTATTTTCTAATATTCTCAATAATATGACATTTTATCAGGAAAAGAGTTGTTTTCTAACCAATGAAAATCCTATTTAAAGTTATTTTTTAATCAAGTATACTAATGGAAAAGCAGAGAGATCATATGTAACATATATTTTCAAAAACTATTCCTTTTTCAATTCCCATAGAATGTCCAACACCAAGAATGGACTCTAATGTAAAGTATGGATTTGATAGTAAGATGTGCCAAAGTAGTTCATCAATTGTAACAAATGTCCTGGTACAGGATGCTGATAGTGGAGGAGGCTGTGCATGTGTGGGGACAAAGGATATATGGCAACTCTATGCTTTCTGCTCAACTCTCTATGCTTTCTGCTCAACTCTCTATGCTTTCTGCTCAAAGAATGTAAAACTTTTCTAAAGAATAAAGTGTGGTGGGGGGAAAGATTCCCAGAATGTAAATTGGATGTAAAATAGATTGGGCACTATATAATACAGAAATTTAATAACAATACTGATTTAGTGTAGAAGCCTTTGAAGTATCCTGATCAGCTACATAATAAGTTTTTGAATATCAATTGCTTTGAGAAAATCTATATCTCACATAATGAACATAAAATTAAGACAATATTTTTTCCATTTGCTTTTTATCCCCATAGATAGAAAGTGATCTGTAAGAGCTCCATCCAATAGAAATATGACATACATATGTAATTATAAATTATCTGGGATTCACAGTAAAACAAAAATAGAAAAAGGAAATGGGTAAAATAATATTTAATAATATATTTTATTTAACCAACATATCTAAGTATTATCATTCCAACATGTAATCAGTATTGAAAAATTGAGATATTTTATCCTTTTTATTATATTAACTCAACGAAACTTGATGTGAACTTGAAATTTGCGCACAACTCAATTTAGTTGCTAACTTTTCAGTGAAAATATTTGATCAGCATTTAGATTTCATAAGACTTATTGTTAAAAAACCAAGTTTACATATCTAAGTTTTCCCCAACATAATTAAATTTTCCTCTTATAGAATTTGTTTTTAAGTTTAAGTAAAATAAATTTAAAATCAAGTTCCTCCGTTGTAGTAGCCACATTTCATGTGTGGCTAGAGGCTACCTTATTAGACTATCTTATATCTCTTCCTGGATTATATTACTTTATGGGCAATAGGCCTGAATGCACCTATACTTAATAAGGTCAATCTAATTCTTAACCATTTTAAATGTAAATTGTGGATCCTTACCTTCTTTTTGGTTACGTTTTAATATCACTGAATCACATGTGCGATGAGTTATTCTCAGCAAATTCATCTACACAAAGAAAATATCCCATACTGAAAATGAGGTATCTGCTCCCAGCAATCAGTTGCCTGCACAATTTCACTTACTCTCAGTGGATTTAGGAATAATTTTGTCACTAAACAATTTCTAATAGTAAAGACTGAAGGTGTAAACAATGCAAAATAAAGGCATTTTGCTATTTATAGTAGATGGATTTGTGACTGCCCAGGCAACAGGACTTCCTCACATATTTAAGAAGTCTTGCATGACCCAAAGGAGTGGAACTAATGAACTGTCCAAAGCTCAGCTGTGCTTTTCAGTTTGTCCTTACAAATTGGACAAGCCCTTTACTGTTAGAAGCAATTCCTCTGGTGGTGCTAGTGATTGCAGTATTTTAAATACATCACCAACTGGACTCAAATCCTTCCACAGTGGTTACGTGAAGTGTTGTCCTCAGTACTAGCAATAGAATAGCTAAAATAGGACGTGCACATGAACATGGCTGCCAATGATGTTAACTGTTTGGAAAAATTATATCATGACAAGTCCTCCTTTCTGAGTTCTTCTGAATAAATATATTTCCCCCAAAGCTATCGTTCTCACTTACTAACATAAATAAAAAGCCAAACTAACTAGGATGTGGTATGTAATTACAGAAGAGTGTACATGAACCACTAATTCCAGTATGTCAGTCAACAAATTCCGTTTGTTGCCAAGGGGATAGGGATGAAATAAAATAATTTGTAAAAATTTAAATCTGATCATGGCTCGATGTTCAGCATGTTTTGGTCAGTTTACACTTTTTAGGTGTGTGATTCTAGGATGCAAAAGTAAACAAAACAAAACAGAACAACAACAAAAAACACAAACAAGTTTTCATTGTACTGAGTGCCAGGCACTTAAACAATTGTGAGGCTACAACTACATAAGTGATACAGCTCCAAGTCATGGATATCAGATACATTAAAGGCAGCAGAAGATTAACAACATACTGCAGCTTGTAGTTAAATTGCAAGTGAATGATCCAAATACCAATTGCTATAGGACTAGAACAGTGGTTCTGCAGGTCCACTGGAGGTTCCCAGTGGTTCACAGACTCTTGGAGGTCCCCAACAGTTTTTCGGGGGTTCTGTGAGGTTAAAACTATTTTTATGATAATTTTAAAACGTTATTTACCTTTTTTACTGTCTCTATGTTTTCACTGATCGTGCTTAGAACTGCGTGTGGTTGCTTCCGCACACAGCAAGCCTGGCATCCCACTGTAATAGTAGTCACTGTATTCTTAACCACTGCACACTTGCAGGAAGAAGAGGAAGAGGAAGAAAGTCACATTCACTTAAGAATGTCTTTGATAGCCCTAACTGGTTTGGCTCAGTGGATAGAGCGTTGGCCTGTGGACTGAAAGGTCCCAGGTTTGATTCTGGTCAAGGGCATGTACTTTGGTTGCGGGCACATCTCATCAATGTTTCTAACTCTCTATCCCTCTCCCTTCCTACCTGTAAAAAAATCAATAAAACATATTTTTTTAAAAAAAGAATGTCTTTGATAAAGCAGTTACATTTATTAATTTTATTCCATCCCTATCCACCAGGGCATCTCCTTTTAATAGTTTGTGGGATGAAATGGGAAGAAGGATAGAGTGCTTGAGGAAAAGCACTGAGTTTCAAGTGGAATTAGCCACTTTTTTCATAGAGTAGCTTTTTATTTGAAAGAACAACCGACAAACTGTGGTTATTCAGACAAATATTTGGCAGATATTTTCTTAGAAATCAACAAAGGGAGCCTGTCACTTCAAGGAGAACAACCAACAGCATTTCTTGCCAATAATAAAATTTGAACTTTCAAGCAAAATTAGCATTTTGAAAAACTTGTATCCTAATATTTAAAATTTGTCCTGAAGAAATCAATAATAAAATTAATGAATATGATATTTTTGACATTATATGACAAAATCAGTCAACATTTGAGGATCTGCGTGATTCAGTGAACTAATAGTTTCCAAGTGACCAGTGGATCACATTACAAATCATGCATGGATAAAAGTCCAAATGGGTTTTAGTGTAACAGAGTATGAAAAGTGTATTTTTGTGGATTTTAATTTCACATTGCAGCTAACTTTTTAAAAATTACCACTTGAAGAATTTTGGAATAATATCAAAGAATACTCATAATTATCTAGAAAAGCTATAAAAAATACTCCTCCTTTTTCAACTACATATCTCTTTGTAGTCAGATTTTCTTCATATACTTCAACCTACACAATCTATCAAAATATAATGCAGAAGCAAATGTGAGAATACATCTGCTTCAAACCAGTTAGATATAAAATCCAGGTAGATATTAAAGAGATTTACAAAATTTTTCCCATTTTATTTTGCTTTGAAAAAGTCATTATTTTTTATTTAAAATGTCACTTATGTAATGAGTATATCATTATAAATGAAATAACAAATGAATGCTTTAAGTATCCCTCCAATTGCAATTTCCAATACAATGAGTATTCGCAGATGCAATTCACATAAATCTACATAATGAAAGCTTTTTATGGACCTGAGACCAAAAATATTGAGACTTGCTAAACAGGAGGAGCTCAGGAAACTTCTATGAGACCAGCGATTGCATAATCTCCAAACATACCCGTTCCCCTGCAGTCCTTCAAGGCCCCAAATGAATTGTGTTATTTAAATATTACCAATTTACACTAGTGCTCTTCACGTAACACTGTATTAAACTTGTGGAGATGCAATATACAATGCCCCAGATGCAGCAAAACTCCTATATAATCAGAGCTCTACTATTAAGTGGCAGAACTAATAACTACACAGAACAGCTAACTGTATTATATGAGCTTTTATGTTGTATCAGTGGTTCCTTTTCATGTCCAAAGTCTCCTTTTTAACATTTATTAGCATTTACAACCGTCCATGGACCATATGTATATTGCCTAACAAACAAACTACTTTGATTAACAGTTAATTCATTTTCCTATTTTAGATTGATCATACAGCTCTGTATCCATATAATTACCAGGCAAAGCAAAAACAATGAAATTTTAGTTCATCTGTCTGCAATAATCATTTAATTTCTGTTTAGATTTTTGAAATTTTAAAATAGGTTGTAGAATCCTCTCTACCGCATTATTACCTCCATAAATCATTTGGGATACAGAAACTCGAGGTTAAAATCCTCTGGGCATGTAGGGTTGTTTTTTTTAATCTTGGGGCTTAATTTTTTTTTTTTTAATTTGTGGATGGTTGGTATACAGTATTATATTAGTACAATATAGTGATGTAACATTTATATACCTTAACTGTCTCAAATGTAACAAAAATGAGAGTGCATTTTTGCTCAGTCACCAGACCTCTGAGAGTGCAGGGTTTGTGATCCTTATAGGGATACACTGCAGTCTTAAGGTTTGGAGCAAGATAGTGTGTAAAAATCTGGGCTCTGGAATCAGAAACAGCTATTTCCAGTTAATACCCGTGTAAACTTAGGCAAGTAGCTTAAGCTCTTTGAATCTCAGATTCCTTATAATGTATGTGAAATGGAACTAATGACATCCACCTAGTATAGCTGTTATGTGGCACACAAAATGATGGCCATCATAACTAAGCAAATAAGCCAAGTTGTGTTACAACACAATATATTGTTTTAAAAGTTAAAACCTACTGATATCTCATGTTATTGACAATTTATCTTTCTATAAAAGGAAATCTTTTGTGGTTGATGCTTGGTGCAATCTTTGCCACCAAGCTTGGAATAGGCATATCCCTGTGCTCAGCGTGCAACTGCTGAATACACATATTTGGAGGTAGATAGCCTTGGGCCTTGGCACACTTAAAATTGCTCAGGCTTATCTTTAGGCACAAAGAACTGTGTTCTCAGAACTCATGGTGAGCCAGTCCCCTGGTTCAACAGCTGTAGGACTGACTAGCCTCAGAAGCAGCTGGGTTTCTGGTTTCTCTTAGGATTTTGCACTCAATTTGGAAATGCCCCACCCGGATTTATTTGCTTTCTTTCTCCCACCTGCACCAAAAGTCTCTCCTCTTCTTGATTCCTCCTCATCCCTCTCAAGCACAAATTTCACAGTTTCCTACAGATTTTACAGTAGCTTAATTAGTATTCATCATTATTTTGGGAAGATCCTATATTCTTACATCATGATATGGGCTTTCCTATCAATTAAGTTGTGCTATTAAAATTCTCTCCGGCCTTTAGTAGTTATAGCTGCATTTCTACAATCTGTTATGGTGTTGAAAAAAATACATTAAAAGTAGAAATTTAATTGTAATACAATTGAAACAACATCGTGTTATGATAAAATACTGTAATTCTTCCCTATATTACAAAGGTTTTTCAGGAATTAATTATAAGGGCTGTTAATTGGGTATGAGATTTATAGCTGCTGTCAGTCTAAATTTTTACATTTTTGGATTTTTCTTTTCGCCAAAAAAAAATATATATTCACAAATGTATTTTTTTTTAATCCTCACCAGACGAATTCTTTCCATTGATTTTTAGAGAGTGGAAGGGAGAGGAAGAGACAGAGAGAGAAACATCTATGTGAATTGGTTGCCTCCCACAGGCACCCCACCAAGGCCCTGTTTAGAGCCCGCAAGGGAGGTATATGCCCTTGGGTGGAATCAAGCTGACTTGAACCGAACCCCAGCCCCTTCAGTCCAACACTCTTATCCATCGAAACAAACGGGCTGGGGCCACACATTTATTTTTAATTTAGAAAGAAAAATGTGCTCAGTTCTGAGGAAATACCGGCTTTTGGAGAAGCTATCGAATGCCTCTTGCGTAATTCTGGAAACTCAAGAGCTGGGGCTATCGAGTCGGGTGGGTTTTCAGTAAAATCCGGCCGCTGGCAAACCTCTGGGTGTGAACCATTCCCAGCTGCCCCCCTCCGCGGACTGGCGGGGCGCCGCCCACGGCCTCCCGCGCTGCAGACACACGCCCTGGCCCCACGGCCGCGTCCTCCCCGCTGCCCCTCGGAGGTGCCTGGGAATCCTGACCACAGAATTCCTGAGGACTCTGTGCATCAGTGGTAGTTCCCAACTCCTGATGAGAAAAGCCGTTTTAAAATTCAACATTTAACCGACCCCCTCACCACCACCGCTCAAACGACTGTAGTACTCGTACTCTTAAATTCTCTTTTGATCGAGAAAACGTAAAAACCCGATCAAAAGTGTCCAATAGATTCTTGTAATACTTTCAAATGCTGGCATGTTTTATCAATCATCACATTTGCATACATCTGAATGTATGTACTTGGTCCGTGTGCTCGTTAAGTTTACAGGCACTGCTTGATGCACAGACGGCTTTGCCCGCGCCTGGCAGAGGTAAGCCCCAGGCGCCCCGGGTCCGAGGCCGGATGCCGGGGAGCTTCGGTCTTCTACCCGCAAAGGTTGAATGAAGCCCGATTCCCAGGGACAGGACGCGCTTCCTGCACGTCGCCGGGGCATCGCAGGGCATCTGCTGCCCCCTATCGGCGGTGAGGCGAACAATAACGCGAACTCGTTTAGAATCCACTGGAAGGGGCCTCTTGGAGAAGAAAAAAAATGTATTCCACCACCACGCAGGAGCGAGCGGACTCTCTGAGAGCCCGTTTTCTGCAGACACCCGGTTCCACTGCTGCGTTTTAATGCAAGTGTTTGCAAGTGAAAGGAAGTGTATTGGATTGTGGAGAGGAACCTGACGCTGGTTCAGTGAAGGCTGGGGAGAGGGGGAAGGTGTGTGTGTGTGTGTGTGTGGTGGGGGGTGCTCCGGGGCACCCCAAGGATCAGTTTCTGTTTTCCACCCTCCTGTTCACCAATCCACCCCATCCTTCTGAAAAGCCTGTGCCCTCGGTCGGGAGGGGGGCAGCCATTAGAGCACAGCGTGGTGTTTTCCCAAGCCCCGGAGGCGTCTGCCCCTCAAACTACACCTGGATCCAGGGACCTGGGCTGCAGGAGTGACAACGACCACCCTCCCGGCTTCGGCTGGTCCGGGAATGGCCTCCTAACAGCATGCTGCTTCCCCCGACCCCTGCGGTGGGGATATGGATGTGCTTCAGAAAAGTAAACACGGAGAAGGAGGCTGCCGGGGACGCGGGCTGCCACGGACCCCTGTGCACGTGACATTCTCTTAGGACTGAACGCGTAAAAGGTGCCTCCGCTTGCACAGAGCCGAGGCCACTAGCAGGTTGGGGGCCTGTGTTCTTGCCACAAACCGAGATATTGGTGACTTTCTTTTGGTTTTCTCCCACTGCCTCCAACACACACACACACACACACACACACACACACACACACACACACTCACACACACACACACCCCCGCTGTGCAGTACCCTAACTTGTTCACTCTCGTCCACCTTGGCCTCGGCCCTCTGGGGAAGAAGGCTAGAGAGAGGCGAACGAAGGTGAGCGGGGCGGGGCGGGAGAATCGTCTTCCGCACCAGACGCCGGGCGGGAGGACGGCTCGGGCCGAGGGTCTTCAGGGCGACCCCGGGGGGTCCCACTGAACGCTCCCCGTTCTAGCCCCGGCGCCCCAATCAGCCGGCGGGGCAGCAGGTCGGGGTCCCGCGCGTCGCTCAGAGGCGCTGTCCCCCCGCCGCCCGCGCCGGGGGTCGGGCCCTCCAGGTGGCTGCGGGTCCGGGAAAGGAAGGAGGCTCCCCTGGCTCCGTCCTCCCGCCCAGCTCGTCATGGAGTCCGCCACCGCCACGGCCCCGCCGAGTCCCGTCTCCCGGCGGCCGCAGGTGCCGAGGGGCCCGTCCCACGCGGGAGTGAAACTGGCCAACCCGCCCAGCGTCCTGCTCCGCGAGGGTCTCCGGGGCGCGGCCGGACCCCTGGGCCCGGCGTCGCCACTCCCGCAGCCCGGGGGGGGGGGGGGGGTGCGCGGGCGGCGGCGGCGGCAGCTCCCGGGCGCGGGCGGAAGGCGCGGCGCGGCCACGGTCAGGGCTGCCGCCGGGTCTGCGGCGGAAGCGCGGGCTCCGGAGGGGAGGGGAGGGAAGGGGCTGCCGCGCCCCGCGGAGGCCCGGGCTCCGACCCCCAGCGGCGCGGGCCGGGGCGGGAGCAGACCCCGCCGCGCGGGCCAAACGAGGACGGCCCCGAACACGCGCGTGGTGGCAGAGGCCAGAGCCCACGCGTGTCCGCCCCGCCGCGCGCCCTTCCTTTGCACCCACTGAGCCCCCATCAGGCGCGCAGGCCCGGCCCCGAGGCTGGCCCTTGCCGCGTCTGCCACCTCCAGGACCCGGGGACGCCATCCCCAGCCCCCGGGCGAAGCCGTGACTTCCCGGATGGGGCCATGCTTTCCTCCAGGACAATCAGGGCTCCTCCCCTCCGGGGCGATCTTTCTAGGAGGCCGCCTCCGGAGATCCGAGGCGGTTTCCTCTCCGCTGGCACTGAACGGGGAACTCCTCGCCCTGAAAACGCCGGGGAAAATCACACGCGGAAAACTGGGCGAGGGACCACCCAAACCGAAAAAAAAAAACACCACGCAGTTCAATGTACACAGAATGTTTTTGATGAATGGGCTAATCGGGGATCGAAGCTCACTGTCCATTTTTGTTAACCCTGATTTTCAAGCTTTTTTTTTAAAGTTGCACTGCCCTGTTTCTGCTCAGTCAACAAGCAACACGGAAAACGGAATGTTGCTTTTCTTTGTGATTCAAAAATCAATTGCAATGATGGTGACTTTGAGAATTTCACAGCATCCTGTGAGATAAAATGGAGAGGCGCACCTAGGTGAGCGTGGTTATATAGTGACAGGCTGGATCCGGCTGAGGAAGTCCCTGAAACTCATTTCCTGTCACTCTCAGCCACTCCCGTGGGACTTTTTATCATTTAATTATTTTTTAAATTATCACGAGGCTCTCACGAGTCTAAGAGTAAACATAGGGCTAAGATTGAGCACAACACTTAAAAACACTTTCCTCAAGCTATCTTTACCTTTCTGAGGAAGTAAATCCTGGGCTAACCAAGAATTTAAGATCCGAAGACAAAAGAAAAAGTGGTTAAAAGAAATCCTTCAGTTATACTTCCCTTATTTATTCAACAGATATTTAGGAAGCACCTATACCTGCATAAAATTTGCACATATACACACTATATATACAAACTGTGGGTTATCCAAATAATAACATAATATTTGTTGAATGCTTAGTATGAGACAAACCATCTACTTGTTGTTTTAAGGCCATTATGTCATTTTACTCTTCCAGGGACAATGTGAAATTGATACTGTTATTGTTATCCATGCTTTCTGAGAAAAATGAGATACTGCAGGCTTGAAATAACTTGTTCAAGGTCACTCAGTAAGTGGCATGGGAGGGGGTGAAACGCAGTCAGTCTAATGCAGTCCACAGACTCAACCACCACACTGTATCCTCTAGTCACATCTGGGAATCTGTATATTTTGCAATCACCTAAGATGAGTCTGATGCAAAATAGAACTTGAGGAGAATTGACATAATCACACTTCCTATTTCTCCTGGTCAGGAAATAGACCCAAAGAAGTGATTTGTCCAAACACACACTGTTAATTAACTGCAGGATGAGCACCCAAAAAACTACATCCTGATTCCTTGCCCAATGTCCTTTCTACATCCAAACTACATCCACTCAGTCCAGGAGGGGTCAAAGAATGTAAATAATTTGACAATTAAATAACCATTTAGTCAAATATTGATGATCCTTAGCTTCCTCTTCTAATTGCTTGCCTTCTGGATATTTGACTGTTGTACCTTCTCTCCCGGAGGAAGAGAGAAATCAAGTAAAACTCAGTTATTTCATTTCTGCTAATGTTAAGTGGTAAGAACTCTAATATTAAAAATAAAAGGGGGGGGGGGAACCACCTAGAGAAGTTTGATGGCAAAGACTAGAACAAGTTCCTAAAATAAGACCTGCAAATGATCCCTGGAGTTTCCCATTGCTAGAGGCTTGACGTGAGGGGAAAAGCAAAATGGATGCTACCATCTAATGCTACCATTCCTCCTCTCTTCCTCTTCCTTGTACCCATGCCGACCCCTATTTGAGAAGTAGGAAAATGGAGACGGAAATAAATGAAGGGAGTATAATGAATTATTCTGGAACAATTTCTACTTTTGTTCTGGAGAGTGGAAAAGTTATAGTGCAAAAAATAACTAGGCCACTGTTCCTCCATCCTCAGCCTCAAGCACTGAGCATGGATAGTCATACATTACCATTAAGTAAATAGATTTAGCCAGCTTAACATCCTGACTTCTATTTCTCTTTTGGTCTTTTCCTTCTTAATCTACTCTTGAATCATAGAGATATTGAGAGGCTGTGCAAGAACCGTGGGGACTGCTGCCATTCCTCAACAACTCTGACTAAACTATTTCCTTACTGAAAAGCATTTGCTTTGCGGGGGTCGGGGGAGGTAGTAGGAGGTATGGGGAGGTAAATGGTGATGGAAGGAGACTTAACTTGTGGTGGTTGAACACAATACAATATAGAGTTAGTGTATTATAGAGTTGTATACCTGAAACCTATATAATTTTATTTACCAATGTCACCCCCAATAAATTCAGTTTTAGAAAAGCATTTGCTGATTCCCAGCAACTCTATGGAATAAAATTTGACTCATTAACACGGCAAACAAAATATTACATGATTAGCCCCTGACTACTTCTCTTGGTCTACAGCTCTCTCTCATCAAAACCTCAGGCAATATTAAACTAGCTGTAATCCTCTGAGCATACAATGCTGTCTCCTGCGTCCTGCCTCTGTGATCCTGTGTTACGCCCATCTTCTCCCTGGAATTTTTCTTCTTCCCTTGTCTTCATGGTAAATGCCTATGAATTGCCTCAACCCCTGCTCAGACAGCACCACACCTGTGAATTCTTTCCTGATCCTCTGCTACATCCCCCCAAAGCAATAATCCCTTGCTTATGTAGGAGGCCACTTCTGTCCCGTACATTATGGTTCTCAGTCTATGTAATGTTTCTTCCCCCATGTCCTCTTCTGTTAGACTGAAGCTCCTTGGGAATCTGTCTATATAAACTTTGTTTAGTATATCGGAAAACTTAGAGAACACAAGATCAACTTACTTTAAATAGAATATTATTTACATTTTGAAATAATATGCTCAGTATGTTTAAAGCAGTAAGTCCATTTGTTCTATAGTATAGAATGTCCAAAAAATCTGGAAACAGTAAAACAGTGTATTATACTTTTTTTTTTTCAAATTACCCCATTACTTTAAATGTAGAGGTACTTAACCTAGAAAGGTTTCTGGAGATTGAAAAACATACTGAGCATATTATTTCAAAATGCAACTAAAGTACTGTTTAAATATAAGTATATCTTGAATTTCAGACCCCTTGTAGTCCCAGCACCTAATATTATGCCTAGTGCCAGACACATAGTAAGTATCTGTTGAATTGTTCTAAACTGAATAGAGCATCCACCTTAGATATTCATTGGCCCAGGGGCTTCCGGTTCTAGCTCAGGACAGTTCTAACCTCTGCCTCTCCTTTTGGTGAGCTCTTACCAGCTCCAGTCACTTTGCCAGTCACACTCCTCTATTTGCTCTCTCTTCCAGTTAGAAGCAAGGATTCTAGCTAAATTATAATTACCTACAAGCTTCTGGCATTTATTAGGGAAGGGAGTCCCCAAGCTTTTCCCCATTGATTCCAAGTTTTTGAGGGGTAGAGACATTTAATGGAGCCGTAGAGCAGATGAGGCCTCCAAATCAACAGGTGGGCCAATCATTCTTTTATTCAACAAATATTTCCCCAGCAGGTGCTACATGTCAGCCTCTGGGCCAGACAATGGCCTCCCAGACCTGTAGAGGAGCCAACATCTCCAGTTGTAATTGTTGCAGAACTTCCTATTGCCAGAAGCTTACTTATGAGTGGGCAAGAACCTTCTATACCGTCTGAGACCCTGAGGGCGTGCCAAAAACAGCCACTTAAAGTAAGGACTTCCTGTGGATAAATTTTCCATATCAGGTTAACTCCTTAGTGAATCAGAAACTTTGTGCACATTTATGCTAAATTGAGTATGTTTATGCAAAATTAAAAAAATGGAGATATTTAACAGCACCTCTAGAGCACACACACACATACATACACACACACCTATAGTCCACATTCCTGAAAAATGGCCTCACCTTAATATACTGATCTCAGGTGATAAGCGATCTGCACCTCCAGAAGATTCCCTTAGCATTTAATAATACCATGACTATCCTTTATGTTTCTCTACTTAGGTATATTAATAATGTTCATATACTCACCTCAGATAACTAATAAGGGAGAAAGCCTGGGATATAGTAGGTACAGCTGAACTTTTAGCATCATTAAAGTACACCTTGTACATCACTAGGAAGGAGAATCTAGAACTTTAGATCCTTTCAGTCCTGGTGAAAGTAATGTGAAATAGAGCAACATAATGAAGTCTATATTTCCAAAGAGTGATTATATTCTCTACCAAAAACAAACCATTTTGGGAAACACTTGGCTCAAGAAACATTTCTTAGATTACAAATTTAAGAAATTGGGGGGCAAACGTCAGCGCCCCCTAGTAAAGGGTATTTTTAGAAGTGTAGTTTGAATGTTTTCTTCCTCGGTGACACTCAGGTCATGTCTTTATTTGTAAAGCAACCAAAAATATCCAGTCAGTTATCTAAGTAATTTAGGCCACCAGATAAACTAGCTCTGAATTACCTCAGCAGTATCACCATTACAATCATAGTAGCTTAAAGTAGAAGAGGCAACAGACTACAGTGCAAATATTTGGAGCCAAATGATTTGGATTCAAATCCTGGTTCCCCCATTTGTCAGCTCTGTGAGTTCTGCCATGCTTAGCTTCTTTCCGCTTTTGGTTAACTCCTGTGTGACACAGGCATATCTCAACTGCCCTGTCTACCATAGAGAGGTATTGTGAGAATCAGATACGGTGCTGGAAATGAACAGTGCACTTTGAACTTCAGAGCATCTCAAATCTAAGTTTCTGATGTAGGTCACACAATTTTCAATTTTAAAAAATTCATTGAAATGAATTAAAGAAATATCCAAATTGATTCTTGGAATCACTCAGAGAATAGCATTAATTCTCTAAATTAAATCCCAAGAAACCACATTCTCAAATATTTGTCCATTTTGTTTTGTTTTGTATTTGGTCAGTAAAATGAGTTCTGATACTACTACAGCTACCCAACAGTTTCTACCCTGACTCCTAAGCTAGTGAAGAAAGCATCAATGCAGTGACAAAAAGTATCAGTGACTTCTCTTGTCATTTCACATAATGTATTGTACTAGAGTTCACTAGATTCATTACAAGCATCTATGTTGATAGCTTTAAACAAAACATTTATAAATTCTACACCCATTTATTTAATTTTAATTTATGAGTTTATATGCAAGGCAGATGAAAAATTTGAGGAACAAAAAAGCTCTTTTCTATTGTAGATTCTCTATTATGAAATCTTTTTTTTTCCTAAGCAAAAAGATGCTACAGATTCATAATGTTAATTTACACTAGTGCTGTTCAAACTGGAAGGAGAGGAAACATATTAATAAAAATAGCTGTATAAGAATTAAGCAGCAAGCAGCATCATAACTCAAAACAACACCTATTTCTTCCAGTTAAGTTTTCTTAAATAAGACATGTCTGCTTCATTTCCTACCCCTCCCTTTCTCTCATAGTAATTAATGATTATAATGTATATCATTTTCATAATAATTGTAGTAACATGGCCCCCTTTCATCTTACCTCCTAACTACAGAAAACAGAGAAAACAATATTGCAAAATAAAAATAGAAAATAATGCCTAACTCAAACACTTTTTTTGTTTATTTTGAGTAAGAAAAGGAAAAATCTGAGCATCACTGCCCTAAGTAAATTATGTAAGAATTATATGTATAATTAAGTTCCTTACATCTTTTAAATCCTACGAAGTTATAACCATCCTGAGTGACTTAGTGAATTGAGCTCCCTTCTATCAGGTAAAGACAGGTTTGAGATGATTCTGGATCTCTCTACAGTGGAGAGGCAGTGATTGGCAACTCCCATCTCTTTGCAAATAAGTGATGTTCTCTGGAGGTTTTCTTGGAGGCCGAGAAGTGAATAATGTTCTGTTACAGGTTGCAAAGGTGTCCAGGGGGTTATAATGTGAATATCTGTATGTGTGGGCATGTTAAAGAGACTCCTCAGAGGCTAATGTTCAAAAACACTGGAAAACACTCACCAGAATTATTAATAATGCCTCTTCAGTTTTATGATGATATTTTCCTGATTAACTTGGTAAATTACACTGTTCTTAAATCGCCAGAATAAAAAGTATGTCCATGGCTACACTAGAGTGTAAATAATAAAGGAAGGGGTTTCGTGATACTGTCAATTAGTGGATTTCGTGAGGAGCATCAATGTAAATACCGTATTTTCCAGCGTATAAGACAACTTTTTAACCCAGGAAAATCTTCTATATGCCCAGTCGTCTTATACGCCGGAAAATACGGTAACATAAGAAAAGAAAATGACGAGTAGGAAAACCCTCAAAGCATCTCCACGGCTACTGTTCACTTTTAACTTTCTTCTATTTTCAATCTTCCTTGAAGAGCAGAGGAGCTGATTTCTTGTTTTTCCTTCGTTCAGTTGTCAATGTTATTTGAGTGAAATGGGTTTACCAGCAGGATTCTACAGCCCCTATGTTATACTGAATTCAGCAGTGTGACCAGACACTGGAGGAGATGGACTTGACTTGGAACACTGTGCTTTGGACTTCTCTCTGGACCCAGATTGTAAATCTGCACACTGTGTCTTTTAAAAAACCTAAAAGTTTATCCATGTTTATCTCTCTTTGTCTTTTGCTCTTGGCATTTTAATGATGATGTGTCTTGGTGTGGTCCTCTTTGGATTCCTTTTTGTTTGGGGTTCTGTGCGCTTCCTGGACTTGTAAGTCTATTTCTTTCACCAGGTGGGGGAAGTTTTCAGTCATTATTTCTTCAAATAGGTTTTCAGTATCTTGCGCTCTCTCTTCTTCTGGCACCCCCATAATTAGGATGTTGGTATGCTTAAATTTGTCTGAGAGTCTTCTTACACTGTCTTCAAATTGTTGGATTCTTTTTTCTTTTTGCTTTCCCAGTTGAGTGTTTTTTGCTTCTTTGTATTTCAAATCTTTGACTTTATTCTTGCGTTCCTCTAGTCTGCTGTTGGATCTCTGTATAATATTTTTTATTTCAGTCAGTGTATGTTTAATTTCTAGTTGGTCCTCTTTCATATACTCAAGGGTCTCGTTAAATTTATCAGCCTTTTCTAGAAAATTCTTGAAAAACCTTATAACTATGGTTTTGAACTCTATATCCAGTCATTTGCTTTCCTCCATTTCTTTCGTTGGTGATCTGTTTCTTTGTCTCCGCATTTTCGCTGCTTCCCTGAGTTGATAGAGTGGCTTTGTGTGCTAGGTGTCTTATATGGCCCAGTGTGTCGGCCTCCCAGTTACCTGAGGTGGACACTCTTGGTGCACCCCTTTGTGGACTGTGTGTACAGCCTTGTTGTAGTTAAGTCATGATTGTTGTTGGTGTCACTGGGAGGAATTGACCTCCAGGCCATTTGGCTGTGAGGACCTGCTGTGTCTATAATGGAAGAACTGCTGTGCTGGAGACACGCTTATGGGGCAGCTCTTGTTTCAGTTGGGCTTTGGTGCTCACTGAGTCTGCCTCCTGAATGTGTCACTTATGGATGTGAGTAGTTGAAATCTGGTGTCATCTCACACTGACCACTAGATACACTGGCTTCTGGATCTCCAATGGGGTGCAGGTCAGCTACTGTCTGAGGCCACCCAACAGGAGCTACAGCGAGAACTACAGTTTTTTCCTCTTTGCTTGGGGTTTGGAGGTTTTGGAGCTGTCTGACCAGAGCTGCAGTTTGTTAGGTTAAGCTGCGATAGGGCAGGCCATTCATATGTAAATCTGTTGTGTGGAGCTTGGGTGGGTTTGTAGATTGTGTGGGGCGGGGTCTTAGGGACTCACTAGGCTAGGGCCTGGCAAATAGTGATGGCTTCCAGTCAGCCATCTCTGCGTCTCCACGTTTCCAAGTCCCCGCATCCCGAGCCCCAGCACAGTAATCAATGACTGCTGGGCCCACCTCTGCAAGAAAGTCACCTTCACTTTCCAACCCGGTGACAGACAGTCCAGCTTCTCCCCATAGGAGTTTGGGTCCCCAGCGTCTCCCCAGCAACTGGAGTTCAGAGTAATCGGGAGCTTATCCCCCTTCGGGTTGAAAAAAGCAGGGCACCCAGTCACCCGCTGCCAGCCCGATTCGCGCGCCTCTGTACCTCAGCTTTTCAGCACTTGTGCACGTCTCAATGCTCTTTTCTTTTTCCTTCTAGTTGTAGAACTTCCACTCAGCCAGCTTTCCTGTGGTTCTGGGTGATAGACGTTTTGTCTTTTAGTTGTAGTTTTGAAATTGTTGTGCGAGGCAGCAGTTTAGGTGTTTACCTATGCCGCCATCTTGGTTTCTCCCAGGTGTTAACATTTTAGCAACTGGGTAGGTGTGAGGGTCCCAGATTGGTGAGTGGGAGAAGGCACCTGAGAGTCTGAGAGCAGCTCTTTCCTCACTTCAATAGAAGTGTTTCAACATTTCATTAAGCAGTATAGTGTATTCGTGTGCAAGAGGTAGAATACAGCCCTTAAGGAGTGTCGAAAAGGAGCAGGAGGTCCGAGGAAGCCCCAGGCAGTCCAATATCTAGAGGTCAGAAAGAGGAAGGGGACAGCACATGAGACTGAGGAGGAAGAGCCAGTGCAATAGGAGAAACACAGGAAGGTGTGGTGCCTAGAAGAACAGTGATTATATAGTCCAGTTTGCCTGAGACAGTCCAAGTTGGTGTCTGCAACAGTGTAATTAGTAGTAGTCTCCATCTTTCACTCTCAAAATTGTCTTTATTCTGATGATAGATTATGTGGTCTCCCTACCAAAAAAGCCAAGTGAAGAAAGTAGTTTAAGTGGGAGGAATGATCAACTATTTTAAATGATGTGGCTAAGTGGAGTTTGAGGACTGAGAACTGGTGACTGGATTTCATGTCAAAGAGGCCACTGAGATCTTGTTGGGAAATCAGGTTTAGTAGTGCAGCAGGCATGAAAACAGATGTCAGAGAAACCAAGATGGCGGCATAAGTAAACACCTAAACTGCTGCCTCGCACAACAATTTCAAAACTACAACTAAAAGACAAAACAGACATCATCCAGAACAACAGGAAGGCTGGATGAGTGGAAATTCTACAACTAGAAGGAAAGAGAAAAGCCCACTGAGACTCAGAGGAGCTGCAGGAGGCAGAGGTACTGAGACGCGTGTGGAGAGGACTGCCAACTGAGTGCATGGCTGGCTTTCTCAAGTGGGAGAGAGACAAAAGCTCCCGACTGCACTGAACTCCAGTTCCAGGCAAGACTCTGGGGACTCAGACTCATTTGGGGAGAAACTGGCCTGTCTGGCAGTGGGCGGAACTCGAGGGCAGCTTTCTCTCAGAGGTGCTTGCAGCGATTACCACGGGACACTGAGACACAGTGGCCTATTAGGGCAGGGCTGACGGGAAACCAATGCTGTCTGCTCCGCCCTGAGACTCCGCCCCATCCAAGCTGAGCACAGAGGCTTTTGCAAGTCTTGTCTCATAAGGGTGTCTCCAGCACAGAATAGACACAGCTGATCCTCACAGCCCATTGGCCTGGAGGTCAATTCCTCCCAGTGATACCAACAACAACCAAGGCTTAACTACAATAAGACTGTGCACACAGCCCACAAAGGGGTGCACCAAGAGTGTCCACCTCAGGTAACTGGGGAGGCTGAGCCATTGGGCCATATAGGACACCTAGCACACAAAGCCACTCTATCAACTCAGGGAAGCAGCGAAAATGCGGAGACAAAGAAACAGATCACCAACGAAAGAAATGGAGGAAAGCAAATGACTGGATATAGAGTTTTTCAAGAATTTTCTAGAAAAGGCTGATAAATTCAGTGAGACCCTCAAGGATATGAAAAGGACCAACTAGAAATTAAGCATACACTGACTGAAATAAAAAATATTATAGAGAGACCCAACAGCAGACTAGAGGATAGCAAGAATCAAGTCAAAGATTTGAAATACAAAGAAGGAAAAAACACCCAACCAGAAAAGCAAAAAGCAAAAAGAACCCTAAAATATGA
Organism: Cnephaeus nilssonii; assembly: GCF_951640355.1. Classification (NCBI taxonomy): domain Eukaryota; kingdom Metazoa; phylum Chordata; class Mammalia; order Chiroptera; family Vespertilionidae; genus Cnephaeus; species Cnephaeus nilssonii. The sequence goes on along the minus strand of NC_137074.1, from coordinate 71,082,406 downwards.
AAATAGTGTAAGGAGCCTCTGGGACAACTTCAAGTGTACCAACATCCAAATTATGGGGGTGCCAGAAGAAGAGAGAGAGAGCAAGATATTGAAAACCTATTTGAAGAAATAATGACTGAAAACTTCCCCCACCTGGTGAAAGAAATAGACTTACAAGTACAGGAAGTGCACAGAACCCCAAACAAAAGGAATCCAAAGAGGACCACACCAAGACACATCATAATTAAAATGCCAAGAGCAAAAGACAAAGAGAGAATCTTACAAGCAGCAAGAGAAAAACAGTTAATTACCTACAAGGGAGCACCCATAAGATTGTCAGCTGATTTCTCAACAGAAACTATGCAGGCCAGATGGGAGTGGCAAGAAATATTCCAAGTGATGAATAGCAAGAATCTACAACCAAGATTACTCTACCCAGCAAAGCTATCATTCAGAATTGAAGGTCAGATAAAGAGCTTCACAGATAAGAAAAAGCTAAAGGAGTTCATCACCACCAAACCAGTATTATATGAAATGCTGAAAGGTATTCTTTAAGAAGAGGAAGAAGAAGAAAAAAGTAAAGATAAAAATTATGAACAACAAATACATATCTATCAACAAGTGAATCTAAAAATCAAGTGAATAAAAAATCTGAATAAAGTGGTAAATATAATAGAATCAGGGTCATAGAAAGGGAGTGGATTGATAATTCTCAGGGCGAAAGGGGTGTGGGGGGTGCGGGAAGAGACTGGACAAAAATCGTACACATATGGATGAGGACAGTGTGTGGGGGGGGTAAGGGCAGAGGGTGGGGTGGCAACTGGGTGATGGAAAAAAGAGGAACAACTGTAATAATCTGAACAATAAAGATTTATTTAAAAAAAGAAAAAGAAAAAAAAGAAAAGAATGCCTAGAACAGGGGTACAGGAAGTGGGTAGATACAGCACAGGGCATTTATGCAGAATGGGTATATTTGGTTTCTTTTCCCTGATTGTTTCTTTTTCTCAATGAAATAGTAAGCATAGTCATATAGTAAGGGTAAGGATGGTGTAGGAGGTATGAAGGTTTTAAAAAAGGAAAAAGTGTGAAAAGCTACCAAGGAATGTGGGAGAGTGAATGCACTAGGGAAAATGTAGTAGGATTGCAGGGCAGTACTAAAAGCTCCCGTGAGGTTAGGTGAGGAATTTAAAATGAGACCAGGCAGTATGAGTTATGGGGTTTTTCTCCAGCCACAATCAGTTATATTCAGGAGAAGAGTTGGATTCCAGCCGGGATGGTTTACCAAGTAAAATAACAAAGTGAGAGGTGGCAGGCAGTTAAGGTGCACACAGAAGAGTGATCATAACAACAGACCATGGGATTTAAGCTGGGTAAGAACAAAAGTGGGGATAGGAAGGGACTGAGGACAGTGAAAAGATCAAAGACTTGATTGTAGATCCTGGTGGGTCAAAATAGCTGAAGTTAAATTCTAGAGGAAGTGAATTGAAAGGTGCCACGCCCTAGCTGGTTTGGCTCAGTGGATAGAGCATGGACATGTGGACTAAAGGATCCCAGGTTCACTTCTGGTCAAGGGCACATGCCTGGGTTGCAGGCTTGATCCCCAGTGGGGAATGTGCAGGAGGCACCCAATCAATGATTCTCTCTCATCATTGATGTTTCTATCTCTCTCTCCCTCTTCCTTCCTCTCTGAAATCAATAAAAATATTTTTAAAAAGAAAAAGAAAGGTGACCAATGATGGTTTTATAATAGGTTGCTTGTCATAGAGATTATGAAGGGATATACAGCTATTATTAATGAGGAGGCCTACATGTAACATATGAGTATTAGTTTTGCAAAATTTAAGTAATACCCCACAACAACATACACTCTCCAAATGTAACCACTATTAAGAATTTGATGTACATTGAATGTATATCATTAATACACACACACACACACACACACACAAAAAAAACACTGCTTCGGTGTTGGAGTTTTTTTTAATGTAAAAATAAAAGCATGTGCCAAAACCGGTTTGGCTCAGTGGATAGAGCGTCGGCCTGCGGACTGAAAGGTCCCGGGTTCGATTCCGGTCAAGGGCATGTACCTTGGTTGCGGGCACAGCCCCGGTAGGGGATGTGCAGGAGGCAGCTGATCGATGTTTCTCTCTCATCGATGTTTCTAACTTTCTATCCCTTTCCCTTCCTATCTGTAAAAAATAAATAAAATATATTAAAAATAAATAAATAAAAAAAAAAATAAAAGCATGTGATATTATTGTATTCCTTAGATTTTCACCTAACAATATGTTCTGGAACTTTCATGATTCTTTGCAAAGATCTACCTCATTTTTTAGTGGCTTTTTTTTTTTTTTTTTTTAGTTAAATGAACTTCCAATTGAACTAGCTACTGGAATATTCTAGACACGTTTCATGCTTTCAGTGGTGGAAGAATGTTAAACTAAGGAAGCCCAGGCTTCTGGGTTGCTCACTTTCACGGACCTCTACCAGAGGCTTAGCAATGTGTTCACATGGCCATAGGTTTTTGTAAAATTGGAAAGAGTAAGATATTTCAAAAGTGACTGGTTAAGACCAGCCTTTTTTCAAATTTCTTCCATGGCACTTTCCCTGTTGTTTTGGATGGTCTTGTAGAGGCTGTGAGCATTCAAATAAATATTCACTTCCAACTGGATTCACTTCTGAATAAATATGTGTTTTCATACCTAATTTTGAATTGTTTTTCTTAAAGACTGACTTTATGGTTGAAAAAGCTTTAAGTCCTACAGAGCTTAGAACTGCCCCTGCAGGTTTAGCAATTCTCTTCAACCAGCCTATTTCCTCAATGATGCCCCCCTTCCTACATACTTCCTCCTGTCCCAAACCTATGTTACTGAATCAAAAAGCAAAAATTCTCTCCCTTCCCCACCTCCCTACTCCCCCTCACTTTCACACACCCCCTCCAGGACCGTTCTCCCCCACCTTCTCCCTTTCTGAAACCTAATTTTGAGATGGCCAGAGGACTTTCCTGAGTCAAGTTATTGACCCTCAAACTGATCTTAGGTAATTATGAAATCATGCAAATAACTCAGATCTTCTCAAATGCTCTAATTTGTGGGTATTTGTTCTGTCATTGTTGCCTTAATCTCTGTATAAAAACTGTTAATCATTAACTGAGAAGTTTAGACATACAAGATAATTTAGAGATCATCTAGACCTACCCTCTCATTTTATAGCTTTAAGAGCTAAGGCACAGGATAGAAGGACCTATGGCTGTTTATAAATCATTTGTTAAGTAAGGCCCAGTCCTGTGTTAAGTGTGAGGTGAGAAGATCAAGTGAGTCAGGTCCCAGCTCAGAGACAGAAAACTGTTAACCACATACCCTTGTAAAATTTAAGCACATTCTCCCTTGCTAACAGACACTAATGACTATAATAAATTAAGGAAGGTTTAGTTAGGCAATAAACAATTATAGTTGACAACAGGGTGTAAACTTGATGCCTTAATTAATGTATTGACCAATAGCTCTTTCCAGGTTAAGAACCCTGATCCTAATTCAGCCATAGTATCCATGATTTGTTTCGTTTTTTATGTACTAGGACTAAGCCATCTTCAATATTCAAATAATAGTTGCACAACGCAATTAGAAAAACACAGACTCAAAATGAACTGAAGTTTGGCCACACTTTCCTCTAGAGTGATGGTATTTTAACTTACCTCACAGTATTATGAAGATTAACAAGATTATGCCTATAAGTATTCTAAGCTCTTTGGATTTAAAAACTGCAGTTGGCTGCAGCAACGTTTTCTTTATGTCTAGTCTGTGTGGTTCATTTGGTAATGAGATATGACTTTAAAGCAAGGAGACTAATCTTGGACAAGCATATTCCATCAAGACTCATTCATCCAAACCTGCTTTGTCCTGCCATGTGGTAACCCTGGGAGACTCTGTACTTATTCTGATGAGGCTGCCATTGCTTGAAACATTTTCTGGACTCCTCTTTAGGAACTGTTTTGGAGCTAGCTTCTGAGACATAGCAGAAAAACAGCCTCCTTATGGTTTGGGAAATTGTGGAAATACACAAAGGTCTTTAAAACCAACAACAAGAACAGCTCATTTGGCAGGTAACTCAGTACCCTGCAAAGACAAAGTTCTATATGTTTAGCAGAGAAGCAATTGCATAAGAAGACAAATGGGTTGGTTTAAATGCCCATGGAGTTGTTATAAGGCTCATCAAAATGATGTTTAAGCACATCTGTGCTTGGGACATTCTACTGGAAGACAGGAAGGACTTTTTGAATATGAAAACATTCAGAGATCTTAGTGTTCAGTGATTTGACAGGTCATATGTCAGCTAGTGATTTTAGTAAGAATGAATATCTGTGTGGTATAATTATTTAAGCATTTTTATGCACATTGGTTCATTTTACAACAAAGATAGATGGCACTATCATTTTCATTTTACCTTGGTAAAAATTCAAGCTCAAAAACTTGAGACGAACCCAAGTTGATACAATTAATATATGAGGTGAACCTCAGACCCACCTCTTGTAAGTTCTTACCGAGTTCTTTCAATGTCATAAGTAATGTTTTCTAAAAGTGCGTTATGAAGAATTCTGGACCTTCAATATGGTCCATAATTTCTTTTTAAATTCCCACAAATTCTTTGACATTGCTCCCTTAAAAAAAACCTGGAGCCTAAAAAAGGAGTTAAACCTAACTCCTCTTCTCTTGAGTGACTCATTGGTAGATGCGATGGTGTGTGACTAGGTCATAAAATATGTTAGAGCTTTCTCCTTGCTCTCTCATAGATTATTCACTCTGGGGGAAGCAGGCTGCCATGTCATTCAGCTGCCCTATGGAAAGGCCTATGTGGTGAGCAGCTGAGGCCTCCTCCAATAGCCATGTGATCGAGCCATCTTGAAAACAGTTCTTTCAGGCCTGCAGACTCAGCCAACATCTTTACTAAATTCCAAGGAGAGACTCTGACCCAGAACCGCATAGCTCAGCCACTTCCTGATTCTCAGAAACTGTATAAGATAATAAACGCTTGTTGTTTTAAGTCTATAAATCTTGGGTAATTTGTTATTCAGCAATAGATAACTAATACAATCCTCAAACAAAGTTTCCTTTGATCAATTAAGTTTGGGAAATCCTCATAAACCCTCTTAAAGATTCATAAAGTCTGTTAGTGTATAAAAGTTTTTGAAAGAGTCCTTCAGAAAAAAAAAATCACCCTGTTTTTACATTTTTATAATACAGTTCCAAGGCCACTTTAACAAAATATCTTTTACCCCCAGGGAACTGGTTTGGGATACTTTGAACTGCAATAGTATAGGTTGCTAGCAACTTCAGTTAGTTATGAATTTCCCAGTGAGCATTTAGACAAATATCAAGAACTATGCTACAAATCCATTATATGTTTGGGCCCTTGTAAGAATTATACTGTGGTTATGTAAGAAGATGTCCTTTTGCATAGCTGATACATGCTGAAATTTGTAGGGCTAAAGTGTAAAAATATATGTAACTTTCAAATAATTCAGAAAAAAAGTGGTGTGTGTATTTGTGTGTGCATGCAGGGGAACAGTTCAGAGAGGCGCGGGGCAAATGTGAGGAGAAAAATAGCCAGGCCTCCATTCCTCTATCTGGAAATACAGCAAACAGTTGGTGTGGGATAAGATGCAAAGGCCTTCATCTTCACTGCTGAGTTTCAGAGTCTCTGCTCAGAGCCAGCGCTGAAAAACCGATGAAGGAAGTAAACCATCTGTTCTGGGCTCCTCCTCAACCTTCCAGTTACAGCCTAAATGTTTGTTTGTGATCATCTTATCTGAAAAGGTTCTTCTCAGTTATTCTCTATCAGAAAGCACTCTGTAAATCCCATTACACTTTCTCAGTGTTTCTTTTTTTTTATGTATGTATTTTTGAATGTAGTTATTCTATACATCTTTATTGTTTATCTTGTCCCACTAAACTGCATGTTCCCTGGGGACATGAGAAATGCCTCTTCCATTTACCACTTTCCTTCCAGTGTTTCACTCCAAGCCTTGCTCATAATATGTACTAACAATATTTTTTAGAGTTAATTAATGTCCTTTTCACTCTTTACTTACTACTGCCTGGTAATTCCCAGTTACTTCTCACATTCACTAGGTGACAAGTTAGTTCCTTTATGCTACCAGGTAGAAATACACACACACACACACACACACACACACACACACACACACACCCCAGTATCAGAGACCCATATCATATGATGATTATGCTCTACAACTAGATTTTCCCTAGAGGTGAGCTGAATGTTTAGCCAAAATACACAGTATGCTGGTTGAATATTATCCCTCAGAAAGTCATGTCCACCTGGACCTCAGGCTGCTACCTAATATGGAAACAGGGTATTAGCAGATGTAATTAGTTAAGTTAAAAAGAGGTCATACTGGATTACGGTGTACCCTAATCCAATGACTAGTGTCCTTATAAGAATAGAAAACAGAAACAGACAGAGACATGGGAGAAAGAATGTCACGTGAAGAAAGGTGGAGAGACTGGATATACAAGGCAAGGAACACTAAGGCTTCCTGACAACCATCACAAGCAAGAAAGAGGCAAGAAAAGATTCTCCAATAGAGGTTTCAGTGAGAGTATGGCCCTGCTGAAACCCTGATTTCAGACATCTAGCCTCCAGAACTGAGGGACAATAAATTTCTGTTATTCTAAGCCCACCTGGTTTGTGGTAATTTGCTATGGAAGCATAGGAAACGAAAACAGATGATGTGTATAGACAGTTGTAAAACTGAACTAATGTGCTCAGATATACCCTTCCCAGGTAAGCCTCCACTCTAGGCCTATAAACCTATCACAATAATGGCCCTGTGAGTCAACTGTACAGAAACTGACCACCTTGGAAAGTTTTGATAAAAAGTCCCCAGCCTACCAACTTATTAAATAGGGGTTGACAACTTATTTCACATCCCTCTCAGACTATTTGCATTTTAATAGGATACTTAGTCATTCAATATTCATGGATCCATTTTCTCACAAGGGTTTACTGAGTGCATACTGTCAGGCGTTGCTATAGGTCAGCCAGAGGTCTATTTTAGGACACAGAAGCAGCTTTCTCTGAATGTTTCAAATCACACCCTAGAGATCTTCACCTACTCATTCAATGAACTCGAAGAACTTACTGGGTATTCTGCCTGGGAAATCCAACAGCATGTATATTTTCTATTAAAGAAGAATATGGCCCTGGTCGGGTGGCTCCGTTGGTTATAGCATTGTCCCAAGATGCCAAGGTTTTCGGGTTTGAACTCCAGTTAGGGCACAAACAAGAAGCAACCAATGAATACATAAATAAATGGAACAATAAATCAATCTCTCTCGTCCTCTCTCTCAAATCAATAAATAAAAATTTTAAAGAAGAATATGCTCTGTCTGAAAAAGTTATTCTCTGTGTGAGCACAGTCCTGGGAGATATGAACACAGAGTGAGGAGGAGGAAAAGTCACCAGTCACATAACCAGTCAAGCAGGGTTAGGCTAATCAGTGCTGAAGGATCTCACAAGACATTCTGTCCTGGCTTTGCTCCTAGCTCTCTGGCCTCTTGTTTTCCACCTCCTTAAAACGCCCATCTTCCTCTGTCCATTTTGCAAATGTTTGTGTTATTTACCATTTTGTCCTGGGCCCTCTTCTCATCTCAGTCCACATATTCTCCCTGGATTTTTGCATCCAGTTCCATTGGTCTCAATTACCATGCAACATATACCGACGTCTCCCCAATCTTTACTCTAAACCAGAACTTCTTCCTAAGTCATACACCATTAAATCCAACTGCTTACTAGATAGCTCCCCTTGGATATTCCACAAATATCTCAAATTCACCTTTCTAAAACCCAACCAATTGCCTTCACCAGCAAATCTGCTGTTCTATCACTGTGTTCCTTAAGTGAGAAACTTCCATAATGAGCTTAGTAATGTTTAGCATTGTACTTCCTTTATTTGTCCTAAATTTAGTAGTTTTGATCTTCAAAGACAACCCAAATTTTAGTTCTTTCTAATTTGGTGATACATTTTTGTATCAATGATAGATCATTGATCTATCATTTCTCTTTTCAACTATAATCTTCATTTCCAGAGCCCACTTCCATTTTTTGAGGGCTTTAATAATTACCTATGTCTAACTCTTATGTAAAAGTCTAGGGATAACCTAAATTTCTAACAGCAGAGTCTGGTTACCCAAATCATGACACGTTAATAAGATGAAGTATTAAAAATAATGTTATAGATGAATATTTAATACTGTAATAAATGCTTATGATTTAATTTTATAAAAAGCAGGTTTTAAAACTATACGGAGCATGGAGATAAATTTTGTTTGAAAAAAATGCATGACCCCAAATAGCCAAATAATATTGCAGACTGAACAACAGATCGCTTTACTCATTCTTGAAACTAAACTAAAATGACAATTCCTTGAAGAAAATAAAGAGGATGATAAGAGAGTGAGTATAGGTGGAAATCTAAGAGATGAGGCGAAGGAAGACCTCTCTGAGATAGCAATATGAGCTCTGTTATCAAACAGGAAGAGAATGGGCCGATTGTGTGAAGAACTGGAGAGAGAGAACTATGCCAGGTCTAGGGAACAAGTGCAAAGGCCCAGTTAGAGTTGGGAAAGGGCTTTTTGTTTTTGAGAAATAAGAACTAGGAAGAGACTTTGATGGATTTTATGTTGGTAAGTGACATGAGCAGATTCTTACTTTTATCTCTGGCTGTATAAGAAAACCTATTGCAGCATGGCAAGAAAGGCAGCATACGACCAGTGAGGAAGCCATTCCTGTTGTCCAAGTGAGAGATTGTTTAGTTTGCACAAGCAAGTGGCTATTGAGCTGGAGAAATTGGAGATATATTTTACTATTATAATTTGTTGCTATATGGAGATGGCTGGTGTTTATATTTAAATATATCATAGTGGTATATCCTATTTGGTCAATAGGACTTGGATTTGAATGTTGACATAAGAAAATCAGGCGTGCTTTTATTTTATTTTTTTATTTAATAAATCTTTATTGTTCAGATTATTACAGTTGTTCCTCTTTTTTCCCCCGTTAGCTCCCCTCCACCCGGTTCCCACCCCACCCCATGCCCTTACCTACCCCCTGCTGTCCTCATCCATAGGTGTAAGATTTTTGTCCAATCTCTTCCCACACCCCTCATACCCCCTTCCCTCGAGAATTGTCAGTCTGCTCCCTTTCCATGCCCCTGATTCTATTACATTCACCAGTTTATTCTGTTCATCAGATTTTTTATTCATTTTATTTTTAGATTCACTTGTTGATAGATATGTATTTGTTGTCACTTTGTTGTTCATAATTTTTTATCTTTACATTTTTCTTCTTCTTCCTCTTCTTAAAG